>NC_079160.1:60375539-61612206 GCF_947563725.1 Argiope bruennichi | reverse complement strand
AAGAGAAGTCATAGCACCGCGAAAGTTATGTGAAACAGACTGTCACGTTTTTAATAGCACTATGACATCAGGTGATTTGACTTGATTAGTGTGTTTCATTTATGTAATGAATATACATGTGTAAGTCAAATTAAAATAAGTCGACCTAAATGTATCTTACAATTTGATGATTAACGGTAATTTATTGTCGAAATTAATTTAAAAAAAGTTATCATTTGGTCATTTAATCGAAAATAAATAAAAGAAATATGCGCAGTGAACCATCTAATTGCCAAAGATGGCTAGAATCTTATAAAACGAAAGAAAAAACAAACACTGAATTAATCGCTACTAGTTTTGAACAAAAAAGTTAGAAATATAGTGGACTCTAATACAATATAATTTCTTTAATGCTTAGAAAAAACAACATGTGCTACGTAAGTTTTACAATTAGATATACAAAAGTTAGTTTCTGCTGTCTTGACTATAAATGCCAATTTTATTTTATAAAAACACTTTATAGCGGTTATTTTTTGATCATTTTCTTAAAAAAAATTAATAGATAAATTTTAAAAAGTGGGCCTAAACCTTTCAAAAGATACCAATTAAAACCTCAAAATCTTGTAAATTTCTGCCTTCTCAAAAGGTTTTTGGCAGGAAATAATTTCTACGTTAATGGGCAGTTAATTACGATAGTAAATTTTAAAGCAATATATATTTACTAGTATATGTATTTAAAATAATTAGAAGAACTAAATAACCAGTCTCCAGCTTTAAACACTGCTCCGATTTCGCCAAAGGTTTCTTTATAAAAGCTCATGAACCTTAGCTCATAACTTAAAAATAGCTATTTATTTCTTCCATTTTAATGAGAAATCTCAAAACTCTTCTTCAGAATATATTCTTTATGGGTAAACATCTCAATAGGCTCCCTCAGCCACAACAATTGTAAAAGTTTTGGCAAATTTTGATTTACTATGAAAGATTACGACCACTAGATACGTTATGAATAGTTAGATAGCTTCCATCACTCTCCATTTTTAAAAGATATTTCAAACTGTAATTTCGCTGTCTACTGTCGCCACAATTCATATCACCAATGAACTTTTTCCAGTTTTCTCGCCAATAAGCTTCGCCAATTTATGTGCAAATTTAACCAATCAGAATGTTGTTTGTATATTGAGCAAATATAATTTAAACTAGTACTTTTATGTGTTATAATTTCTTTTGGAAAAAGATATTGTACGATATCTCCACGCTGTTGCTCAATAATCTGACTGCCAGCCAATCTCAGACAGCACAGAACGTTACAAAATATTGTACTATACGAAATTTGATTAATTACATTTTATATAATTAGCCCAAAGTGTGAAATAACATTGTTACGATATCTTCACGATATCCCAAGTAGCACAAGTATATTGTACAATATTGTACGATATTTGACAATATTCACAATATTGAATAATATTGTTGAATATTTCATAATGTAATGTGATATCGCACAATATTGTATAGTATTATGTGCGATATCACATAATATTTTGAAATATTTAACAATATTATTCAATATTGTTCAACATTATTATTCAATATTATGAATGTTGTTGAATATCGTACAATATACTTGCGCTACTTGGGATATCGTAAAGATATCGTAACAATGTTATTTCACACTTTGGGCTAATTATATAAAATGTAATAAATCAAATTTCGTTGAATTTATTTAATTCATGCTAAAGGAAGAAATCTAGTCGCTGAAGGCAGGTACTTATTTTTAATTTACCCATTTCGTTTTTGCACAACAACGGACTTTTTTCATTTCACTTCAAATGCCATTGCAACAACATAAAAAAATCTCATGACTGTATCGTTGGAACTTTCGTCTTACTTTATCGACAATATTTCGAAATCTGTTAGAAAACCATACCTATGGAACCTACTCTGTGTTCGAATATAGTATTAGAGACCTGGAGAGCTCAGCAAGCAAAATATCGTGCCATGTAGGATATCAATATCCTTGTCTGCTGTTTCGAAGAAGAATTCCTTTCCCCATTGTTGAAGTCAATTGTTGTCCTGAGATATTTTCGATCTATTTCAAGGTGGGAAAAGCTTTTTGATTATTAGATGCCAAAGCAACTTGGAAAGTGCATAGAGTTGACAAGAAACGTCCTTTAAAATTATAGTTTTGGTTTTGGCTAATCTGACAGGTTCCTAGAAAAAGGAACAGAAAATGATATAAAACGAAATGATGGATATTTCTGCCTTTAGAAATGTGCTATGCTTTGTTTATGCATTTAAGAATGACTAGATTTATAATCCTTTGATTTCAAAGTTTATTAATTATTGATTAAATCCTAAAAACCACTATTTTATATGTTTATTATAATAGGTAATTCGTTGGCTTATCAAAATAAATTCAATTTACGGTATCCGACTAGGTTCAAAACATAAATTTGGATAAAAATTAACATTTAAATTTTTTTTGCGGTTTCAAAAAAATAGGTGCGTTTCTGTGTGCATTTCTGTTTCCAGTGATATCTTTATTTTTTCTCTATGTAAATTTGAAGCCAAGTTATGATAAATTATTGGCACGTAAGTGATACCTATTTATAAGAATTTAAAAACTTTAAATGCATTTTCTGAAGAACGAAGTTTCTGGGTTTAAAAAAATAGTCAAGACATCTTAATGAAGTTTATAATTAGTGCTCATTATGTTATGCAGAATGTAATGAACTAGGGATATGATGTTGAATGCTCTAGAAGTGGATTTATGATTGTTTAATGTGAATATTGTTGAAAAAAAATCATAGATAATTTCGTATATTACGCGCACAAATTTTATTTTTCAATATAATTAAGATAATAGTTTGTTACGCTCTAAGATATATTACACATGTAATGTTATAAAGAAAAATGAGAAACTGCATGACCTTTTTTTCTCTAGAACAATCTTAGTTTTTGTAAATAAATGCTAAAATTTGCATCAAAATAAACTTTGATTTCAAAAGTTACATATATATTGAAATAATTTGTTTTTCTTCATTATTTTATCCTCATATTAATAAAAAAAAACCTCATATATTTTTTTTTTGAAAAAATCCCCTCTGAATGAAATCGGATACTTAAAAAAACCTATGGTTTAAAATTATTTACATTTATTTATTAAATATATGTTGTTTGATTGATATATTGAAGTACTTGATAGTACTTACTAATTTAATTAGGGGTGCGCCTTCCAAAAAATATTTAAAAAAAGGAATGAATTCAAAATATGTATACATTGGACTGTTACTTTAAAAAAAACTATATCCTTAAAATAAACAATGAAACAAAAAAAGCAGTATCCCAGCTAAACCATTGGTCCTATTTCATCAATTTTTGTTTCAGATCAAAGCTCATAGTATTTCAATATATCTTCAATGGTCCATGTCTCAACACATCTATATTTTTGCCAAAAATCTCAAGAAAAAAATCTTTTTCATTTTTATTCTCTATTGGGGGAAAAATATCCTCGACTTAGTCCTCTATCTCCAATAAATGAGCCAATTTTTCCAATTTTTATTCCATATGAAATCTTATGACCTCTAAGTGAGTTCATCAATGGACCCCCCCCCCGTCTCTGTTTCATGTGTTTTACCCCCTTCATCTCTTTTTTGAGAAAAATCTCAAAAACATTATTTCATTACAACGCGTTTCTGGATGTATAAATTTCGCAATTAAATGCACCAACTGTATAAAATCTAAAAGTTATGAAATGCATTAATGTAAGGCTTTGAAAGTGAAACAAAAACATAGACCAGTTTCTCTTAGAAGTGCTCCTGAATGAAAACATATCCATTTATAATGAAAATTATTATACCCATTTTTCTTAGGTACTCGAGGATACAATGAGTCATAGGTGTGTTCTTTTTCCATTTTCATGATTCGTTGATTGAAATCTGAAAAAAAAAAGAAAGAATCACCATCATATTTTAATATTAAGCTCTCATTTGATGTTTTTATTAATACATGATTAAGATGTTAATGTTATATTTAATCTTTTGAAATGAATGCATAAAAAACTTATTTAAGTATGAAAGTAATTATTTCACCATGTATGATTATTAACGATTTGATTACGAATAATTATAATTCTGTTTATCTAAAACTATTATACAAAATAAAGGCATAGCAAGTTTTTATAAAATAAATTTATTTATTTCCCATTTATTATTTATTAAATCTGAATATATATTTCCGTTTCTTATTTAAAACGACGATATTTTCTGATGAAAACCATTTTTAAAGTGTTTTTTAAATGTAAAATTCAGAGAATCAACATTTTCACTTAATTGAATTTATTCAAAATTGTGCTATTCGTTATGAAGTTTACATCTGTGGTAGCTGCAAACATTTTGAATAAGTAATGAATTTTTTTGTACATTTTAACTATTAATTAGAAAATGGTGAGCCTTGCAAAATGTTTGTTGTTTCTAATTCCATAATGCGCATTGAATTTATTCACCTTAAAAAAATTTAAATTCTAAAAATTAAAGCCATAGAAAAAAAAGTAGACAGCTTTTTATGAATGCTTTCATTTAATTGAACTGACACTGACGAAATCATTATTTTTCAGTAATCTTCTTAATTTGTTGCCAGATTAAAAAAAAACTGGTACTGACAAAATATGTGTTGGAAATAATTTACTTTTTAAATAAAAGTTCAAACACAGAGCGAGTGAGTCAAATACTATGTTTAATTGTTTACGCCCAAATAACATTGTAACTCATTCTTATATTTTCACTTTTTCCTTGAAAAGAAAGTGAAAAAAAAAAAAACTGAAGAAAAGTAGGAAGTGTGCTAGAGTAACAAAAAAGTTTCGAATAATCGTAATTGTATCGTCAATTCCCGGTTCGCTTCTGTTTTTTTCTGTTATTTGATATTTACTTCTTTACAGACTTTTTTTTTTTTTTTTTGAGAAGTGTCATTAGTTATTTCTAGTAAGTAGATTTTTCTTCAAATAGTATTTCAAACAAAGAAATGTAAGAAAACGAACAACGAGTGCTACGCAAATATACAGAAAGGAAAAAGAAATGAAATAAATTGTTTCAGAAAGAAAGTGCTGACTTCCTATTTTTTTTAAAATTGTGTGTTCAATTTTCTTAAAAATTTAATTTTGTTTTCTTAATTTTTTTTAATTCGAACTTCTGTACGAATGGTTCGGTAGCTTCCTGTTGAAAGCAAAAAATTTTTTTAATTATCATTAACTGATATTAATTCATTAATGCATTAAAAATACACAGAGAATCTTTTAAATTACGCAAACGATATTTTTGAACTCACGAACAGGTGTTCACAGCTTGTGTGCATTGTAGTTTCATTTTCTTTATAAGTTGAAGAGTTTTAAATGCTTAAAATGAAAAGTTTTAATTACTTCTAAATAGCATTAAAATTTCTTAATTAATGTGTTTTTAGCTCAAAATGTTTGAAGAAAATAAAGTTAGAAAACGTTCAAGAGATCGTGTATTTTAATTTGGAATGTGTTGAACTCTTATATTTTAGCCTGAACTTCAATGGCAAACTCTTTTTATCATGTGAGATCATGATGTTGTTTTTGTTTGAGGTTTTGAGGTCTTTGGTTGGGGTTTTGAGCAGAATATTGGTGATTTATCACTTTTGAGGCATGGAAACTTTGCTTTATTGGAGAGGAAATTTAATTTACTTTGAGAAGAAAATTTTGAAATTTTAGAGTTTTGATTTATGTCAGCTCGGGAGTCATAATTTACGTACAAAGAATGGGAGGTAAGAAATAAGTCAGTCTACATCGCGACACTTGCAGAACAGCAAGAGACGAAATTTTTCCCTTCGGTGTTTTTACAATGAGATTTTGATAAGGAATTCTTTGACAAATGTTGATTTAGGCAAGGGAATTTTAGGTATCTTTAAAAGAATGTTTTAAGCATTAGGTATTTTTATTTCTTCTCTCAGAGCGGGAGAATCTGCTGAATTTACAGTTTTTAAGAGCGCATGTTAAAAGTGAATTTAAAAAAAAGTAGAATTGGATCAGGAAATAAGATAACATCTTAAAATGAAGTTAATATGGGTTAAAGTAAAATGAAAACGAGGAAATTAATTAAGATTTAAATTAGATTAAGAGATATCATTACATACATATATAATTTTTTTTTTTTTTTAATTTTCAATTTTCCTAGCTTGAAAAAAGAATTTTGGAGCTAGAACGATTTTGAGATGGGAACAAACACACGCACACATTTCTAAATTTTCCAAGAAAAAAATTCTGGCCTCCAGAAAAAAAAAAAAATTTTAGAACTCGATCGATTTTCAGATGGTCAAAAACTGTCGCTTTTCTAAATAATGGTGATTGTGAAATATGAGTCATGTGAGAACATGACGTTTATCTGTCAGATTGATACCACGTGACTTAAAAAAATAACGTTGGTATCTTGAAAGTTGATTTAATAGATTTCAATTTCTTTGTTTTTAAATTATCTTAAAGACACAAGACTAGATCTTTTAAAATTATTATTTTAAATTTATTACATTCGCAAAACGCGGACATACAAGGAAACAAATATATACGTTACTATTTAGGATTTTCTTTCAGGGGTTGAGAATACATTCATTTTTCTTTAGAACAATATTCACACTAAAATATTTACATTTTGCAAATTTCGCTGGCGCTTCTCCGAATAGGAAGGTTCTAGGTTCAATACCCGTTTTCACCAAAGAATCGCCATATTTAGTGGGTCTGCCATCGGAGCTAAGTGTCTTTCCACTGGTGGAGTGTGGAAGTTTAGAGAGAAGATGCGAACTCGGATGACGTCCTCGCCATCTGATAGCGGTTCAGAATTATAATCCTTGCTAAAATAGTCCCAGTGTTGCTTGAAAACATGGGATTAATATAAGTAAACCAAACTAAACTTTCGCTGGCGCTATTCTTAGTGCGCATGCACAATTGAGACAATCTCTGACAGAGCTGGCTGGTTTTTTTTATTGTTACGTCATGACAGTATGTGAGAAATTGAAGTGTTGCACAATCGCAACAACTTTAAGTTCAATGTCTTCATAAATTTTCCATTTTAGAAGAACAAGTGAATGGCTGAAAACTTACACTGATGGAAAAAAAGAAAATTTAATACCAAGAATGACAGGACTTGTGCTAGATAAACAAAATTTGGTGGGCATGTTTATACATTTGAAAGATGACACAGATTCAAATTTCGCGCCTCCCGCATAAGTGTGGCGCTAGTACCACAGAATTTACATATCAGGTTTGCTTTATTTATCTTTGAAATCCGGCGTATTGAGTTGATGTTAGCCAAGAATACCTTTAAGTAGACGAAGAAGACATTATCAACAGTTCTCCGAGTTTGAACGAGGTCGTGTAATAGGGCTACGAGAAGGTGGATTTCCTTGCCGCGATATTGCAGAATGACTTGTCCGGAATGTATCCATTGTGAATAATTGTAGGGAGCAGTGGTCAAAGGATGGTACTGTCTCAAGAAGACCGGGATCTGGGCGGCCAAGTGGCACTACTGAGAGGGAAGACCGCCATATTCAGCGTACGGCTGTGGCGCATCGTACTGCATCTGTGGTAGAAGTTCGAGCTGCAGTTGGTACCGCAGTGACACAACAAACTGTTTGAAATCGGTTACTTCAAGGACAGCTGCGAGCCAGGCGCTCTGTAGCGTGCATTCCACTGACTCCCAGCCATTGCCGTTTGCGACGGCAGTGGTATCAAGCCAGAGGACGTTGGAGGACGGAGTGGAGATCTGTTGTGTTTTCTGATGAAAGCATGTTCTGCCTTGGGGCTAGTGATGGCCGTGTGTTGGTCAGAAGAAGGCCAGGGGAACACTGCAATCAAACTGTCGTCAGCCTAGACACACTGGACCTACACCTGGAGTTATGGTCTGGGGAGCAATTTCCTATGACAGCAGGAGCACTCTAATGGTTATCCCCAACACACTGCCTGCAAATTTGTATGTCACTCTGGTAACTCAACCTGTTGAGCTGCCATTCTTGAACAGCATTCAAGGGTAAGATTTCCAACAGGATAACGCTCACCCTCATACCGCTGTTGTAATGCAACGTGCTCTGCAGAATGTCTACATGTTACCTTGTACTGCAAGATCACCAGATCTGTCTCCAATTGAGCACGTATGGGATACAATGCATAAACTTTTGCAGGTTTGCGTTCAAAATTCTGGAGGATACACCGGTTATTAATGTAACACCATTTAACATTTGAAATGCATTTTATTGAGCTTAAATTAACCTTGAAAATTTAATCAATTAAACATGTTAACTAGACAGATATATTTTCCAAATTTCATTACTCTACAATAATTTTTTCTTGGTGCTGGGATTTTTTTTCCGCCTGTGTATGCAGAAACTTGAGAAACGACGTAGATTTACATTTATTTCCAATATTTTGACAATTTTTGATATATTTGAATATTTTCCAATATTGTGACAATTACTATACTTTCTCTATACTATGTATACGAGAAAGTAATAAAAAGGGAAAGCATTTTTATTTCGTTTTATTCACTTTCTAAGTAGTAAATATTTATTTTTCCATCAACAAAAAAAGTTTTGAAAGATAAAAACTACAAATGTTTGTTTCTGTTTTTCTAAAGTTTTGCATTCCAAGAATAAAAATGGCCAATGCCTCTTTAAAAAGGGGAAAAAAAACACTATGGGGATGCTTCCAGAGCCTTTCTAGCCTGACACTGATTGTACACTTAAATTTTATAAATCTGCATTCAAACCACTTGAGGCCGCAAAATGCTGTTTTGTTATGCAAACATGCAAAAAAAGAAAAAAAAAAAAATCTAAATAACACATCAGGGCTGGAATGGAACGCAACTTTCGATCGTGGCGGGAAAATAAACAACACCTGCCTTTTCAGATGTCGTTTGCGTTAGTTTTTGAAATCGAGTTACTGTTAACGTGTTTTGTGGTTCCCACGGGTTCGGGGATAACGACATAATAGCTCAGTAGAGTTCGAGAAATTGAAGAGAATTTAAGGTGACAGATTAATGGAAAAGTTATTTAGTTGATAGACCCTGCTCTGCAAGGAAGGACAGAAATTTCGTTTTTAATGCCTGTTATTACATTCGAATGATTAATCAGTAAGTAGATTTTGTTCCCAAATATTTTTTTTAATTAAAAGCTTGCTACACTGTTTTGTTGAAATGGGGTTAATTTAGTTAACCGTGCTTATTATGCAACATCTAACAGAATGTATTTATTCTTGGTGCCTTTAATGTAATATTGTTGCAGCAAATAAAACTTGCAGGGAGTATCTCTAATGAGATAGCGTTTGTGACGTAAGAATTACGTAAAATAACAAGGGTCTATTTTAGTAAATTAGAAGATATATAAATCAAATTTTACTAGATCCGGCTGTATTCCACTCTTTCGTTCTACAAAATTCAATTATGAAATTAGGCAGCAACAGCTTCTATGTGATTCGCTACCGTAATTCTCTCTCTATTTCATACTTTCTTCTATTTAAACAAATATTATTTCGTGTAAGTTTAGTTGTAAGCTGGCACCTGCTATTTTGCCACTTAATTTCAGCTGTTTCAGTTTGTCTTTTATACCTTCTTTCATTTCCTAAACTGATGTATTCAAAATTTTAAAAAAATTGACATTTTCTTTAATTTTTTTAAAATTGAGAATGAAATTAAAAGAAAAGAAAATTACTTCATACATGAAAAAAAAAAAAATCTAAAAACTTGAATTAGACGTTTGACGAGTAGCTATGAGCTTAATTATTTTTTTCTGTAAAATTCGGAATAGAAAGTCAATATCTATAGGTAGATTATCGAATTCATTTTCTTGAACAACGACAGCAAAAAAAAAAAAAAAAAAAAAAAAAAAAAGAATGTAGAAATAGGAATGACAAAACGTTTTTGACAGATGTTTTCATAGTTCAGCTGCCACTTCGGTATGTTACTTGCTGCTTTGTCTCTGAATGGCGCAGCATGGCCAAATCTGGCCCTTTCGCCAAAAAAACCTAACTAACTAGCTTTGCCTTTGAAACATATTAGATCATTTAAAGAGAAAAGGGGATAACCCTGCCGAACTTGAGTTTTGTTGAAGACAGTCGCGACTTAATTTGTGTATTCATACTACTTTAGACTGGCAACCCTGGCCATGGAATATCTGAAAACGAAAGTCAGCTGCCATCTCGCCATAACCAAGTTATAAAATGAATTCAAGAATTAGATTGACCCTGTTTTTGAAATATGTTATTGTGAACATTAGATTGTTTGCGTATTCTATTTGCGTTGTATTTATAAGTATACAAATTTTAAAAACGGAAAATAACACAGAATTTGTAAAGAAGTGCCAACATGGATAAAGGAAATTCCACAAAGATGAAATAATTGGAGGAGGACCAGAAATGGCTGGATTGCAATAAACTCCATTGTGTTTACGTTTTCTATTTATTTGAAATAGATTCTCATAGCATTTAATGCTCTTAATTCTCGATGGCTTTTTAAGAATAGGGAAATATTTACGCTTTTCATGCTTTATGTACCAGAAAGGGGAAACATCCAAGGTTATTTCACAACCGTCATGTTTTAGTTCTCTATCGCAAAATTATTTTTTCATAATTTTTCTGTTGTTGAGTTTCTATGATTTTTAAAACCAGCGAAGCAGTTTTCATTATTTTAAAACCAGTTTAGTCTCTCTAAAACTTTCTCAGATACTTTCTATAAAAAGTTTTATCCCAACCAATGAATGCTTTGCATGGCGTTGGCGTATAAAAGTTACGAAATGCCTGGATTTAGCAATTTTATTGAATCTATCGTGTCATCCTTGGCGAGTTATTTGGCGATTAATCCCTGTCATGCCGTCAACACTATCCTAAAATCGCATTTGTGTTTTAGAAGCGTTTTTCTCAAATGATCGAAATAAAAATTTGACATAAAAGTCACCTGTTGTCCCCAAATCCCATATCTAAATTGGAATATTTAAGTCATTGCTTTCTGGAGTGATAGTTTACATATTTCTGAAAATAAAGACCGACAGATGGTCAAACTCTTGTTGGATATGATGCAAAATTTGGCAGGTGCCTACACCATAGGTATTAAATTTTTGTGCCGAATTTTATTTATCCAACTCTTTTCGAACTCTTTTAATTTGAACCCCCAGATAGACAAATTTTCTTTAAACGGACATTTTTCGAAAATTGATAAAAATCTCTTAACTTTGTGTCAAGACTGTATACCAAATGTCATCTATCTATCTCAAAGCGTTTTTGAGTTATCTTTGGAAGAGACAGACATACATTTTTCAAAAATGTGTTTATCGATTTCAGGACGTCTAAAACTTGGCGATTCGTGAAAATCTCGAGTTGGATTTTTCTGACACTTACAATACTTTTGGGCCGGGAGAGGCTGATTAGCAGGGCGTTGGATTCGCATCCCTTGGGTTGTGAGTTCGAGCCCCGTCGGCCGAAGACACCCCGTGTATGTGGTGGCTGATGCACGTACAGAGCCCTCCATGTCGGGACAATACCATTGTGGGTACTGGTTCAGAGGTGATGGTTGTCTGATTCAGTTCTAAATTACGATCTGTGGACTAGTCAATGAAATGCATGAAGGAAGTCCGCCCCGTAAAAAGGGTTGTGACGCGTGAGTAGCTAAAATGTACTCTTGGCCCTAGATGGCGCTACTTAAACAAGAGACGTTCTCTCAGCTTAAAATCTCTGACTTCGTCAGCGGGCTTGTCTATGACAAGTGCCATTACAAACAACAACAAAAACAGTACTTTTTCTATATTTCAAATATAAGAAAGGAAGATAGAACATGCTATTTCATATAATCAATTACTGATAATAGTGAATGTACGCTAAATTTATAATTACAGGGAGGAAATTTTTGTTTCTTTTCATTTTTTTAATCTCTTGCTTCTGCAATGCAAACATATTGGTCTCAAATGTCTCATAGCTGAAAAAGTAGAAAAGCATATAATATCAAACTGTTTTCAAAAAATTCGTTTTCAAAACAAATTCCTATCTAAAAATTAAAGAAACATTTAACATTCCTATAAAATATCTGCGTCGTTATTTGAATAAAACTCCAAATAAATATGATTCCTATGAGCATTTATTTCTATTTTTTATTTCTCAGAAACGTTTATACATAGCAAAATTTAATATAAATAAGCAAAGCGTATGAGTTCTTTTATTTTTAAAAAGGTTATTTTATTTTTAAAAGTAGAATACCAATCGTTTTCTATAAATATGTTTTGCAAACTTATATTGCTTATTTCAGATATTTGGTTACAAATAAAGGTATAATTTTAGAAAATATGTTTTTATTTTTTGACAAAAGCACTTTTTCAAATTTAATGGTATAGAAACATAGTTTCAAGTGTGTTCTTTCGAAGTTGGAAATATTAAAAAAAAATAACTTCTTAAGATTATTTGAATTTTTTTTATTGGAGGAAAATAGAGGTAAACAAATCATAATGTCTTTCCATTCAAATAAGGAATGATTGAATTCAGATTCAAAAGTACAGATATATTTTACTTGAGCGTAGATTCTTCGTGCAATTTAATTTGTTTGTGTTTTTCAGTGATGTTGAAAATAAAGAAAATATATTAAATGGAATGTAGAGAAGTTTTATAAAGGTAAATAAGTATGGAGAATAAAAAAATAAATTTTGATTGTGCATAAAATGTAATGTTTTGAAAATATCTTTTCACTTATTTATTTCTTATAGAAGTTTTTTTTTCCAAATGCCTAAGTAATGATTTACTTCAAAATACTATGAACATAATTTGAGACTTCTACGCTTCTTTCCACTTATTGGTATTGGCCAGGAAACGAAGATTTGAAGGAAAAATAATTGTCCAATATAAAACTGAAATCTGCTATGGCAAATTTTAAGTGAACATGTGAGAACATTATTATTTTTAAGTCATTGTTTCTCTTAATTAATTTAAGTCATTAACCAGTTTAAACCGGTTTGAAACAATCAAGTGATTTCGCGTGTGTCTATATTTAGAAAACGATGGTTTTTTTTTTTTTTTTTTTTTTTTTCCCTTCTCGAAGTCGGTCGTGCTCCAAAACTTTTTCTCGTGGTTAGAATTTTTTGCAAAAATCCGGTTTAAACTGGTTTTGAATGATCTTGTGACTACTGCCTTACGCAGTGTCAATTTTTTAGAAAATATATGTTTTTTATGACCTTATTTCTCTTGCCACGTTAGTTCAAAACCATTATGCATTCAAAACCATTCCATCGATTTCGTATTCATTGCTGACATGGGTAAATTTTGAATTTAATTTCAAAATTTGAATTCAATTCTATTTATTAAATATACGGTATGTTAAACACTATAATTAACGCATTCACTTCCACTTTTTGGATTATTTATCTAATTAAATGATTTCTTATTTACTATCTGTCAACTATAGTAGATAAGGGGTAATCTAATAGGAAAGAAAGTGTGAATCACAGACGATTCACGAAGCAATGAATGTAGCGCTGATATTTTCCCTATTATTTCTGGTGAAAACTGCAGCATCTGAACATGGGTACTTTAAAATTCATTTCAACAAAAAATATTGAATTATTATATACAAAATATTTTATTACGTTTGTGCAGAAAGTTTGTTATTAATTTTACTCACATCTGAATACAATTTTGATTTAAATTTTTTTTTAATGAATATTATAAATTTCTTGCTGTGTCAAGTTAGAGGGCTTTAATCTTGATTAGTTTAATTTAAAGATCAATCGAAGTAAGGGATTTGAAAATCATTTATTGGTCTTTTATGATGTTGTGTTTATGGTATTTATAAACAATCTTTGTCAGAATTTCAAAAAAAAAAAAAAAAAAAAAAAAAACTGATCTAGAAAATAACTAAGATTTTTCTGTCGAGTACTAAACAAATGGTATAAATTTTCAATAAACAAATGGTAAACATTTTTTCTCTCAAGAATTTTTGCGAAATTCATATGTACCTCTGTTTAAAACTTCCATTGAGATACAAATACACAAAATTAAATTACTTCCGAAAATAGCATCCTTAATAATAAGAATCGCGAAGCATTTTTCGCCAAAATGTATCTGAAAAAAAATCCATTATAAGCCAAGAATATACATGAAATATTCAAGATTTAAAATTCTATTCACTACTTTACAGTAATATTTTTACAATGCTTTCAACTTATTTTAAATGTACACAAAAAAAGATGGAAAATTCTTATTTATAAATTCATCCTAAAGCATCTCGTTTTTTAACATATTATAAATCTTAAAAATTGAATCTACCTTTAAAAAAATGCCTTTGATGATATGCTAATAACTTTGGAAAAAAAAATAGAGGCGCGGTATTGGAAGCAGAGCCCACTTTTAGAAAAGTATCGAAAAAAAAATATATAAAAACTTGAAATAATTTTATTTCACCACCTTCAAAAGTTGGTTTATTTTCTTATCTTCGCCTTTTTGATGAAAAAAATTGAAGTTTTATTTTGTTTTATATTTAAGTACATTTTCATCTCCTATTGGAAGTTTCCCCTTTGCAGTAATGCAATTTTCAATTTCCTCCGTACTCCGATATCAAAACAAGAACCCCAGACGGATTGATATAAAGAAATAATATATATATATATATATATGTATACAAAAAAATTGAAGCTTAGCTTCTTTAAAAATGTAGAAAATAATATTTTTTTTTCTTTTAAAAATAAAAAGGTTGAAAATAAGCGATAGGAGAAAAGTGGAGTTTAAAAATCGTCTGCTTTTTGTGAAACCGCAAACATTTTCTCCGCCTTTTTTTAAATGACTGATTAAAGTAGAAAATAAAGGTTGTTTTTGGTCCATAAGAACGGTTAAGTTCAGAGAGTAAAACTCAGATAAGGATATTTGAATTGCAGATGTTACTTTGGTTTTGAGTTCTCAACTTGTCTTGTTTTCTTAAGCGATGTTCTAGTTTTCCTTCAAATTGGCACTTGAATAAAAAATACTTTAAAAAAACTAGCTAAGAGCATAAATAATTTAAGAGCCAAATGAATGTTTACTTCCAATAAAAAGGCTTCAGCTCTACCATATTAGCCCTAACTGAATGTTTTTACTTATTTTTTGAGCAATAATTGCCTGAATCTGTATAAACAACTATAAGGAATATATGTAAAATTATCCAACATAATTTGGAATTATTTTTTAAATTATAATAATCTGTTTGCCTGCCAAGAATTACCTCTTGCATTATTTGGATATATTTGGATTTTTCATGAAATTAGTTGCTAATGAATTCATGTTTTTCTACCTAATTTCATAGATCTTTGGAAAATGATTAAGTAATTCGTTGGCTTCAATCATTGCAAGTAGCCCTAAGTTACTAGTTTTAATTCTCATAACATCCTGACGTAGGTCTCAAGTGTTTCCCTTCTTAATTATTATTTTTTATTTATACATTTAAAGTTATTCACAATTATATTCATTTAATTCAAAATAGATTTTTGTCAATGAATGAATTGCATTAAGAAATTAGGAAATATTGGAAAAAACAGATGACACAATTTCTAGTTTTTTTTTTTTTTTAAAAATGTCCTAAAATCAAAGAACATATTGCAAAAATCTTGTGGCATTTTTGCATAATGAATATTGCTGAAACTAACTGAAACTAAACTAAAGACATATTTTTGCAGAAAAATCAAAATTTCGTCCGATACGTGTAAGGTGAAAGGTTCAGAAACCTTAATAACGGATAACGAAGCCTTATTCCGCTAGATACACAAATAACAAAACACAGCTTAACTCAAAATGGATCTTATTTTGCAGAAATAAACTTCACACAAGCAGCAAATTGCTATTAAATAGCGCAAAAGCACAAAGCGCTCAGAAAGAACTCGCTGGAGATCAACACTCCAATGAGCGAACTACTCGTTACTAGCTCGAACTCCGCCTCTCGGACTTTTATAGTCTTAGAAACTTCTAGAAGAATATCGTGTCTTCGTTCCCCATTGAGATATCTCCAAATTTTCAATAGTTTTTGGAACTTTTGTATTCGTGACCGAATTCGCCAAGTTGCCAAATGCTTGCAAAAACTGAGGGAGTCGTTTATCTGACATCCATTTAGAAACTATTAAAATAACTGTTAAACTCTATTCTTTACCATTTTCCAAAATTATAAAATAAAATAATATAAAATTTGAAAACGGTAATAACGCAAATATTACTAGAATGGTGTTCCAAATTTAATTTAAGCTTAACTTGGTTTTAATTTTAATAGGTTCGATTCTACTATTAGACCACGGTTCGTTTGAACGATTGCACGGATTGGAGGGTATTTATAATTAAATGAAAGCGTATATTCAAATAACTTTCAAAATTGCAATTACTCGTTATATAGGAGGACTACAGCTTTTATATTTTATTAACTTAACAAATATGGAAGGCTATTTTTTTGCTAAAATATTGAAGGCCAATGTTTGCTCAGTCTTTAAAAAGGTCTTACATTTTATCATAATTTCTAATATCCGCTAGCAACTGCAACGTTGCAAGTAGGCACAGTTGGCTCATTCAACTAATCAGACAAATTATTGAAATCACAATTTCCATGTTAGTTTTCACAATTTTTTGGAGGAGGGAGGGTTATCTTGTTTATATGATTCAAAGAATTGACTCCTCAGTATTCTAAAAATACATTCTTTGAATTGCATTTCCACCTCAAAACAAATAGTTAAGTATTGATTTGTAGAAATCAAAGTTTCAAAATTATTAACGCTCATTTTGTGAACCATTTTTTTAGGTTTAATCATAAATTATAAAGGAAACAATAACTTCTATTTGCATATTTAAAAAAAAAAACACAAAGTAAGTTGTCATTTTCTCTAATCGCAATTCCACTCGAAATTTCATTATTCTAGATGGAAACTCATTCAATCAAATGTGTCAATAATACCAAAATATAATTTGTGGTGGAAATAAAGTGATTTCTGTAATTTTTTCGGTTAACTAACGTAGTCAACTGCGTGTACAGGGCCATATTGCAATTGGCGGATTTTTGCTTAAATCGATATCTTATGTTTGTAATAGCTTGTAAATTAAATTTATTATCTTGGAAGAAAATGATGTTGTTTTGGTTTGAGGTTTTTAATACCACAAAATGAAGAGGCAGGAAATTGCCGATTTACACATTTGAGGCATCAATTTTTCACTTTTAGGGTTATTACAAAACGATAAAGAAGGTTGTCACACGATAAAGAAGTTGTATCTTGGCGCGAATGTACGCCATGTATTCCGATTCTCCTGTCTGGTCAATAAAGAGCAGGATCGTAAGATGTTATCGTCCGAAGAAGTACAGAGAAGAAAACGGAAATCAACATGAAACAGCGAGGAAAGATATCTAAAGGTGCGCGATATATATATATATATATATATATATATATATATATATATATATATATATATATATATATATATATATATAGTGTATGTTTTAAATATATTATAATATAATGATAATAATAATATAATTTTTTTAAACTTTCATTTTCAGTTTTTCTAACTGGCAAAAAAAGTTTTGCGGTCCGAACGAGTTTTTGATGGGAAAAAATAATAAATAAAAACAAATAAACTTTTTTTAAATTTTATGATTGCGCAATACAATAGTCATGTGATCCTTCCAAACCAGTTTAAACTGATTTATCGCAGAAAAAAAATGGCCTTAAGGTAGTTTTTTAGCTCGAACGATTTTGATATGAGAAAAAAGCATCGTTTTGTAAATATGGATATATTCGTAATCTGATAGCCACGTGATTGTTTCAAACCGGTTTAAACTGGTTAATGGCTTAAATAATTAAGACAAACAATGACTTAAATAATTAATAATGTTCTCACATGATAAAATAAAATTTGCGATAGCAGATTTCAGTTTTATATTTTACTTGAATTGAATAAGCTTTTTAAATAGAGCGTTAAATACCTCTTTGTTTAATGGTTACCCTGCATAAAACGCAAAGAGCGTTAGCTCCATATTTCTTCCTTTCTTTCTTTCTTTTCTCGTTCACTCCATCTGCCCTATATCTGAATATTATACAAGCAAAAAAAATCACCAAATTGACTGAAATTATATAAAGGACGCAAACATCATTTCCCTTTTTGCCCATTTCCCAGTTTCAACGGAAATCACTTTCCTCTAAATAGGACAATTTCCGCACTCAGGGGTTAAGAATTCCACTAAATGGAAACTGGGGGGGGGGCAAGAATACCAGATAAGCGACAGAAGGATGGTGCAACCACTTTACTCTCCTAAAGGCCCATTCCAGCAAAGAAAGTTCATCTGAAACACTTTTCCAAATCAAAATCTCTCTCATTCACTCCATCATTCCAAACTGCCTAGTCTTGCCTAGAAAAAGAATTGGAGGGGGGGGGGACCTTTCTCAACACAATGCTGCCCGCTACATCGATAGGCAATCGATTCCAGCTAGTTCCATATCGATTCAAGAGACGCCGACACTTTCTTAGTCGATATATATCGTCGGTTACAACACAATGCATTTCATCGATTAAATTATATTCCTGCGCTGAGGTTTTTTAGGTGTCAGAGTGGTTGGCAAGGGGTGGTGGAAGGTTTGGGGGGGGGGTGTAAGAATTTTCGTACAGTGCCCCTAGAAATTATCGGTTGAGTTCTGTAGGGTGTGAAGATATATCTCGGTGGATTTTTGTTTTTTCTCTACTGTGTTGCTTGGGTTGGTTCCCTTTGAATTCGGGAGTCGCGACAATCTTTGAGAAAGTTTGGGAAGTGTGCTAAGAAAGGGATTGTGTGTTTTTTGATTGGACGGAAGGGTGCGGTTTATGGGTGGGTGTTCGGGTAATAAAGTTTTACAATTATATCACACTTATAAAATTGTCTTTTAGTGGAAAAGTGACTTTTATGGGTTTTCGCAGAAACAACTTTCTATGTTGATATTGAAAGGGATAGATGATGTTCAGTTTTCCATCTTGGAACCCTTTCTAGGACCATGGAAGTATACTTCCCAACAAATTCATCAATCTTTGTGTGTAATTACACCATTTGGTATTCCTTGTCACAAATTTTTCGATAAAACCGAAACTTAGATGCTTCTTATCTAATACAAAATGTTTATTTTATTTAGTTATTAATTAACAAAATTAAGGAATCAAATTATTATCTAATTAACTGAATTCCTTTTCTTAAATCTATCTCAATTTTAAAATAATTTTAATATACTTTTACTAGGAAAAAATTGCCCTTTAAAGGGTTAAATGACCGTTTTTTTTGTGAAAATTAATGCTTTATTTAAAAAAAATAATTAAAAAACATATTACTGAAGGCATTGTTCATCGCTTGCCACTACTTCTCCCCATCTTTCTGGCAGCATTTGAATTCCACGTCGGAAAAACGACATGTCTTTTGTCCAAGGGTCGACCCGATTTTTGGCCTCTTCATTAGTACGGAAGTGCTGCTCAGTCAGACAATGTGTTATCGACCGGAAAAAGTGGTAATCGGAGGGGGCAATGTCCGGTGAATACGGCGGATGGGGTGCCAGCGTTTCCAAGCAAGCGTTTACGGGTTTTGCAACATGTGGCCAAGCGTTGTCATGCTGCAAAATGACCTTGTCTTGTCTCTACTCGTATAGCGTATTCTTTTAGTGCTCGGCTTTATCACTCCAGTTGTAGTTTGTAGCGATCTCCCTTGATGGTTTAATTTTGTTTGAGCTGATCATAATAAACTATACCTAGCTGATCCCACCAAATGCAAAGCAAAAAGCTTGGAACCCCGAATATTCAGCTGTGCTGAAGACGTTGATGCATGGTCGGGTTTACCCCACGATTTTCTACACTTAGGGTTATCGTAATGTATACATTTTTCATTGCCAGTTACGATGCGATTCAAAAATCCTTTCCTTTTCTGCCGTTGAAGCAGTTGCTCACGCATGAAAAGGCGCCGTTCGACGTCTCTCGACTTCAACTCGTACGACAACAAATGACCATGCTTTTGAATCATTCCCAATGCTTTTAAACGTTTCGTGTGATCAACTTCTAATGATTCTGCAAGTTCAGCTAGCGTTTGACATGAGTCTTCATGAAGTAATGTTAGCAATTCCAATCGTCTTAGAACTTCGTCAATGCGCCAAAGCGTTCTTTATCTTCAAGATAAGAATCATTATTTTTAAAGCGTCTAAACCAATCTCTACAAGTTGTTTCAGACAGAGCATGGTCGCCGTAAGTCTCAACAAGAATTCTTTGAGCTTCAGCTGCAGATTTTCTTTAAATAAAGTAGTGCAATAAAATTCCCCGTAAATACTTTTTTTGGCATGAAATTTGACATATTTAACACAATGAAAAATAAAGTTGTTTGCACTTCCACGAAACAACATACACTGAATTTCTAGCTTGCTTGTAGTACTTGTAAATAGATGCGTCACTATCATAAACTAACGCAATCCGTTCCGGTAACGCCATCTATTGGAAAACAGCGAGAACTTATATATTCATGTGATTTCGTATCGTCTAAAAAATAATAAATAGTCTATAACGTAAGGTTGAAAATGAATTAGATTGTAATTTGAATTTTTATGACTCAAGAACATAATTTACGAGGGGTGTTCAAATGAAAAGGTACGAAATGTCGTAACAATGTAACCGTTAACATATTTGCCTTTGCCGCTATGGGAGAACATAGCAAGACATCTAAGGATGCGATTGGAATCTACGGCGTAGATAGGAGCATGCGCGGGCATCCATATGCGCAGGAGAGAGCAGAGGCCCGTATAAAGATAGCCGTCCAATTGACGTGACAGTGCATGTGAAGATTTTACAGAATAGCCATTAACTCCGATGTGTACTGTGAGATACTCCGAAGATTACGCAAGTCCATCAAGAATAAAAGACCTTGGCTACTCATTGAAGGTGTGGTTTTGCTCCATTATGACACGCGTCCACACGTCTCCAGGGTCACACACGCAGAACTGCCCAAGTTCAAGTGGGAGCAGCTCGATCATTTGCTCTTCAGTCCAGACATGTCGTCTTGCGATTTTTATGTGTTTGGTCACCTGAAAAAACATCTGAAAGGGGAGCGCTACACATCGGACGGCGAACTCAAGGACGCTGTGAAGGACTGAGTCTCGGCACTGCCACTGGAATTCTGTGAGTAAGGAATCATTTGGCTCGTTAATCAATGGGATCGTTGTGCTCTGGCCTATGGCGTATGCTTTGCATAAAGTCTTCATTTATACCCACAATGTCGTTTCGTACCTTTTCATTTGAACACCCCTTGTAGTATATTGCGCCGTCTTATTGATAAGAGTTCACGTTTAGGGATCATGAACTTGGTTCTGTGTTCTATAATGTACAATAGTGACATTTAAAATGGGAGAGATAGTAGATTCTTTACCAAAATATCTTGATAAAAAATGTTTTTTTTTTTTTGAAAATTTTTGATTAGAAAACAAAAATGTTTCTGCACTAATTAATCGTAACACTTTTTTTCTTTTATTTCTTTTCTGAAATTCCATCATAAATAGTTCTACATTCCGTTTTATTTTATGGGTACGACTTATTCACAAGCGTCTTCTTTAGCAAAGCATTTCGAATGATAACTCGTGCCTAATCTGTAAGGTTACCACACTTCGCACACTCTTGCCAGAACTCATGAGGGATTTGTAAGAGGTTGTTTCACCACTTCAGCGACATTCCAACTTTCTAAACTTGCCTGATTATAATCGCGAAGGAATTACTTATTTAGATGCTAAGAAAGCGAATTATTGATGTCGATTCCTCAGAGGTTCTCTATCGATGTAGACGTAATACTAAATGAGGCCTTTATGGATTCCGATCACCAGCAAACAGAGTGGTCAATATCTCCGAACAATTACAGGGGAATTAACTGAGGATTGATCCATTGTGGTCAAGAATTCTTTTCAGCTGTGGCGTGTCAAAAGGCATTAAAGTCCCAGATTAATGCCTGCGTTTTTAACTGGAATTTACGAAAGACTATTTCATAAAAGAAAAGTGTGAAATAACAAAACAGGACTTAACATTGATTTTTTCATATGATATTTTAAAAATATTTCATAAACTATATCTGAAAGCTTAAATTTTTAGTAATATTTTAGCAAAAATACAAGCTTTAATGAATGGTGCTTATTTCTGTTACAAAATGTAGTTTTGTTTTTAAGGGGTTATAAGACTTTTAAAAACTAAAACAGACCTCTAAAATTTGTCAAATGCGACTCTCCCTAAAATAAGAAGAAATTCTTACGGCAATTTTATAAGACATTTAACTCTGTAGTTTTTCAGAAAAGAAGCAACTTATATTAACAAATGGTGCACCAATTTACCCCCAAAGAACATGATAATCATGCAATGTGATAAATATTTTAATAGATCTAGTGGAATATTTACTTTTTATATTTTTAAAACATGATAACGTGTTTTAAAAAAATATTTTTAGCGTATTAGCAACCACTTTTAATATTTAATCAAGCTTAATTTTTTAATGCCATGTAGTTTTCATTGTATTATCAAAAAGAGTTATCATAACCTGAAGTTTCAGGAAGTTCATGGAATTCCTCATCATATATTCTTTTCTCCAATCTCTCCCCCCCCTTATGCAGAAATCAGAAGTTTAGAATCACCTCTCTATAAATACCAATGTCTTCTTTACCTAAATAATCCATGGATGGCCTTGATTCTGATCTGTAAGATTACACCACCTGTTCAGCATCTCTCAGAGGAATGTCACCAGAAACTTAGAGGGGATTTATAAGACACAATCCATGACCATCTTAACGACGGCTCAACTCAGTAAAGATGCTTGACGGTAATTGCAAAGCGATTACTTATTTAGATACTGCGCGGGCGAATTATTGATGTCCCCTCCTCCGAGGTTCCCTATCGATATAAACGCATTACTAAATGAGGCCTTCATGGATTCCTATCGGCGGCAAACAGCGCGGTCGGCATCTACGAGCAATTACAGGGGAATTAGCCGGAGATAGATCCACTGTGGTCAAGGATTCGTGGCGAGATATATTGTGTCAAGAAGCATTAAGACTACTGATTAATGGCGGCGGATCTAATTGGGAATGCCGAAAGGTGGATTCCACAAAGGAAAAGTATGGAATTAGCAAAATAGTGCAGTATCTGGGAATGTTTAGAATGGTACTTGAATATAATACTTTGTGAAATGATGCTTGATGGTATTAAATTTTGTAAAGTCTGTTTCATGGCAGCTTTTTGGTTTCAAGAAATAATTTTGCATGGAGTATGAAGCGGGATTTGTCGAAAAATTTCGAGCGTTATGGCTCCATATATGAAACTTTAGAGCATCCGCTATGATTCTTTGTAAAAAAAGGAGAATATGGCAGAAATACTAATTTTATTTCGTAGTTAAGAATAAATGGAAATATCTGAGGATAAATAATCGAAAATAAAACTCACTTTAGGAAACTAAGCTTATCACTTAAGAGGACATTGGATTTTGAAATAAGCAAAAATGGACAGAAACATGAAATTTTATTTTTATCGTTTCCTTATCAAAATGTATGTTTATATTCAACTAAATAGTGTTTTAAGATATATTGTTGAATAAAATCAATATTTCAAAAACCTAGAGAAAAAAGGCACAATTTAATTACTTTCCTCATGGTGGTATTGTATTTAGGTCCGTGGGAAGTATGCTTCCCGCCAAATTTATCAATTTTTGTATGAAATTATGTAGGTTGGCATAAGTTCTGACAATTTTTTTTAGAAAGACAGAAACTTAGAAGTTTCAGTTCTTTATCTCACACAAAATGATGTGTCTTGGTTTGTTACTTAATTATTAATTAACCAAATTAATTAATTAAATTAAATTTATCTAATAAGCTAAATGAATCCCTTTTCTTATTCTAATTTCTAGCCTAAAAATATTTTAACATAATATGACTTGAAAAAAATGGTCCTTTAAAGGATTAAGGTGTTCCAGGTGTCTTAATTTTTGACAATAAAGATTTTGGTTAAACATTAAAAAATAGGGTATTCATTTTATATATCTAGCTTTTTTTATATATTTAAAAATCAATTTTAGTTCCAAAAATTTAAAATTCTAATGAAAATTCAGTAAGTGTGCATAAAAATACTTCTAAAAAAATTAGCCTTTAATTAGAATTACAAAATCATACACAGTTTTATTCCAAATAAATATATTTTGGGTAGTAGGGAAAAATTAATTAAAAAATTAAAAATTGTGTCGCTTGGAATATTTTGAAATTTTATAAAATTATATATCTTTAAATTTTAAAAAATAATACTTTGTTACAAAAATTTTTTAAAGCAATTTGACGTATTTATATTTTAATACATATACATAAAAATTTCACTAATTCATAAAAATGCCTAATAGTGTCCACCGTCTCCTTAAATTATATCATGATGGATTTATAATTCAGAGGAACTTATTATTAGTTTTAAAACAACGTTGTTTTTAGACAAGTATTTGAAACAAATACAAGAGTTAAATTTGACTTTTTTATAGTTTGTATCTATTAAGATATTTTAAATTTCCCAGATTGAGATTCGATACATTTTTTGATGTATTAAATGAAATAAAATATGTTAGATGAAACAATATCTGCAAAAATATTTTATCTTCTAATATGCATACATGTGAATGAAAAGAAAATGAAGCATTTTTTATGTAACATGAATTTTCTTATTTCTGCTCATAATTTCTTTAAAAATTGTATTGAAATTGTTATGTGTAACATTTAAATCTGAATATATTTGAAATCTTAAGTATCTGAAATCATGAGAATGCATAAATTGATAAGCATAATCTTCATCCCCTATTACAAAATATACACTTCATTTATTTTATTTCAGAATTGACACTATTAACTGATTAACAACATTCTAAATATTCAAAAAATATTCTTTATTGTTTTGTTTAAGAATGGAATTGATATTTAAATTCAACAAGGCATTGTCCAACAGCTCCCCAATTACTTAAGGACAAATTTGCTCTGTTGCCAAAAAGGATCTCAAACAAGGCACATAAAAATGAGTTGCAACACATCTTAAATGAGTGCTCCATCGTAATTAAACAGCTCTTATTAGGCCCCACCTTTTGGAAAATTACCAACAATCAAACGCGCCAACCCTCCATCATCTTAAAAGTGAAAGAACTGCTTCATTACCAGAAAGTGATAAGGCGGGTCCTTGAAGCACGGAGATAATGATAACAAACAAAGCCATTTTCACGCCAGTGGCAGCTACTTTGTGATTCGCTTTTGCTCGCATCTTTTAAATCTCTCCTACCAAGTCATCACGAGAAATGGTCCTATTTCCTAGAGACAGCCATCATCTTCCTGCTACCACTGCAAGAGAGAATTTGCAGTTGTTATTAATGGACTGGAATTCGGAATGTTGAAATATTGCTGGCGAAAACTCAAGAGATACTTCACGGCTAATGATAGAAACGATACAAACAGAAAGCTGGAGGTTCAGATTATTTGGAGGCAGATACTTTTAATTCGTTCCCGTTTCGAAGTTGCTATTGTACTTTCGGTTGTTTTTTTTTTTATTTATCTATTTATTAAATTTTGGGAATCACGCAACGTGGAATCCGCTTAATCTTGGAACCGATCCATGATTTTCGTTCCTCACTGGATTTCATTGTTTTATTTCTTTCTGTTTTTTTTATCAATCATTTATTAAAGTTTTGTATGGAAGTTTGGGATTGAAACGGCAAAAATTCAGCAATAAAACTGACATGTATTGAATATGACATTCCATTTTTGAGTTTCGTACATCTCTGCTGTATTAAAATCTGATACCAAATCAACTTTTATTTTAATAGTTTAAGGAAGAATATTTGAATATCATAATAATATTGATTTTTTATATGAATTACTTGTTTCAATGGTTCTTATGATGCTTCTTCGGAAAAATTTCTGTGCATATTTATATAAACTGCCGAATCTTCGGTAAGTGACTATCCCACCTAGTTCTCTTTTTATTTATCATAATTAAATGAAGAAGGCAAGGTGTCCATTAAGTCATCTATTAAAGACTTTTTCAAAACTTAAAAACTATAAGTTTTGGCTCTTATCTTAGGGTTACTTTTTCATATCTTTGTAATCATTTATCAGTGAAAAATAAAATCAATTTGGGCCAATTTTCTTAAGAATTAGGCCTACGAATTTACATTAATATTTTGTTTTTGTTTCCTGCATTTAAATTGGGTATTATAGAATTTATGTTAAAATGTGAACTAACCTTTAGCTAATTTTTTCTCTAATAAACTCTTGAAACGTGGAATACAGTATATAAACATATATGAACTACCAGTACAGAGGCTCCTATTTTAATTTGACACGTTACCGGTAACTGCTTCTATTATTCAACGGTCGGCGACTGCGTTCACATTAAGATAAAGGAGGGCTCAATACTTAATAAGAAGTGAGAAAATATGTATAAAAAAAGTGAGTTTTGGATAAAATCTTTGTCTTCTGGTATTGATGGGAAAAGAAATGAAATCATAGAGCTCAGGTCTATCCGGCCTTTTTACTATCCGGCCAGTCCTTCCACCACATTAGGCCGGATACTCGGGAGTGTACTGTATATGTAACTCAAACTTGGAATTGTAACTTGAATTTAGAAAATTTATAAGATTATTAGATGGGGTACTGAATCTTAGATATAAATGGATTTTAGATTTGATAATTTGTAATAGGCTACCACTATCTTTAAGAAGGCATTATTAAAAGCATCGCTGCACCGTCTTTGAAGACAAGTCGAGTCGAAGCTGAGATTGTCGCTACATTATGTTCTGTGTAAATTGGTTTCGAACCTGAAACTCAACCACGAGTTAATAATAATTAACCTTCTTAAATTATTAACCTAGACTTTAATTAAATAACCTCGACTTTTTAAAAAGTTGTGGATAAAATGTTTTGGAAGATATTTGATTTGAACTAAATTATTCTGTAGTTAGTTTTGTTATAAGTTACTTTATGTGCTTTGAGAAATTTATTTTATAAAGTTATTACTGAATTATAAAGGTTACGGTTTACTTATAATTTTATGATGAAATTTTAGAAAAGAAAATCCTTACCTTTTCAGATCTTGTCGCTGCCACTAGGCATGTAAAATTGATCTTGGAAAAAATAAAATTGTTCTAAAAAATGCATGTGTGATTAGTTCTCTAAGCCGGCGACCTAGCCTAGGGGTAGCGCGTCTTTCCCCGTGATCTGTGCGTCCCGGGTTTGAGTCCTGGTTCGGACATGGTTGTTCTCTACCCTGTGAAGTGTGTGAAAGAGCCTCTTGTAAAAAGGGGTTGTGCAAGCGAATGTGTGTGTCATCTTCATATGAGATAGAAGTCAGGCTTCTACCCTCGTGTCCTCAGAGGCCCTGGCCATCAAAATCTAGTGCAAACTCTGCTTAAATTGCTGGTTAAACGTCAGCGGACTTGTAAAGTGCCATAAATAAAAACAACAACAACAGACCTCTAAATCTTACTACAGGAGCTGAGGATTCGAGATCTTATGTATACGTGGACTTAATATATGTAAAATCCAACAAGTTAGAATTCCCTCCCCTAATTTTAGTGCAATTTGGAGAGTGTGATACCAGCTCAGCATTCTGACCTTATTTAGAGCTCCAAAGATTGTCCCGAAAACACTTTTGCGTAACTTCAAATTAAGATGTTAATGTAAAGCTTCAAAAATTCAAACCCATCCCAAAATTAAATCTCAGTTTGTTAGTTTTAACATGTTAGGCACTCAAATCTTGTTCATCCTTCACATTGAGGAAAACACTGAATTCACTATTTAAGCTTTTCAAAGACATTTTGCCACTTTCATTTGTTTGGAAGTGAAAACAAATCAATCCTTAAGTTGCACCGCACACTCTAATTCAAAGCTTCGTTAGACGTTATTACATGATTCTTTCATACGTTTCAGCATAAACAGCGCATTTCTCTCCAATCAATATCATAGCTTTGTGTCCGAGATGATTATTTCGCCCTTTTCTTCCTTCATTAAAAATTCCAATTCATCCGCTAATGAACGTGAAATATTAATAACAATCCATCTCCGTAGCTTCACAGGTCCTGAGTGAGTTCTCCAGTTGGAACAATAAGTAATGGATTCCCAAAAGCGCGAACCTATTTCCAATTATTGGCGAACGCATCGTCCCAACTGCCTTCCGTCCAAACTTATTAATGACACTAAATAAAGATGCTTTCGATAACGGAATAGAAATCGACAAATCAAGCACTCGACAATTACTGCGCATCCGTTAAAATACTCCGCCGTGAATGGCAATTAATCCTTTCTAAATATCCATCAACAGTGCAGTCGCAAGGATGAAAGCTCCAGCTTTAATGTTTTAAATCATTGCCCCCTCTTTTAAATATTTTTCTTCGTGGCAGACTAGGTCTGTCTGTCCGTCTGTCAGCGGTGATCTTTCAAATGGCGCTTCATGGCTTTTAATGGATTTTCCATTAAATATATTGTCTGTCGTTTGGATGAGGATTGCAGGCTGGGAATCTGATTACAGTGTGGTGGAGCAGCAGGATTTGGTTTGAAGGGGTCGGGATTCTGCAGGGAAATTCGCTGTGATGTTTGTTTAATGAGTGTTGTGTGATTGTTGTTGTTTGTGGAATTCGGGCTATTAGGTCACTGCAATGTCAAAATAGCCACCAGCGGTTGGTGAACTCATACCAAGTACACTGCTGAGGGTGTTTATCAAATGTTGAAATAGGCGTGTTAAAAATTTTAGGTTGGCGTTTTATGCATCCAAATTTAACCCTTTTCACTGGGATGGTGACTCTCACTCACCATTCAAGACGGTGCATCATTTTGACGTTTTAATTATTTGTTTATTTAATTTTAATTTCTAAAAAATACTTACAAAAGTGTAAGAAGATGTGAAAAATAATTCTCGAAAATATAAATTAAAACAATTATATATATATTTATTTTTCGGAGCAATGAACAAGTGCTTGTCTTAAGTTAATAAATATGCAACGCATTATTTTACCGAGCACAAATGGTTAATACAGTGGTTTAGTTTAGTTATATTAACGTCCCGTTGTAAAGCAACACTATTGCTATTTCGGGACGGACCTCGTCATTTTGAACCGCGGTCAGATGAGGGCGACACCTGAGCTGGCACCCCCCTCTCCACACCGCACCACATCAACGGGAGGACGTTTGGTCTGACAGATTTAACATGCAACAAACCCCCTTAAAGGACGGTTCTTCGGTGGAATCGAGTCACGAACCTGAAACCCTACGGCTCACTAGCCAAGACCTTACCACCAGGCCACCGCGGCTTTGGTTAATACAGTGGATTCTTGCTTAATGTGGATTTGTATAATTCCACATTAAAAAATTTCGATCGGTTTTCACGCAGTGCTATAGGCAATAAAGTAGTTAAATTTAACGTTTCAATAATTCTTCATTATTTTTTTTTTGTTAGACACAGCATTCAGTCTCGGCCAAGCAAATCTTTTCTCAAAAAGCAAATGTTTGTACAGAGAGGTACAGATGAGCACATTATTAGATATCTTTGTACCTTTGGTCGTCAAAAGCACTTTCGTTTAGTTCTTTTTTTTCTGCTTGTTATCTTCAATTATACTATTTTATTTTCATTCGAAACTTCGATATGTATTATTCATATGGATACTTCAACTTTACAAATAGTTCGAATTTGTCAAGCCACTTGATTCTGCTAATAAACAGAATTTACTATAAAATTAAATAAAATGTAAATATCTCCTGCGCCATCTTTTAACACAACTCTATTTTAGTAAAATCAACCCTTCTTGGTGCATGCGCAGAAGCACCGAATTTCCGTGCTTGAACTTGCAAAAATAAATTCATTGATACTTCTCAAATACAACGCGATTGCCTGACATGGAACGTGAAGTCGACTTTCTTCGTATGAAAGCATACTTTATTTTCTACTTTTGAGTATGTAAGTCAAATAGGCAGACGTCCATTCCTTTAGAGATCTCTTTCAAGGTTGCCACAGACTGAATCTAAAAACATTTGGAAGTAATCTATCCTTTCAATGCTTCTAAAATAGATGTATAAAATAAAATATTTATTTTTAGTTTATGTCTGAAATATTTCATTTATTGTCTGGGCTGAAATCCAACTCTTCTCAATATTCTTTTTACTTTTACGCATAAGTTTCTCTAACTTAAGGAATTTAAATATTAGACTGATTGGAAATGCACTAAATGGGAAAACTTTTTGTTCTTTCTTGGATAATGAAAATAATCTCAAAAACAAACAACATTGAAAACAACATATTATTAAATAAATTTTAAATGGCAATTGAGCCCCGATAATGTTTTGAAAATATAATTTCCTTAAAGCTGAATGTTATTATTATTTGCAAAGTAATTAACATTCTGCTAACGATTTTGAAAAACGTTTGTTTGAAATCGTTTGGCAATCATACTTTTAACATTTTCTATTAATTAAAGCTTAATAAAAACATTTCCATGAAATTAATCTTTTTTTAATTTTTTTCCCTATATATTTATTGAATTTTTTAATGTATAGGAATTTAAACATATTTGAATTATCTATAAAATATGTACACAACGTCGCTTACATGAAAAAACGTTATATAAAGGAAGGATTAAACCATAATTTTAAATAGGGTATTCATTCTAATTATTGACTTTATTTTAGACAGTAAAGTTATTTCTCTTACACAGTTTGCATGGACAATTATTAATTTACTAATTAATATACTTTGTTGAAATACGACGCATTCACTCATTAGTTGGAAATTTAATTTGATGGTTAATGGCTGCGTCTATTAGAAGAGTTCGGTTTTCAATTTCAAGAAATGGAATTCTTACTTTTCCTTATTTTGTATAGTGAATATAATTTTATATTGTAATAATTAGATATCATTAGTTTTTTTTTCATGATTTTTCACGGTAATAAATTTTTGAATTTGAAGAGAAACAGATTTCTTTCTGAAAGATTGCATCCAAATTTTTGTATCAATCTATGAATTTTGTGTTTTAATTACATACTAAATTACATCATTCTAGCTCAATGCGTTTATAAATTTATCGTGTTCACAAATAAAGAAAAAAAGAAAAGACAGATAATAATACCAAAATTGGAAATATTGCAATTTGACAAAATTTCGATATCGAATTTATTGATAATTACATGCTTCGTGTACGAAAAAATACTAAATATATTGCAATAGATATTTTCCACTAATTAAACCAATATAACTTCTTATTCCATTCATGTATTATTTTTGCATTTTTAGTCTTCTAAAGTTAATTTTCCTAAATATATAAAAATAGCGTTGCTAAAAATAAGTGCAGTTATTGTACTTTTTCATCTCTTTATTAAACTTAATTGTTTAATTCTTTTTAAAGCATTTTTGCCAATAAACTTGGAGGCGATAATTTAAACAAAGCTAAATCAAGGTATTTATTATAGATCTTAACATTAAAACTAATATAACATCTAAAATGTAACAAAATGCCGACTTCCTAACAAAAGAATAACTACTAAAACACACATTTACGACATACTTTTACGCAAGAATTCAAAATTTTGACAATTAACTAGATTTTTGGAACAGCGCCAGACCGAAAAAAAGTCCTGAGGCTTTGAGCTCGTTAAAACCGAATATTTTTGCATCTTAAGATATTTGCCACGAACAGATATGCGATAATTACACCACGTGCTTCTTATTTTAGTGGTATTATTTCATGAAGAGTTTATTTTATTGCCTCGACACACTCTAATTAAGATTATTTATTCTTGTTACTTCCTCGAAAAGGATGACATCTTTCTCACATTTTGTGAGATAAAATAAAAAATGTATTATTCCTTGAAGATTGTTATCGTCCTTTTTATATCAGCTCGCATCTCGTAAGCGAAACCCGATTTTCTAGAAGGATTTATTTCGTTTATTTAAAAACAGCAAACGATATCTACGCATGTGTTTGTTTTTTCTAGAATGAGATCGATATCATGAATATTCATACCGTTACGGTTAATTGTTAGAACGTTTTTTGATTATTTATTTTTATTCTTTAATCCGGAAAATATTTGTTAAAAATGCTTTACTTTTTTTTATTGATGCGCTATGTGCTCCTGAAAAATATGGCTTTATAAAATTTAAATTTATGATTATAATTACACATTTATTTGCTTTAATTCTTGTATTTTTAAATTATATTGTATATATTTTTTGTAATGCTATGCATTTGCTTATTTATTATTTTACTGGCTGTGTTTAGAGACAGTTGGTTCGTTAAGAATATACATTGTGTTCAATTTGAACTAAATATTTATGGTTAACTTGATGATTATATTTCCACCAATAAACTTTTTTTAAGCATCAAATTGTGGCAAATATTAAAGAGGTATATTTACAAAGATAATAGGCAGAATATTTCTGGCATAGTTCTTAAAAATAGCGGAAAATCTCGTAATTCAATATTTGACGGAACGATGACGATGTTTTGAGTTTCATTGCCACAATGAAATTCATTGTTGAAATTTTTATAAAAATTATTTTTTTTAATTATCAAAAAATACTCGACGGTTAAATTAGTATAATTTAAAGGACAATTTTGCATATATTATAATGATATAAAAATCAGTCTTTTGGAATAAGTATTATCGCGGGTAAAACCAAAATCTCTCTTTATTTTTACTTAATTATAATATTTAAAAAATTCTCCGAGGTCAGCAAAGTTCTATCTTAACCCTTTCTAGGGCCGTGGGAAGTATGCTTCCCTCCAAATTTATCAATCTTTGTATGAAATTATGTAGGTTGGCATAAGTTCTGACAAATTTTTTTAGTAAGTCAGAAACTTAGATGCTTCTATTCTTTATCTCATACAAAATGATGTGCCTTGATTTGTTACTTAATTATTAATAATCCAAATTAACTAATTAATCAAATTAAATTTATCTAATAAGCTAAATGAATCCCTTTTCTCATTCTAATTTCAAGCCTAAAAATATTTTAACATAATATGATTAAAAAAAATGGCCCTTTAAAGGGTTAATTGATCTATTTTGAAGAGCACCAACATACTCAGATGCACATATATAGACAGGCACTGTCCTTTATTAGTAGGTTTTTTTTTTTAAATTAAATCACGAATTCGGATAAGGGCATTTCAAAAATAGGGGAGAAAAACGATTTTCATCGTTGAAGTATGCTTATTAATTATTATTACCTAACTATTAATAATTTCGGAATAAATATTTGAAAAAACAAAAAGAAAATTCTCTTGATAGCAACCAATGAAAAGCATTCAAGAAGAAACAATTCGTTACTTATTAATCGAATAGTCTGTTGCATTGTTTTCACTGGAGTTGATCTATTCCAGTGTTATCTTTACTTATGGATCAATCATTATTATTGTAGTTAATATCTGAATTATCTGGTTTGCGTTTAACCAGCCACAGTTTTTTCAGAACTAGGTAGAAAATTAATTCGCCAGAGTAAGATAAAGAAAGGTTTCTATCCCCAAAATGTTCAAAATTGTTTTTAAGGTATTTCATTATGGAGCCTTTCATAAACTGAAATCTCAGAGCTTTGATTCTTCTATTTTAGTCCTGTACGTTTAGGGTAGATATGTAGTTGGCAATCCAGATCATTTGTTATTGGGTTTATTTTTCTAGGATTTAAATCTGGAAAATTGTAATTATGTTCCATTCTTTTTTAATTGGAAGTGAAAGGATGTACATATTTAAATTTTTGATTGACTTATCTCAAAGATACCGATTCAATTTTAATATAATAGATGCCCCAGTATTATCATACAGTTCTTCTTGGTTAAGCGGGGTTAAACAATGAAAAACGTAAACAAAAATAATAATAAAAGTATTATGAAAAACGCATTTTGGGTGATACGAACAATACATTTATGCAATTATATAACCAAATTAGTAAAAATACCAAGTTAATATTAGCAAAAAGAATAAAAATAGAATAAAAAAGAAAGAAATTAAGAATCTGGTATGAATACTTTCTCAAGGGTCACCTTCAGGCAGGGATTCAAACAAGGGATTTTTTTCTGTGAGGAGTCTGACTTTTGTCCAACAATATTAACCCCTCGTGAACCGAAAATCCTGGAAATTGAGGCCTTAAAGATAAAACATTTTTTACAGAAATAAAACAATGGATTACTATCTTCAATTTAAGCGAAAATTACAATAACATAATATAAACTATAAAAGAACATTCAAATAGTTTATACTATGTTATTGCAACTTTTTTAGAGTATATTACAGGATTATAAAGATTATTTATAGTTCCTCCGCCAATAACTCCTCTGCTCACCTTTCTCAACGTCACAACAAAACATAAATAAACTGAAAAATAAATAAAAATGAAACACATTCCATTTCTGAAATCACATTTCATCAAAGACAGGGCTGTGGGACATAAAAACTACTTACAAAGAGACCCGGGGCGACATTCCGTTGTCCAGAGCCCAGAAGAAACAAAAGCAACGTTTATGCGGATCTGGCAATGGATAACAAGAATCCATTACTGGCCTCCCCAACGAAAAATAACAGTTGACAAATGATTTCTTGTGGCTATTTCCGCACCAAGAAAACGGTGCAGATATCGTTGATTCATGGATTCTGGGCCTTCGAACACTGCGCTTGTCACCGACCATTTCAAAATGGCTGCCCATACATCTTCTTTTAACAAAGGCTTAGCGCGCGCTGCTGGTAAGAATGCGATTGTGTTGCCCCGACAAAGGAATATTCTGGACCATTATTCGACATGGCTCGCCGTGTAATGCTAATGGCTGAGATTATGGAAAAAGCAATATCGCCTTTCCTGGTACAAGAATCGCTGTAGAGGTCTTTTCATGGCAATTGATATTTAAGAGCAACAATTACAGTTCAGCTGAATAATAGGTGTTGTTGATTTAGAGGCACATTTATGGTACAAGATTTGTTACTCATAATGAGAGATTTAATGACATGAATGCTTTTATTGGTCATATGAAAATTCGTTTGTTTGTTTATTTATTTAAATACAAGATTGTAAAACATAGTTTCTTTAGAGAAAAAGAGGTGGACAATTATTTATAAGTTCGTTATCAGTGTTTAATATCAGCATATTATATTTTTATTTCCTCGTATATGAAGTATACAAAAAGATAAAATTATAATATCCAAAAAAAATTAACCAATATTTTAATAAATATATTTATTTTATCCGAAACATATGAAATTATGTCTGCCTGTCTGTTTCGTCGATATTTCAAAAACAAAGCTTAACATGCTGATGTTGCAATACATTTGTAATTTTGAAATCCTGTACGAAAATATCTATGGAAAATTTATCTTTGCCTGTTCGTCTGCTTGTAAATATGTTACATCAGAAAAGCCATGTGGATTCACTTTTCTATAATACATTATGAATTACAAGACGTATCATACAATGTAAATATATTAGAAAGTCAGACTAAAAATACTTTTGCTGGTCATATAGTTGTTTTTCATTCAATAACAGTAGTTTCCCGATGTTAAACCAATCATCCTATTTTTAAAGCAGGAAAAGGAATATGATGGCTTGGCTTCACTATAATTGTATTATTATATTTATTATCTAAGAGCGAAGAAAATTGCAAGGAATTTACAGTAATGAAAAGAAGGAATTTTTTTAAAGTACAAAAATTTAACCATACAAATTTACATTATGAATAAATATATAAAAGTTTACATTTTCAGTAATGTAGCTATTATGGTCCTTCTTGTGGAACTAATTTTGATTCTTAGCACTTATATTTTTCTGGCATCTGGTAAGCTTTAAAAAAGTGACCGCACAGCGTATCAGATCTCATAACCTGTAGCAAATTGCTAACCGTATGATATAAAGAGCCGATAATCGCATGGAGAGATATCTGGGTTGCAGCATTCTTTCATTAATTATATTCAGAACTAGGAAACATGGAATGTAAAAGTCAACACTCATCTTCTTGGGTAGTGAGCATCGATTTCAGAATGAAATGCAATTTTTACGTTACTATGGTTACAACCGAGCCATACTTCAAGCCAATATTTTTAGCTAATTGCTTAACAACTTTGTTCGAGAATATGAATGCTGTTAACACATTTTTAGAAACAGTCAGTGGTATGAAAACGCTATTTAGAACTGTTTAAATAAACTTAATGGTACACATAATCGCTTTCTTGGAACTGTCATTTTTCGTATAACTAACTATAATGGATTTTATTTAACTGGTAGTCCTTGTTAAAGAAACTGTAGAATTATATTTAGTTTCAGTTTTTCAGGCTTTATGCATTTAAGTGAAAATAACACTTGTAATTTTTCGAAGTTATTTGAAATATGATTTTCAAAACGCAATTTATCAAATCTTTACGATTTGTCTCTTACAAAGTACAACAACCTTATGTCAGAAATGTTGAGCAAAGATGCGTCAGACATCTCAATAGAAATTCGTGTGAGGGATTTCTGTCAAATACCAAGTGAAATTGACAAGGATATATGAGTCTGATCTTCAAACTACCGTGCAAAATGAAAAATGACACTTTATGTCAAAATTCTTCTTTTTATGCTATTATCATTTGTTAGGAGACTGAAATATCTATGTTGTACACATAGAAAGTAAGGATCAGATTTTGATATGAACAGTCAGTGAAAACTTCCTTCACTTGGAGAAATTATTGTGTAATTAATTTTACAAAAAGATTCTTACGTTTTAAATAACAACAATGCATTGTTAATTATTTAATATTGTATTTGAGTTTAATATTCTATGACATAGTCATATTTTATAGTGAAAATTCTTTTATTCATAACACTACTTTTATATAATTTTTTGATTTTTTCTATATTATTTTTATATAATTTTACATAACAAAGAGGGTTATTCAGTGATTTAACAGTTATAATTTTAGTTGTTTTGTTATTGAGACTTACGGCACTTTACAAACCCGCTGACAGTTATCTGTCAGCGATTTATGTCGAGGGGGCATCTCTTGTTTTTTCAGTAGCGCCAACTAGGGTCAAAATTACGACTTAGATACTTCATGCCTCATATTCACTTGCACAACCCCTTTTCACACACCTCACAGATAGAGGACAGAAGAAGAACTATCATGCCCGAACCGGGACTCGAACCCGGGACGCCCGGGATCACGGGGAAGACACGCTACCCCTATGCCAGGACGCCGGCAATCATTTTAGTTAATCTCATTTTTAATTTTAAAAATATAAATTTTACAATATAAATTTTAATTCGTGTTGTTATTGTGAAGAAAGACTGCACGAATTAAAATCTATATTGGCTTAAACATAATGACTATTTTAATCCAAGGAATCATAATGTTTATTATAGGTAAAATAAAATAAGTCAATAAAAAAGATGTTTCACCTTATTCAATTTGTGACAAATGCATATGCACAATAAGAACAGGGATCGTGGAAGGCGCGAGCTGTGACAATTTAGTCTGAGCAGTGTTAGTAAAAATATAAGCATGTGATGAAACCCACTCCTTCCCCCAGCTCAAAGAACACTTATAATTAATATATAAATAATTGTTTATTAATGTAAAGGAATCTTTCATTCATTTGTATTATTTAAAAAAATATTCTTATTATTTTTGAATATAATAAGTTTAAATTATTTTAAAAATTCTATATAATGTCATTGTTAGGAAATTATACTGGCCCATTTCATACTCGAGACTGGTTCTCCAAGTATATTTTACAATGGACTTCTAATTCTTGTTAGAATAACCAATTTAATATGTGTTAATTGATTTACACTCATTTACAATTTTATGAAATAGAACCATGCTGTCCATTTGAACGGTAGATTTGTGCCATTTCGAGTGCGCCAAAACATGTTTTAATCAGAGTTTTTGGTAACAGCGGACGAAAAAAAGACAATGTCGTTTGGAGCCACAATAATAATTATATCAAATATTAAATAAAATAGCCAAATACTAAAATTTAGATTTTTGAACAATAAAGTAGTGCAAATTTAAATTTAGGAATATATAGGTGAGAGTATGTGGTTTCTTAAAATATTATTTTTTTAATTTGGGCATTAGAAGTAATGCGTTAATTCGTCTGATTCATGAATTGAAAGTATGGAGCATTTATCCTCGAATTTCGATATTTATTTCAGATTACGCCAAGAACAGCGAAATAATTATTTACTTGGCGATTTTTAAATTACGCCAAGATTCCCAATGTAAAGTTGCAAATCGCCAAATTGGCAGCATTTAGTTTCTTCTTCTTTTGATTAATGGTGGAGACCATAAAAACTTTCTAGAGTCCCGACTTTCTTAATTGTTTATGTAATTTCATAAACTAGCGAAGAAAATTTAAAACGCTTTTTGTAAAAGTATCCTTTTTTTTCAACTGGCTTAGTGAAAAATTTCAATTATAGCATTCCTACACAATATGAATGAACACAACATCCTGTAGATATTCAACCTCTAACGGATTTTGTAGAATTTAGAGTTTAGGTAATAAAATTCCAGATTTCATCCGCTCAACTGGGCGCATATTGAGTTACACTGATTTTACATGCATGGAAATACAAATATAATTTTAAAAATGTTTATTCTCAATATTTGGAGAATTTTTTATACACGAAGAGGGTCAAAAGAAATTCTTTGATCAAATATTTAAAGTTTACAGTACTTTTTCTTTATATATGAAAGAAGAACATCCTATGAAGTAAATAAACTTATTCCATAGATGTTTTTTCCGACAAAAAAAAAAAAAAAAGATTCCAACATATGACGAGTCAACGAAAATTCCAGGTGAAACATTTTTAAAGTCACTATACATTTCAATTTATATGTAAGAAAATAAATATACTATAATAGAAAATCGTTCATAAGTCGCCATTGTTTTAAACACAGATTAAACAGTGATACACAATTTAAATAACGCCAGAACAAGTGTCACATCTTACGGAGAATTAAACCGAGATCAATAACATTGCCAAAATATTCCATTACTCTACTTTCGCTATTAAAAGATGAAAAAAAGCACTTTCTCCAAAATAATTTTACTTCATCTACTTTCAAACGAGTCACTGGCCACGATGTGTCCAAACCGTCTGACAGAAATACCATTATCCCACCCAAAGCTCTTAAGCTCCCCTAATTAAGCTCCTTAATTACTTCAAGGACAACAGATGCTTTCATATTTTTGCCTCTTATGCAAATAAAGGGCTATCATGCCCGTGTCGTTCCGCCTGACGTCTGCTTTTCTTTTGGAATGGAGTTCTGTTGGAGCGATTTTAATGCAACGTGGCGTCCGATTTTTAAGGAGTGGCGCAGAAAATGGCGCAATGCCATTTCCTGTAGCATTGAGTAGAGAGTATTAAGTGTAGCATATGTTTAATAAAATCTGATAGAAATAAGGAAAAAATTCTTGATTTAAAAAAAAAATATTTTGATGAGGATCGCGTGTCGATTAAAAACATATGGAACATAAAAATATATAGAATGTTCAAAATCGAATTGTCTTCTTAAAAGACTTTTTTTACTTTTTTTTTGTTGATTTTTTTTCAAATTAATGAAGTTTCGGTTATTTTTGTAAAATGCAAAGGAAAACAAAGGTCCAATTCGATCTTTAAACAAAGGTCCAATTGAAAAATATAGGACACGGTTTGAACCATTTTTCATTCGTTTATTGCAATCGTTTTTAAAATAAATCCATAGTGACTTTGTCTTTCGATGTACTGATTCATTATCAGAAATTACGAATTGAACTTATGAATTCAATTTTCTCATTTTTTTTTTTTTAAGCAAATTTAAAACAAATTCTCTATGTCATACATTATCATAAGATTTTGCACAAAAGTTTAATCAATGGATTTAAATTTTTAAACTTCATCTTCTCCATTAGTCGTCTGTTTTTAGAAATTATTTGACACTATATATGTTGATTGCATTGTAAAAAATCATGAATAGAAAGAATAGAATCAAAATTCTTTTATACATTTCCTTTCCTAATCTTATTGGCAATGACATATGTTTTTATGTTAGTTAATATAATTTATTATGGGTTTCACATTCGTTGTATTTTTTAAACACATCGTAAATAGAAATTTAATTTTATTCAACTTCAAAGAAAATAAATTCCACCTTTTCGATTCCAAAGTTCCGGTTTCAGAATTTAATATACATATACTATTCTGATGATAAACTGTATCTTAAATTTCTCCAATGTAACTGTCCGGTTACTGCATGTCCAACGCGTTTTTGAATTAATGTGTTCACAGGCAGATAGAGAAACATATTTTTTTTCAAACAAAGAAAACACACCAATATAGTTTCAAAATTATTTTGGGGAACACTCAGAGAGTTAAGATGCCTATTTCCTCAAATATTTGAGGATTATTCCAATAATATCTATTTCTATACTTCAAAGTAGCAATATTAAATCGAGAAAATAAATTCCGAAACATTTCAGAGCCTTCGACCTTAATAAAAAGATGTTATAAGCTGAATTTTATTAGGATATTTCACAGCTTTTGGATTGGTCAGTCACTGACTCTAGATTGACTCTCATCAAAATTCCGAGAGAACAGATTAGTTTTATCAAACCAATTTTGTGATTTTTTTGCTATGGAATAGTTTGGAAGGAGGGGACATCACTTTCTGGTTCACTTTGTCATCTGACAAGAGTAAAAAATTACAAGATCAAGACCAAACTTTCTTCTAGTTCCTTCGTGTAATTTTTAAATGGAACATCTAATTTTCATAAATTGTAAACATTGTTTAGGATAGTGAAATAGCTTCCAAATTTTGAGAAATTATGGTGTGAAACATCTAAAGTGATTCTTAGAAATTCTGCCTTTTATAGATAATACTTTTTTTGCATAACTGGTTCAGTTTTAGCGGACCTTTATAACTAATTGCGAATAAAATGATTAAATTCTTAGAATTCAATTATTTAAAATTGCTTGATATTAGAAATGTTTCAACTAAAAGGATTTTGATTGAATTCCATTAAAATATATATTCACAAGAAGACTCTACTGGCCATTTTTTTAATAGCATTGCCAAGAAATTGTATGAAGCTATTCGGAAATGCTATCATTTATGTATTTTAGTTGATTAAATCTGTATATAGTGTCATTAATCCATAATTTAACTAAAAATGAAACAAATTAAATTTAAATTAAATAAATTAAAATAGCAACCATCCAATTAAAATAAAAATTTTGAAATGGAAATACTGTTGACTGCTTCATAGCATATTTCAAAGAGAAAAAATAATTACGAATGATTTTCTTTAAGAACCCTACTTAATCCAAATGTAAATCATTCATATTTAATATTAACTTAATTCTGTAAAGGCTAATGACTCAAAATGCTGGGTTTAAATGTCAAAAACTGAACGAAGGATATTATAATTTCAAATTAAATCTAATGGGAAATTGAAGAAAAAAAGAGAAATATTTAAGTGTTAATTGCAAAATCTTTTTTGATTCCAAACGATTTCTTTTCTCATTTATCAGTATAGGTCGAAGCTAACTGCAACCACTAAATGCTGGATAAAGAATTCTATCTGGGGATTTAACTAACGGAAATGAACCTATTACTTTTAATAGAATATAAAAAGAAATATTCGTTAGATTAGAACGGATTTAAGAATTTCTTAAACGAAATAAATACACGAGTTTAAATTTATTCGCCAGTTCCACTAAAAGGAAATGTTGCAGAAATTTAAATTGCTCTTTTTCTTTGTTTTCGTAGCCTTACAATGAGATTTTTTTTTCGTAATTTATTCAACAAGTACAGAATAGGCTGCTTTTATTCCAAACGATTTGTTCAGTGTTTAGAATATCTTGAAAAAACTTTTTTTGCATTCGTGTAACCGCAACGAATAAATAAGCTGAAAACAAAAATTTAGTTTTCTATAATTTTTTTTGAGGTTTTCTTTTTATTTTTAGACAAAGTGCAATGCTTGTCATTTGTTCTTGTTTTGTTCCGATGTTATTTTTAAATGTAATTTAAGATTTTAAATACTATTGAAAATAATAACGATAAAAATGCTTCGGAATCATTTGTGCAAAGATAGAAATTAATGATAAACATTTAAATTTTTAATTTTTCTAGTAATAGATATTAAATATTTCAATGCTTCTTTGAGGATTTAATGGTATCATAAATTATGTTCGATTCATGTTTTAATTTATTAAACCGACTTGCAGATCGAAAGGGCTCGATAATAGAAGATATTTTTTTTTTAAATTTCGATGAACATTTGTTCGAATCCTGTGTCTATTAATTGTTATATATTTCGGTGTGATCAGCTGTTCTTACACTAGTGAGGGATGAAAATTCAGGAGAGAGAACTACTGTCTCTGATATATCATCCGCTTTATTGGTCGTGTATTAAACATTTATGCATATTGTTACGAATCTATAATTTTGCTTCCCAGCACAGTTGGCTACATCGAGGGAAAGACCATTTTACGATCAGCTCTATTGGATGGTGATCGGATGCCAGATCAGTAACCGAGATATGCTTGGACAAACCCGAGTTTGGCGACAAACTTGGTGTCCATTTGGTAGCTTGGTGATGAATTTGACGAGTTTGGCGACAAAATAATTGATACTGGAATCTTTAAAATATTGACAATAGAGCCAATAGGAGCTGAGATATGCTTGATCGTTCGAGAACCTTCTCTGCCGTGTCTCGGGAACTATAAAAGACCTTGAGACTGAACTGGAGGCAGTCTTTTGTGTTCAGCTCTAATTAAGAGTAGAACGAGTTTTCTTCCTGAGCGCTTCGAGCCGCTTATCATTGTTGTATGTTACTTGCGTTCTAGTTCTACTTGCTGGTTGCTAGAAGTGCTGCTGTTTATTGCTTGTGTATGTCTTGGCTGTATTTTGTCGCTTGCGTATTCGTGTCTACTTGTTAATAAATGTCATCATTTGCTATTGAGGCCTAATGACGGTCACAATACATCCATAACAGCGAACCTGTTCACTTTAAGAACTAAGTGGAGAACGTTCCTTAACAATATTCACTTATGCAACTATCTCTAGTTTAGCTTGGTAACAGGATGAAAACTTATTTAACTTATTATGGACTGATGTTTATACTTAATTAATTTCTCAACTGTATTATTCTATTTCATTTACTAAAGTTATTAGCAATATTTAAACTTTTAAAATTCTCAAATTATATGAATTTCAAAATTCTTTGGCCTCAGAATAAATCTCATATCCTGTCCCACAAGAAGTGAAGAGTAAACTCTTATATGGATTTTACGGGCTTCGATTACGCCATCTGCATTTCGGTCAACAATTCAAAAAATGTGTATTCTGATCAGGGCTTTACTTCACAAATTTATTTCATTTCAATATGCTATTTCACAATTATTTCAATATTAGGAAGAGGCATTTATTCTTTTCATTTAGGACTGTGACCATGTCTTGATGCACCGCATTCAGCTTTTTTACTTTTTCATATATGTAGTATAAAGTTGAGCAATCGTCAAAAAATTTGAACTCGACATTTCGACAAATCTCTATGTTTTAGACATTCTTGAGTTTGAAAGACACATTTTAAGCAAATGTGTCTTTTAAGTCTGTCAGTGTGTGACAAAGATAACTCAAAAACGCTTTGATCCAGACGGTTGAAATTTGGTATAGATTCTTTGCGCATTTCTATCAAGTTTTGAGTAGAATCTGTTCAGAGGAAGTCCATTTGTCCGGCTGTTCGAATATAATTTAACGAGATAATTGCAAAACGAAGAGAGCTAGACAGATGTAAAATTCTGTTAGATTGAGATACAACATCTATAGTGTAGACATCTGTAAAATTTTGAGCCAAATCGAACTATGGGATGTTTGTCTGTCGGTCTGTACTTCCGAAAACATTTTAACGCGATAATTCAAAAATGCAATGACTTACATATATGAAATTTAATATGGGAAAATTGAATATTACCGTATTGTATCGAATATTTTGACTGAACAAAATTTACTGACTGGCAGAAATGGTCCTCAACTTGTAGTAAATATTCTTTGATAATATTAATTATTAACTTGAAAGAAAAATATTAATATATCTAAGACAATAAAATGAATAAATTTATCATTAAGGGAATAATACCTTAAGAAAATTATTTAATGAATATACGTCAGAATATTATTTCAAATTTCAATTTCATTATGTAAATTTAAAATGCTTCATACCTGATTTCATAAATATTAAATATATATGGAATTCTTATTGAACATATATTAAATAATAAAATCTGATAAACAGATATTGTATTATAAAAGTCAACACATCGATTTCCTGCAAGAAAATTTCTTTTTAATAAAATAAAGTAAAGCTAGAAGCAATAACTTTAAAAGAAGTTATAACTAATCACAAATGGTATGCAAATGTCAATCATGTCAATTGAAATTACTATAAGTGGAATAATATCTGATAGAAAGTTTGAAAATCTTATTAGGATATTATTATTATCATATCAGAACATGATGTTGTTTTGGTTTTGGGTTTTTGAAGCCTCAAAATGCAGAAAATTAGCGATGTATCGCTTTTGAGGCATCAATTTTTCACTTTTAGAGTTATTAGAAGATGATAAAAATGGTTGTCACATTTGAGGACTTATCGCCAACAAAAAGATACAACTTGACACAGATATCCATCATGTACCCGATTCTCCTGTTTGGCTAATAAAGGACAAGGTTGTAAGAAGTTATCACCCAATGAAGCACATACGTAGAAGAAAATGGGAAAGAACGAGAAACAGAGAGGGGGTATCGAAAGATATAATTATTTTTTAATTTTCAATTTTTTTGTCAAAAAAAGTTTTGGTGATCGAGAGATTTTGAGATGAATAAAATCATTGTTTTCTAAAAGTTGATGATTGCGCAATACAATAGTCACGTGATGATTCCAAACCAGTTTAAACCAAATTTCCTAAAAAAAATCCTAAATATCGACGCATGCTTAATCTAATTAAAAACTAGCTTTTCACGAAAAAAAATTCTGGCCTCGAGAAAATCTGTAGATTTAAAACTATTGATTTTGAGATGGTCAAAAACCATCGCTTTTCTAAATGTTGGTGATTGAAAATTTTGAATCATGTGCGAACATGATGTTTTTCTGTCGGATTGATATCACGTTACTTAAAAACAAGTAATATATTTTTAAAAAATTAAGTCAGTTCCTGCTAAGATTAACAAAACAAATTATTTAATTACTTTTTATTAAATAATTACAATTAATATAAATATGTATAGACATATGTCAAGATTAAAATATTAAGTGGCAAAATAGAAATTAAATTGAAAAAACTCTATTAACATCAAGTGTCATCCACTACAAGTTTTAAAAAATGTATTTGAACTTGAGTGGATGAATAAAAAATACTTTATTAACGATTGAAAATTTGAACAAATTATATATGATGAACTAATAGTAGGAATTAAAAAATAAGGTCCTCACATAATAACTTGAAATTTGCCATAGCAGGTTTCATTTATTTAATTATTTTATTTTCAGTTTTATTTTATATTTAACCATACCTACAGAAATAACCGCTGTTTACCAGAACCTGATCTAATAGATCTTCAGTGTTCAAAAAAATCCTTTCTCACACATGTATATATGGATTAAGAAAATGTAATAGGCAAACATTGCTTTAAAGAAGTTGCGTTTTTCTGATTTCCAGCGAGAAAAGTCCTTTAAATGCTCAAAAATAAAGTAAATATAATTTTAAAAAAGAAGTAAATAGTCACAGGTCGTCTCGCTTGGTAATGTTCTTTAATCTTATTCCATTTCACAAGAGGGAGACAGGCCTTTTCTTCACTTTTTTTTTTCATTACTTGGTCGAATGGGATCGGCACGGAAAAGTAAACAAGCGATGAAAAAAAAAACTTTAAAATAAACGCCGTAAATACTGCAATGAGTTTCTTCCCTAGAAGCCTTTTCAAGGGCCGGCATCTTTGAAAAGGAAAATGGAAGTTTTTTTATAACTTTTTTTCGGTCAGGTGAAGGAAGAGGTTTGGAGCGTGTGTTTATTTGCTGCCATCGCTACTAGGGAAAAAAATAGTTGTGCAATATATTTTATTATTTCATTTTTTTCCTCGCTTCGTGCCTCGGGGACATTTCAAAGGATTTTTCATGAATCGATATCAACATCTTTGAAGCAAAGAACATTTGATGTCATCGTTTGCGATTGGTTCCTGGCGGACTGAAACCAGAATTTCGAACATAGCTGGTGAAAGCAGGTTTTATATATTTATTGAGTTTTTTGTGTCTGGAAACAGCATGGTAGTGGAAAGTGTCGTGCATTTCAAGTAAAAAAAAAGAATAAATTTTTTCAGTTGGATTTTCAATAGCAATGGGAACCAGCAAATGGATAGATTAGATATGATCGTTCGAGAACTTATGTCGCTTTTTATTATATTCAAGACCTTATCTTTTACAAATATTATTTTTGGAATTCATAAATATCAAAAAATATATGAATCTATCTCGTCTTATAAAGTAGTCTGAAAAGTTCTTTAAAACTGGATTTCAAACCCTGGAAATAAATATAAATGTGGAAGGCTTGGTTTAGAATACCAGAATATTTGAAAAAAAAAAATGTGTACAAATTGAATAGTATATACTAATCTTGAATTTGGAAAGGGAGTTGAGATTCATTTTATAGAACTTCGGAATTTTTTATAATATAATGCGTATTGCCAACTAGAAGGAATTTTAATCCATAGAAATTTATTTCATTTTTGAAAGTTATTATCAATGGATTATTTTGTTTAAGTTTCTTCAATACCTCTAAAAAGGTCTATTGAGCGAAGAAATCGGATAAATTAAAAATAACATATGTCTGAAGATGTTTAGAAACAATATCAAAATAGTGCTAAGCACTTTGCACTTTGTTATTGCCATTTGGAAACTTTCCGACAAATAGTGCAGACACTGAATTTCATCAATCTTTAAATCTTCAAAGTTAAAATGAAGTCCATAAAAATTTATAACTCATTAGTTATAAATTTTCTCAGCACAATTTATTACTTTTGGAAATCTATTGCCCATTAACTCTTACAAAATACGCCATAGATTCATCAAAATTCTCGTCTTTAAAAAAGAAACAACAAATACCAATTCGTCCATCTTTAATAACAAATAACTGATCATAAAAAAATTGCAGTTTAAACAAATGTGAATTACAAATAAAATGTTTTTTCTTACAAAAATATTCCAGAAATTTTCTAAAAGGACATTCAAATAAAATGTAAAGCAGATTTATGCAAATCAAGCTTTTATTTATGTACTTGTATGCAAGGAGATTTTTCATTCTTATCAGCATGTTGACAAAGCTTTCCAAAATTTCATACTACCAAGGAACGGGAATTAGGTCCATTTCATGCCTTAAAGTACTGAAGTTTCTTCAACACTTTGAAAAAGCAGGAAATTCTAAGTGATAAGTTATATTTGGTAGATGGCTGTTGCAAGGAGCACCAGTGTTCCTGAATCTGATAAAACATAAAGTATCCTGAATACTATTTTTGATTTATTTTTCAAGGAATCTTGCATTTGTAACCGTAAACATAGTCACTGCACTAGATATTATCTCCAGACATTTCCAACAGGAAAGTATCTGCCATGTGAAGGAACTCTAACAAAAAGTGAACTACAGCTGCAATGGTCCTTTAACATCTTATGGACTTCTTCTTGTGTACAGCCGAGCACCCTGTCACCTCTAAACGAAGCAATATCGACAGGAGTTTTTGTGGAAGATTCCTATCATCTTGTGGACTGATGGAACATACTTTGTATTCCTTGAAAGCGTCAGCATGGGAAAAATTCCCTTTTAACACCAGATATTGTTTGTCATCTACATAATGTTGCCCAATATTCAAAAAGCCGGAAAATGTGGTGAAGATATCTGAATAATGATTATGGAAACATTTTTGCTTATAAGTTATGCAAGTAATTGTAAGTGAATCCTCATAAGTACACTACCAAATATCTGCATTCATTCGATATAACAAATGAATGTGTTTTTGCAGCATACTCATTGTGAGTTGTTACTTTTTTATGTAGAGCGCTGCCCAATATGTGACTAAAGAATTTATACAGCAAATAATGAACAGATGTGTTATTGTTTATGATTACATTGCAAAAAACAAATGTTCTTTTTAAATAAGAGTTTGTTCCCATGATCTATGACTTGACATTCCCGAGGTTATACATGGGAATCTGAAGTTAGTCACAATTCTGTCAATGACACCATTCTCATAAAGGCGTATGATTTGTGTATAATGTCATTTTCGAATCTTTTATCTTTGTTGTACAAGCATCGTCCGATATTTCACAGAAAAAAAAAGCAACATTCCACGTTCATTGGCACGAAAAATGAATCTTGATGTTTCTCCGGCGAATTTATGGCGAGACCTGTTGTGCCACAAGTCATTGGAACCAGGCATAACTCTCGTTCAGGATAGTTCTCTCCTGCATTTCAAGTTCAATAAATTATTTCCTTTGGATACATTTAGTGATAAGTCGAGTTTGTAAGATTCTGTAAGATGAAATGTCTCTCAAGTTCGCCATACTGGACTCCGGTAGATTTTTCACCATGGGGTTTATTAAATTCCCTTTTAAAACGGCTCTCTCCGGGAACGATGTAGAAATGAAGTATGCTACTGTAGGTCGTAGGTGGAATCCATTCATACATGCAGTATTCAGTTGCGACAGATGTTGCTATTCACCTTACATGGGCCAAAACCAGTACTGGATGTCACTTTGAGTAATTAAATGTAATAATTCTTTTGCGTAATAAAAAGGATTTGCTGTTATTGCCCTTCAGATCCTTCTTTTGAGATTTTTTAAAATACAACATTTTATGCAAAAACATCCGCTTATTGTTCTAAGCTTATTCGTAAAAAATGCACATGTTTAATAGTATTTATTTTCTAATGAGTTTTTCAATTTGTAAAGAGTTTATGATACAACTTATTTTTAAAGTATTCAAATTAAATCTAAAATAAGTTCACTTTTAAATGATTAAAGGTCTGATAAGATGTACACTTAAAAATTATATCTGGGCAACTACTAATTTCTTAATTCTAGTCGCAGGAACGGCAGAGTTAATAAAACATATACATTGGAAAATAAACAAATCTTACAAAACACCATCTCGGTAAACGAATAAGATGTCTTATATGGAAGTATAAAAGAACCGCCACTGCTTTGGAAGGTTTTCTAACTTTCCTATTCCCAATTCTTCTCCGTTGTGTGCTTATTTCATTCAAAAAGTCAGGAGTTACGCGAGATTGGAAAAGATAGAGAGAGGCATTTGTTTTATGATGAACGAAAACCCATTTTTCATGCTTCCTCGATTTGACATCAGCATTTGGGAAGAGATGGGGAAGACAGTTGAAAGTCTAAACAGGAAAAACATTTCGAATATTGCCTTTGTATTTATTCATTTATCAACCGTATTCCGTAGGTACTCATTTGGGTTTATTCTTTTCGCTTTGGTGGATTCAAATATGGATTGAATTGGATGGTAAGGTTTTTGTTGAATTCTGAGTTCTGCTGTCTGCTTAAAAAAGTGAAAAAACCTTACTTTTTTTCGCCAGAGAGAACAAAACGGATTGGAATGGAGTTTTTCAGTTTCGGTGTTTTTCTTTGATGGCATATTTTAGAAGATAAATGCCTTTTCTGGAAAGTGTAGAAGGAAATAATGCCATACATTACAAGATTTGAATGCTTGTGTAACTTTGTTTTTCCTAAGGATTCAGCAATTTTCAGCTCTTAATAAAAATTTCTTGAATTTACCATATGCTGAAATAGTTTTCGGAATTTCTTTACGAATAACCGAGTGCTGAGTTTCGCTGCTGTTTCCTGTTTACCATATGCTGGTTTTCAAGCTTTTGCTGGAAACATTTCTTAGTTTCGAAATTACACGAAAATTGTTTCCGAGAAATCTTACAATTCTAAACAGTAGTTAGTTAATATGAATAATTGAAACATCTCACAATATTCTGTAAATATTCACCATCTCTTTGTAATACGGTGATTTGTATACTATGCATGTTCTTTTTCTTCTTTTTTTTTGGATTCATTGAAAAGCATTCTAGACATTAGAAACTAGACGAATGTTAATTGAGAATAGCTTATATTTCTAAGAGTCAGTCAGAAGTTAGAAATAACATCTATCGTGACCTTCAAATATCCTTCGATTTTTCAATTATCTGACAGTTGAAAATTGTGACTTAAGTACAGTATTGATGGCACCAGATAATCTTCAAAACTGAAGGACATTATGTTAAAAATTGCCAGTTTATTAACAGCTATTTGAAAATTTTAAAGCGTTCTAAATTTTGTAGAACGAGAATTTGGAGGAATATTGAGAAGATTTTCTTTAAGTGGTGGCTTGCTCATCGTTTTACAGGATGATAGGTGTATAGGAAGATGAGGAGGAAAGTCAGAAATTGACAACTTAGAGTCTGTGGACCAATCGCCTCGAAATGGATGACAATTTGGCGAATCGGCCAGTGTTATGCTTAAGACAGCATTCAACCTCAACAAATTCTGTCAATACTTCGTCGTTCAGTGGCGATGGAGTGGTTAGTTGCACATAATTTTTTCATTTAATAAATCGATGAGTATAGTGTATATGTTGCTTTTGTTGTATCCACTGAAAAATTTTATATTTCGGAATTTACAACGTGGATTGTTGAGGCAATGATTGTAGCTCTATGGAGATATCAGTTGATATAGACAAGAACTGCGCTGTTTTCCGATAAAATTCCATCAATTCTCCAGTACATAACCAGGAAAATATTCAACTAACAATGGTAGACACAAATGCATCGTTCAGTAACACTCTATACATCGCAAGCGCAATTCTACACCAAACAAGAATAATGAGTAGTTACGAGGAATAAAACTAAGTTCCCTCTGGCAAATAATAAGGGTTTGTTCAACTTTATGAAGATTTGGAAGGCCTTAAACCGAAGGAGTTGATTGATTGTCTCCAACTGATCTTTTTGAACACTAAAGGAGTACAATTGCACTTTGATATCTGGTGGAGTTGCTTCATGCAACTTGCATTGATTTTCGCATAGCTTGGGCCAGGACTGAGTATGACTGTATATTCCACGTCAAAACGGTCAGATCTCACGTGGCATAAGGCAAAAGGGTGGACATAAGGCCGTGGTGGATTTTTCCTGAAAGTAGATCAGAAATCTAGGAGTTACGAGGAATGGCACTAAGGACACGCTGACGAATGATAAAGGGTTATTCTACTAGATGATGATCGGGAAAATCTAAAAGTGAAAGAGCTGACTGACTGTCTCTAACTGATTTTTTTGAATACCTACGAGGTACTACAGTACCTTGGTATCGGGTGTGGCTGCTTCATGCCAACCTACATTGACTTTCTCATAGGTAGGAATAAGGCTGCATATTCCACGTCAAAATCGAAAATGAACTTTGGGACTACAAGTGCAGTGTTGTGTAAAATTTTTGTTTTAATCGGTTGGTAAAAGCATGTCTAAATCTCATTTTCCCCTTTTGGATACTTTTAACCCCATGGCAGGGATTAATCGCTAAATAACTCCCCAAGGATCACACGATAAATTCAGTAAAAATGCTGAATTCATGCCAAAAGTTAATATTTTGTAGCTATTGTGCATCAATGCCATGTAAGGACATGCCTTTGACATTACGAGTTTATTAGAGCGTATGCGAGAAAATGTTTGGAAGATCACTCTCGCTGGTTAACTTTATTTATTGCATAGTTCCCTTTTCTTGATACATTTGCTGTTTAATATATTTATAATGGGTTTGCTTATACGTATAGAAGATATTCTCATGGAAATTTTTATCAATATATCCCGAGTACTGTATTCATTTAATTCTTTAAACCTTATATTATATTCGCTGAAATTCAAAAAGTTCTTTTTCATAAATCTAAAAACATTAAATAACTTGAAGATTCTATTGAATATTTTATTTATTCGGTGGCTTTTTTCCGATTGGCGAATTATTAATATACTCTTCTGGTGCATTTAATATATATATAATCACTAATATATATATTAAATGCACCATGTGTATAATAATTTAAGCCTAGAATTTTTAACTACTTTTAATTTGAATTCTAAGAATTATTCATTATTTTTATGTAATGAGGAAAGTGATAAATAAGACACATTTCAATATAAATTAAATCTTCCTACTGTTTTTAAGAAGAATTTGAAGTCGTAGGCGTCAAGTGGATGAGGCCTGTCTAATCTGATAAAATAACGCTTTTAGAATTATTTTTGTTAAATAAATAACCTTTTTTTTCGAAGAGTTTAATAATTCACAATCAAAATAATCTATATCCAATCATTATATAAAATATTAATTAAGAACATTAAGAGAAGTTTTAATCTTAATAATCTTCACTGTTTTTTTAATTAAAATTGAAATGTTTGTTTATTGTCATTGATAATTGACAATATTTGTTTATCATCAGGAATAAAAAATAAAACTGAAGCATGGGCGATGATTGTGAATTGTCCTGACTTAAATGACATATATAGAAAAGGCAGTAAAATTTTGAATTTTTGGAAAATTTTTATTAGTTGTTTAGAATAAAAATAAGATAGTTATACAGAACGAGAAACAAATAATCGTGATTTTATGTTACAACAATTATAGCAGTCTTGTAAGGAAAGATCCTTGGAGGAACAAGAAATTGTTTGAGTAAGTGATTTATTGGAGTAAGATGTGACATGTATAATATGAAAAAGAGAAAAGATGATAGGTAATATTCTCTAGTTGTGCCCTTTATCCAGCATAATTAAAAAATTCCTCTCGGCAAGATGGAAGGCAAAGGTAGATTCCTTTACATCTGAGTTACTATCTGGCGGCATAAGTTGTTGGTGTTAAAAACAGTCAAAATTAGGACTTGAAAATCACTTTTCAGCCCCTAACTTCTAAGACATTGCAGTTATCGAAAGACTTTAAATACAAAAGTTGTTTACCTCAATGAGGCGCTAATTTGGCTAATTGGATTTATTTTTCTATCTTCAATATTAAGAAAGTTATGAAGAAATGAAAATTTCAACCCCTTACCTTTTCCACCACTCCTTTGAGCTTCGTTCGAGATTTTTACATTTATATATATATATATATATATATATATATATATATATATATATACACAGGAATCTACCTAAAAGAGATGCATCAATATGGGATTCAACAACAAATTTCTCTCTGTTATTACCTTGGATTGGTTGCTGCAGATATTTCTGGTTTTCCTCCAAAAGGAAAGCAAATGTGGTTAATATCACGTGTTAAGTCCTACTTGAAAACAAATATTAATATAATAGGGCCTTTTATCTTCAGGCTCCAATGCACAATCGAAAAAAAGATAAAACATAAAGCAAAACTAATTTATTACGAAACATTATGTACAAATATGATTACTTTTCGAAATAATTGCTATTAAGTCTATAACATTTATATTTATAACATTTATCATATCCTCCAGAGAAGTGAGATGACCTTAAAGTTTGTTTGGTGCTACTTATTAATCTGAAGGCGCTGGCCTCTTAGCCAGTTTTTCAGCTGAGAAAATAGATGAAAACCATTCGGCTATAAACTACGTTCTCGATGAAGGCATAAAAGAGTAAGAGTGTCTCAATAGATCTTGTTTGACTTATTGATCATATGATTCGAAAAAAAAACCCACCAACAACGTTGGATGCTGGTAATCCAAGCAACGAACATGCCAGCCTTATTTCCAAAGTTACAACTTTCCTTTGACGCAGTTATTAATCTGTAAACCTTGACCTCTTATCCAGTTTTAAACTTCAAAGAATAGATGAAAATCATTTCGTTATAAACTACATTTTCGGAAAAATTAGATAAGAATGTAAGAATATCTCAACAGAAGAACTTGATTGACTTGTTGATCATATGGTTCTAAAAACAACAACAAAGGATTCTGATTATTTAGGCAACGAACACGCCCAAGAATCTGCCAAAATTACAACATCGGAAAATAAACGTTTAGACATTTCTGCTCCAAATTCTTTTCTACAAAGAAAATTCTAAGAACTAAAGAAGGAACTTTAAGGATCACCCTCACATTATAGACGGCAATTCTCTTAGCTGAGGGGATTGGTTCACCAATATGGTTAATATTCTTCCACCAATATGGAAGATCTTTCTCAATCAATATGGCAAATCTTCTTCCACCAATACGGCAGATCTTCCACCAATATGAGAGATTGTCTTCACCCATTATAGTAGATTTTCTTCCATCAATATAATAGATTTTCTTCCACCAATATGACAGATCTTCTTTCCCCAATATAGTAGATTTCCTTCTATCGATATAGTATATTTTCTTCCACCAATACGGCAGATCTTCCACCAATATGAGAGATTGTCTTCACCCATTATAGTAGATTTCCTTCTATCGATATAGTATATTTTCTTCCACCAATATGACAGATCTTCTATTCATATGCCATATATTCTTCCACCAATTTGGCAGATCTTCTACTAATATGCCGTGTATTTTTCCACCAATATGGCAAATCTTCTTCCACCAATATGTCAAATATGCATGAATCTTCACAGTTATTTTGTCGAAAAGTAGTCACTCTTGTACATAACTTTCAGTGATAAATTCATTCTGTTTTCTGCCCTTTTTCATGAGCTATGAGAAAGAAAGCACTTCGTATTTAAATTAACCATATACATTGTAGTTAAATCAGTTAATCTAGACGTTTCAAGGTCAATTTAGTCATCATTTAACACTTAACACCACATCACTACTCCACTTCTGGAGCTCATGTGGCCCCTTTATGGCTTGGTGTAAATGTAAGTGGTCTTTACTAAAATGCAAAAAGAAAAGAAAAAATTACACTGCAATCAATTTGAAAGAAGTATACAAATGACATAATAGAAATACATATAATATTACAAAAAAATGGTCAAAACTAGAATGAACAATACCTGAAGTACAATAAAACTGGATGAATGAACGTGATAACGTACAGTATGAGTGAAAAAAATCAAACAATTATAAAAATTAGGTACTTGAGGAGACTTAAGTATATATTTTGAATAAAATGTGACAAGTATTAAATTACTTTACAGAAAAATCGATAGAGCTTATGTAATTGAATATTTCAGCATGATCAATTAGGAATTTGATCATGTTTATGATTCTTTTTTGGAAAATGAAAGACCCCCACTCAACCCTTTATCATTGTCTTTGACTCATAGTCACCGTCTTGTCATATCAATACTCTTGATAGGCTACAAAAACTAGCTGAATTATACCTATAACCATTAATTACTTAAGTGGCAAATTTTTTTCTGGTTTCTTTTTAGTTTGAGAACGTATTAATTTAAATGAGTATCCATAAATTGTTTGAGATGCTTTTGTATTGAGTTATAAAAGTCAAAAATTGCTTAGTTTATTTTTTAAATGTCAAAATGCAATAAATCTATATTCGTCAGTGGGCGTACAAACCGATTAAGAGGTTAACGTTGGTAGTGCAGCTTCTTTTCAGTTCACAAGGAAAATGATAACAATTACCAGCTGAAATCTGCATCATTTGACGAAGATATGAAATGCAGCAGCAACTTAATTATTCAGTTTCGTAGCTTGAACATTTCTGTTTTTCTCTGATTTCATCCACACCTAACACAATTTCTCTGGCAATGTGGATTACTTACGGAAAAGTCACAGTAAGTCATGTCTGATTTACTCGGTAATAAGCAATAGAATAATTGTCTGCCGTACACTCAGGCTGAAACATTTCTTCCGAGGATTTCATGTTTGGATTCCTTCCAAAAAAGTACCTCGGGAAAAAGAAAACAGACCTCTTGTGATAGAAAAGCGAGAGTGTTTCATATGATAGACCAATTTATTATTGCATTTTTTTCCTTCTCCACGTTTCCAATCTGACGGGCACAAAAAGTCTCCGTGCCATAAAAAAAAATATTTTTCTCCATCGGGAATTATTGCCTTCTCCAGTTCATTCCTCTTTACCATGTTTCCGACAACAATAGCATTCGCATTGAGGCTTAATTAATTATTATTTAAAATATTCATAAAATATGTGGAAATCTTGTGAGAAAAATTGTTTTCTTTTATGAATAGATTAATGTAATTATATCTTGATAAAAATCGGAGGATTATTGTGATACACACTATTAATTATTAACAAAATATAGCAAAATATAATTTATATTTCTCACATTTATGCGTCATTTCATCATAGTTCTAATTAATTTATAATCATCGCTATGATAATGTATTTCGTTTATTCAACGCAAAAGTTAAATTATATGTCATTTCTCCCTCTTTTTGAAATTCATAAATTTTCTTTCTTAATCATATCTTAGTCTATATTAAGAACAAAACTTTTTCAAGAGAATTTTGAAATAGGGGAGGGATAACATCCTTTTTTATTTTCTCGTATAAGTAGTATAGAAAAAGTATAGAGAATTGAAAAATTGAAAATTTCAACTCGAGCATTTTGCAAGTATTCATTTGGCGAGTATTTAAACTTACAAAAACACATAGTACGAAAAACACATTTTTCAAAAAATGTCGATCTGAGAGTTATCTATGACAAAGATAACTCAAAAATGCTTTGATCTACGTGGATGAAATTTGGTATGCGGTTTTTATGCCAAATTTGAAGATTTCCGTTATATTTTGAGCAAATGCCACTTAGGGGAAGTCTGTCTGTCTGCTGTTCGAATATAATTTAACCCGATAAAACAAAACGAAGAGTGCTAGCTCGAAAAAATTCGTTATTTTGAATTAGCATCTATCGTCTAGATACCTATCAAATTTTTAGCCAATTCTAACGAGATTACAGTTTATCTATTTGTGCTTTTAAAAAAATGCAAACGCAATCATTCAAAGTGGCAGTGGTTTAAATATATCAAATTTGGTATGGGATTTTGTGATTACATGCGCAGTTTTGTGTCAAATTTTTTATTTTAATCGGTTGGGAAAAGGGCATATAAAAATTATTTTTAGATACTATTAACTGCATGTCAGGGATTAATCGATAAAAAAATTGGCCAAGAATGTTATGATAGATCCAATAAAAATGCTAATTTCATACCAAAAGTTACTATTTCGTAACTATTGTACTGCATTGCTGTGAAAGGCGTCCTCTGTGATAAAACCTTCATTAGAGAGTATGCGAGAAAGTTGTGGAGAGACCACTTCTACTGGTTAATATTAAGAGGGAAAAAAATGTATAGAAGGCATTTCAGCTTCTTTAAAGATGCATTGAAATTTTTTAACTAACTCTCTCTCTCTCGCACACACACACACACACACACACACACACACACACACACACACACACACACACACACACACACACACACACACACACACACACACACACACACACACACACACACACACACACACACACACACACACACACACACACACACACTTTCTATTCTATTATTATTAAGCATCATTATGTATATCAAATAAACCTCCAGACATCCTGTGAGTATAAATTAGAACAATGAAATTATTTATTTCAGCTATCATTAGCGCTTTTACACATAACTTCGTTTAGTTCAAAGTGACTTTTATTTTAACATGGTCTAAAATGGTCTTTCATTGTTAGATTTGTGTCTTTATTTAGTAGAATAGTCATTAATACATTATGAGAATGATGTTTAATTAAACAAATTAAAATTAAGAAATCTTAAAAAGACTTATATTTAAGGTGAAGATTTTTACACACTTGAAGATTTTTTTTTTAATTTTAACTTTAAAAATCCAGTTGTTTCACAGTAGGTTATTAATATATGTTTAAACTCATTTCAGTGAGAAAAAACCATATTACACTAATTATTAATGAATTAAATAATATTTAATGAGCTAATTAGCCTATTTTTTTAAACATGATATCTTAAATTCTAATTTGTACAGACACACAATTGTAATTGGAAATTATGCCTAACATTAGTCTTCATGTTGTCTGCCTCAAACAAGTTATAAAAATGTATAGTTTTTTTAAAACAATTTTTTCATCAACGATGAATAGAAAAAGCGAGAATTTTTTTGTCATTTTAACTTTTAAACAGCTATTAAAAATTTATTTCTATAAATATAACTTTGATTGAGGCACAAAACATCCGCTATTTCATACAGATTATTTTGATATATAAATAACTGTATTTGGTTCATTTCTTGTTGAGTTATGATTGTTTGAATGAAGCAACATAGTGGAAAAATATCATTCTTCATAAAATGAGTTTTAAAAACACCGTAACTAGAGTTTTTAATGAAAGCACCTCAAGAAAAATAATTATAACTCGAGAAATATTTCGAATATTGCCAACATCTTGGTATCGTTTGAAAGCTAAAGGATCAGAGAACATTATTAAGCAATAAAAAAATATTCGATATTTTGAACGATTTTCGAAGTTTCAAGTGTATATATACACCTTAATCGAATTTAATTTCCAATACAATTTTATTGAGTAGTTCCAAATGTGGATACATAAATTCCCACTTACAAATTTGTCTAATACAATTTAATGGGTTAAAAAAAGAATGAATGATGAAGTCATGTCTACATAAGAAAATCATTATAATTCTTTAAATTTCGACCTGATGGGAAAGTCATTTTCATGGAGAGCCATCAAAAAATATCTATAGGCTAGAAATAGTGAAAAGAATGCATTTTCAAAATAAAAAGAGCGCCTTCTCCAAACGCGAGCTAAGTCATAAATCAGGTACACAAGCAACGTTTTTTGTTCTAAAAAAAATTCCATCCTAAAGCACCTCTATTTTCAAAAACATAAACCCAACGCTTTTTAATGCAGGAATCGATGGGTAAGTGCGTGTTATAAAAGTTCTTTGTTAGAGTTAAAATGCTTCAAAAAGCGAAGAATCATTGGTGGAACCTGGAATATTTCTCGAGCGCTGTTTGTTCCTGTTGCCTGTAGTCTTCCCCCCTTTTTTTTTCCGAGAACTCGTATAATGCGTTTTCGGTGCCGAGTTTGATATCATTTTTTGGTTGTAAAAGATTCAAGGCAAGAAGAGAGGAAAAGATGTTTTCGAATACCCTTTTAAGCTGCCGAAAAAGTAAATGGTAGTATTGAATTTTTTCGATGGGCTTTTGAAGTTGTAGGCGTCTTTTGACTTTGAGATCGGACTAGGCTTAGCCATTTCTTCACAGTTTGGAAATGAATAACCAAGAGACGCAAAAACAGAAAGGTAGGGTACGTGCTTTATATTCTTTGCGTATAAACATTTATTCTATGACACATTATATTACTATCCATGTATAACTATTTATTCTTTGACCCATTCTATGACTATTCATATATAAAACATTTATTCTATGACACATTATATTACTATTCATGTATAACTATTTATTCTTTGACACATTCTATGACTATTCATATATAAACATTTATTCTATGACACATTCTATTGCTATTCATATATAAACATTTATTCCATGACACATTCTATGACTATTCATATATAAAACATTTATTCTATGACACATTATATTATTATTCATGTATAACTATTTATTCTTTGACACATTCTATGACTCTTCATATATAAACATTTATTCTATGACACATTCTATTGCTATTCATATAAAAAACATTTATTCCATGACATTCTGGCCAAGGGGTAGCGTGTCTTCCCCGTGATCTGGACGTCCCGGGTTCGAGTTCTAGTTTGAGCATGTTTGTCCTCTACCCTATGTTCTATATGTGAGGTGTGTGAAAAAATCCCCTTTAAAAAGGTTTTATACAAGCAAATATGTATGTCATTTTCATGTGAAAAAGAAGTCAGATTTCTGCCCTCGGGTGTGAGGGACTTTGCCGTCAGAACTTTGCACACTTGTCTTAAATCGCTGGCAGTTCGTCAGCGGGCTTGTGAAAGTACCATAAGTAACAACAACAAAAACAACAATAAATATTTATTCTTTGGCACATTCTATGATTATTCATGTATAAACATTTATTCTATGACCAGCCATTTTAAAATGATTAAAATCTTTAATCTACTTTATACATTACCATAGAATACTTAACAAAGGTAGATATTTCATTATTATTAACAAAATGTTAGTTTCGGCGATATATTGTATCTATTTAGTTATTTAAAAGTCCGTTAATATTTGAAAATTCAATAACACACAATATAATATAGGTAGAGAGGTAAAAATGGATACACATGCTTGAAACGACATGGGTTTTATTAAAACAGATGAAAAGAGAAAAAATGGAGTAATATGACGGTTGTTTGTCAAACGTGTTGTAGACAGACGAAACCTATTTCACATTCCATGGGTCTGTTAACTCCCACATCGGCAAAATCTGAGATACCGAAAATCCTAAAACTGTCTTGAAATACCAATACGTGACACTGGTTGTAAAGTTACCTGAAGTCGAAAGTCTATCTCGATAGTCCGATCTTATTAAGAAAGCTAAAAGACAACATCAGACGACAATTTCTCCCCACGCCTTCATACATGTTTTACAGTGCTGTTCCCAATATTGTCCCTCAGTTTTAGATATTGTTGACGAATGATGGTCGAGATGTTGAACATTTGTTATAAAGAACATAGTCTATGCTAAAAATCATTTATTATGCTAATTATTGCTTTTGTTATCATATGAACAGCCATCTATTGGCCCTTTTTGTGTACTGTTTTTAGTTTCAATAAAACCCTATGTCATCCCAGGCATGTGTGTTTTTACTTCTTCAACTATATTATTCCGTGAATTATTGAATTTTCAAATGTTAACGGACTTTTGAATCCCTCTGTATATCAGCTCTGACAAACTTATCACACCGCATACCACATTATGGTGGTGCCCATGTTCATGGTCACTTTTCCAATTGTCCTTGATGCTAACGCGTATTTGCATCATTTCTACCAAACTTAATAAAAATCTGAAACAAGCGCACACTTTTAATTTTCTTAACTTTCCAATTACAACAACTAAAATGTATTCTATCTCTGCATGAAAGTGACACCTAGCATACTATGAAAAAGGGTTCCCAACATTTAAGCATTAAAAATGGATAAAAATTAAATATCAAATATGTTTATATTAAACATACTTAAATCGCTTAGTTTTCTATTTGGTTCGAATTAAAATCAATTGCAATTTCCTCTTTTTAATTTAAATTAAATCGAATAGATGCAATGTTTTTTTGAAATGTGACTTTCATACCTTAAATCTTAACTTTTTTTTTGGCCTTCACCACCATATCATTTATGCTATTTTGTCAACAAAAAACTTTTGAGTTAGTTTTTTAACCAACGGTTGTGGTGGCTTTAAAACCTTCTTGCACAATGTCATTGTGATTTTTGGAATGAAATGATTTTTTTTAATCTTTGAGAAGGAAACTCAGTCCTTTCATTATTATGAGGTATTTGAACTCGAATGATCTTCGAAATGAGAGGGTTAAGTTTTATTTATGAAAGCGATTAGCTTTACTGTATTACCGGGCTCATGTAGACAAAAACGGACAGCCAGCCCTTTGTGGATTTGAAGGAAATTTCATAGTTCGTGAAATTTTGCTGTAAATATCAACTTTCTATTGCATTGAGTATATATTTGTATTACCTTTTCATATATACAAGGATTGCTCACATGTGCATGCAATTTCTCATAGATGATATATTTTCATTTTATGTGTAAACACGGTGTATTGATTATCATCTCACTAGACTGTCTAGATTAGTACATTTGGAATTATTTTATTCACAAAAAGATAAACAAATTTCAAAATACGATTTGATGATATTCATGAAGATTAAAGTGTTGAGACTTGGTTTTGGTCAGCCCCACATCGACCCAACTACACGAAAAAGTGTAAAATCTTTAAGGTATCCGGGGAGAGAACCATTATTTATTTACTGAAAGGCTTACAATTATCGCCAGACTATGGGTGGTCCATTTGACTAAAATATCATATTCAAATTAAATAATAATAAGTCTGATTCTGGAGTCAAGGAGGCATAAATTGAAAATTACATAGATAAATACATAAACATAAACTTTGTATTAAAATTTCCAAAGGACAGAGGATGTAGTACACTGTACAGCAATATCAAAAACTTAGATACTTTAACCCTTTCTAAGGCCCTTGGGAAGTATGCTTCCCACCAAATTTATCAATCTTTGTATAATATTTTATAGGTTGGCATCAGTTCTGATAATTTTTTTTAGAAACACAGAAATTTAGATGCTTCAGTTCTTTATCTCAATCAAAGTGATGTGTCTCGATTTGTTACTTAATTATTAATTAAACAAATTAATTAATTAATCAAATTAAATTTATAAAATAAGCTAAATGAATCCCTTTTATTATTCTAATTTCAAGCCTAAAAATATTATAACATAATATGACTAGAAAAAAATGACCCTTTAAAGGGTTAAACACAAAGTAAATAATAAGTGTATGACAGAAATATGAAAATGAAATGACAGAAATAAGAAAATATAAAATGAAAATATAAAGCAGATCTAGGTATGGCAAAGGCAGAAAAAAGCCACTTGAAGGTAACTCAAAAATATGAGTAAAAACGTACGAAATTTTTTTAAAAACGCACAATCCTTTACAAAACAACAACAACCAGAAGTTGTGTCAGAATAATGACATAAATAATACATAAAATAAAACAAAATATTCAGATTTATCAAAATCACTTTTAAATCTGTGACGATTACAATATCTTCTTTATGCACCCTTTGTACACTCAAAATAAAATTTTCACTACCCCAAACGAAACAAAATAATTCTGGAAACAGACTAGACGAACGCAAAGAAGAGGTAAAAAGGCAAAATTCGAGATACTTTCCCTAAACTATACCTCATACTTTGTATTATCTAGTCATGATAAATGCTTTCCTCAATATCCTCTACTATGCAATACCATTAGACTTTTCCTTAACCAGGGCTGAAAATCTTGTTCATCAAATTGCCAACCCCTCCATCCATGTATGAAGAAAGCGAAAACATTTTTCTTAAACCTCGCATTTCCCTCCAGTAGCGTGGAAACGAAGAGAGCGCCTTATTCAACTGTCTGCCTCTAATGAGAATAGACTACTTTGGATGGAGTTGAGTTGCGGAGCGCCCCTAGAGGGTCTTGGAACAATAGCCCGCCGGCGCAACACGGTCCAGGATCCCGTAATAAACTCATCAGGATCTGGTGTGGGGTAACTTCGCCAGGCATCGGTAATAGGACTCTTTGGCAATTGGGATGCAAAAGCCTCGTGTTGACGGATCAGTGAGGATGTGTGAGTTGTAACTTACACATGTTGTATCTGTGTGGGTTCAAACACAGTCCTTGTGGGACTCCACGCATGACGAATTTATAATTGTTTCTAATAAAGAAATAAATTAGCCATTGAATATCTTCCTTTTTTTTGGATAGGAATATTGTTTAAGATTTCTAGATTTCATGAATTGTTGCGAAATAGCTTAATTTATAATAAAGTATATATATTTTTATTTATGAGGGCTTAAACCCCTTGTAGTGAATAAAGGGTGGTGCTTCAGAAAGAATACTAATTATTATCTTCAATACTAATAACCAAGTTTTCTTGTCACGGCAAAAATTAATAATTAATACAGGATGAATACAAATGATGGACTCAATTTTAAAAAAATCATATTTTCGAAACTACTACACATATTACAATAAGTGATACATGAATTTAAAGAGAAATATGCCAAATTTTTTTCAGTTACAATTGTTCGATGTGTGACCCTCTTGTTACAGAGCATACATCCAATCTGTAATCCAGTTTGTTCCAAACATTTTGTAACATAACTCTATCAATGGTTCTGAATGCTGCACAAATGCGTTCTTGAAGTTCTGGTAGTGTTTTTGGTATTGGTGGTACATAGACAATGACTTGTCTCGACAATTTCTTTATGTGGGTTTATGTCAAAGATAACAGACAAAACAAAATGCTACAAAATGTTTGGAACGAATTGGATTACAGATTGGACGCACGCGGTGTAACAAGAGGGTCACACATCGGACATTTGTAAATGAAAAACACTTGGTATATTTCTCTTTACATTCATATATCATTTATTATAATATGTGCAGTAGTTTCGAAAGTATGTTTTTTCCAAATCGGGTCCATCATTTGTACCCACCCTGTATAATGAAGCAATAAAAACCTACCAAATTAACATCAACTTATTTTTATTCAAACTCAAGTATCTTTAGAAAAACAAACTCAAAAATTCAATAACATATCACTGTGGCCAATCTAAATTAGAGGCTAGTTACAAAATAATATTTATAATTATTAAACTACTCGTGAATTACTTTTAAATGAAATATTTATAATTTATGAACGACACTAATGCGTTTATACACAGAAAAATTTTAACAACTCGTAAATTGTACGACTTTTGACGTTAAGATCAAACTCGCTATTTTCACTAAGATCAAATTGTTACTATTTGAGAGTAAAATTAAATAATATTAAATAGAAAAAAAATCGAGATCTGCTCTCACAGATTTGAAGTTATCATGTGAGAACATTATTTTTTTTAAGTCACGTGGTATCAATGCGACAGAATCCGATTGAAACACATGAATTAATTAAATTAATTTACTACAGTTTAAAAAAGTGTATAGATTATGAAATAAAAGCGGGTGTGAAAATTCATATAACTAAGTTAACTGTCGGTAAAAACACGAAATTGATTATTTTGATGGATGACACCATAGCATTTAAAAAGATTATTTCACATAGTGTATCAAATTGGAGTAAAAATATAATGAAAATTAAGTGAAAACTATGTAGATATAATACTATCATTTAAGGTGTATGTACACACTTGAAACTTCGAAAATAGTTCAAAATATCGAATATTTTTTTTTTATTGCTTAATAATGTTCTCTGATCCTTTAGCTTTCAAACGATACCAAGATGTTTTCAATATTCGAAATATTTCTCGAGTTATAATTATTTTTCTTGAGGTGCTTTCATTAAACACTCTAGTTACGGTGTTTTTAAAACTCATTTTCTGAAGAATATTTTTCCACTATGTTGCTTCATTCAAACAATCATAACTCAACAAGAAATGAACCAAATACAGATATTTATATATCAAAATAATCTGTGTGAAATAGCGGATGTTTTGTGCCTCAATCAAAGTTATATTTATAGAAATAAAATTTTAATAGCTCTTTAAACGTTAAAATGACAGAAAAAATCTCGCTTTTTCTATTTATCGTTGATGAAAAAATTGTTTAAAAAAAAACTATATATTTTTATAGCTTGACTAGCCGCCTTTGGCGACCAGCCGGTTCGCCAATCTCAATGTTCGTTTAAATTTTAATAATTAAATAGGTTTAACCGGAGTTTAACCCCCTTCTTCGCCAAGTTGCGATAACGCACAAAAGCTGGCAATCTTTATTATGCACTATAATTGAACATCTGCTTCTTTGCTTTTGAACATTTCGCAAGGCCGTTGTTTGCGATTTTTAAAAATTTCGCCAAGCAGGGGATAAAACTCCGGTCGTACCATTAAACATTTTACGCAATTCCAACTTTAATAGATTCTTCAGCAAAATATTTTAAAACTTCAAATTTTGATAGTCATATAATTCACTCATAATATTATAAAGGCCTTCAGTTATAGCGTGATATATATCTCTCTTATTTTCTGTTACCCCTCGTAGAAATTATGCTTTAAATTACAGTGTAAATGATTAATCTGCAATTAATATAATAATATTTTTTACTGAAACAAAGCATTTTTTTTAATAATATGATTACTGATAATAGAGTCACTGAGCGTTTAAACTTTATGGTCACTAAAGAATATCTTTCTTAATTTATGTAATATCTCAAGAATTTGTCAACAAAAATTTCTCAGATTCATCATGAACAGATCGATTCATTAACAATGTTTAATTTTAAATGCATCAAACACTAAGAAAATAAAATGAATCGTTTAAAATAATCGGTCGAAAACAGGTTTAAAAAAATCTACTTAAAAAACGATGTACTTAAAACTATAAGCATATACAAAAAATATATAACTAACATAAATACATTTTACTTACAAAAGCATGCAACTAACCTAAAAATAATTTAAATCGTCCGTTGGTTGTCATGCCAAAAATCAGAACAATGCGCATGCGTGGATTTTCTTCGCCAGTTACGTCAACGCAAATGCGTAAATTTTTCTACGCCAGTTGGGGTAACGCTATGCAGATTAGACATTTTTAATTTCCTTTATTCTGTGTTATTTTAATTCAAAAGTACTTCAGAATGAATCTGAAACATGGATTAATTAACAATGTTTAATTTTAAATGCATAAAACATTAAGAAAATAAACAGAATCGTTTGAAATAATCCGTCGAAAAATGTTAACCCTAGCCTAATTACTGTTGGGAGAAAAAAACAACTGATGCCTTACTTATTTGGCGATGGGGAAAATGGAAGATTTTTTTGGCGGAAAAGTTGGCGTTAGGAAAAATGGAAGATTTTTTTGGCGGGAAAGTTAGTTTTTAATTAATAATGGACTACCCCTAACATTTAGGGGGATGAAAAATAGATGTTGGCCGATTCTCATAGATACCGGATAAGCACAAAAAATTTCATCAAAATCGGTCTAGCCGTTTCGGAGGAGTATGGCAACGAAAACTGTGACACGAGAATTTTATATATTAGATTGAGGCAGACAACATGAAGACTAATTTCCAACTAGAATTGTGTGTCTGTACAAATTAGAATTTAAGGTATCATGTTTCAAAAAATAGGCTAATTAGCTCATTAAATATTATTTAATCAATTAATAATTAGAGTAATATGGTTTTTTGCTCACTGAAATAAGTTTAAACATATATTAATGACCTACTGTAAAAAAACTAGATTTTTAAAGCTAAAATTTAAAAAAAATATTCTAGTGTGTACGTACACCTTAAAGGAAATTTTTTTGAGTTTTAAGATAGTGCAAAAACTATTTGTTGGAAGATAATTGCTTTGGAAGATAAGAATATCAATCTTTGGGAAGTCATAACGATTACAACTGTGCTTAAGATTAACGTACAGTCGCCAAAGTTGAAATATTTGCAACGATTTCCCACCAAATGTAATCGTAACAATTTTTTATTGCAACCTCTAAAAGTTTTCTTTCTGGTCATTTCTGATATCTATAGAAAATGACATTCTTTATGCGCGTTTTTGGAGATTGGCACAATTTTGACGTGCTGTCCAGATGGGAGAAACAGGTACATGGCAGACATTAGAACCAAGTTGTAACTTTTTTTTTGCGACAAGTCACCAAATGTGACAACCTTCTCTCTCATTTTCTAATAATCTTAAAAGCGAAAAATTGAAGCCTCGAAATTGATAAATCGCCAATTTTCTGCCTGTGCATTTTGAAGCTTCAAAAATTCCAAACCAAAACAACATCATGTTCTTACATGATGGCAAATTTTGAGCGTTTTAAGTGTTAATAAAGGACTAGAACTGAATTTCCTTTTAATTGATATTTAATATGTAAAATTCATTCGTATTTTATTCATCAATGTAAACTTCCTCGTGATGGCATTGTTTTAATCTACATTTGGTAAAATTGCAATTAGTAAAATAATCCAAAAATGCATTCGGTTATCATTATTATTTAATGCATCGATTATAAGATTAAAGTAATTCATCCATGGATAAAAATTATTTTGGTTGCATTTTAATAATAGTTTTATTTATCAGACGTCGTGAGTAAACTAAGTTGAGAAAAAATAGGGATCAAAATAAAAACAAAGGCGTGATGTTCGTGGCCTACTTTTGTTTATGTCGTATTTGCTGTTCGATAAATTCGTTTATCTCAAAGGATACCGCTTTTTCCATGGCATAAAAGGTGTTCAAAGTGCAAACAAAATTCTGTCTCTTATATTTTCAAATTTCATTGAAATTTATCAGCTTCTTCGAACCATAAAGACAAATTTTAAATAGCTGCGCAACCCAGCTTAATAATTTATTAATTCCGAAAGTCACTATCCCTTGCTAACAAGTTGTTTCCTAATGAAGAAATTCTCAATTAAAGTAAGTCCGCGGTGGCCTGGTGGTAAAGTCTCGGCTTCAGAAAAGGAGGTTTTCAGGTTCGAGACCCAATTTCACCGTAAGAATCGTCGTATAAGCGTGCCTCGTGCACGTTAAATCGGTCCAGGGCAAACCTTCTCTGGTTGGCGTGGTGTGGAAGTTTGGAGAGGGGGTGCCAACTGAGGTGTCCTCCTCGCCATCTGTTCGTGATTCGAAAGTGCGAGATCCGTTCCAAAATAGTCCTAGTGTTGCTTTAAAACGGGACGTTAATATAATTAAACTAAATTAAAATCCTCGATAAAACCAACTTCCATTCGCATACTGTACTGAAATCTTTATTGTTAATTTTATAAATCTTATGTGACAAGCAGCAGCTACTATCTCAATATATCAGATATGAAAAAAAAATCAGGAATATTCGTATTTTTGCTAGAAAAATTCAATTGATTCTTTGTCTTTTAAAATTTGAAAAATTGAGATATGGAGTATTGCTCATTAAGTGACGAAATATCCGTGACTAGATTTTGAAAAAAAACATGATTTTTTACAACAAGACACTGATTTGCCATTCAGTAAATATAAAGCCCCGTTCCGACGGCTTGTTTCCTTTATGGATATTGTCGTAAATCTGCCATCTGACATATTGTAGGACCACCCCCACCTGTGGACGGCGATCGAGAGCTCGCTCAAACTGTCGGTAAAATGAACAGACATCAAAGAACCCAGTAAAACCACTAGAGAGAAGAAGAAAGGCAAAATGTCTGAACGGGGCTTCATACAGAGTTTTACGAAATGAGTTGATTTTTTTTACGTTTTATTCTAATCATACTCGTTTTTCTTTACAGCCACAAAGTTACCAACACAGCAGTACTTCTTGCAGACTCCCAAAGACTTGATAGCAGTGGAAGGTACCACAGTGGATCTTCCTTGCCAAGTGGGCGCTCTGGCTGGAGATGTGCAATGGAGTAAAGATGGATTTCTTTTGGGTAAGTGCCGCTATACTAGTGCTAAAATAAATCATTCCTGTTTTTAGACATACCAATATATTTGTAATCAGCTCAGTCTTCCTTATTTTGATTTCATCTTCATAGATATAGAATCAAACTATTTTAAGATTTTCCAAAGTAATGTACAGTTATCTCTTTAATTTTGTACAGTTATCTAATTTAAGATTAATGTACAGTTTTATCTCAAATGACGATATAAGGTTGACACGAAAGGTTCCATCTCCAATCCTTTCTGAGCGCATATCTGCTAATTGTAATAAAACTTTTAATATATTGTTACAAATCTGTAATTTTGCTACCCGGCAAGAATAGTGTCATCGTGGGAAAAACCGGTAAAACCGTTGTAAGATCTGTCCTGAGCGTACTGAGCTTGGCGATCATTTGGCGACAAAATGGATAATGCTGGAAAGTTCGAGAACTTTCACGATCCATCCACTAAGACCCGAGATACACCCAGGTATGCCCTGATTGGTTTGAAGATTCTATCCCCGCTTCCCGGAACTATAAAAGACAGACACTCTGAAGTTGCAGGGAAGTCGTGTGTGAGAGTAGTGAGAGTCGCCGACAAGTAAACAAACTGGAGGATTAGACAGCAAGCAAGCTGGTGAACTATAGCAATTAAATGTGCTGCTTCATTACGAAATATTGACGGTATTTGTAGAAAAATTTTTTTAACATTTTGTAACAATATGTAGCGAATAACGCAGATTCCTTACTAATCTTTCACATATATAAATGACATTTGAATTTAATCCTACCTGTTACTGGTGAGGATTAGTTGTTATGGTATATTGTTTTATCGCACTAACATTCCATTCTTTTCTATTCCTGTTGGTGGTTCGTTCACTTCTTAATTATATAATCAATAAACGTTATAAAAAGTTGTATTTGCGAATATATTTCTTATCTCAGTAAAATATGTCCCCTTTTTTGCTTAAAAATGCTGTTTGATCATAAAGTTTCCTCATTGTTTAACTTTTAATTTTTTATATTCCTTAAACCCTAGACCGGCTGCACATTTGAGTTCCATTCCATTTTTCCAGTGGAACGTGTTTATTACCTCAGGGCATTTACTTTAGTGTTACATTTTGAAATATAATTTTTTATCAATATATTTAATGTATAAATTATTGCCTTTCTCTTATTTTACATTTTAATTATTACTATTTTCCTCTAAATCGATAAAAAAAAAAGAATATATTCTAGCACTTGATATTGAGAATGGAAAACGCGATTTACCTGTTGTCGTTAAAATAAAAATTTATTATCTGAAATAACGTTGAAAATATTAATATATTGCAGGAGATTGATTTCTTTGATTTTCTTAAAAAATATTTAAAGAATATTCTTCATGTAATGTTTTGATTTTATTTTTTAAATAAATCTCTCATAATTCCGGATATGTTAAAGATTATTCCATGAATTCTGTTCTAACCATTACCATAGAAATTAAATTGTTTTCTTGCTTGAATTTGAATTCAATAAAATACAATGAATATAATTACTGATGATATTTTGTAACATTATTATAATTAAAATCAATTAAATATAATATTTTATAAGCAATTAGTTAGAAAAACTTGGGACGGAAATTAGAATTATTTACTCACACTAATTTAAGCATTGCAGAAATTGGTTGCTTATTCTAATAAAAACCTGATAAATATTAAATTGTGATTATTACATTATTTCATTCATTTAATTTTATATAAAATTAAAACTGGAGCTAAACGATAACAAAACCCTATAAATGAAACAAATTATCAATAAAATCGCAAGGATCCTTCAGGGCCGCTGTGGCCTAGTGGTAAGGCCTCCGCTTCAGAACCGAAGGAATTTAGGTTCGAGACCCGATTCCCCCGAAGAGTCGTCGTATAAGTGGGTCTGGTTCACGTTGAATCCGTCTTCCAAACGTCCTTCCCTGGTATGATGTGAATGCTTGGATAGCGGGTTGCCAGCTGAAGTGTCGTCCACGTCATCTGACCGCGGTTCAAAATTACGAGGTCCGTCCCAAAATAGCCATGTTTTTGCTGTAAAACGGAATGTTAATTTAACCAAATTAAATCAAGGATACTTCGTTATTGGCAAAAATCTAACGGGAAAGTTTTTATTTATATGATTTCTTATTTCTTCTTAATTTTCCCTTCTGTTTTACATTTTAATATGTTGTATTCCATAGTATACTTCTATATATATTTGTTACAGCAATTTATAATCAATTTATTATTATTATTATTTTGTATATTTTATGGCTCTCGAGTAATTTTGAATTTGTTATGACAGAATGCTGTGGATACTGCATTTCAATAGTTTTCCGCCCGCAAATGTAATACAATGTGCTTAAGGAATAGTTAAAAATTGGTCACGTCACAATGCTCCTATATTTCTAAGAATATTATTTTTTGAAAAAATACAAAATTAGTTTACAGTTTAAAAAACATTATTGGTCTGATTATGGATTTAGTTAAATAGAATTCAAAGAATCGGAATATCATTTGAAACCTAACCCAGAAATCCTCCTACTGATGTTTTAAACATTCGCATGATCTTTTTATGTAAATCTTAACCTCTGATTTCCATAAAACATAAAATGAAGTGATATTAAAAAAGTTAGAAAAAGAAAAGAAACTTTACTACCCTATGAATTTAAAATTAAAAGAAAAAGAAATAAGTACATGCTGAAAATGATAAAATAAATGCTCAATTCTTAAACAAAGATGCTGAAAATGGAGAGTTCTGCTCTAAAAATTTGATCATTAGCGAGCAGATGAGGTAAAAAGATCAAGGATTTTCCAAGTTCTGAACTCTCCGTTCGTTACACTTCGCAGGAATCTTCAGCCAATAGGAAATCGAAACACCTATCTGTTTTCGTCACGTGTAGAAGAGGGACGGGAAAGTTTTGGAAAGAAAATCGTGTTCTTAAGAAAAGATATCAGCTTTTTAAGATTCGCGTGATTTTCTTTTCCAATTTACTTATTTTGAAATTTACTAAAGAGAGGGTAGTAGTATCTTAACTTATTATTTAACTTATTTACGAATAACACTACATTTGCTGTTATGAAAGCATATATATTTGCATCGGTCCTTAAATTTTAAAATCCTTTTAAAATTTAATTTAATTTAGTTAAAGAAACCTTAAGTTCATCATTAGCATATATATATATATATATATGCTAATGTGTATAATATTAGATATTGTTACGAAATTTCTGGGGTTCGTTTGGATAGTGGGGGTTATATGGTGTGAAGAACGCTCAATCACCTGGCGGCAGTAGAAAATAAAACAACGACGTTTATTTACACGAAGACACTCAGGCCAGCACAAAGACGATAACTATATATAGCACAGAAGACGATTATCTTCGGCCGAGACGTGCAGCATACAACAGCATATATTACTCTACTACAGACAGTAGCACACAGCTTAGTTCAGCACTAGCTTCACTCCGTCGCTGCTCCGCTTATCTCTGGAAGGCCAGTTCTTTAACGTCGGTTCCGACTACTCTGCCCTAGCAGCTGCAGCCGCCTCTTTTTATAGGTCCCAGGAGGCGGGGCTAGAAACCTCTCAACCAATCAGGAACGTTCGAGGTGTATCTCCATTCCTACTGGACGGATTGGGAAAATTCTCGATGTTTCGGGTATAACCTATTTTAACGCCAAAGTCGCCAAACTCGTCGCCAAGTTGTAAAATGGTTACCAATTTTGTCGCCAAGCTTTGGAACCTCCGACGCGACACCGGACTCCGTCCAGTACCGATCACTGTAAAACATTCTTTCCGATGGTGGAACCAATTATGCTGGGAAGCAGCATTACAGATTCGTAACAATATGAAAAAAAAATCGAAGTATTGTTGAATAATGAATAGTGTCATATCATATAGAACAATATAGTACATGATTATGTAAATGACCGCCTGCAACATATTATACAACAACCTGTTACTTGAGTTACTGATGTATGCATAATTTGTCTAGTAGAGTTTTAAAACAGTAAGATTTATTCATATTTATTTTATATTCTGGGTTATGTAAAATAAGACATAAAAACTAGATAACTAGGGAAGGTTGAAACGCAGAAACAAGTCAAAATTACAGATAAACTAGACAGCGCTATTTGCCAGCGGTACAATTTTATTTCAGATCTAGTCATTGTAACTCCATCAATACAGGAAAAGCCGCAAACACCCGTTCAAAAAAGCTGCGGTATCTGACCAGGTCTCTTGGATATCACATCCAAGTTTCTGCCCCTTTCGATATGATAGATTAAATACCTATAGAAAATACTTTGTTCATTAGAGACGCTTGCTCAGATGGATTTTTGGGGTACGGAGGTTTCCAAAGAATATTTAAAGGATGTCCGAACATTGATCTATTCAGTAGCTATCAGATAAGCAGATGCCTCTTTTCTTTTTTATAACAATCCCTTAACAACGTTGGTTGTCGTTGCAATTTTTGAGTGGGTGGGAGTGGAGAATTTTTTTCGTTTTTTAAAGAGAAACTGGAACATTCCATATTCTGAGATATCTGTACTAAAATTATCCGAAGAATGAAAGCGTTAATTTTGGGGCTATTATATGAAGAACAAGAAATAAATTTTAATCTAGCTAAAGGGTAACGATAACGATTCGAGAGCAAACATTTCACAGAATAGTTTACGAATAATGGCGGAAGACCAATTTTCTCCAACTCCAATAAAGATGCCATATGGGTTTGAAGCATATATATATATATATATATATATATATATATATATATATATATATATATATATATATATATAACTGTTCATATATGGAATATTGTGTCTTTTATTGAAAAGAGCTCCCCTAAAACGGAATAGTAGTAGAAGAGGGATGGAATTAGCACTCATGAAAAGCCCTTACATCATAAAAATCACGTTTCAGACTATAGTTCAGTATTAGTTCGAATATATAAAAAAATAGTTTTTTTCTATTTTATACATTAACCCGTTAACTGCCGTTTTCTTTTCTTTTTTTTTTTTTTTTTTTGAAATTTTTCTGAATAAATTATATGCATACACAAAAATGCAACAGTATAATTATATTCGAATCACGTTTTGTTTTGTTAATATTTGATATTTTTGAAAAAGGGTACGATTATAAAATGATCAATAAAATCTTTTCATTAAAAAAAAGACTGGGAAGGTAATAGATCGTTACCATAACCTCTCCTCATTTATGTACAGTGTTTTGTAACATTCCCCATTTCCCAGTACTGATAAGACATTTATTGCCAGCTGTCTCGTCGCTGTTACTTACTAAACTCCTCGATATAGCCAGATTGTGGATCTTTTCACCTGGGTGGTTTCGCATCTGCTCATTAGCGACTACAGTGGAAGACCACATGTGGGAATTCCTCGTCCAAGAGATATTGATAGTACCTTCAAAGAGAAAGGGATGTTCAAACATCTGGATGCTAAATGTTTCCCATTGTGAAAGGACTGTGATAACTCCGTGATCCAGAATAGTCAGTTATGAAAGGTGCATCACTAAAAGGACCTTTCCACGACCGACTGGCGCCGCTAAGGGACCATATTGCTGAACCCCGATTGGCGGAAAGAGAGCTCAAATGACTAATGTAAATTAAGAGGCGGAGATTGTCGCCGAAATAAAGTGAGGAGATTTTTTTTAGGGAGAGGAGAAGAAACGAATTGCAAGCAGACTGTTGGACTACGCCCACGAGTTCGGGAACTACCCTTGGAGTGGTCGTGTTGTCTAACCACCTGTTAGTTCCTTGTGGTGTTGTTTCTCCGTATTGATGGAGAACTGAGTTTCAAGATAAACCTTCGACCTCGACTGTTGTGTCTCCTACTACAGGTGTAAATAACTATTTATTTAACTAAGATTAGAACAAGTTGTTCTTTTGTATATATAGGGCTGTAAAATAAAGAATTGTCTGGAAATTATGCTTCAATATTTGATCAGTCTAGATCAAGACATTACAGTTTCCTTATAATCTAAAAACCAAACCAAAAATATAATGCTTCAAATATGACAATTCTGTTCAACTTACAGACGAATTTCAATTTGTTCGCTTGTTGAATAGAAACGAAGCACAGGTTACATACTTTCTGCTACACACAATACCTATTGATATATAGAGAATGAAACAAAACTATAGGCGTACAAAATATATTTTTATCAACTATTGGTGTAAGTAAAATTCCTAAATCCCCAAACTGGGATCGTGGCAGATAATGGGTTAATGAAACGACCCCGAAAGCATTCTAAAAATGTGTAAACGCTCTTTATTTGCCAAGGTAAATAATTATAAAAAATGTACTTAATGTCGAATATGAAATAATTTATTGTCCTCGCGGTGATGTGAAAGTTTGGAGATGGGGTGGCAGCTCAGGTGTCGTCCTCATCATCTGACAGCGGTTCAAAATTACGAGGTCGTCCAAAAATAGCCCTAGTATTGTTTTAAAACGAGATGTTAATATAACTAAACTAAGAAACGAAACGAAACAATCGACTAAGCATAAAAGATTAGATTTGTTTTCCTAAGCTTAGATATTTTTTTATTAAACCGAACTGCAACAAAGCATATTATCATAAGAAAAAATAATGGTTGAAGTTCCTCGAAACCATAAAAAAATAGTAAATCATGATGTTTTTTGTGGTAACTTCAAGAAATAATAATTGCTGTAGTCGTTTTTGTAATAACTTTAAAAGCCAAAAAATCACTATTTAGATAGCAACAGGTCTAAAAAATCAATCTTACTTAAGCAGAATTAAAGAAAAAAAATTTCTCACAGTAAGCCTTAGGCTAAAAAGCAAAATTTAACTTTCTTTTCATATTCTCGGAATATTTTTACTTCCTTTTAGTGGAATGAGCTCGAATTAGTAACGCAAATAAAACGAAACAAGAAGAAAAAAATCAATAATAGCGCTAAAACCTAGCAGGAGTCAAAATAATAATAATAAAACCCGCAGCGGTATTTGCCGGAAATTACTCCCCATTAATTATTTAATTTGGACAATTAAAATAACGATGTACTTTGTAGCTGTCGATAAATTAGCGGCTAAAATATTCCCCGGAAAATATTCTGCGGTGTCGTTAAATCGGTATTGTTTCGCACGAAAAGTGTTTTAATTTATGCGCTCCACTTAAAGATCGCAAACATTTTGAGGAATAAATTGCTGCTTAAATTTGCGAGTTTTTAATCTAGTAAATTGCTGGTAATTTTAAGCTTTTTCAAAATTGTTTGTCTCGCTATAGTGAAATTTAATCCCTACATCTTATTACGCTTGCGTAGGTCAAGTAACGGATAATGGCTTTTTAATTAAACTATCATTTTCTTAGGATCGTTTCTGCTTTTAATGCTGCTTTTCCCTAGCTGTATGCAAAATAAGCAATGGATTGCAAAATAAGCTAGTTGTAAGCTAATGGATTGTTTGATTGTTTGGCTTATTGGTGCAAGAGTCGGAACTGGCTATACTAATCCAAATATAAGGTAAAATCTAGATATATTAACCCTTCTTTGTGAGGGAAATTCCCGCCACAACATTTAGTGATTAAAAAATTGTACACAAGAAAGGTACTATAAATTGGTTGTTGTTGGCAACTTTTTTCATGACTATTGCGTAATAAGGGATGTAGCTGTCAGAAAAAATCAAGTCACAATCGTTATAGGGGGTTTGAACTTGTGTCATTCCGCTGTTTGTTGTGGTTGGAAGAAATGTGCGATTTTTTGAATATTTTTTTTATAATTAGTCTGAGATTTTTTTTTTTTTTTTGCTAATAAAAGTGATAATTAGTGGAGAAGAGAGGGACACTGAAGATTTTGTACTGAGTTTAACATGTAAATTTGCATGATGATGGATAATTCAATCGTACTGCTTTTTAATTATTTTATATTATATATTTATACTAGAATTTTTTTTTACATTTTTTTCTTTAATGTAGAGCGTGAATCATATCACCCTAATATATTTCACACAAAAAAGAAAAAAAAATCATGCAAAGAAGAGTTAACAGTGTAACAACAAATGTACAATGTTTAAAAACAAAAGTAAATAGTTAAAAAAAATCATATAATAAAATAAACTGTTTTAAAGTAAGACAATGATTAAATAAATCGCGAAATATTGATGAAAAGTAGAGACATTTAACATAAAAGGAAAAACAAACAAACGAAAAAAAAATGCTAACCAATAGATTTTAAAAATTTAAAAATATTTGGGTGGAATGTTTCATCCACCATGTCTTGTAAAATGAATGTTAATGATTGAAAAAAGTGTAAATGATAGGAGTTAAAAGACAGGAAATCAAAATAAATATGACAACAGTGAAATCAAGATGACACCTGTTACCCATAGGAGCAATTTCGACAAATATAAGATATCTATGGGTAAAACGAGCATGAGACGAGGAAACCAACGGATGATTAGATTACAACTCATCCCTTCGATTTTCTTTTATGCTTACGGGGACTTTCTCTGCACTTAGAGTTATAAAAAATTTTATGCATATGTGTTAAAATATAAATACGTTAACTTTTTTTAAGGACCTCTTGAAAACGAAATATTATTATTATTTATTTTTTAAATTAAAAGATGTATATGTTTTTTTTTTATTTTAAAATTTTCCGGACGACTCATTTTTTTTTATTTTTTTGTATTATTTTTTATTATCTAATATAAATTTATTTGGTATAAAACTGCGCATGATTTTGTAGTTCTAATTAAATGCTAATTTTTAGAAGCCTTTTTACGCACACTTACTGAATTTTCATGATAATTTTATGTTTTTCGGAATTAAAATTGACTTTTAACTATGTAAAATTAATTATCTATCTATAGATTTTCATTTTGATTTATTTTGTTTAAAATTTAAAGCCGGTCTAAAATTTCGGTATCAATACTATTTTAAGAAAGTTAATTTATCAATATTATTCAGATTTGAATTTTCGCATTTACATTAGATGGATAATCAAATAAATAAAAGATTGGCCTTGACAGTTTTATCATGCCTATAAGTATGGCCGTATTTTAAAATTTATCCGCATAGGCTATTGCATGTTAACTTATTAAATTAAAATATGTTCGAATTGACAGTTTGAACAGATAATTATATACGTGTATGGATTATTGTCCAAATCATTATAGATAATTGTAGTAAATAAAGCTTTATATCAAATTGGAGCTGCCTGGCTTTTTATTTTGTTATGTTACTATCTTCATACGTCCACAAACAGGCAGATAGTTAGAATATATCTTATTCGATTCAAATATCTTTTATTTTACTGAAAATTTGATATAAATTTAAAATTTTGGTATATAAACTATAAATAATAATAAAGACAAATGGTATTTTAATAATAAATCACTAATACACAATTTTCAAACGGAAAATTAGATCTGATATCTTGGTTTCGTATTTTTTGCTTATAATTTAAGAGTATCAGTTGTCCTTTTGAAAATATCAGGATAATCCTGTTTGTTATCAATAATTATAAAATTGCAACAGCAGTACTTGCAATACGGATAATTTAAAATTATTGTCTTAATATGACAAGTTGCGCTATTATAAAGTAAGTAAAAGATGACGAAAATTAACTTTTCAAAATTTAGCAACATTATTAATAATTGTACGCTTCATGGCGCTTAGTTTTATTCTGTAATCTTGTATAGCTTAGATCTACGTATACATTAATACAGTTTCGGCTTTGGGATTGGCTAATCTCGAGTTGGATTCACGATTTGAATGATAGACGAAATCATTAAATCCATTAAGATGAAAATTCGACAATCGGATGGTATATTAAAATTTGGAATATGGATTTTGTCACAGATCTCATTTTTATCAGTTGATTACGATTTCAAACCGAGAGTTCTGTTTTAGAATGACCGGCGTGTACTTTTAAGATGGGAATATATACAACTAAACTAAATTGTACCATTTATGAAAAATAATTTCTTTCCCCAAACATTTGGTGTTTAAATCCGCCAAAAAAATTCAATTAAAGGGATATATTTTGAGGGATTAAATATTATAATATCACACATATATAACTATTTAACATATAATCTCAATATAAATTCTTTAAATGGTATCACTTTTCCTGCAATAGCGTTTGGATATAGATGATAGGTTTTTAAGTCGCAAGAGATATAAAATGTGGCATATTATATTCGACACATTAAATAAAAATTATTTTATACATTAATACCCACAAAATTTTAGCTAAGTGGGAAATGTCAATGCTTTTATCTTTTTTTTCCCTAAAAAAATAATTTTATCCTCTTTCGAGTGAGATTCTAAAATAGATACAATTAAAATTAAACCAATAAAAAAAATCAATAACAACGCTAAAACAGGTTAGAAACAAAATAATAATGATAAAATTCTCAGCGGTATTTGCCGGAAATGACTCTCCATTAATTATTTAATTTGGACAATTAAAATAATGATGTTCTTTGAAGCTGTCGATAAATTAGCGGCTAAAATATTTCCCGGAAAATGGGCCGTGATGTCGTTAAATCGGTATTGTTTCGTTCGAAATGTGTTTTAATTTATACTTTCCATTTAGGCAATTAAAACGTTTGAGGAAAATAAATCTCCTTTAAATTTCACTGTTTTTAGTTTTTGGAAATTAAAACTTTTACTGAATAGTTTCATCGGAAGAGAATTTAATCTGATTTTTATGTTTGATTTTGTTTAGTTTTATGTCAAGTGATAGAATCCCTGTTTATACGGCTTAGCTCCGTGGTAACGGTTTTACTGGATGTAATTAAATAAAATAAAAATAAATGAATGTCAAGTGACAGAAAATGACATTTTAATAAAAGGACGATTTTAAACAGATTTCATCTAATTTTTCTCAGGCGAATATTGCTTTTTATTTCTCTGTAAAAAGTAAAATGTGAATCAGCTACGAAACTTGGTTGTTTCCCTTAGATCGGCATTTATTAGTTGAAACAACGCCGAATTCCTCAGATACTTTTGCGCGGTAAAATAATATAATTAATCGTGCAATTTTTCCTTCAGTTAATTGAATAATTCACATTTTTGTAAGCGCATAGAATATTCTTGGACTTCATTCAAGCCGTATGTTTCATTTCAAATAGTTAACACTTCTTATCTGCCGGCGTACTTGCATAGGGGTAACGCAACTTCCCCGGGTTCGAATCCCGATTCGGGCATGGTTGTTCTTCATCTCTGTTCTATCTGTGAGGTGTGTGAATGTGCCCCCCTTGTAAAAAGGGGTTGAGCAAGCTAGTGTGTGTGTGCTATCTTCATTTGAGCTGGAAGTCAGACTTCTGCCCTCGGGTGCTCAGGGGTCTTTACCCTCAGAAGCTACAGCCCTCATTTTCCGTGGTAACGCGGAAACGACATCATCATCATCAACACTTCTTATCTTTTCTATCAACATTTAAAATAAAAGTTGATTTGAAGTAAATGGGATGAATGGATCAAAATTTCTTTTGCATATTAACTGATGCAGATGAGTAGGAATAGTCTCCCAGAAACTTTCCGGCTACTCTCTAAATAAATGTGTTGTTTACCTTCTCTTTTCTAATAATTATTAGTATAGACTTCATTGCGACATTATTTTAGACTTCATTGTGACAGACAGTTACCTATTGAAGACCTCAAGTAAGACCGTGACGGCTGAAATTTTCATTTTCAGAGACCAGCGCATGAGAGTTGTATGTTGAGTAAAGTAAAAAAGACAAAAATGATGTTTGGGCATTAACCACGTGCAAGTGATCGTTGATGATTTATTTTGGTGATAAATCGCCAACATGCGGTTAATACACAAGTATCAGAAAACTAAAAATGCGTCTTGGACACTTTTCTCTCTCGATCGAATGAAGCCAAAATTTGACACGGAACTATAATTATAGTCACAAAATCGTATGCCAAATTTCATTTACTTAATCTTCGTGTCATCACATCTACAGGCATATGATAGTTGTCGTGTCTTGAGAAGTCAGCCATCTAACTCTCCGACCCACCACGAAGGCACACGGATTTAAACCATAAAAACTGAATGACCGAACCGCTGCAACAGCAACATTGGCGGGAACTGTAGTTGAGTTTTAAGGGCCGTCCCCGGCCACGGTACAACTCTCCCCGAAGGAAGTACGTCCCTTCATCGATAGGAGGAGTCAGATCCCCCCTATTAGTGTATCCTCCAGGGTGGGGAGATCCAACACCATGCCGGAAGTATCTCATCCTCATTTCATCCTCATTCAGGTGCCCCCCGGGGGTGTCAAGTCTTGAGAAGGAAAACATAGTTTTAAAAGCACAGAAGACATTTATTCACTGACATAGACAACAATTTAATTAAAAAAAAATCGGCAAAAGACGTATTTTTAAGTTATAACTACACCATTTGTCGCCGTCTTTGTCTTGACGAAATAAAAAAGTCTTCATCGAAAATATATGCAATGGTTACGTTATAATTAAAACATTTACAATTCCATTCTAATCATATTATTTATTGCAATGTCTTAATTTGGTGAAAAAAAAAGAACCTATTTGGAATTCAGCATCAAAAAATGCAAGGAATGCTTATAAAAGAAAATCGAAAAAAGAGTCGTGAATGAATTTTTTTCTTTGCTAATTCTCCATCAATGAAAAACGTGGAAAAAAGAAACTAAACTTTAAAAATAAATTTCTTTTATTCTCACAGAAATTCTTTAGGCGTTTCAACTTTTTACCTTTAAATCGACACTAAGCGTTTTAAATCATCGTTGTCATTACCAAAACCTATAATTAGATATTAAGAAGAATACCGTAGAATCCAATTGTGGCGAGTCCTCATTAACAATCAGTCCACATAAATTACCAAACAATCCACCAACGATCGATCCAGCAGTTAATGGATTCTAATCTGGGACGTGGAAACGAAGAATTAAAACGGCATTTTCTGAAAAATCCACCCGAATAATAATGCGATGAAAACAGTCTTCCAGAAGAAGTCGATACCCAACCACCTGCCAATGAAAACTCCCAGCGTGAAACGAAATCATAAAGCCGAAAATTAAGAGCACCAAGAGCACTAAATGAAATAACCTTGTAGCACTTGGACAGATACGTTCCAAGGCAATTATGGTCCTAATAGATACGTGGCCGCCGAATATTGGACATAGGGATAGGAGAAACCTACCTTTATTGCCAATTACTGTCAAATAGATTAATTTAGTGAGCTATGAAATGTCGGCTAAATTACGCAGAATTAGCACGACTCAACGGCCCTGATTTTACACTTGGAAAGGTTTTAAATGGAGGGGAACTTCCAAGGAGTTTTACGTGGTGTTCTAATTGGGGGTGGCGCTTGTACGGCCTGCGAGTCGGACTTTTAATGTCGCCTGGGTACACTTCCAGAAGATGCTTAGGGAAAATAGATGTCGCTTACAAGGAGCTGTAATATCTTGCGGAGGTATTTAAAACCATGAATGGTTTTACTGGCCGAAGATGGTTATTGGGCCGATTAACAATGTGGGGGATACTTATTGGAAGAAGCATGTGTGATGGGATTTGTTGTGAAAGAGGTGGAAAGTATTGACAGATATTGAATTTCTGATTTTCTAATGGGCAGGAGTATTTTATATTTTGTTAGATCTACACATATGCTGCCATTAGAGATTATAAACCTTTTAAATAAAGGATATATATAAACTGTGAGTGCAATTTAAATGCACAGATTCGCAAATGTTGATAATAGAAAAAAAATTATAATGAGGACATAAAAGCATGGTATATCTAGATATTTTTCAAAAATAAATTCTTTAAAATCGCTGTATTTTCGGAATAACCATTTGTTCATGATTTTTTTAATTATGTGAGAATATGATGTTATTTTGGTTTCGGGTTTTTGAAGCTTCAACATGCGTAGGAGGAAAATAAAAACTATGATTTATTGGAACGGATAAATTGTGCGAATTTTTTTCCTGATCGGCACCATAAATATGAGAAAATATTCTAAATATCGAAAATTTCAGACTCATTTCTAAATCAAAGCCGTCTAACAGTTTTATTAAAAATATCTTTTCAAAATGATCATGATGCGAAGTTCACTTCCTTTTTCTCAAAATGATTTTGATGTTTCAATTTATTAATGCGTTTAAAAAAACACGATAATGATAAATTTAAATTTGTAACAGTTCATTTCACATAAATTTGTTCATTTTTTTAGATTGAAAATCTGCTTTTGTTGCTCTAATACTAATTAGATATAAAATAGAATTGCTGCCATTTCCCTAATTAAATACGAATAGAAAATTTAACAACCGTTAACCTTCATCCAACTTTTTCATACTCTGACACAATATGTTGCACTTATTATTTGTCAAGATTTTACTAATTAGTCAATTGAACTCCTTTTCCGTGCACAAGTAACTTTCAAAAATATAACTCCCGTTTACTAGTCGAGATCGCAAATTGTACAGACTAAGTCTATGGCAAAGGATACCGACGTGCTCTGATTGGTTTAAGCCTTGGCATCTTTTTGGCAATGTTTTGCACTCATAATAGTCTAGTTTTCGCTTATTTGGCTCAAAACTTGTACTTTTAAACTTGTTATTAGTTTTATGGAAGATACGAGTGAATATCAACACGATCTAATTTTTATTAATGTAATTGTTTTCTCTAAATATTACTAGTTATACTACTAATACTAATTAATAATAATAATAATACATATTACTAATAATACTAGTAATACAAGTAACTAATGTTGTTTATGCACAGAAGTATAAAAACTGAATGAAAGTAATTACTCAACATATGATGCAGCAATTAAATAATTCTTATTTTTCTATGATTTTCGTGCCTTTATTAGATAATTTATGCAGTCGTTGAAACTTGTTGCTGAACGTTTGTTACTTTCCCATCAACTACATATGGGGAGATTATTACTTCATGCCCAAAACGTATAAATATGTAAGCTTTAATAGAATATGTGATTTGGTAGCTAGAGTTTTTAGTTATATCAAAATAATATTAAGAAGAAACACATACCAAAAATATTTTTAATGAATTGTCATTTTTATATTTCCTGAATTTAGGTTTCAGGATTTGATCTTTTCTGCTGTATGTGTGTTCCAGATTAATATTACATGTAAACCGTAAAAAATAAGGGGGGGGGGATAAATTCACAAATTTTATTTATTTTTATAAAAATATATTTCGGTATGGCATCTTTTTGGCAAAACATTGTCAAAAGGATGCCAAGGCTTAAACCAATCAGAGCACGTCGGTATCCTTTGCCATAGACTTTTGCCATAGAGTCTGTTCAATTTGCGAACTCGCGTTTACTAGCTGAAAATAAAAAGCAGTTTCCGCTCCTTCATGAATATCAGAATCTCCGCATCCATTTTCCTTTAAATTTCATAAAAAATGGTATTTGTTATAAGCTAGAGCAAACTGTAATAAAAAGAGCTTTGCAACAAAGCATCATAAATTTAATTTAAAAAGTAGTCATAGTTAGGAAGCTTGCAATCACATTTCAAACCTTTAACTACATTTTAAAAAAAATGTAACCTCTGCCACTGATATGGATGATTAATTTACGATTTCGGTAGAAACATTCGACCACTTTACAATACATTTTAGATCAGGTCTAATCCGAAGAAAACTAATGAAATTGTTCAACAAATTATCGTTTATAAAGAGCTCATATAAGCAGAAAAGTTGTCCTGGTTAAACAATAGCTTTATTCTTCATTATGATTAAGCAATATTCTCTTTCGTAGCAGCTTTTAAAAGTTCTCCACAAACTCTAGCGGGAGGTTAAAAACCAACGAAAAACAAGGCAAAAACCATGGAAAGAGGGCATATGATGGCTTTTAGAGCTTATATGGCTACAAGAGGCGATTTCAATAAAGTCTAGTTGAACAAGCATTTGTTTCAGCCTCTTGAATTTTACATCATACTGCAGCATTACGTTGGACAATAAAAATGACAGAAATTTGACCCTATGAAGAAAGAGTGATCAGATGCTGCGCAATCTAGAAATTAAAGTGAAGTTTGAATTTAAGTGGTTAGAAAATTAATTTCAAAAAGGCAAATAAATTTTATATATATATATATATATATATATATATATATATATATATATAATATATAATTTTAATGAAAGTTTACCTTTGAAATTTTAACTTCGATTCCCAAATCTTTTTCCCTTTGATAGTTTTTACAGTGAGATTCTGATAGGGATTTCTTTCACGCATGTAGCCTTAGAGAAGGACATCTTAGGTATTGTAATGATTCAGCTTCTTCCCTGCTTGACCATGGTGACATTTCTTTTCCCACGCTCCATAATTAGCATCCATACAACAGTATCAGCAATGGCGACGCCCTACCGCAGTGTAAGTGCTTCCAGAAGTGCCAGGTGGTCAACCCCTTTAAAGTAAGGGCAATTAGTGCGAGTCCAGATAAGGGACCCCACCTGCATTGTATTTGAAACAGATGTAAACCTGCATTCTTTACATTGTGGAGGGTGGTTCCCCAACGGATTCCCACGGTCGACGGTAGACCAGTGAAGATGTTGCTGAACGATTATTGGATAACCGGGAAAATGGTCCGATGTGAATGAGGGTGGGAACAGGGAAAAAGTGCGAGGAGATTGGAAGAAAAAGAGAATCGTGGACACTGAGGAAGAGAGCGGAGTGTCCGACTAGAATTCCACCCGAAAAGATTCGGTGGATCCCTGGAGCTACGCCTGTTTGCGAGAATGCTAAGAGTCGGTGAGCAGTTTCCTTGGAAGGTTTCTCCGAAAGTATTCGATGAACTATCCTTGTTGTGCCAAATAAGAATAATTTAACCTAGAACTTATTTAACCTAGATGAGGAACTGTAATTTTATGTAAATAAAGCTGTAAATAAAGAATTTAATCATAACGCTACCTTTTATTGGATCGATACTTTACAGTATCTTTAAAAGAATGTTGTATGTATTAGGGAATTTTATTCCTTTGCTCGGAGCGTGAAAGAATGATAAAGTCATCAGTTTTCCAGAATGCATGTAGAATTAATTAAACAAATACTTTTTTTAGTCAGACAAGTTAGTCATTCATGGGCAAACGGAAAACTAAAAGATACTTTACCTTCTTTCAATCTCCGTGAATTCCAACCATAATAATAATACTCCAACAAAATACACCCATTTTCACACACACACACACACAAAAAAAGTATTCTGAAAAAACCCGGGGGCTATTTCGACTGGAAGAAACCAGTTTCTATTCCCGTAATACTCTAGATGCGTTACCGTATTCTGCGGAACAGAACTGAGGGGATGGAAAAAAAGAAACCCCCTTTTCCTCGAATATCTGCGAAAGTTCTTTTGTGCGGCGTCCCAACTGACACCAGCAAGAAAGAAAGTTTACGAATCCCGGATTTTTCGGGCGGAATTCGCGGGATAAGAACTTCAAATACGGGTCTAACGGCTGGTGGAAAGCCCTTTCGGCTGTGCCGGATTTAACAATGCCATTCTCAAAAGACAATTTTGCTTCGCGATTCGTGCATACTAAGTTCGACCGACGCGCTTTCTTTTGCACCAGCGAAGAGATATTCCGTAAGAGGGTCGGATTTCCAATAGGCTGGTCGGAATAAATGGCATCAAATCCGTGCATGTGGTTGTCTGATTCTGGGGAATTTGATAAAGACTGAGCAAATGTTAGAAATGTAAATTTTATTGACAGCTAAAGCGTTGGTTTTTACCGGATTTGTGCAGCCTTAATATTTTAGATTCTCAAGATCGGATGTTTGCTTTCTTGAAAATGATATAAAGAAGAGGAAGTTCATTCGTCAAAAATGTTGACATCGAAATTTCCTGTTCACCTTTCATTCAGATCAAAAGTTTTTTTTTAGAATTATGGCTGTATATCTGTGTACGCAATAACTTAAAAAGAAATAGGGATAGGCGAAGGAAATGCTGCATATGGTCCCCGGTCGTCAAAATTAAAAATCTATGTTAAATTTTGGATTGATTTCATCTATAGCAGCGGTTCTTAACCTATGGGTCGCGACCCAAAATTGGGTCGCGCTGAGTCGAACCAAAAAATTTAGTAATACACCAAATTTCAGACATTTTAGAAATGACGACTTGAATAAATATCAACAATCAAAAATGAATGTGATTAACAAGATAAAAAAATATCTGCTAATTAAAAAGCGAGAGCAAAAAAAGTACGTGTGATGATTATAACGGTGAGAACTAAATGGAGCAAAGCTGGCTCCATTTGAAATACAGAAAATTATTATTAATCATTTAGAAAAACTAATAGCAGACTTTGATCGATATTTCCCTGCAGACGATATTTTCAAATATAATTGGGTTCGAATGCCATTTAATTTTGATGTAAGTGATTTGCATGAGGAATTTGTTAATATTAATCAATTTCAAGAACAATTAATAGAAATACAAAGTGACCAAGCACTTCGATACAATTTCTACAAAAACACTGAATCTTTATGTGCTTTCGGGTTAAAATTAAAAACCGAAAAGCCAATAATTGTTAAAGAAGCCCTAAAAGTATTATTGCCCTTTTCAACAACATATATGTGTGAGGCTGGTTTTTCGGCTCTGTGTGTAATCAAAAACAATTATCGGAACAAGTTAAATCTTGAAATAGATATAAGGTGCTCCTTGACAAACATTCAACCGAGGTTTGAAGATCTTTCAAAATGTATTCAAGCACAAGGTTCTCATTAAAACTGCATGACTTGCATTTAAAATTTAAAAGACTTAACATATGTATTGATATTTCTTTTTTTTAGGAATAAGTTAAAATGTCAATTATTTTCAAAAAGTTATAAATATATTTTAATTTGGTCAATAAAAATTATTAAAAACACTTGATTATTAATTAAATTTTCCTTGGATCGAAAAGTACTTTTGTTTATCTTTATTATTAAAAAAATAAATAAAAAATTTGTAAGTTAAAAAAAAATCATCATGGTAGGATTGAAGATTTTTTAAAAATACGATCTAAAATAAAGCAATGAAAAAATTTTGACTTTTTTTTTTTGAGTCGCGACATGAACATATTTCTCAAATTTGGGTCGCGGCTTAAAAAGGTTAAGAACCACTGATCTATAGAAACTGTGTCTAGCTACCTGAATGCACCTCAAAATCACGCAAAAGTGCAATTTTGAAATCGAGATTTTATGTTGAACCTTGATTCAGATCAAAAATATTTTTTTTTTTGGAATTTCGACTGTATATTTGAGAGCTAAAAAACTTGAAAATGAATAGGAGTAGCCAAAGGGAAATGTGTGTATTGTGAAAATTGTTCCAACTTTATCGTTTGCAACTCAGAGTGTGATTTTATTGTCACGAAGAAAAATAAACAAACAAAATTATGCCTTTTTTTATGTTTTTATTTTGCTTTTAAATATAATTATATTTGAATTTTTAATATTTTGAGTGTTTTTATTTAGTTGGCATGTCTAGTTCAGAGTCTTTCAAGTAGTGCTAGTATTCAATAAAGGCTATACATAAAGCTGGCAACATTTTCAAACAAATTGTTTAAAAAAAATCAACAGTTTGATTTTTAAACAGTTGAGAGCTTTGGGAATAGTCTTAATTTTAAAAAAGACTATTTTTATAAACATCTAAATAAAAGGAGTGTTTCTTTTTGAAGCTATAAAACGCTATATATAGCTTTGGGTCATAAAAAGTCATGAGTAGAGAACAAAATGAATTTATTACTAAGACATTGTTACTGTTCGACATAACATAACATTGCTACTTTTATATAGGTATTGCTACATTTCGACATAATCACCGTGAAGATTGAAGTATTTGTCATATCGATAAACCAGATTCCTGTTCTCATCTTCAAAGAACATTACCGCCAGTCATGTGAAATTGACTTTAACGTTTTTTTGAAGCTCCTCGTTAGTCTGAAAGCTCTTTGAACTTTCTTTTAGGCAAGAATATAAAGCAGGAATGTCTAAACATTCGCCGTCAAAATCGTATTTTGAAATGATGGGCAACCAGATCTATCTGGAGTACCAACGTCCTCCGTTTCTTTTGATTGACTTAATCAATGGACAGAGCAATATCTTCTGTTGTGATATTCTTGCGGTCATATCTGCTTTCATCGGGAAAGAGGCTTCTTTTCTCAGTTGAAGAACTGACAGAAGATTTTTTACCTCGCATTGAAGTACTGAGAAATTGTTAAAAAATAAATAATTCAAGAAAACTTCAGATGAACATTAAAGCTTATTTCCCATCTCTAGCGGCAACGTTTTTCGATTAAGTGATTTGAAACCGTTCACATAACAAATGCTTGAATTTTCATGGTGATTATGTCGAAATGTAAGCATGTTTGTAAAAAACTTTTGGTAATACTCTCAGTCTGCTCTGTACTTTAAAACTTTTTATGGTTCATCAGATTTTGCAAAAAACAATCGATTCTTTTTAGAGACTTTTGAAATTTTAACCGCTTTATTTTATCCCTGGAGGCATAATTTGTATACATAAAATGCTATAAGAGATAAGCCAGCCTACGTGGGGACGCTAGAGCAAAAGAGACCAAACTGATTTTTACTTCAGTGATTTTTACTGTGAGACTTTGATAAAGATTTCTTTGTCACGTGTAGACATATGCAAGATAATCTTAGGTGTCCTTTGCCAACGGATTCTAAAACACTCCGTGCTTTTGCGCATGCTTTAGGATGGGTTTAATTCGTCAAAATAGGGATGAGAGGAAAGATGAAAGTAGGATGTTTACTTTTAACAATAAAGTAAATTCCGATTACTCTCAGACTAAATTAATAAAATAATAAGGTTAGAAGCGACACGATGCTCGCATGCATGTGAAAAAAAATGAACGAAAAAGTATCAATAAGGTGAGAATCAAGCTCAAAGAATAACGAATAATTCCGGAAATGTTCTCGTTCGTCCGCGTCTCACCCCTTAGTGAGATAGAATCGTCGAAAAGTGGTCACTCAGAATACTGAAAAGAGCAGTATCTGTAAAAGAAAGTTGTAAGGAATAGGGATTTTTATCGCTTCACTCGGAGCGTAAGAAAAATGCTGAAGTTGTCAGTTTTCTAAAGAGCGTATTAAGAATAATTCAATAGAAAGTGAGAAATGGATCAAGAAATAAGTGAACATTTTGGAATGAAGTTAATAAGGGCTAAATTAAATCATATCACTGACTCTCCGACCTCCCGAAGGCACACAGATAAATAAATGCTGAATGACCGGACCGCCGCAACGGCAACACTGGCGGGAACTGCGGATGAGAGCTAAGTGCAATCACCGGCCACGGTACAACCCTTCCCTAAGGAAGTACGTCCCGTCATTGATGGGAAGTACCAGACCCCCACCTTTTCGTGTACCTTCCAGGGTGGCGAGATACAACCACCATACCGGTAGGTTTCTCATTTGGGATAAATTATCCTTGGGATATCCTCATTTGGGATAAATTAAAATAATCATTTGGGATAAATTAAAATAATGATTTGGGATAAATTAAAATAATGATTTGGGATAAATTAAAATAAAAGATTAGGAAATTAATTAAGATTTTAATTAGTTTACGAAATATCATTGCGCACATATAAGATTTCCTTTGTTTCTGAATTTTTTTTTAATTTCAAAACATTAAATAAATCAGGGGAGAAAAAACTATATTTGTAACATTTCAGAAAAAAATAATAAGACATCATGTTTTGGTCGTATTTTTTTAGTAGCAAAAGCATAAAAATAAGCTTTCTATCTTTAAGCAGCTTATGATAAGTCAGGTACACTAGTTGAACATATCACCATACCCACATGAGGACTTCCCTTCTAACAGCAAGGAAAACATGAATAAATAAGCAATTGGATTTTATTCATACTCCACCTGCTTCTGTTTTCCAAGAAAAAGATTACGAAAACGCAGGAGACAGCTGGTGTAGTTAGCGAAAGAGAATTCTTCAAAAAAGAGCATTTAAAACTATTTCTATGCCTAGTGGCATTTCAAAACGGAATAGATTTAGTCCAGTAAGATTGGGAGGAAAAATCGTCTGGTGTTGTTGCTGGCTTCCGTGACCAGCTCGGAAGATTGTAGAAGTTTCGTTTCTGGAAAATACCAGGTTGATGCTTACTTAAATAGATTATAAAGGATGGTCATTTGAAGTTTTGGAATTTTCGCCGGGCGTGGTCATTTTCTTACATAGGTTTTCTCATGAATAAACTATAAGTAACGCACTTTTATCTTCTGGTTTTTGAGATAAAAATATTTCTGTTTACGATATAAAATCCATGCCAAAATATTTTGAAATACGAAGAACTGTATTAAAATTCCAGAACGTACTTTGATGATATTTCTTTATCAAATATTGGAATAAGGCTTCGCTGGACATTTCCGTGTTCCATTTATTTATTATCAGAAGAGTTTTGAGAAAATTAAGAAAAGAAACCTGATGTTTTGACTTACATTTTCTCTTCAGAAATTTAATAAATTAAAATAGTAAATGCAAGAAGGAAAAGACAAATATAAGTATAAATTTCATTAGGAGTCTTTATCAAACATTCCCAAACTTTTAGATCTAAAATCAAAATTGAAGAAACTTCCTATAAAAAAATTAATAATCCTAAAATCTTGTTATAGTAATTGATTATGATATATATTTATTTAACTATACAAGGCTAATATATATATATTTTAAGTTTATTTTAGTTATAAAGGGTTGTGATTTAATATTTTTATTCATTTTTTCTTATTTAGTTTGTGAGTATGTATAGGACACGAGTTTCGTATACATTTACTTTTCATCAAAGTTAACGAAACTAATTCATTCAATCTCAAAGCTGTCTTTAAAGATTTCAGCAGCTCCTCTTTGCTTAATCTAGTTTAGTTAATATTTCATCTTCAAGTAACATGTGGGTTATTTTTCAGCTGTGAGCAGTTAATTAAAAATGCATACTTTTCTGAAGCCTTTTATGATCATCATTAATAGGGTTTTGTTTTATGACTTCTTCGAATCAGAACTGCAATCTCAAAAACAATTTTGTTGAATAGCAAATAAATAAATAAAAATAAAATAGAGAATAAATAATTAAATGAATGTAGAAAATTTATGGCTAGGAAGTAATAAAATTCAATAAGTCATAACTGTAACTTTCACTTATTTATCTTAAACTACAATGAAATGATTTCAAAAAAATTTCTCATTCTTTCAAAAGAAAAAAAAGTTGTTCTTTTAGAAAAGAGTTTGTAAAAAGAAACATTTTTTTAATCGTTTGTTAAAGAAAAGAAATAAATACGTTAGTTTTCATTAAGAAAATCGTTTGTTTAAAATAAAAAAAATATGTTCTTAGAAAAAAAACGAAATAATTAAACATTAACAAGTTGTAAAGGGAACAATGTTCTTTAAGAAAATAAATATACCTTTTAACTTGCTATAAATACTGCATATGAGACATTGTTATTTTTTACACAATTTATCTTACCTTGATATTTTAAAAAGTCGGAAACTTTTTTCTAAAGCTTCTAATGAGATGATTTACTACTAAATAAACATTAAATGCGTTATAAAAATTCTCTGACTAACAAAAAGATACTCATGTTCTTATTATGAAAAAAATTCTAAAAAAATAATCAGAACAAAATATCATCTTAAAAAATGAACCATAAAAAAAGATCCGGGGGAAAAATAGCAGATTAGATAACAGTTTATTGGATCCATGTTTTTCACTCATTTGTTTGATTTTCTTCAAGTATTGTTACCAAGACCTGAAGCGACCACTTCGAATGCATTTATCTTTGACAAACTGCCGTTCAATATTTTATATTTTTATATCAAGATATTTTCCAATTTTTATATCCAAGAACCTTTTAAAGATCTATTTGTGTAGGCAGAATGCTCCAATATTACACAAAGATACCTTCGCTCTTTATTCTTAGAAAATAAAGAATTGCTCTTAGTTTTTCCTGAAATCTTTATATATTTCTCAATTCTTCTCGAATCTTGGAATCTTTCTCTTTACAGCCCTCGGACTGGGAATGAAGAAGTTACCAAAAGTTTTCTCAATTCAAAGTCTACAACTCTCCGCTCCGTTATATACTTTGCTTTTCTTAGACATCGAAAAGAAAAGGAACTGAATTTTCCCTCACCTTTTCTCAACTAGTAGGGGAAAAAAAAGACTTCCGCCTCACACGTTCGGAATTTTGACTCGGTCGATTCGTAACTTAAACTTGAATTACAATGAAACTCTCAGTACATCGGAGAAAATAAGGTTTCTACATCACTGCTCCAGTTTTATTTAAAGTTGAACGATCTTTGAAGACGTAATACATACCAAACTATGGTTAGTATTTTCCTTGGTAAAAAAAGAGGATATTTTGAGCATTGATTCTTGCGAAAGAGGACCAAAATCTTTCATGGTTGTTGAAGAGGCGACATTAAAATTGATATGCGTTAATGAAATAAAAACGAATGTATATCGTTCTGATTTTTGCTACTTTAGAATAGACTGTTAGCATTAAAGCTTCAGAAGCAATCGCTAGTAAACTGGGATTATTGGGAAAAAACACTCTACTGGTCTGAGAATAAGTTTTTGATAATAATATCGTTCAAAGTAAAGGGATAAATTATTTATGGATCGATTTTAAAGTTTTTCGTTCAAGAATTTTATGTAAAGTAACAGTTTAGCTTTTATATTTACAATAATAAATTTTCAGTTTCTTTTATTTATTAAAATATGCTCCCTGTACGAAACCTCCGTATGCGATACAAGTAGTAAACCTCCACGTGTACATTTATAGGAGATTGAGTGTTCCTCTACTATATGTTGAGAAGTTCAAAAACGCTACGGCTTTAAACAAGAACAAGATTAGATTTATTTTACGCAAAAAAGAACAAGACAAGAAAAATTAACAGAAGAACATACAGAAGTAGATCTCTCTGTCTGGAAAATTATTAAATTCCGGCAGGCCAGATTGCATAGAGGACAGTGGTAGTTGCTAAAGTTGATCTGCCATAGCAGGTTGTGACAAATTGCCACACACTTGACAAATACGTGAAAAATTTATGAAACATATGAGAGTGTTTCGATAAATCCTATAATCGATGCTTTTAATGCTACATATACAATTTTAAAGTCATTTGTGTTTTTCACAAACTTACTGTTTGCAAAGGATTGGAGAAAAGTACAACAAAGAATGTCCTGTCGATACAGAAATCTGTTTGTAATCCAACAGTTTTGGCGACACATTATCCACAATATTGAAGTAGTTGGTACCGATCAATTGAAATAAGCAATAAGTAACTTCCAATGAAATGATTTCCTCCCTTCCCCACTTATGTAATTTGCTGAATTGAAAATCCAAACAACTCTGTGCTACACCCCGTTTGTTCGAATTGGTGATTTTTACCGAAAGGGGAATTAATTTCTGTGTCAGATCACTAGGAATGTATCTTACAAGCTATATCTTAATCTTCCCAGAATTTTGCTAAAATAACTCTAACACATCAGCATATAATTCTTGCTGTAAGAAAAGACAGAGACAATAAATTTGCATATAGTGTCCCTTTCTTCAAGTAAGGGGTTAGCTTTCTTTAAGACGGGTATGACGAAAGGTTGATTAAATAATTTAAAGATTATAGCTGAAAAAGAACATTTTGGTAAAATATATTGTAAAAGTAAAATAAGTATATAATTGCCATGTGTCTGTGATGTAAAAATGTGACAATTTTTCCATGTAGAGAGAGGCGCGGCTTTTTATAATTTCATTATGAGGTAGAAGAAAATAATAGACGAGTTTCAAGAGCAGTTATTTAATTATTTTCTAAATTCTACAATTCACAAGCACAAAACAAACACGAACCAGAAAATAGATGACACTCAGAATACAACCTAATAATAACTCCCAAATAGAATCATGGGAAATATCCCTTGATGTTAAGAAGGTAACGCCATCTGTTGTATCAAAAGAGAAGGTAGTAGAGTTATCTAACAGCTACATATGTCATTTTGTCTTGAGATAAATAGATATATATTTTTATTTGCATAAGTAATTTTCTAAAACTTAACCCTTTTAAGTATTTTTCTAAAACTGTCTTTTTAAAGAAAAATTACGATAAAAAATAACGGGAACTTTTATAAGCGTTTTGTAACAAGGTAGATATTTTAAAGTGTGCTCATTAATTCTAATAGTTGTTAGGAATATAAAATATTTTTCTCTCTTTTTATGTCTTAAGAAACGAAATTCAGAATAATAAATTTTTGGAAATAATTCTTACGTCTGTTCAAAATAGGAAAAACACAACTTTTGCACAATATTATGAATGGTCTTCCACATTTGTTAAATTGATTTCATATAAATTTATTACAAGATCTAATACGAAATATTCAAGAGAAATCAATAATTCAAAATGACCAAATGATGTGAAACATTTTATTAAAATATTAACATTCTGAAAATTCAACAGATTTTGCACAAATTATGATATCGCGTGTTAAAACACTGTTTATCAAGAATATATCTAAACTCTAAATAATCGGTGAATGAAATATTCCGTAATAGCTTAAAATCAATTAAATGCTCGACCGTAAATAAATATTTCGATTTTTCAAACTCTGCGCTAATGTAATGGGATTTCTACACTTTAATGGTGGACAAGATTAATAGAGACTATTTCCCTATTTAGGGAAAAGGCTATTTTTCTTTTTCCCTTTCCAGCCATTGAATTTATCAAGCAGGAAACGAATGAAAAGAAAATGCACCTTTTGACTGCAGCCGATAAATTAAAAAAAAAAAAAAACTTTGAATTATAAAAATAATAAAAAAAATGTCGATAGTTGTTTTCTTTTTTCTTTTTCTTAAACTTACGCTTTGTTTGATAAATAAGCAGTTGCACAATCTGGAAATTTTTTAACGTAATTTGAAATAAAAGAACGGAGAAAAAAAAAGGAAATAATAATAACAACAACAATAAAATGGCAGTGAAAGATTGCGCAATTTCTTTTAATGAAACCACTCACTAAATTCGAAATCTGATTGAAAACTCTTCGCAAAATGAATTTAAAAAAAAATAATCGGGGGTCATTGTTGTTTCGCCATTTTCTTAAACAGTCGAAGAGGATTTAAATTGCTTTTTTCGATAGATTTTGATTCAATTAGAAAATTAATTTTCCAGCTCCCTTCTTATCTAAATTGATAAGATCAAAACAACTCGGGGTTTTAAATTTCTGTTGGCAGATAATTAAGTTATTATGGGAAAATTCTTTCTGGGGATATTTTGAATTTGGAAAGATAATGCTTGCCGCATTACTTTGGATCTTAAAATTGCATTAATTTGCTTGATGCTGGCCTTTTAAGAATGTTTTGTTTTCAGCGAAATTTTTAGAGCAATGACAATTCAAAAACAATCGAGGAAATTTAATTTTCTAGAAGAATAGGTTCTGAGTAGTTGAATTTTTTTTTTACTTCGATAAAGCATTTTTTCTGTCAACGCATTTCAGTTCTGATTTAATAAAAATTTATTAATCTGTTTTCCTCTATAAAAATTCAAGACTTAATTAATTAAATGATTATTATTATTAAAATTCTGCATAAATATTTTAATAACTATTTCAAACTGTCCTTTTATTGGACATTCTATTTTTGTTGTAAATCAGTTATTCTTTTGGAAACTTAAAAAGAATTTAATACTACCAGTAATATTTAATTTGTCCAGTACTTTGGCAAAAAGACCTTTTAGTATTTAATTTTGCAATCCTTTCAAAGTTTTGATTTAATAAGTGTGGAATTAAATAATTATTTACTGAATTTTAATCTGTTATGAATTATTGTGTTTCCTTTAAAAATCTTAAGAAACATAATTTCTTACGATTTTCATTTTTAAATAGTTTTATTGATATTTTTCGTATTTAGAAAGGCAGAGTTTTGATATTGCATTTCACTTGATAATGCTGATATTTAAAAAGAAAAAAACTGACATTTCATATAGTAGTTTTCAGAGATTTTCGGAACGTAAATGTCTACTGAACAACTTAATTTTTGATTTCACTTTCAGGGCGCCATCTGGTAGTGGTTTTGAGAAAACGTTGGCCAAACGATATCATGGTACTTATAATAATGGTTATTATTATATTATATAATAATATAATAATGTTATTATAATTATATAATAATAAATCAAAACATCATGAAAAAATCACTAGAATATATTATAAGCGTTATTGAAAATCTGATTCATAATGGATGCTAATATTAAAATCTTAGGCTGATAGATTTAAAATAAATATTTAAAGAAATTTAAACGTTAGAATATTTTATTATTAAAAAATGAAATTTATTTTTGTATTTTTTTTCAATACAAATTTAATTGCAAATCCTATCTTAATAATCACTCAAACGCATTAAAAAAAATTCAAAAATATTTGTAATTCCTAAAATAAAATGTTTTTTAATACATCGCTTACTTTATTTGGCGAAATTTTTATACAACATTGTTAGATATGTTACCGTTAAAGCTAGAAAGCTGTTAATGTGCAAATTAACTGCTCCGTTAAAATGCGGAATCAAGGTAACCAGGTAATCTGCACATAAGCGGCTTCCGTATCGTTAAAGTTCAAAAGCTTGTTTCTCCCATTTCCTTCCCAGCTCAGTTTTTAAAAAAATGTGCCTGTAAATCTAAATATACCACAAATAGGTGTGCTTGTCGCAAAAACCAATTGCTATGCGACTCAAAGTGTCACCAATCTTTAGATCGCACCAACAAGGAAGTATAAGGTTATCATATGTTTCGAAAATCAAATTCCTTAATTGTAATAATATTTTAAACCATTTGATTCTTTATATCGAAGTTTTTCAGTTTTCTGATGATTGATTCTATCAAATAATGTGTTAACTGTTCGACTGTCTTAATTTGATTCTTTAGATATCAAAAATAAATAAACAACATTTAATTTGTGTACAGAAACGTTGCTGTTGTTCCACTAAAGATCTTATTTTTACTTTAACGAATACTTAATTGGTAATGGGAATATTAACGAGTTTTAATAAGTAATGTGCAGATTATTTAGGTAATTCGCAGATTACCTAAATTAATTGAGAAATGAAAAAATTTCATCACTTTAACGGACAAACCTAGATAATGGGCAGATTAGCTAGCTAATCTGTGCATAAACTGATTTCTGAGCTTTAGCGGTAACGGATACAGTTAATATTATATTGATTAATAAACCGGATCAAATTATAATAGAAAAAAATGTTATAATATCTTTACCTAAAAGCATTTTTTATAATTGATATTGCATAAAATAATATGTTGACTTCATTTGAAAATTCTCGTCGCACAAAAACATAAAGAATTTCCTAATAATTTATAACAAAAATACATATTGAAGGCAAAAGAATAATTAAGGCTCTTATTAAAAGGGAACTATAATCCTTCCAAGAAAAAAATTAACAACAAATAAATACTAATGGGATTTGTCCTTCATTTTATTTCTAAAACAGAATGGACGATCACTATTTTCCAAAATTTTTACCGAACCGTTGCAGTCACAGTTTAAACACCCTAAGTAGCGCCTCCCTTTTTCATTTTTCACTTTCTTTGCTAAAAGTAACTCCGGCTTATACCAGAAGAAACATTCCCGTCATGCATCTGCTCGAAAATTGCTTGTTAAAATCGCTATTCTCCGAGCAGCTGTTATTTCAGAAGCTTCCTTATTACGGCTCAGTTCTCCCGTGTATTGTTCTTTTGTTTCTCTAATTCTAAATTACTAGGTACGAGCTAAAAAGAGCCACAGGGGGTCTTCGACCCAAAGATCGGAGAAGTTTTAGTTGCTTTTAAGTAAATATTCATTTGGTGATAAAAGTCTCGGTAGAGACTTGAACCAAGAGAATTTAAGTTTGAATTGAAAGAAAATGGAGAAATAGAAGTACCTATGGAATACATTGAAAGTTAAATAAATCTTTCGCTTAAAGTGTGTAATGTTCCGAAATATATATTAGAAATAAAAGAATAAAATAAGTACCGTCAAAAAATTGATTATTTGAAGGAAGTGCAATAAGATATTACTTAATATGAAAAAGTTCATCAATAAAGGTCAAAGTAGAATTTAAAAACAATCGATTTTCAAAATCTAAAAATAAACACTAGAGAGATGTAAAATAATTATTTTTCTAATAAAATGAAATGAAACCTTACTTTATGAGTACTTTAAGAGTGTGATTTACGAGTTATTATTATTATTCTTTATGAATATGATTTATAAAATGGCCAAACTTTCGACTGTCCGACTAAAAAGATGGACAAACAAGTAACTATTATCTCTGTATGCATAGCGGTATCTGTTTGAAATAATGTTCGAATGAAATATAAATGTTTGCTTAAATTATTTTTTGTTTAGAAGTTATTATTTTTGTTTAGAAGTTTATAACTATTTATTTTTATTTCGAAGTTTATAACTAATTATTTTTATTTTGAAGCTTATAACTAATTTTTTTAAGTTAATAACTAATTATTTCTACTAAAAAGTTTATAACTTATTCAATTATTCTTTTCCAAAAAATTTTTTTTCCTAATTTTAGCTAAGCGCAGTATTATAGCGAAAAATTATGATCCATTTTTATGGTTTATTGGGCTGAAAAAAATCACAAAAACAACGGAAGAAAAAAATATTATTTACATTTTTTTTTCTCTGTTTCTTACTGTTTTTAATTAATCTTTTAAAATTTACACTATCTTTATTTAGGAATATTTACACTTTTGTCCAGAAATCTGAATATGATATTAAGATAGGTTTAAATGGAAAATTAGAAAGGTTTGAGAAATTAATGACTTAATTTCTTAAGAATTTGCAAGGAGTATCGTTCTGTATTTTCTGTAAATTATTAGAGTGAAATAAGTTATAAAATTTAAATGATTTGAAAACAGCAGTTTTTGTAACATATGTCTACGAAGGGAAATTAACGCTATTACTTGTGAATGGCAAATCAAATCATGCATTGGTACATTTTTCGCCCTCTACCTCTCTTATCTAATTTCTCATTCTTTGTAATTTCGAAAAACATAAAATAAATTCATGAATTTTCAACCGCATTATGCGAGTATCTGATATATATATGGCATTTTACTTAGTAATTTCAATAGAAAAACTAAGAAGAGAGATAATATAGTAGACATTTTCATGCAGTGCCTCTCTCCATTAACATATTTTATTCGAATTTGATATGAATATAAAGTTTCGATGTAAATATCGAATTCAATATTGCATCCACCTGACTTGTTGTAATTTTGAATATATTAGCATATATCCAGATAACTGCAAATACAAGCATAAATTCAAAATGAGCTCATGAAAATCTAAAATAGCAAATTTACCAAAATTTCAAGATGTTGTTCTAAAAATATTGAAGTAATACAAGATTACGATATAGAATAAAAATGATTAGAATACTTTCTCTCTGTTATACTTCGCGATTTGAGTAAAAAAGGAAAGGAAAGGAAAAGGATCCCCCTCCCCCCAAAAAAACAGTTGGATTATTTTTCCCCAGATTTTCTCGTATATGTATGCAATGTAAAACAATTTGTATTAAGCTTACTATGCACGTAATAAAAGATTACAATACAAAAACCAAATTAATGCAAGGTTACAATACAAAGTAAAAACGTTTAGAATATTTACTCTCACTTATACTTTGCAATTTCTGTAGAAAAGGGAAGAAAAAATAAACAGTGGATTATTTTCCTCTAGATTTACACGTATGCAGTGCAAAACAATTTATATTAAGCTTACTATGCATGTACACAAAATTGCAATACAAAAATAAAAGTAATACAAGATTAAAATACAAGAGCAAAAGTAATACAAAATTGCAATACAAAAATAAAAGTAATACAAGATTAAAATACAAGAGCAAAAGTAATACAAAATTGCAATACAAAAATAAAAGTAATACAAGATTAAAATACTAGAGCAAAAGTAATACAAAATTGCAATACAAAAATAAAAGTAATACAAGATTAAAATACAAGAGCAAAAGTAATACAAAATTGCAATACAAAAATAAAAGTAATACAAGATTAAAATACAAGAGCAAAAGTAATACAAAATTGCAATACAAAAATAAAAGTAATACAAGATTAAAATACAAGAGCAAAAGTAATACAAAATTGCAATACAAAAGTAAAAGTAATACAAGATTAAAATACAAGAGCAAAAGTAATACAAAATTGCAATACAAAAATAAAAGTAATACAAGATTAAAATACAAGAGCAAAAGTAATACAAGTTTACAGTACGAAATAAAAACGAATAGAATACTTTCTCTCTGTTATATTTAGTTGTCTGAGAAAGAAGGAAAAGAGAAATACATTGGATTATTTTCCTCTGGATTTTTTTATACAGTTATACGATATATCACATTTTGTGTTAAGGTTCGAAGTATAGTTATAAAAATCTAGTATGTTTTTTGTACATCTATTTCGTTGACTAAAATGTATTATAAATTTTCAATTTTGATGTCGCGATCATATGTCATATTTTATTCATCTAATCATGAACATACCGTCAAACAATTTATCCATTGATGAATTTGGTAAAAATTTGGCATATCTCTTCATTCATGATGATACGATAATTTGACAAATTTCTTCCATTTATTTATTACATTTTTATGTCATTCTTTTATCATAAATTTGAAGGAATGTACATACTTCTGAATGATAGAATTTTAAGCATCATATTGTAAAAAAGTTCTGAATGAATGAGTACCAATTTTTATTCATCTAACCCATTACATTTTAAATAATCGTATTCAAAGTAGATACAGGATCTGAAACATAGCAATTCGTCAAAATCTTGAGTTCCAATATTGACACCTGCAGTAATTTCTATACTTATATTTCACATACAATAAAGCACGAAAACACAGTGCTCTGCTTATCAATGATCTACGAAAAAGATGTTCAAAGAATAATTTAATAAACTCAATTTGGTTTGCCTTTAATAATTTAATGTAAACATATTTATAGTTCATAATTTTATAATTTTATGATCGCAACTTTCAAAAATAAAATGATAATAAATGCTGGTATATTACATTTTATCAATCCTTGGAGAAAACAATTTGTATGATTTGTTTATAAATTTCAAATAATTTATCTAACCATGTTTTAGCGTTCAATTTATTCTCTCTGAAATTCGCTTTGAAATAAAGTTAGTAACAACTTAATTCTAGTAATATTAACATTCATTTAATTCACCAAATATTTTCCTTTGGATAAATGTAATTAATTAAATTCTTTCTTAGTTATTTTATTTAAACATTCGTATGTATTATGTATTACTCTTATTTTGCAGTAAACAAAGATATGCAAGTAAGAATTATGTCAATATTTTCATCATAATATGCGAAAATTGTAAATAATACCCATCAATGTATAGTAAAATTATCTGTTTGTTCTTTGATATGAATTTAATTAAATGTTTCGTATACTGCTCAAGAAAATTCATATATTTGCTCAAATTGTTTGCAATTATATTAAAGCAATCGAAATTATTTGTAAATGAAGCAAAATAATGTGCAATTTGAGTTGGAATTTGCATCGCTTAGTTCTAAAATAAATTCACTAAAATGTTTAAGAACAATTGTGACAGATAAATACTGCCGATCTCTCTCTTCGGAATGGTATCTTCAAGGTTTGTTGATAGTTAGTTTTAACAATAATTGTTAAAGTTCATATTATTTTAATTTTATTTTGTTTCTGATATAGTTAGATTGGAGCGGTTTTATTGTTTTATTTTAAACTATGTAAGATTCCCTAGCTGAACATCAGATAACTATTAATTCCGAAACTGGTAAAAGCTAGCATATATTTCCTAGTGGAAAAATTATTTCAATGATGTAAATAATTATGCTATATTTAAGATGTTTGAGTCAATAAATGAACTGCTAAAATATTATGAAAGGTATTTATACACTCTTGGCGAATATTTCATGAAAGGTCCATTATTTTAAAATGCCTGAAATAGTAATATTCAAAATGTCATAACTTGGTCTGTTTTAGTCGCAAAAAAAAATTATATATATTTATATATAAAATGCTAATTTGTCAAAACCATTTTTCTAAATATGACTAATAGAGCGGAAGAACTATATAAAGATGTAGTCATTCATAAATTCTTTTCCATTTACGAATTTGAATAAAATAATATGACCATTTACATCATTAAGCAATTTACAGCATTAAGCATTTTAAGCAATTTACATATTTACAGCAAAATCAATGCTGCAATGCAGTAAAAATGAATCTTATAACTTTGATTCATTAGACAATCCTGACAGTAGCAATTAAAAGTGGTAATTATTTGAAGATCGAATTTTGACTAGAGAATCTCTGGTTCAAAACTATAATCCTTGAATATTCAGAATCTATGCGTTACATCTATTGGATCAGAAAAAAATGTAGAGCTATACAATATCTAATGGAATTTATTATCTAATTCTTTTTCTCTCAGTAAATAATAAAAAGCGGAATTTATATTTTTGAAGCATTGTCATTTCAAAACTCAATGCTTTTTGTAATTAATTAGATGGTATTTATATTGTTTTTATCAACAGATCAGATTTCTTAGCTAATAAAAAACCAACAGCAAAAAGTAAGGTATCATTGGATAAATTGCCATAGACTTCAAAGGAGCACATACTCATTTTGCGTAAAACATATAGTTTGTTCCAGAATTTTAATTTTTAAGTTTGAAGAAAAATTTTCGCTTCAGTCACCTATGCCTAATTTAGGTGAGATACTAGAACGTTAAGTGATTCATTTCTTTGGTTAACATATTGTCGCATAAATCAAATAACTTCAGTCACCTAACATATTGTCGCATAAATCAGATAACTATTAATTCCGAAACTGGTAAAAGCTAGCATATATTTCCTAGTAGAAAAATTCTTTCAATGACGTAAATAAATATGCTGTATTTAAGATGTTTGAGTCAATAAATTAACTGCTAAAATACTATGAAAGGGATTTATACACTCTTGGCGAATATTTCATGAAAGGTCCATTATTTTAAAATGCCTGAAATTAACTAGCCATCGTCGTAGTTCATTCGCAGATCATCTTGTTTAAGATGGTTTGGTCCGAGGTTCGAATCCCAGCCACTGTGTTTTATCTAAAGAAATTATGAAATTCTTTTATTTAAATTGTTATCTGTTGTTTATCTATGATCTGGAATGTTCTATATCGTTCTTAAACATTCAAACTGGATCTTTCTAGAACATTCGATATATGTATAAAAGTTGAATCTCATCAGTGATGAGTAAGTCCTCAGTCTCGAGCTGTTGTGAGTTAATTTCTTCTAATAAATCTAATTGTTTGAAGAAACTAAAAGTGTAATTCCTTACATCTCCGCGACACTATTTCAGAAAAAGGCAAACTATTATTATCATAATCATGCTTGATCTTTAAACTACATCGTTTACTGTGTTATTTGCATTCAATATTTTAAAATAATAGGAAAAAAATCAGAGAATCCATCCTCTTAACTACAACTACTGTTCCACTCTTTCCAATTTATGTCTCGTATGAAAGTTTGTGACGTTTAAATCTACAGTCCAATGCCCCACTATCACCACCACCATCACGCTCCATTTTTTTAGATAAATTTAAAAACTCTACTACATTTTCGATTCACAGTGGAATAAAAACCACTACAGTTCCCCAATAACCACCATTGTACCACTTTCTAAATTTTTTATTTCAGTTGAAAGTACATGACTTTTAAATAAATTAGCCGTCTTTGGTGATCAGTTTTTTCTCCAAGATTATTGAAATTATTAATGAGTATGCATTCTTAAAAAAAAAAAAAAATTCACATAGTAATTTGGTATGACTTAAACACATGAATTCAATTAAAATAATTTATTGCAATTTATAAAGTGTATATATTAAGAAATAAAAGCGGAAATGAAAAACAACAACGGATTGAATGATTTGCAAAAGCGTGTCTTTGAATGTTTTGATGGAGGGTTTGAATCCCATCCTAGCATTTAATATTGTTTCAGATAGTGTATAAGTCAACCTTCTAACTCTCCGACCAGCCCTAAGGCACACGGATTTAAACCATAAAACTGAATGACCGGACCACCGCTACAGCAATTGGCGGGAACTGTGGTTGAGTCCTAAGGGCCGTCACCGGCCACGGTACAACCCTCCCCGAAGGAAGTACGTCCCGTCATCGATGGAAGGAGCCAGATCCCCCACCTATTAGTGTACCCTCTAGGGTGGCGAGATCCAACCACCATGCCGGAAGCATCTCATCCTCATTTCGAGGTGCCCCCCCCCGAGGGTCTCAGATAGTGTATAAAATTGAATTAAAAATATTATTAAAATTAAAAGAAAAATTGTATGAAAATGAAATTTATATAATTAAAAATGTTTTTTTTTGTCTTACAATGATACAAAAAGCATTTTTTTAATAAGTTAATTGTTTTGGAAGATATAACGATTTGGGATTAAATTTATACATGAGCGCCAAAACTGAAAAAATTTGGCGCGTTGTTTTTCACCAAATATAATTATGACAATTTTTTTTATCGCAGTTTTAAAGGACTTGTTGGATTTCCTCATATATATCCAGGATTGCTAACTTTTAGACGATTTTGACGTGCTTAACGAAAAACCTTTCAATAATCTTAAGTCTTACTTCGATTACTTATCTGACAACGATTAAACCTATTTTTGCACTTGATGGAATTTTTTTGAAGTCTAGTTCTCGATTTCTTTTATATGTCCTTTCCTTTGATTGAATATCCTCTTTGGTGACATGGCGAACACATCTAATAATATTTTGCAGGTCCATTAATAAGGCAAGCGAAGTATTGGATTCAGTACATTTGCAAAAATGTTCAGTGAATGAAACAGTTGAAATTCGTATGATGTTTTGTTTATATTTGACTGTTTCCGTTCGAAAATTAGTCATAAGCTTGATTTCTGTGCCACGTATGTTATATATATATAATTCATTTTCAAAGATCGTTTGTCCTTCCCTCTCTCTCCTTAACTAAATATAATTTTGATATGATCCTCAAACTGAACAGCTTTATTTCCATTCAATGTGATAAGATGCAATTTATCAAAATTCTTCGAGATTGCTTAATTTATGCTATTTATCTGAATCTAGCTGGTTCAAAGAAGCCAACTTGTTTTCGCTTAAATTTCTTCTTTTAATTTCTGCTTATCCAACTCAAAGTTTCCCAACATTTCTATTCTTGCGTTTGTTAATTCGAATACTTACTTACCAGGACTTTGCACCAATAAAAATCAAGCCATTTTTTTAGAAGAATGGAGTGTTTAATGAGTAAAAGTTTGTAAGATCTTACTGTTTTCACTACTGAAAAAAAAAAGAAAACTTGCCCTGTATGGGTTTAACTCTTGTGTTAGTTTTAAGATACACTTAGACTTAAAAGTATAAAATCTAATAAAAAGGCGATTCCTTTTAATTACCTTTGGAGTAGTTCTAAAGATCTACTCCAAAAGTAGACTAGGGAAAAAATTCTACAAAACGGGAAACAACTCGAAAAAAAAAGGCAAGAGCTAAAAACTGGAATGAGCACCGTAGCGGATAACATACTATATTTTTCTTTGTTCTTTGGCCCCTTAAAACTAACTTTTTTTTTCCGAATATATTTCAAGTTTCTCTTTCTTTGGAACGAGTAGAAAGTAAGATGGAGAAAAAAAGTTACGTCTTTAGTAATGACTAGTATCAAAAGAATTGAGATAAGAACCTGAAGTAGAACCGAAGGGGATAAAAAAAAAAAGGATTTTTTTTTCTTTACCTCTTTCCATTCCAATTCAGTGGCTCTAGTGAGGGCGAGGGAAAAAAATCCCTACAATCTGGAAAAATTTCTGCGATATAAATTTTGGCTTGCAAGGCAATAGGGAATGGTAGAAATCTACAGAAAAATGGAACGGAATAGGCAGTGTGAGTGTTCCAACAGTTCGTTCAGGCCATGGAAAAAGAGGTTCCAATAGAATGTGGATGACATTTTTATGTAACGCTTTTCTCCGTCGATTACTTTTGGTGGACAATCTGACAGCAAATGCGGGTCTAACTGTCGAAGAAAAAATATCAGAAGGATATAAAAGATGTGCTTAGGTATATAAATCGAGATCAGGTTTATTCTGGTTCAACAAAAGTCAAACGTCGCAGTCTTACCAAGCGTTACCGGTTGACTTTAAGGAAACAATCCTTGTAGGGATTTTTATGTTATTACTAACTAAATAGCTTTTGGCGAGGAAAAATGTCGCCAAAACGAAAATAAATTTTGTATCAGTATATTCAAGAGCTTAGCTCGGAAAAGTATATTTCCTGAAGTATTGACACAAAACTATTTAGGACCCCGTTTTCTTCCCCATATTTGAACTCGTAGTTCCCTTGCGAAGTTTGTTTCTTCCTATATATGGGGACATTATTTCCATCGTGTAAATTTTCTATCCCTTTAATTTCCCGCATGCGAAGTCTACAAAGAAAAAGTGCTGCAATTGTCAAAAATCCGAACTCGAGATTTTGATGAATCTTTACATTTCATGCCTCCTTCAATCCGAAAAACTTCTTTTTAGAATTATGCTTCTCTGTGAATAAAATAACTCAGAAACACTTTGAGTTAGACAGACGAAATCTGGTATAGATTTTATATAAAATGTATAGATTTTTATCAAATTTTGAACGAAATCCATTCAAAAGAAGTCAATCTTTCTATTCGAGTGAAGATAAACCCGAAAACTATAAAACGAAGAGAAGTAGATGGAGAAAAATTTAGCACACAAATTTATCATATAATGTAACGATCCGTATGTAATTTGAAACAAAATCAATGAAGGTGTTGACCGTCTGTCCATCTGCACTTTGAATAAACACAATAACTCCAAATTGTGATGATTTAAATCAATAAAATTTGGCAGGTGATCTTTTGATAATAAAATTGTAGTTTTAATCAGATTTCGATTTCAAATGGTTGGTGAAATGATGTCGAAAATACATGTACGTTTTTCTGGTTTTCGTATTATTAACAAAATGCAAAGTATTGCCAAAGAAATAACTCATTAAAAATTGTATACTAGATGTTCGGTAAATATCATAATCTAAATCTGTTAATAGACGTTTAGCAGACGATTCCTTTTCAGACATTTTATAACTGCTATCATTTTTATTTCTTTTAAAATATTATTAAAAAGTAAAAGCAAACGATTTTTGCTTTGATAAATATATTTTGTTAATATTATTTCGTTTTTTTTTTTTGTATAATAGCTGATGATCAATTGTAAACCTTCTGGAATCTGACAATGTTTGTAAGATACGCTGTTATGTTGAAAGAATAAAAAAGCCAATGGAATTCTAAATTGCTTGGAGTATTATTTTAGTTTTAAGAATTTAAGATGCTCTGCAAGCTATAGTTTGAAGCTTAAGAAAACGGGTAGTTTTCTAGAAAGCATGCAAAACTAGATTCAGTAAAAATGCTAGATACACATATCTCGCAACTGTTGCTCATCAGTGTGATGCAAAACATTCAGGGCCTTATCAATGATCAATAATTTTATTTGGAGAAAAAAGGTTGGCATTTTTATTAGAAAGAATGCTAGAAAGTTTTAAGGAGACCATCTCAGCTGCTTATTTATCACAAATATACAAAGCGGAAGTATTGTAGTGGTCAAAACAACTTTGACGTTTCTCCATGTTATATGACCTCCCTTATCACGAAAATCTATTTTAAAATGTCTGTCGCTCTTTCTGTTTGTTTATCTTTGAGCGCGATAGTTAAAAAAAGGCTTTCAGCTTCATTGAAAAGATGAAACTTTGTTTTGGATGTAACATCTAATTCTAAATATTTATCAAACTGTAGAGTCCATTCGGAGGAAGTCCATGTGGTTAGTTATCCGAATGCAAGTGAGCTTGATCATTTCAAAACATAAAGAGCTAGATAGATAAAGTTTTGTATCTAGATTTAGCTTCTAAAATCTAGATTCATATTAAATTCCAAATCAAGCGGTTAATTGTCTGTCGACATGTCATTTGACATGTAAAAAATCGAAATACCTGGAAAGCCTCAATAATTTAAACAGATTAAGCCTGACGCGCGTTTTTGTTATTAAAATGAGTTTTAAGCCACATTTTGGTTTGAATCGACTAAAAAGTAGGCTTCCAAATATATACATTCAGTTTTCTTTACTGTATAACGAAGCATAAAACTCTCATGAATCGGACTCTGAAAGTAAAACTGAGTATTCATAATGTCCACGTCCTTTCTTAGTATCCACAATTTTATCTAGTAGAGGGAGGAGAGATTTATTTTAGAAAATGAATGCGAGAAAATTTCAGGGTTACCTTTTATATTATATCAATAAACACATATGCTGGAGCCAATATGATGTTCCATTACGTCACATAAATATCAATTATTAATTATTATTATTTTCGACTGGAAAATATTGAAAATGAGTGAAAGTGGCGTTAGACTATTTCCTGTTATGCCTTCTCTCATTAAAGGCATTCTTAGCGACATCTGGTGAGATTTCGAAAAATTATTTTCTTTCAAAGTTACAGTTTAAGGAAAACAATGAATTAATCCATAAAATAGGAAAAAAAAAAATTGCTCTAAAATTACTATTGCCAGTGCTCTAAAGAACTATTAAAAATGCTGTCATAATTAAAAATAAATTATATTTTTATTGAATTAAACATATAATTAAATTTTTATAACAATTAAATATTAAATATATTTAAAGATTGATTTGCAGTATGAAAATGCCTATAAAATATTTCTTAATAGCATAGTTGGAAAAAATGCAAAAATTTCAGAATCATCAATAAAAACCATCGACAGGAATTAAATATTTTTTTCTCATTTTCTTTCATTAATTTTCTTCTCTTTATATGTATGGAATTCGTTTAAATTCCATTTTTATTAAATTAAAGATATAATTAATTTTTCGTAATAATTAAAAATGATTTCGTAATAATTTCTAATGATTCGCTTGCAATATAAAAATGCTTATAAAATATTTCTTAATAGTGTAATGGAAAAAAATTTAAAGGATTCAGAATCTTAAATAAAAACTGTCAACAGGAATTAAATATTTTTAAAAAACTGTCGACAGGATTTAAATGCTTGTTCTAAAGAAATGCCATTATCAAAAATGAATTCTATTTTTATTAAATCAAAGATATAATTAATTTTTCAATTATAGATAATTAATTATATATAATTGAAAAGTCCATGCTTTTCATGGACTTTATCACGATAATTAAATATTTTTAATGCTTGATTTGCATTATGAAAATGCCTCTAATATTTCTTAATAGAATAGTGGGAAAAAATGCAAGATTTTTACAATCATAAATAAAAACCGTTGACAGGAATAAATGCATTTTCTAATTTTTTTTTCCATTAATTTCCTTCGCTTGACATATATATAATTTGTATAAATTCTATTTTTATTAAATTAAAGAAATAATTAATTTTTAATAATATTTAAAAATTAAATATTTTTAATATTTTATTTCCAAAATAAAATTATAAAATATTTCTTAATAGCATAGCGGGGAAAAATATATGGAATTCATTTATATTCTATTTTTATTAAATCAAAGGTATAATTAATTTTTCATAATAATTAAATATTAAATATTTTTAATGCTTTATTTGCAACATAAAAATGCTTATAAAAATATGTCATGGTAACATAGAGGAGAAAAGAAAGCTAGACTTTCAGAATTGTCAGTAAAAACCGTCGACAGGAATTTAAAACGTTTAAAAAACCGACAACAGGAAATAAATATTTGCTCGCAAGAAATTTCCCTATCAAATATAAATTCTATTTTTTAAATCAAAGGTATAATTAATTTTTCATAATAAACATTAAATATATTTATTGCTTGATTTGCAATATAAAAATTCCTATTAAAATATCTCTTGATTGCTTAGTGGGAAAAAATGCAATCCATCGAGTATCATAAATAAAAACCGTGGACAGGAACTAAATATTTGTCTAAAGAAATTTCATAATCAAAAATGAATTCTGTTTTTACTAAATCAAAGGTATAATTAATTTTTCATAATAAACATTAAATATATTTAATGCTTGATTTGCAATATAAAAATTCCTATTAAAATATCTCTTGATTGCTTAGTGGGGAAAAATGCAATCCATTGAGTATCATAAATAAAAACCGTGGACAAGAACTAAATATTTGTCTAAAGAAATTTCATAATCAAAAATGAATTCTATTTTTATTAAATCAAAGGTATAATTAATTTTTCATAATAATTAAGTACAGTTATATATATTTAATTATTATTAAAATTTTGCAGTTTAAAAATTCCTATAAAATATTTCTTAATAACTTAGTGGGGAAAAAATGCAAGACATTCGGAACCATCAATAAAAACCGTCGACAGGAATTAAATACTTTTTTTTTCTCATTTTCTTTCATTAATTTTCTTCTCTTGACATGTATGGAATTCGTTTTAAAAGCCTCCGTCCTTCAAATAATTAAATTGAAGTTTTCTAAAACTGTTATTCATATTGTATTTTCTCCGAAGATACAAATGCTGGAGGAATGTCTAGGTTCTTGTATAATTCAATTTTTCCACCGGACCACATTTCTTTTGTAATCTGTGCAGTTTCGAAACGTCAAATTCCTTTTAGATTTCCTCTTTCGACGTAGATTGAAAGAGATTTGGAACAATAAGTGTAATTTGATAAACTTTTTTTGACTCTTTTTGGTGTTGGACTCGAAAACCTGAAACAGGAAAGTAAAAGAATAAATAAATAAATCCCATTTTGATATTAATGTTTTTGTCCGAGACCTTTTTATTAGGAGGGATTTGTAGATTTGACATTCTCTAAAGCTGGCTGTTTTGAAGTCTGTCAAATTGATTTGGTTTAAAGCGGTGTGTTTTGACTGAAAGACTTTTTAATTCAATTCAAATTTTAATTCGAAAAGAATGCTTGTCAAAAAAATAAATAATAAGATTTTCCAATAATATCCGAATATCCATTAAAAATTGTACCTGATGTTATTGAAATTTAAAATACGCTTAATGTACATTTTCTAATGAAAATATGGAATATTAAATTTTAGTCTTATTCGAAACTTCTCTTGTACCTTTTCAATATAATTGAATAATAATAATGAAAACTAAACTATATTCATATAAGAATAAAGTTTTGAAATTTTTAATCTATCATATGATCGAAAACAAACATTAAAATTTGAGCGAAAAAGTCAAATATGTTTCTATAACCAATTTTAAAAGATTTTAACGGTTGTAATATTTCTTTACCAGGAAAAAAATTGTGAAGGGCTGTTAAAGTTATATTTATGTAATAAATAAGTACTCCATTCTCTTTTAACATTCTACTTTCCTGTGGTCCTAAGTCATTTCAAATCATTTCAAATCCGATTTAAGCCTTTAAGCATAAAAAAGGCCAGTAATATCGTTACGATATTGTAGACTATACGATATTGTAGATTATATTGTCCGTCATTTAGAATATCGAGCAAAATGGCGGAAATATCGTGAAATAACTTATGTATGCAGGATCAGAAATGTCAATCTAATTTAAAATCTCATTTTGTCTTTTTTTTGAGTTCATAATAATTATTTTTTTAGATTTATTTAAATTATGTAATATTTTTATAAGTTACTTTATCAAGCTAAACAACGGTTGAGTAAAAAAGTATATAAGTTTTATGAAGACAAACTATAACTATACAACTATTTCTAATATAGATGAATGTGTGTGTATGTGTATTGATTCTTTACAGTTCAAACTGTTTGACATACAGCTTCTAAATTTGGCACGTACATATCTTGGAGGAGGATGGGCAGTTGCAACTCGGACGACCTTTTATTTCGTGTTTTTCCGCGTTAAGTTCCAAAAATATTATCGCACAAAAATGAATTTTACAACATATAAAATTAAAAAAAAATGTCTTTTTAATTATACTAATTTAATAATCGTGCGAGTTTTCGCCAAATGTTTCCAACTTTTTTTTTCTAATTTCCAACGCCAAATTCTTACATTGTTGTCCCGAACTTTATAAATCGCTTTCATTGTTTTATCGGTTATCTGATTGTATAATTCCTTCCATTGTTGAAAGTTAAAGGAATTTAATGCATGTTTGATTTCTATGATGGATAAAAATACAAAGTTACAATATCGAGAAATTTCTAAAATAAATGAATCACATATTTACATATTTAATAGCATCATGACGTCGTGAAAATGGTCTCCATTAGAATGTTTCATGTACGGAACGTATGTGGGGTAATTAATGTAACAAAATTTTAATATTTGGCAATTTCATGATATCGTGGATACGAAGGTATATCTAAACTGTTTAAAAGAAATTAAAGATCACCAATACCTTTGGCAAACCAGCTAGTTTTTAATAATAATAATAATAAAGATTTAAATATATATGTATGTGTGCTGGCTCTTATGTGCTAAATCGTATGAGCTAAGGTACCAAATTCGGCACATATACAGTGGTGGCCAAAAGTGTGGACATTTTTTGAAAGTTTTATGTTTTTCAACTTTGCGTGCTTGTAGAATATATTAATTTTCACTTAAATACAAATGTTTGTATAGCAAATTGAAGGTAATTTAATGTAAAATTTAATAACAAAAGCAGTATTACAATATCTGTATTACAAAAAAAGTTACTCTCATTTTAGTAGAACAAACAAACACAAATTGTTTTGAATAATGACGTATTTTGTAATAAAAGAGTACTAACAAATGACAAACACTGTTCTGAGGACCCATCAAATGTCTGTAACTATAGTTCAGGTTATTTGGATGGTAAAAGAGTTATTGTTGTGGAAATATTTTGCGGAATGATACATACTAGTACAATTAAACAGAGTATTGCTGTTTTTGAATATTTTAAGTCCTTTTTTTTAATTAAACTAATTTTAAACAATGTCACCAACAAGAAGAACTGATTGGGCATCTACAAAAAGAAGCCGAATTGCCATATTGAGATAAAATGGCCTCTCTTATGCTGAAATTCCAAGACAAGTTGGCGGTTCAATGAATTGTTCTGGTGTGCGAAAGTTCTGTTTACGTTATGAAACAACAAATCAGTGGAAAATAAGGCCAAATCAGGCCGAAAAAAATGCACAAGTGCTACTGCCGATAGAAAAATTAAACGGCTATGCCTTCAAGATAGAAAAATTTCATCAGATGCCATTAGATGTGAAATGAATGCAGCGGGTATGGCAGTAAGTGCAAGAACAATAAGAAGAAGGTTATCAGGATTTGGACTACAAGCTAGAATTCCAAGGAAAAACCATATTTAAATCAAAAGCAACGCGAAAAACGAGTTAAGTGGGCAAAAAAAAAAAAAAAGACATTAAATGGTCAGAAAATGAATGGAAGCAAGTAATCTGGAGCAATGAGACTAAAATATCGCTCTTTGGTGGTGATGGTATAAAATACGTGAGACGTAGAGTAGGTGAAGCGCTTCATCCTGATTGCATTGAAGCAGCTATAAAAACAACTACAAATGCCATGATTTGGGCATGTATGTCTGCAGATGGTGGAGGCAGAATTAAAGTGATTGATGGCATCCTGAATGCCAAAAAATACATCGAAACTGTCCTGGAACCAAAATTGATACCTTCCATCAGGGATCTTCCCCAACAAAGCACCATTTATTTTTCAGCAGGATTCAGCTTCATGCCACACATCAAAAGTATGCAAAGCATGGTTTCAAAATAAAGGCATAGATGTATTACCATGGCCAGGAAACAGCCGTGATCTTAATCCAATTGAAAATTTGTGGCAACGTTTGAAAATTCTTGTAAGAAAAATACGTCCATCCAATAAAAGACAACTTATTGAATCTATAATTGATTCTTGGCACCATGTGATTACGAAAGATGAACTCCAAACACTCTTTCACTCGATGGAAAGATGCTGTGACGCTGTCTTAAAAAATAAGGGTTATCCTACTAAGTATTGATTGTGTAAGTATCACTTTAAAAAAATGCAAATCTAAAATATATCTTGCTAAAATGAGCGTAACGTTTTTTGTAATACAGATATTGTAATACTGTTACACCTTCAATTGATGTAATTACCTTCAATTTGATATATAAACATTTGTATTTAAGTGAAAATTAATATATTCTACAAGCACGCAAAGTTGAAAAACATGAAACTTTCAAAAATTGTCCACACTTTTGGCCACCACTGTATATCTTGAAGGGTGAGAATATGCTTTTCAGAGTTATTTTTTGAAATTTTAAATAAAACTTTAATTAATTAAATGTAAGCTGAATTTTGGAGGTTTTTCCCCTGATAATTTTCGAAAATATTGTTGCAAAAAATAAATTTTATTGCTTTTTAAAATATAAAAAAAATTTCTTTTTTACGATATTAATTTAATTACCGCACAAATTTTTCTTGAATTTTGCCAATTTTCAAAAAAATATTATCTTGCTTAATTTCCAACAAAAGATTATATTGTTGACCTGAAATTGAAATTGATTTTGTTGTTTCACATATTGTTTCAAATATTTATTTTGTTTTAATATTTTCATTGTTTTAAAATATTTAATAGCGAGATTTTCTTCCATTGTTAAAAGCTAAAAAAGAAGGATTCTTTTTAATATCGGTGTAATTTACAAATAAAAAGTGAACTTGCAATGCCGAGAAAGTTAGAAGAGAGTTGAACTCAATAACTGTTTTTATTAACACTGTATTATCATGGGATTGGCCTCAAGTCCAGTGCGCAAAGAACAAAATACATCAAAAACAATTACATTAACACAAATGCCTGACAATTTGTCTGAATGTTGTACAAGAAGCTATATCCAAACGATTTAATGGAAATTAAATCGCCAAAACAGCTAGTCACGAAAGCCAACAAGTGTCCAATAAAAGTGTGATGACTACAAATGTCCCTTTGAAATTCCGCCGTCCATAAAACAACATTATAAAGCTAGTAAGTAATATAATTTGTAAGTAATATAGATTCTTGCGGCAATTGTTTTTCTATATAGATTATAATCGTCAAAAAAATTGCACTTAAACACCATTTCTTAGCCAATAAGGCTCTAATGATAAACGATAGAAGGTACTTTTCGGATAACGAGCTCATACGAAAGGAAGCCAAATAATTCGGACTTGCACCAAAAGTATTTCGCCAATACATGCGCCAACTGGCTTACAAAACTAACGCCACAAACTTTTTTGGTGACATTTTTCATGGCAAGGTCTTAATTATTTGGCGATCTTTCGCTTGCGCCTGGCTGACCGAAAAGTATCTTCTATCGTTTATCTTTTGTCCTTTATTGGTCATAAAGCTGCGTTTATGTGCGGGTTTTGGTGGCTGCTGTTTAATTTGAAAGACGATTATCGTCAGAAACTATTTTGCTTTTTGTTAAGTATTTAATTATATGTTAACATGTGTAATCTCATTAGTCATATAATATGCGTCGCATCTTCTTATTGTGTTAACAATAAGAATTGTCAACACAATTGGGGACGAGGAACGATAATAGACCTCATAATTCGGACTTACACCAAAAGTATTTCGCCAATACATGCGCCAACTTGTGTACAAAACTAACGCCACAAACTTTTTTGGTGACATTTTTCATGGCAAGGTCTTAATTATTTGGCGATCTTTCGCTTGCGCCTGGCTGACCGAAAAGTATCTTCTATCGTTTATCTTTTGTCCTTTATTGGTTATAAAGCGGCGTTCATGTGCGGGTTTTGGTGGCTGCTGTTTAATTTGAAAGACGATTATCGTCAGAAACTATTTTGCTTTTTGTTAAGTATTTAATTATATGTTAACATGTGTAATCTCATTAGTCATATAATATGCGTCGCATCTTCTTATTGTGTTAACAATAAGAATTGTCAACACAATTGGGGACGAGGAACGATAATAGACCTCATAATTCGGACTTACACCAAAAGTATTTCGCCAATACATGCGCCAACTTGTGTACAAAACTAACGCCACAAACTTTTTTGGTGACATTTTTCATGGCAAGGTCTTAATCATTTGGCGACCTTTCGCTTGCGCCTGGCTGACCGAAAAGTATCTTCTATCGTTTATCTGCTGTCAATCATTATTCATTATTGCATCTTTTTCTTTTGCACTCTTTTACGCATTATTAACATATTTCTCAAAAAGCCGACGGCTATTTTACAACCAATTTATTTCTATATAGTACTCAATATAAGAACACTTTTACTTAACCACTAGTCACACACATGAAATGCCACATTTCATCGTTTAACTGCCACACGTCAAATCAAAGAAAACGACAGGTTCTACTACGAAATGTTGCGTCTTAGAAGATTAGTTTCTCACAACGCCATGGAGCATCTAATCATCTACTAAATTCTTTCCTCCCTTTTTCTGGAAACATGATGTCTTTGCGATTCCGTTGCATGGCAGGAATAGGTTATAATATTTCCATTTGATGCCATGATATGCAAAACAGCAGGGTTTCTGGGAACATGAAACATGTCATTATAAAATCGTTTGAAAGGCAGCCAGATGGCAAAAATGCAGAAAAGAATCCAGATGAATTCAAGCCAAACGATAGACTGCTTTTATTCCACTCCATATTGTGGGCGATGAAACGATCTGTGGACATTTCGTATTCTAGGAATGGCATCGATTCCATGAGAGAGGAATAGATTTTAATCGTTTCCTTTGTTTAGTGCGAAGGATGAGTGGATTGATGAAAGGATTTGTGCATCTCACAATAGCCGCGTTAATGACTGAGTGAATTTAAAGCCGGATATCGGTCTGTTGTGTGGCGTATAAGTTTCTCCATTTATAGAGATTTGTAGGAGGTATTGTAATCCGGTTTTTTTTCCTTAATCTTCCTTATACTATATGATATTTTGCGTTTTGTTCCGTCATAAAGTAAGCAAAATCAAATACATATTTTAAACCAGTCTTCTTGATGGAATGGATTAAAAATTTGATATGTCTGCAATTTTCATGACAAAATCAAATACCTAATCTTCAGCAAGTAGGCAAGTGACGTCTACGTAATTTGAACAAATTTTCAATATTGGGATTTAAAACCCTTTGTCTATTTTTATGTTTCTAGATGAATATTATATGTCTTTAAACGAGCAATTCTTGTATATATATTTATTTAATGCATTTCGAAAATGGCTCTAACGATTTGGATCAAATTTTTATTTAGATAAGTTTTTTCTTTTTAAGTTTATCTATATAGGTGTCTTTCCTGAAATAATGCGATTTTACACACAAAAAAAAAACCTTTTTTTCTTTTATAACAAACTATTAGAATAAGTATATTCAACTTCCGTTTAGAATTGTGAGCAGTTCAGTGTAGTGGTCAAAACAACATGATCGAAACGTGTGTTGCAGCTCTTCGGTTCGAGTGGCGCGTTTTTACTTTATTTTTTACTTATGTATTTATATTTAATATTTCTGCTTTTTAAGGGTGTGGTGAAAAGCTTATAAGCCAGATAACAGCTACGAAACACAGACAATTGGTTTTGTCTTGTGGTCTTGTTACTCGGCTGCTAACCACAAGGCCCTAGGTTCTATCTTCGCTCATAAAAAACCGCTACATTGGTGACCTCGGACGATGAACCTTCAACCTTCGTACAGCTGTTGTAGCGCCTTCTACACACAGCAACCCAAAGTCGTCAGACTCACTTGACGCAACAGCAACCACTCATCTACACATGCTGGTCGCTACTCAGATGCTGAAATGGGTACAGGCGCATTAGAATCAACAGCTGAAACATCACCACTCAATAGTCATATCGTTCGTCTCACCTCCGACTCACTGGAGGGAGAGTCCTGTGGTGAAAAGCTTATAATCCAGATAACAGCCTCGAAACACAGGCAATTGCTTTTGTCTTGTTACTCGGCTGCGAACCACAAGGTCCCAGGTTCTATCCTCGCTCAAACCAATCCGCTACAAGGGTGTTAGTTTAACCATATAGGTTGGGAACGCGATAGGGAAAAAACGCGATTTTTCACATGCACCACACACACACACACACACACACACACACACACACACACACACACACACACACACACACATATATATATATATATATATAACTGTTAGAGCCTTTTTCTATCTACTCTCATGTTGACATTATCATATAGCACCATCTGAGACTCGATTTCACCATGGTAAAACTGAGTTCAAAAATATAACTAATAATAGATAAACTGTAAAATGAATACTATAATATAGCAGAGTGCTTCGAATAACACTAAACTAAGTGACTTTTTTTATTTAAATATCCAATCCATTTGTTGGTAAGACTGAAAAATATCCATATGTTAGCAGTATGCGATTCGTATCTAAATATTTTCTCAGAAAAAACACGATTTTTACAAAAGAAAAAAAAAGAAAAGAAAAGAAAAGCCACTGACGAGCTAAATGGCTTTTTTTAAAAAAAAAATTCTCCCTGGTATTGTATTACCGTATTTTGAATTATCGAGCTCGTATATGTATTCGGATAGGGAGACAGACATTCTTCCAATTCATAGATTTCGTCCGTAATATAGCAAATATGTCCAGTTTTGATGGCAAGTCCATATACTACAACTCATCTTCCTAAACTAAATGCATTTTTGAATTTCCAAACAAATACATATAATTTCAGAACCTTTTTCGAGCTTTGGGAGATTTAAAACAATCAGATTCATTGAATTTATGATAAGCGTTTTTAGCGATGACACTTTCTTTTTGAATACTTCATCAAAATCATTTTGTATTTATTTGTTCTAAATCTCTTTTTAATCCAATCCGTCAATTACAGCTTTGAAGCATTTATTACTTGCTAAATGATCTCTGAGTTATAAACAGCCCAATCATAACCATCGCGGAAGAGAGAGGAGCTCAAAATATTTTAAAAGATTAAAATTCTGGACATTTTGCCTTATTATAGATATTTACAAACGCTGTTACTTTCTGCAGATTGATTATTTTCCAATATTTCAGAAAATTTCAACTGTCAAATGCATCTTGTTCAGTCACGTTTTGAATAATTAATTTACTTGAATTTCAAAAATTAATCTAAAATCTATATTTTTGTATATTTGCATGTTATTTTTATATAGTACTTTGATTCCTTTAATTAATATTTGCATAGGTTATTGCACGCTATTTTTTGACGACGGATTTTAAAATCCTCTGCGCTTTTACGCATGTGTTAAGAAGGGTTTAATTCGACAAAATAGGGGTGAGAGGAAAGATGAAGGAAGGGATGTTTACATTTAACAACAAATTTCGGAAATGAGCTCATGATTCCACGTCTCATCCCTTAGTGAGATAGAATCGTCGAAAAGTGGTCATCTCAAGGTACAGAAATGAACAGTACATACGTTAGGTTTTCACTTAAGCCACATTATTGTAATGTAATAAGCAAGGTGAATTTGAAAGGCAAAATTTAATAAGAAAGAATTTAAAGAATATTTATGTTCCTTGGGGAAAATTGAGTGAAATTCTTTATAAAAAAATAATGAAAGATCTATAGAAATTTCATATCTCCGACTAACATTTGATGTAAGAGACAGTGTAAATAAAATCAAGAAACACTTTCAAGTTATTTAAGACAGCAATTAATTATAAACTTTTGTTAATTACTACCAGATGTTATGTCATTAAAATGATATCTGAATAGATACCAAATTTCCTCCTCATTTATCATATCCCCATTTGCAAAAAAAAAAAAAAAAAAAAAAAAAAAAAAAAAAAAAACATCATTTTCCAGAAGCAAAGTATTCCAACTCTAAAGTGTTCTAATAGTTTCAATAATTATATGAAAAACACTAAATAATTCGCCCTGAGTTTCCTTTAAATATTTGCAACTCACTCTCTCACAAAGTTTTGGGTTCTCCAGGACATATGGATGGAATCTTTCAGGATATCATCAATAACGTATGTCTGATGACAGTGATAATGTTGTCCCCCAAAGGGATATCTGCTTCTGCTTCTTTTTTCTTTACGCGTCCTAACACGATTCCTTGATGGTAGAGGAATTTGCAATTACCTTCGAGTCCTGTCGATTTGTCAAAACCTTTTGGGAAGGACTGAATTTTTCCCGAAAATGCTGCAGAATCGTAATCCTATTTGACTGATGGATTTTTCTAGTCAAGTAAGAGGGTGAAAATTAGTGGAGAAAAATTGAGAAGCTTCATATTTTTGAAGTATTTTGGTTGCATACTTCTGTTGGTATTTCTTTTATCAACATATGTGAGGTTTCCTGTATTAATTCTTTTCCTGGCTTATAATTTCAACTTGAATTGTTTTTTCTTTCTTTCTCTTAAATGAAGTATAACAAAGAGAAAATATCAAAAAATTCGAACTCAAGTCATTCTATCAAATATTTTGGTTGCACCGTCTTGTTGGTAATTCTATTATTAACATGTGTGATGTTAAGCGTTTTCTGCTTTCTTAATTTCTGTCTTGACTCACAGATTCAGTTTTATTTGTTTTTTCTTTCTATCTAGTATATGAAATATAACAAAGAGAAAATATCGAAAAATTCGAGCTCAAGTTATACTTTGACGTATTTTACTTGCACCCCCCTGTTGGTATTTCTGTTATTAACATATATGAAATTCAGATTTTTCTGCTTTAATTCAGCTTCAATTGTTTTTCTTTTCTGGTCTATGAAGTATAATATAGGGAAAGTATTATAACCATCAAAACATTCGAACTCAAGATTTTGACAAATATCCTCGTTTCCAGACCTCACTGAGTCAGACAAACATGTTTTTAGAATTATGAATGAATCTATGTAAACAGGATGTTTCAAAAACGCTTTCAGCTACACATATAAAAATTAACAAGTGGTATTTAATCATATTTCTGGATTTTTAGAAACTTTGAACGAAATCTATTTAGAGAAAATCGGTCTGACCGTTACCCGAATAGAAGTTAAAACAATAATCGCAATAACCAGAAAGAGCTAGATGGATAAAATTTGGTATATAGATTTAACATCTAAATGATAGACACATGTAAATTTTAGATACAAATCTATTAAAGGAGTGACTTCTGTCGGTCTTTGCTCTCCCAAACATATTGTTGTTGTTGTTGTTTCTAATGGCACTTGACATGAACAAGTCAGCGATTTTATGCCGAGGGTGCGTCTCTTGTTTTTAGTAGCGTATAATCTTGTTTTTAGTAGCGTAAATATCATAATAATTATTAAAAAATACGAACTCAAGATTTTAATGAATCCCCACATTTCAACCTTCCCGGACTCCGAAAAACACTCTTTTGGAATTATGTCAATCAATCTGACTTAGAAAACGATAATTCAAAAGCGAGGTGGGCCGCGGTGGCCTGGTGATAAGGTCTCGGCTTGTGAGCCGTAGGGTTTCAGGTTCGAGACCCGATTCCACTGAACAACCTTCGTGTAAGGGGGTCTGTTGCACGTTAAATCTGTCATGCCAAACGTCCTCCCGCTGGTGTGGAGAGAGGGGTGCCAGCTCAGGTGTCGTCCTCGTCATCTGACTGTGGTTCAAAATTACGAGGTCCGTCCCAAAATAGCAATAGTGTTGCTTTACAACGGGACGTTAATATAACTAAACTAAACTAAACTCAAAAACGAGTGAACTAAAGGGATGAAATTTCATATGTAATCCTAATAGGAAGTTTTTATTTTTTTGCCGAGTTTGGAACGAAATCCATTGAAATAAAGTCTTTTAGTCAGTCCATATACATGTAAACAAGATAATTAGAAGAATGTAAACAGCTAGATAGATGAAATTCGGAACATAATTTTATCATCAGAGATGTAAGCGTGCATTATATTTTTAGTCAATTCTGTCAAAAGATCGGTATCAATATACTGTCTCTCTGTTAAATCTTACGCATTTCAATTCGCTAATTCAAATACACAACTAGTTAGATAAATGAAATTTGGTAGGTCTCTTTTGATCAAAATTGGCTTTCTATATTAATATTTGGAACAAATCAATTGAAAAGTATAGGTTCGAAACTCATACTCGGTTTTAACCATTACAGTTTTCACAACGCTTTATATTAAGTCAAGTGAGATGGTGCGAGGGAATTCACTTCTAGTGCTATCTCTCTTCTTCTAGTGCTCACTTCTCTATCTACTTTTAACCCCATCATAGGTTAAGGGGAAGCAGACGTTTAAAAAAAGACAGGAAAGCAGGTGCTATATTCGATAGTATACGGAAATTCGAGGTGAAAACAATCTAGTTGGTTTCTATTATAGGGCTGAGATTTTAAACAGTAAGAGTACATCAGTTTACAAATCGTTTTACTTTTCACTTGATATATTGAATTCTTTTTTCCTATCCCTCAAAGCTATCTGGATAAAGGGAGTTTTGATAGTAGGAATTCTACTATATTTACTTCTGGTTCATTAATTCATAATACGTATTTTCTTTATGTAGATATTCCATCTATCTGGAAAACAAATGAGATAATTAAAATTCATTACTTTGCAAAGAGTTTTTTTTTCAGAAATTGATTTGTTTTATGTATTACAGAAGAGAATATTTAAACTGTGTTTTTTCCACGCACGTCTTGATGTATTAGAGATCTGTTGTGACTTATGGCACTTGCCATAGACAAGCCCACTGACGAAGTGAGCGATTTAAGCCGAGTTTGTGCAGTAGCTTCTGAGGGTAAAGGTTCCTGAGCACCCGAGGGCAGAAGTCTAACTTCTACTTCATATGAATATGGCATTCACAAACTCGTTTGCACAACCCCTTTTTGTAGGGAGGCTCTTTCATACACCTCACAGATAGAACACAGAGTAAAGACCAACCATGCGGGAACCAGAACTCAAACCCGGGACGCCCAGATCACTGGGAAGACGCTCTACCCCTAGGCCAGGATGCCGGAAGAAATCTGGATTCATGAAATGATTATATACTATTCTAATATTTCTAAATTTCAATCATCATTTTTCAATTAATATATTTTTTGATTTCATATGTTTCACACCATAATGAATCTGAATTGCGTTTCAAGATTCAATAATATTTATAATAAAGAATTAAAATGGCAAAGTTAGTGAAGAAATTTAGAAATCAATTTATCTTTTTAAATTTATATATCGCTTTAAAAACTTTTAGATAAACAGTCTTCTGAATCATGTGATAATTCAGAAATATGGATTCTTTCAACATTTTTTCTTTTCTTTTTTATTTAACTTTTTTCTTTCTTTTCGATGCTTTCATTGTTAAATACTTCGCTTTTATATTTGAGTAATTACATTTATTATATAAATGATATACTAGTACTGATAATAATAATCAATAATATATAAATAATTGATAATAGAGCAGAAGTCAGACTTCTGCCCTCGGGTGCTCAGGGGTCTTTATTCTCAGAATCTATTGCACCCACTTTCCATGGTAACGGCCGGCGTCCTTGCATAAGGGTAGTGCCTCTTCCTCGTGATCTGGGCGTCCCGGGTTCGAATCCCGGTTCGGGCATGGTTGTTCTTCGTTTGTGTTCTATCTGTGAAGTGTGTGAATGTGCCTCCCTGTAAAAAGGGGTTGTGCAAGCGAATGCGTGTGTATCATCTTCATATGAGCTAGAAGTCAGACTTCTGCCCTCGGGTGCTCAGGGGTCTTTACCTTCAGAATCTATTGCACCCCCTTTCCATGGTAACGGCCGGCGTCCTTGCATAAGGGTAGCGCATCTTCCTCGTGATCTGGGCGTCCCGGGTTCGAAATCCCGGTTCGGGCATGGTTGTTCTTCGTCTGTGTTCTATCTGTGAAGTGTGTGAATGTGCCTCCCTGTAAAAAGGGGTTGTGCAAGCAAATGCGTGTGTATCATCTTCATATGAGCTAGAAGTCAGACTTCTGCCCTCGGGTGCTCAGGGGTCTTTACCTTCAGAAGCTACTGCATCCCCTTTCCGTGGTAACGCGGACACGACATCATCATCATCAATTGATAATAATATATATATTTATATAATTGATAATAAATATATATTATTATGAATTATATATTTTCATTAAACATGGAATGTGAAGAATAAAGATTACATTCTAATTTTGTACATTAACAGTGCTTATGATCTAAGAATTCACCACGTTTAATCTGAAACGTATAATAGCAAAGCCTTATAATCAACATTCCGAAATCAATGAATTTTTTTTTAACATTTTGATTTTATTACAACATACAGAAGCCACCAAATTCATTTGTTACTTTAATTATTCCTTCAAGTTATATAAACTTGCCAAATCCATCTTACGTTCAGCAAAACAAAACAATCCTCTCTAAACGATTGTTTAATTATTTATCCAAATTTATACAAACTTGCCAAAAAGTGCATATGATCTAGGAATTCACTGCGTTTAATCTGAAACGTATAATAGCAAAGCCTTATAATCAACATTCCGAAATCAATGAATTTTTTTTAACATTTTGATTTTATTACAACATACAGAAGCCACCAAATTCATTTGTTACTTTAATTATTCCTTCAAGTTATATAAACTTGCCAAATCCATCTTACGGTCAGCAAAACAAAACAATCCTCTCTAAACGATTGTTTAATTATTTATCCAAATTTATACAAACTTGCCAGAAAGTGCATATGATCTAGGAATTCACTGCGTTTAATATGAAACGTATAATAGCAAAGCCTTATAATCAACATTCCGAAATCAATGAATTTTTTTTAACATTTTGATTTTATTACAACATACAGAAGCCACCAAATTCATTTGTTACTTTAATTATTCCTTCAAGTTATATAAACTTGCCAAATCCATCTTACGGTCAGCAAAACAAAACAATCCTCTCTAAACGATTGTTTAATTATTTATCCAAATTTATACAAACTTGCCAGAAAGTGCATATGATCTAGGAATTCACTGCGTTTAATATGAAACTTATACAAGTAAAACCTATCGAAAAGTTAATTTAAATTACCGTGAGTCAGATAAGCCAGTCATATAGCATCATATGATGGTAAAAAAGCATTGACTTTTTTTTTTAACTTTTTGATTTCATTACAACTCCCACAAGCCACCAAATTCATTTATTACTTTAATTATTCTTTTAAAATTACACAAGCTTGCAAAATCCATCTTAACCATAATCCATCTCCTTGCAAAATCCATCATCAGCATAACAAAACAATCCTTTCTTAACACCCAAAAACAAATTTCTTCGATATCCATCGAATCTCCCAACAGGGACAGACAGTCCATTTTTCATCTCCCAAAACATTCCGCTGAAAGTGCTCAAATCTTCTCAGCATTTGCAAGCAAAACATTAAAAGTTCGACTTCAGTTTCCTTTAAATATTTGGTGTTGCTGTCTCTGTTTCTTTTTTTCTTCTTATGAAGTTAGTTTTCAAAAAAGGAATGGAATATTCTTGGATATCATCAATAACGTATGTCTGATGACGGTGATAATGTTGTCCGCCAAAGGAATATCGGTTTCTGTGATTTTTTTTCTTTATGTGCCCTAACACGATTCCTTGATAGTGGAGGAATTTGCAATTATCTTCAAGTCCTGTCGATTTGTCAAGAAGACTGAATTGCCGAAGAATGCATTTCAGTTATAATCAAATTTGATTGATGACTTTTCCATGTTAAAGAAGGAAAATAATTGGTGAAAATTTTGGAAACATCGCATTTGACAAATACTTAGAATAATTCAAGTTTTGTTAATGTGATAATGCTGTGATACCATGTAAATTACATCTTACGATACGCATAATAAAAAAAAATGTTAAAAATGTTCTAGGAAGCAAGCTGCTGGACCTAGCGCTATCAAATTTAGTTTGTGGTTACTTCATGGTAATCGGGGGCTTATTAAGAAATTCTAATTATAATTTTGACGAAAAATTGAACAGAAATATTAATATTTTTGATCAAAAACTTCAAAGCATATTATTATATATAAACTATTTTATACCACTTTAAAATTTAGAAATTAACCTTTTAAATTATAAAATATTTTTTTGGTAAGATTTTCTCTCTGATTTTAAAAGATTGAAAGAAAGAAAAATTTAAGTATCATGGAAATACATTTTCTTAAAGATTCAGTTATTCGATTTATATTTATGACCGTTGAGATGATATCAAATGCATTTCTTTTGTGAATAAACACATTATCACTGCTATATAATGAGAAGCAAATTTTGAAAACAATATTGCAATCGAAGAATCAAGTCGACAATATGTTCAAGTCAGCAACAAAATTGCAAAGATGTTTTAGACATCTGTTGTCTAAATAATCTTTGTTGCATAATCTCCTTAATTTTTTTTAATTTCTATATTTCTGCGTATTTAATCCTTTTCTCAACAAGAAGAGTTTTAAAATGTTATGACAAAAAATAGCATGTATAGTATTATTATAATTCTAATTTGTTTTCTACTATCTTTGAAATATATTCTTTGTTAATAAATGATCCTCACTTCTGGTTAAGAGATTTTAAATGATTGCTTTAATTATTTTTATGCAGTAAATTCTTGCTAAAATTCGCTCCTTACTTGAATTTTTAATCAAAAATCAATTTTGCTTTTCCTATATAAATCGGTTCTCGCCTCAGGCATTATATCCTAATAGTTCGGCAGAAATTGTATTTAATAATACTGTTGTTGTGCCGATAGCTGTCACTCATCACACACATATAAACACAAAATCTCGTGGACTGTAGCTATATTTTGGAACTCAAAAGTTAAGAGATCACATATCTCCGTCCCGCTCACAGCACATAAACACACACACTCAGTGGAAGTATTTTCATGTACAGACTGAAACATTCGTGACACCTTAGACAAGAGGCTCGCTAGATGGCATTGGCGTTAGGTCAGAACAACGGTACGTGCGAAAGAACATGTTTTGAAATGAGTTTTGTACAAAAACAAAAGAATTTTATCCCATTTTGACTTAATGTATTTTGAAAATCAAACATACCTACTAAACTAAAAGAGCTATAGCTATGCAATAAAATAATATTAAAGAATATTATCTGAAATCCAGTGGGTGAATATACAATGAAAAAGTTCCATAGGCTCAAGAACAAATAATGACGATTTACTGTACATGAAAACACTAACATGGATGCAACTTATCAACCGCACTTATAAAAAAAACCGATACATACGTACGCTGGTGTGGAAAACTTAAGCAACAGGTGCTTTTTTTTACTGTTACTCCACGAGGAATCATCTGAAAGATATGAAATTCAGAAATGAGAGACAGCATTTTGTACTTAAACGATGACGAAAACAAAGTTGAAAAAAATGAATACAATGCATATAGTATGGAATCAAAGAAAGAAAAGCTTTATTGAACTCATTGTATTGTTACAAATTATTTTATGTCCAAGAGGAAGAGCACATAGCAGATGTTCCTTAGTATGGGATATACTCTCCCCTTACTGCAATGGTTGCTTCGCATCGTTTTTCCATACTCTCCATACCCAGATTGCCCAACAGTTCTTGAGGTAAGAGTGTCCATTCCTCAGTCAGCATCTGTTTCAGTTGGTGGGTGTTCCTCGGAGGACGTAATCGTGCCGCAAGACGTCGTCTCCCCAAAGCATCCGATATATGGTCTATGGGATTTAAATCAGAAGAGATTGCTGGCTAATCCATTCGAGTGATATCGACATCAGCAGTCCGGTGTGTCTGTGCAGTGTCATCCTTAAAAACGAAGTCTGGTCCAATAGCACTTCGGAACAGATACACATGGGGAAAGACCACTTCCTTGCAATAGCGATTTCCGGTTAGAGAACCTCTGTCGAAAACGTGGAGCTCAGTCCACCACCTGTTCAGCATAATGCCTCTCTGATGACAACTCCAGGACCACTGTAGTGATCTCTTTCCGTGATGTTACTGGAATGAAGCCGCGTCCGGACCTCTCTGTAAATCAACTGGCGTTGAGAATCACTTGTGGCACTGAAACGACTTTCATCTATAAAGAGGACACGACTCCATTGACGAAATGCCTAGTTTTTGAGCTCCTTACAAACCATAAATGGTGTCGCCAATGGCCATCTTTCAAAGGGATGCAGCGTTCAGGACGGTGGGCGAATAGACTACCTTTGTGAAGGCGTCTGGCCACAGTAAACCGCGACACTCGACGCCCTGTTGCTGTACACAGTTGCTGAGCAATGGCGCTTGCTGACTGGTATCGGGTTCTTTTTGCCTGCAAGACGATATATCGGTTATCCATTGCAGTTGTTTTCCTATTGAGGCCATTACCAACCTTTCTAACAATTCTACCTATGGTTTGGAAGGCTTTCCAAGGGCGCGAAACAACACTTTTGTTGATTCCGAACTTTTCAGCTACACTGCGCCCTTCCTTTAGCTTTCCGATCATTCTTACACGTGTGTAGTCATCCAAGTCATTTTTTCTAACCATATTTCACGAAAGGACTCACTTGCACTTGCAGCGAATGTCTTTCATCGTGCCTCCGTTATTCCTTTCCTTGTAGTCTTGAGCTGAGCACCGATCTCACGCGTCTTGCGTGCACTCACGTCGCCTATGACGTTTTGTTCCTGACATTTGCATACGCATCACCTTTCTACGGAATTACTTGTTCATTGTACTGATCGCAATAACCCCGTTTCTGCAATTTCATGTCTACCTGCTTAAAATTTACATTGTTACTCAAGTTTTCCACACCAGTGTAGTAAATCAATAAAAAATAACCTTAACAGAGAGAACATCTTAGAGAGAGATTTCGTTAAAGCATTTGCATCTTTCGAATCTGATTATCTGAATACTGATTGAGTCTCAACTTTCTCTCTTGTCTTTTTATAATTTCCAAAATAGCGCAAACACGCTTCTAGAAGGGTATCGTTCCCCTCTAACAGATATATCATCAAATTTTTAGGAAATTTTTTGGAATTTCCGTTTTTCTTGGCGAATAGTCGCCAAACCCCTGGTTATTGATACGAGATCTATTCAATATCCATCAGAACTATCTGTAAAATTGTCTTTCTTAACAGGATACTTATTGCGCTGGAAAGCAATATTAAAAATTCGTAACAATAAGAAAGCAATAACTTCGATATCTCATGTATGCTTCTAAAATAAAGATTTGTTTACTATTTCACGGCACTTATTCTATGATAGAACAGAAAACAATTTGAATGTCGTGTTGCTCAATAATTATTGTGATTAATTATTAAACGAAATAACGAATAGTCAGCACTGCATTTTCAGAAGTTTGTTCAGTTCTATTTGCAAACTACGCTTGAAGTTTAGAAAATATACAGAATTTAGAATTTATTATACATAGAAATATAGAATTTATTATCCTAAATATTAGAAAATGTTAAGTACTCTAATTGCAAATATTCTGCAATATAATATTAATAAGAAAACGCTTAACTTAAAATAACCCATTTCAAATCATATTCTTATTTAGTTAGATTTGGGAAACACAAAACAATAAACTCAAATCAAAATGAAAGAATTCTATGTATAAGATTAAGAAACATGTTGCTTGACTTTTAGTTTGATAAAATTAGTTTAAAATATAATGCATCTTTTAAAATAGTTAGAAAGTTAAACAACGACATAAAATATTTTTAATAGTAAAGATATCAGTTCCCGCAACTTGTATGTAGCGTTCATTCTAAGTACCAAAACAACCAAAAAACGATAATGACATGAAAAAAATAACTGTGAAAACTTATATTAAGCTAGAAATCGGTTATCTGTGATGTTTCATCATCAACGTTCGCATTACCCATGACATCATCAATCATGAAAAATTCCACGACAAGCTTATCTGTTCGGCAGCACTGTAACCATGCCCCGTTTCATCATTATCATTGTTATATTTTTGTTGCCCTCACTCTCTCATCCATTGCATTTCATTATTTCTTCGCTCGCGCGATCAGCACAAAGATCACATTAAGAATTAATTAGCGAGATTTCAGTTTGTCTTGGGTGCCCTAAAAGTTTTTTTTTAAAGATTTTTCATTAACAGTCTACATTGCCATTTGTATTATCATTTTTTGTTGCTTTTATTCATCACGAAAATGTGTTATTGTCTTTCTTTTTTTTTATTTTGGTCGATGAGTTTGTGCCTCTTGTTTTATCTTGGTCGATTAAAATATGCGTTTCGCAAGCCAGTTTTATAAGTTGATATGATGTATTTAGGGTTTTTCTTGGAGAGTTTTATGCAATTCATAATGATTTTGGCAATTTTAATGATCCATTAATTAAAATATTAATCAAAAATTCAATTTTAATTCATATGTGAATAGTCAATAACATTTATTTTATCATATATGTAATGAGTATATGAGTAAAAATGAGTAAATGAGTAATCGTTAAAATTATTGTAATCGTTAATTTAACTTTGAAGTTTGAAGATTCTCTTCATTTTTTAAGTTACCTTAACCCTTTCTAGGGCCGTGGGAAATGCTTCCCACCACATTTATCAATCTTTGTATGAAATTTTGTAGGTTGGCATCAGTTCTGGCAAATATTTTTAGAAAGACAGAAACTTAGATGCTTCAGTTCTTTATCTCAATCAAAATGATGTGTCTTTATTTGTTACTTAATTATTAATTAACCAAATTAATTAATGAATCAAATTAAATTTATCTAATAAGCTAAATGAATCCCTTTTCTTATTCTAATTTCAAGCCTAAAAATATTTTAACATAATATGACTAGAAAAAAATGGCCCTTTAAAGGATAAATCTGAAAAAAAAAATTTTGCCGTGAAGTTTGTTTGTTTCATAATCAAACATCCAAAATTTTTTATTTATATTACAAGCTGACAGCAAGATCCTAAAACTTTCTCGCATTCTCTCTAATAAACTTGCCATGCCAGAGAACGCCTTGCATGTCATTGGCGTACAATAGTTACAAAGTATTAACTTTTGGCTTGAGTTCAGCATTTTCGCTGAATGTATCGTCTCATCCTTGGCAAGTTTTTTGATGATTAATCCTTGGCATGCCTATAATAGTATTTGAAAATCGAATTTGTGCATTAGACAAATTCTCAACCAAGTTCTCAACCAATTGGAACAAATATTTGATACAAAACTGTCCTTGTAGTCAAAAAATCGCATTAAAAATTTGATATATTTCAATCATTTGAACTATAGCGGTTACATGTTTCTGAAAGTACAGACCAATAGACAATCAAAATTTAGATCAATAGACAATCGTTCAATATTTCAATAGACAATCGTTCAAAATTTGACAGGCGTATACCAAATGTTATAGATGTTCAATTTGTGCGCTGAATCTTACCTCTATAGCTTTCTTAATGTTGCAGTTTTTAAGTTAACTTTTATTCGAACAACTGGACACAATGACTTCCTTTGAATAGATTTTAAGGAAAATTTTATTGAAATCTGCAAATCTGGCCTAAATATCGTTTACCAAATTTCAACCGTTTAGCCTAAAGCTTTTTGAGTTATCTTTGTCACGGACAGACAAACGGACATTTTCCAAAAATGGGTTTTTCGAACTCAAGAAGGTCTAGACCATGAAGATTCGTCAGAATCTTGAGTTCGAATTTTTTGACGGTTACTATAGTTTGTCTATACTACGCCTACGATAAAGTACAAAAAAAATCGAATGTATAATTAATGAGTACTATATTAAATGAAGTAGAACTGACTGATAGATTTCACCCAAAATATGACTGAAATTCACGAATCATTACGGCATTTGGGATCAAAAAAAGTATATTTCTCTTTTATTGTTTAATACTGTTTACAGTACTCTTTTGTGGTCAGCAGTGATTTCATTCTGGATGAACTATTTATGCATTGATTGTGTATTTTTACTTTTTTTACCATTTTTTATTGCTTATTATATGTACTTAGAAAACATGCTTTGAAGAAAGAGTCAGGGATTTCTAATGACTTTTATTCTTTATAATCACACACACACACACTCACACGTACATATATATACTAGCCGCCTTTGGCGACCAGCCGGTTCGCCAATCTTAATGTTCGTTAAAATTTTAATAATTAAATATTTTATGCAATTCCAACATTAATTGATTCTTCAGCAAAATATTTTAAAACTTCAAATTTTGATAGTCATATAATTCACTCATAATATTATAAAGGCCTTCAGTCATAGCGTAATACGTATCTCTCTAAGTTTCTGTTAGCTCCCGTAGAATTTTTACTTTAAATTAAAGTGGAAAGGATGAATCTACAATTAATATAATAATATTTTTTACTGAAAAAAAGCATTTTTTTAATAATATGATTACTGATAATAGAGTCACTGAGCGTTTAAACTTTATGGGCACTAAAGAATATCTTTCTTAATTATGTAATATCTCAAGAATTTGTCAACAAAATTTTCTCAGATTCATCATGAACAGATCGATTAATTAACAATGTTTAATTTTAAATGCATCAAACACTAAGAAAATAAAATGGATCGTTTAAAATAATCGGTCTAAAACAGGTTTAAAAAAACTACTTAAAAAACGATGTACTTAAAACTATAAGCATATATATATATATATATATATATATATATATATATATATATATATATATATATATATATATATATATATATATATATATATATATATATATATATATACAACTAACATAAAGACAATTTAATTACAAAAGCATGCAACTAACCTAAAAATAATTTAAATCATCCGTTGATAATGGTTGTCATGACAACAATCAGAACAATGCGCATGCGTGAATTTTCTTCGCCAGTTATGCTAACGCAAATGCGTGAATTTTTCTTCGCCAGTTGGGGTAACGCTATGCAGATTATGCATTTTTAATTTCTTTTATTCTGTGTTATTTTAATTCAAAAGTACTTCAGAATGAATCTGAAACATGGATTAATCAACAATGTTTAATTTTAAATGCATAAAACATTAAGAAAATAAACAGAATCGTTTGAAATAATCCGCCGAAAAATGTTAACCCAAGCCTCATTACTATTGGGAGAAAAGAAAACTGAAGTCTTACTCATTTGGCGGTGGGGAAAATGGAAGATTTTTTTTTGGCGGGAAAGTTATTTTTTATTTAATAATTAAAATTCTAATTAAAATTTCAAAAAAAGGGACCCCAGGTGCACATTCCCGACCTCTAAGGTATACATGTACCAAATTTGGTATCTGTAAGTTGAATGGTCTGGCCTGTGGAGCGCCAACACACACACACACACACATTGAGCTTTATTATAAGTATAGATACATCCCCTTTTCAAAATTAATCCGTTCTTCAACCTTTTAAATTCAAGTATCAAACACTTTAACTTCTCAGTAGAGCTGCTTCCCATGCCTCTGAGAATCTAATGGTGGTAAATTTAATTACTTTAAATTGCTACAAGAGCAATTATTTAGTTACAGTCACAATTTCACTGCCGAAATGGTACTTTCCTTACTAAACTATTAAAAGTCTGCAAAATTCTTCTTTTGCCCCTCTTTTTTGTGTTGATCCTATGTCAGCTTTTTATCACTATTGCATTTCCATCAATTTGACACTCCAATATATATCCTTTTTTATCACGCACACATATACTATATATAAATAATGGCATCACTTAATCTAATTTAAATCCTAATTAATTTCCTAATTTTTATCTTAATTTAGCCCATATTAACTTCATTCTAACACGATCTCTTATTTCCTGATCCAATTCCTATGTTTTATTTAATTAATTCTACACGCGCTTTGTAAAACTGCTCCGAGTGAAGGGATAAAAAAAAACCTTAATGCTTACAACATTCTTTTAAAGATGCCTAAGATTCCCTATACTAAGTTGACATGTGTCAAACAATTCCCATCATAATCTCATAGTAAAAACACTGAAGGGAAACATTTTGATCTCTTCTGCTCTTGTGTCACCATGAAGATTTATGATGAAATTTTACCTCCCGTGGTGAAAGAAACCAAAGTTTTAAAATTTCAAAAGTTTCTTCGCTTCTGCCATGCATCTGCTTAAATATGTTTGCATATGTATGTATGTGTAATATCTCTTATTACAAATTAAGTCTTAATTAATTTCCAAATTTTTATTTTAAATTAAATTTATGATCTTTTATTACTCCCGATCGAATTCTAAATGTTATCTTTTGACTCCTGATCCCATTTCAACTTTTTTATTTAATTAATTCAACACGCGCTTAATAAAATTGCTGGTCGCTTTGGCCATGCATCTGCTAAAATATGTTAACATATATTATTGAATTTGTTACAAATCTTTTAAATTTATAAAAGAATATACATCTTTGGGATCGAATGAATAAATTTATGTAAAAACTAACAGTTTATGCGCTATTTTTAAATTCATAATTTCATTACAAAACACTCTTCCTGCATTTTTACTATTCAAAAAATATTTTTGTCGTCTGACAGCTTGTGATTTTCCGATAAGAAGAGGGAGAAAAAAACAGAAACAAAACAGACAGAAATGCATTCTGACAATTTCAAGAATTTTTCTCTGTGAAACTACGCATTTTCAGCTTTGTCATCTGTATATGAAATTCTATTTTTGAAATCTGAATAGAGAAAAACGTGAAGAAAAGGCGAAAAATAAAATGAAAAAAGAATGACGCTTGCATTTCTTTGTCATTTTTGAAGCTTTGTCAATTTTTTTTTCTCCTCTATTTTGTTTACTAGTGGAAATATGATACCGGGACGCTTCAGAATTTATTTGAATACTTTCAAGGGATGCGAAAATAAAGGAAAAAAATAATAAATGTAACGTCCCTCTAGAATTACTTATTTAATGGTTTTTCCGAATGAATATATATTTTGTTAAAACTTTCCTCTTCATCATTTTGCTTTTTTCAGAAGCGTGATGAACTTATTTGAAAAACTTTTAAAAAGTTATTTCAATTTAGTCGTCATAGAATTTCTTCTACAATAAAACCCCATTAAAACTATTTCCTCGTCTCAGATATTGAAAGCTGTTTTTTTTTATACTTGGTATCAGAATAAACTCGAAAGCTAATGTTGCTAAAGTTCAACAAAAGATGGAGTTCCATATATTTATATTTACAGACCGAATTCATTATTATTTTCGGCTTATTTCTTTTCTAGAAATAATAAGGATTTACCAGAAGCGGTTTACAATGTTTGGATAAGATACGTCATTTTCCCGGAGAAAAAAATTGAAAAATGTGTCTTCTTTTTAATTCAAACTAAAATATAAGTAAATATATATATATATATTTATATAATTTCGATTATTTAGAATGCAAATGTTTTGTAAAATCTGGGGCACATGTTAAAATGTATTTTTAAATGTAGAATGTTTTCAAAAGTGTGAAGAACAGTTTCCATGTATTTATGCATAAGTATATATGTCTAGAATTTGAAAGATGTTGTGTAATTGGAAAGCAATCCGAATTTTTCTAAATTTATTAACTCAGGCTGTTTTATTTTCCTTTATTTTCTAAATTTTATTTTGTGAATAAAATATTCATATATTAAATTGAATCGTGACGCAAATGATTTCAATGAAAGTTCGTTTTAGATTAATGACATTGAAAACATGATTATAGGCACTTATATTAATGGACATGATTTATATATAAATAATTTTAGTTATGTTATAATAGTATTAATATAGTATATTAAGTATTATAATAGTAAAAAAAAATTAATCTCCAAATTTTGATGGATCTTTATCTATTGGAGAATCGCCAACAGTGTCTCTCTGTCAGTCCTGTCTGTTAATAAAATAATTTAAAGACGGAACAATCAGCACAAAGATTTCATTTGGCGTCTCTTTATCAGTTTTTGAATAGTAACTTTCGACATTCCGCCTGTCGCTCGTTTGTTAATCCAAACAAGATAGTTTGAAAACAAAGCAGCATTGGTTGATGATATTTAAAATAAAGTTTCATCATTGAAATTTTACATATGTATTAAATTTTGAATCCATTCCGTCAAAGAGATTATTGTTCTTTGCCTGTCGGTTCGAATTCATTTAAATGATAAAAATGCTTAAAATAGCAATAAACATGAAAGATAAATTTTAGTATATCATCTTTACTAACAAACTGCTAATCTGCATTAAATTTTGGACCAAATTAGTTAATGGAAAGATATATTTAAACAAATTATACTCAAATTTCATTTTTATACAGGGTGATTCATAACGAAGCATACAGTTTCAATACACTATAAATCAAGAACAATGTAAGATATCATATGTCACCTGAATCAGAAATGAATTGGGTTATTTTCAGTTTTGTTAGAGACAGTCGCATATATTTTATGTGTGATCCCTTAAATAGGGCCATGCACTTTCTTTCTAGATGCTGTACTAAATAAATTTGCCTTAAGGTAATCTCGCATGTGTTGCACTGTGAATTAGTAATTCTGTCTTCCCCAGAATGGAACATTGTGATTTTGTAGCTTCGCAATGGTCTGAAATGTTGCTTTATCAATGAAAGTGATCGGCAAAAATCACCAGTTTTTAAACAAACTGCATATTGGCAAAAAATTCAAAGGCGTTGTTGTTTGTCAAAATCGTTCATATTTTGCAACGCCTGCACATCATATGGAATCATTTTCAGCTTCTGTCATAAAATTCTCGAGACGATGGGTTGAGAAATCTGCACTTCATGACTCACTCTCAGCGTTGATTTAATTAACTCGGAAATGGAATTGTATTTAATGAATTTCCCTCTACAATCTTTGAAGATAGTCAAAAGATTACAAAGACATTGCCAAAAGACATCAAGGTAGAATGCAAAATATATACAAATAATCTGAAATATCATATAAACAAAACAATTAAATAATAGATCAACGTTTCCAAAATACAGGAAAAAATTATATTTAGAATAATACATCCAACAAAAATATTCATAATTACACGATAAAAGGGCAATATATAACAGTTCCTTTTTATTTAATAATTTATTGCATTCTCCGAAATATTTGATCCATTTGCCTCTGTGTAATGTTCTCAACATTCAGGTTTGAGCCCTGAAAAATAATTTCGAAACTGTTAGAAAAGATGTCACATTTTTTGGTGTTTCTATAGAACGCGAATAAAAGAATTTCGTCGAAAGCCATACAATTTTTCAAATGATTGAATGATTTCTGACAGACGAAAAAAAAAAAATTAACAGTTCTTTTCTTACGCGTCGCCTTTGAATCTTTGTATACAAACGATCCAAAAATTCCCAGAGAAAAATTAATATTTCCTTGTGTGTAAAAGAAGCAGACGATAATAATAATAACAATACAAAAGGAATTCTACGAGAAAAAATGGTTTCGACCTCAATCATTCCGTAGCAAAAACAGCAGCAAAACTTCGCCTCAACTCCAAACTCTTTCAATGCGCGCACAATTCACCCATGTTGTTCGAAATTTTTGGATTTCCGTAATCTGCTGTAAACACACGTACCTTTATCGGGAGTTTATTCTTTATGTTTTCCTTTTCTTGTTATTTTTCATGCGGGTTCCACAGTTTGGCGAATAGGTTTTTCCTGACAACTTGCTGGAAGTTGGAGTTGAATTCTTACCAACCTTTCTAAAGCGTGTCAGAACGGATGAAAGAGTGGATTTATTTTTTTGCTCTTTCGTTCCCGTTCTGCAGAAATGTTGAGTTAAGTTGTTTTCCCCTGCTACCTCGCTCCGTTACTGGTTCTTAAATAAATACGGGTTCAGTTAATAACTGGATACCGAGCTAATCGATAGCTTGGTTTCTTCGCTTTTGGGTGAGTTGTAAAGAGGTTTACCTACAAAATATTTTGATATATATTTCATAAAAACTGTAAGATTAGTTTCGTTTGAGCTTCAAAGTAATAAATCTTGAACATACTTGTACAGTGCAATTTAGTTTAACATTCAAAGAGCTCTGTAAATATATCTAGGTAGAAACTGTTTATTTGGAATAATTATATGTCGTAACTATGATGTTTTTTACTGTTCATCCAAATATGTAAACCTCCATTTAATATCTCCTCCAGAGCGCTTGTCGTTGCACTTTTTGGAATTCGAGAATCGGAACATTCAAAAACTTCCAAAACTTATTTGATATTATTTGCGTCTTGTGACAAATGATATGATTTTAGTGATGATGAAATGCTGATTTGATGATTTTATGACAAGTGAGATGGATTTTTATGATTATTTTAATAACAAATGATATGGATTTTTATGATTATTTTAATGTCAAATGATATGATTGATTATTTCCCATTTTTTTTCGAAATAACTAACCATCTGTATTATACATTTTTCCATCGTTTATATAAAGATATAATACTAGTTAAAAACTCAGCTTTGCAATTTCCTGTCGTTCTTTTGATATTGCACTTCTTTGGAACTTGAGAAACGTCGTTTCTTAAGCAAATTATTCAACTGAAGTGAGATTTGTATAGAATGAGATCATAGGGAATAATTTGTTAATAGAATTGTTGGAATATTATACAGGGAAGGTGGACATATCCTAATAGATTCCTTATCCTAACAGAGCACCAACGAATTGGCCTTCTCCACAGCGGGAAATTTAGAGTAATTTTAATCATAAGCAACAACCACGCATTTCACTTAGACAAATGGATTAGATTATTTGGATTAGACGAAAATAATCGGTCGCATGATCGGTATTGTTATTCAGGAAATGTTATTATTCATTTACAACTGTAAATACTTAAAAAATGATACAATGTTTTGAACATAGTAGTACTAATTTAGTTTAATTCTTTAAAGTCTGTAAACTCGTGCAATTTCTTAAAAATATTTTTGTACATAATTTTCAACAATTCATTTCATTGCCACATTGAAATCCAAACTGTTCTCACTGTTTTCTTAAATATTCAACCTCGGGTTTTCATCCATTATTAAAAGAGAAAAAATTACGTCAGAAATCTGTGCATTTTACATGAGGATAAAGAAAGGGAAAATACAATTCCGTGAAAGTTAGAAGATAGATAAACTATGCAGTATGTTTCAAAAGATACTATAAAGTCATTGAAATCATTCTTGCACATGTATCAAAAGATATTATCATGTTATTGAATAGGAAAATTCTTGCACATGGTAAACAAAATAGATATAAGGTTTTCAAAACGCGGTGTTAATGCCTGTCATAATTTTATAATTAGAAAGGATTTTTCGTTCATTTCGCAAGGTTAATTTATAATAAAACATAATAAAATTAATATCATATTATATGCGCCACTACTTTTGTTATGTGACTGATGCCACGTGAATTATTCTATTGAAAATCGGTAAAACAAGTTGATTCCACTTTAAAAATTGTATTAAACGATTACAAATTTTTAACTCTTTCAATGCAGTATTGAAGTGAATATCTAAAGTAAATGGAATAAATTAAATTATGTATGACATCAGTTAAATGTTTCAAATAATTTAATTTATTGCATTTACTTTAGATATTCACTTAACTGAAATACTGCATTAAAAGAGTTAAAAATTTGTAAACACTTAAAATATAATTGTTAAAAGATCTTGATTATATCTTGCATAACAAAATGCTTACTGAACTTTATAAAACATTATAATACTTCGTATTATATTAATCAAGTGTTTATATCAATTGTATCAAGTATTTTTATGAAGCCCATTTAATACTTCGTATCAAATTTTTCTTTTAAGTACTTCGAATCAAGTATTCATATCAAGTAAAATAAGTATTTATATGAAATATATCAATAACTTAAGTGTTAAAAATTTTTGTCAAGTACTTCGTATCAAGTGCATCAATTATTTATATGAAGTATATCAAGTACTTCGTATCAAGTGCATCAATTATTTATATGAAGTATATCATGTACTTCGTATCAAGTGCATCAATTATTTATATGAAGTATATCAAGTACTTCATATCAGGTCCATTAATCAAGTATTTTTTATGAAGCCCATCAAATGCTTCGTATCAATTTTTCTTTTAAGTACTTCGAATCAAGTATTCACATCAAGTATCAAGTATTTTTATGAAACCCATCAAATGCTTCATATCAAATCTTTCTTTTAAGTACTTCGAATCAAGTATTCATATCAAGTAAAACAAGTATTTATATGAAATATATCAATAATTTAGTGTTAAATATTTCTGTCAAGTACTTCGTATCAAGTGCATTAATTATTTATATGAAGTATATCAAGTACTTCATATCAGGTACATTAATCAAGTATTTTTTTATGAAGCCCATCAAATGCTTCGTATAAATTTTTTCTTTTAAGTACTTTGAATCAAGTATTCACATCAAGTATCAAGTATTTTTATGAAACCCATGAAATGCTTCGTATCAAATTTTTCTTTTAAATACTTCGACACAAGTATTCATATCAAGTAAAACAAGTATTTATATGAAATATATCAATAACTTAGTGCTAAATATTTCTGTCAAGTACTTCGTATCAAGTACATCAATTATTTATATGAAGTATATCAAGTACATTAAGTATTATATAAAGTATATGGAGTCCTCGAAATCAAATATTTCTATCTAGAACTTCGTATCAAGTACATCAAGTATTTATATGAAATATATACAATCCTACAAAACAAATATTTTTATCAAGAATTTCGTATCAAATATATCAAATTTTATAGCGAATATTTCTCATACAAGAGAGTATTTAATGAAGTATAGAAATAATACCTCACTTGAGAAAAATATTTTTGCTTATTTCAATGTATTACTCCAAATGATTTCAACGGTCCCAAATATTTTTTTAACTTTAATTTATAAACTTTCAGAATAAAAATCTATAAAAGACATTACGCCGCATCGGCTAAATCTTGTCACAAATTAACTTTTCCAGAAAACAAATGGCAGAATTCTTTCTTTTCGACTTTCTCCCACACTAACTCTTATCATCTATCACTTCATCTCAACATCCCAAACACTCCAGAGGGAGTAAGCTCTCCATCTTGCAATTCCTGTTTTAAACCTAGACGTGCCTCCCACCCCAAAGCCTCTCTTCCTTCCTTCTAGGCCCTATATCTCCAGGGTTGACAGATTGTGACGCATAACAAGCAGTCACCCATACCAGCGCGCCTATCTTTTGCTCCGCCACAGACATTTCGGAAGTACTTCTTTGTAAGTGGTCCCGATTTAGCCACCTTCTAATGGTCACTCTCTCACGCTCTGTTGCATCAACTCCTCCTCCACCCCTTTTTTTCCTTCCTGTGGATGTGTTCGCATATTCCAAAGGGTGTGAAAGAGTTGAATGTCCGTCCTCCCTATTTCATTCTTTCTTTTTCGATTTGGAAGACTTTTTTTCTTGCCCCCCCCCTTTTTTTTTCTTTATTCCGTTTTGATGCAGTATTATTTTTTGATATTTCTCACCAGAAGAAAAAATAATAGAAAAAAAAGCTTCTCCTTTCTTCCATTTTCTGTCGGCTTTCAGATTTCTTTTTCTACCCCCCCCCCACTATCGCTATCCCTTTTGTTGTTCGCACACCCATGCTCTCAAGTATATTTTCGTTGTGTCTTAATGTTTTTTTTTCTCCCGCGATTGCTTTTAACTGATTTTTTTTGCGGGGGGGGGGGTTGAGACTACATCTGTGATGAAAATGGAGAATTGTTCATAATTCTATTAATGGTGCGAAAACGTGAGGCGATTGCAGAGATGGAGATTCCTCTGCTTTTTGCTAGAGACGTGATGATTAAGTTTTTGTCAATTAATGATAGCCTTAAAAGGTTTCTTAAGATTTTCTTTGGATGAGTGGTACCGATTGCTGGCATTTCTGTTTTATATTTTTTTTATTGGTGTTTAATTCTATTGATCGTGAAGTGAAATTTCCTATTTTATTTCCTTAAAATTATTGCTTTACAAATATTTAGTCGTTTAAATTATTTTAAAATTAATTAAGTTATAAGAATATACAACATGATTATTTTACATGTCATTTGTTCTAATTCTACTTTGTTAAGAATAGGATTTTTCAAATTTATTGAACTGGATACGCGTATGACAATACTAATTGCAAATTAATAATTACTAAACGTATTTATAAAATTGATGTTACTTAATAATGTTAATTGAGTAATTAAAATACCATTTATTGTGCAGTACATTATTTTTTATAGTATATAGTTAGAAAAAATTTCAGTTAGCAGATAAGTTTTTAGATATTTCAAGTGGCAGAAATCATATGAACGAGCTCGAAAAAATAACTTGTCGATTTATAGGTGAAACCAGCAGGAGTGGTCTTCCGAAAACTATCTTGAACACTCCCAAATAAACTTGTCATGCCAGAGAACGCCTTACATGGTATGGGTAAATAGTAAAATAGTTACAAAATAATAACTTTTGGCATTTATTGAATTTAGAATTTTTACTGAATCTCCCGTGTTATTCATAGCTAGTTATTTGATGATTAATTCTTGACATACGTTAATAGTATCCAAAAATCAAATTTCTGTTTTAGACACATTTTTATCCGCCGATTAAAATAGAAATTTAACATAAAACTGCACTAGTCACAAACTCTCATGCTAAATTCGATAAGTTTAAGTCATCGCGTTTTTGAATGATTAAGTTTACTTATTTCAAAAAGTACAGACCGATATATAGTCAATCCCTTATTGGATTTGGCTCCAAATTTGGCAGGTTTCTACATTATGGATGTTAAATCTGTGTGCCGAATTTTATTAATCTGACTCTCTTCATTTTGTAATTATCGTGTCAACTTAGAATTCGAACAGTTGGATATACGAACTTCCCATTAACAGATTTTACTCAAAATTTGAAAACAATCTGCAAATCTGGTGCAAAATCCATATACCAAATTTCATTCATTTAGCTCAAAGAGTTTTTGAATCATCTTTGTTACAGGCAGAGAGAGAACGAGCATTTTCTAAAAATGTGTTTTTCGAACTCGGGTATGTCTAAAACGTACAGATTCGTCAAAATATCAAAATTGCATTTTTTGGGCGATTTCCATACTTTATCTATGCTACGTATACGAGAAAGTAAAAAGAAGAGATGAATATATGTATATTTCCAACTGGGGGGATTTAATGTCTTTCAATACATCACATCTGTGTGAAACTGGAATTTTGGCCATCCTATAAATCTTTGTATAAAGATGAAAGTTAATATGTTCTTTTGTAAAATTCTACAGATTTTGTTAGATATTGTCAAAAGTTTGTACACAAGCACTGTAAGACAAGCAGAAGATCAGTTGCGTTTAAATTAGCAGTTAATTAAAATAGTAGTTGCATAAAATTAATAATTGTTTTAATTGTTAATATTAAAGGCTTGGTAAATTATGCTGCTTCTTTCGTACTGTAGTTCTGAATAATTTTTTTTTCTTAATGCCACAATGTGACTCTTATCTAAACAATCATCTATACTTCTCGGTGATTTATTGTGTCCATATTTATCAATCAGTAATAAAGGAATAGATTAATACAAGTCAGTCATTTACTTATAAATAGACCGCTGATCTACCTTGTCAATAATAAAGAAATAAGAGTGATACAAATCAGTCATTTACTTAAAAATAAATCGCTGGTCTACCCTGTCAATAATAAAGAAATAGATTAATACAAGTCAGTCATTTACTTATAAATAGACCGCTGATCTACCTTGTCAATAATAAAGAAATAGATTGATACAAGTCAGTCATTTACTTAAAAATAAATCGCTGGTCTACCCTGTCAATAATAAAGAAATAGATTAATACAAGTCAGTCATTTACTTATAAATAGACCACTGATCTACCTTGTCAATAATAAAGAAATAGATTGATACAAGTCAGTCATTTACTTAAAAATAAATCGCTGGTCTACCCTGTCAATAATAAAGAAATAGATTAATACAAGTCAGTCATTTACTTATAAATAGACCGCTGGTCTACCCTGTCAATAATAAAGGAATAGATTGATACAAGTCAGTCATTTACTTATAAATAGACCGCTGGTCTACCCTGTCAATAATAAAGAAATAGATTAATACAAGTCAGTCATTTACTTATAAATAGACCGCTGGTCTACCCTGTCAATAATAAAGGAATAGATTAATACAAGTCAGTCATTTACTTATAAATAGACCGCTGGTCTACCCTATCAATAATAAAGAAATAGATTAATACAAGTCAGTCATTTACTTATAAATAGACCGCTGGTCTACCCTGTCAATAATAAAGAAATAGATTAATACAAGTCAGTCATTTACTTATAAATAGACCGCTGATCTACCTTGTCAATAATAAAGAAATAGATTGATACAAGTCAGTCATTTACTTAAAAATAAATCGCTGGTCTACCCTGTCAATAATAAAGAAATAGATTAATACAAGTCAGTCATTTACTTATAAATAGACCACTGATCTACCTTGTCAATAATAAAGAAATAGATTGATACAATTCAGTCATTTACTTAAAAATAAATCGCTGGTCTACCCTGTCAATAATAAAGAAATAGATTAATACAAGTCAGTCATTTACTTATAAATAGACCACTGATCTACCTTGTCAATAATAAAGAAATAGATTGATACAAGTCAGTCATTTACTTAAAAATAAATCGCTGGTCTACCCTGTCAATAATAAAGAAATAGATTAATACAAGTCAGTCATTTACTTATAAATAGACCGCTGGTCTACCCTGTCAATAATAAAGGAATAGATTGATACAAGTCAGTCATTTACTTATAAATAGACCGCTGGTCTACCCTGTCAATAATAAAGAAATAGATTAATACAAGTCAGTCATTTACTTATAAATAGACCGCTGGTCTACCCTGTCAATAATAAAGGAATAGATTAATACAAGTCAGTCATTTACTTATAAATAGACCGCTGGTCTACCCTATCAATAATAAAGAAATAGATTAATACAAGTCAGTCATTTACTTATAAATAGACCGCTGGTCTACCCTGTCAATAATAAAGAAATAGATTGATACAAGTCAGTCATTTACTTATAAATAGACCGCTGGTCTACCCTGTCAATAATAAAGGAATAGATTGATACAAGTCAGTCATTTACTTATAAATAGACCGCTGGTCTACCCTGTCAATAATAAAGGAATAGATTAATATAAGTCAGTCATTTACTTATAAATAGACCACTGATCTACTTTGTCAATAATAAAGAAATAAGAGTGATACAAATCAGTCATTTACTTATAAATATATAGCTGGTCTACCCTTTCAATAATAAGGAAATAGATTGATATAAATCATTCATTTACTTATAAATAGATCGCTAGTCTAAACTATCAATAATCAAGAAATAGATTGATATAAATCAATCGTTTACTTATAAATATATCGCTGATCATCCCTTTCGGTAATAAAGAAATAGATTGATATAAGTCAAGACATCTGCTTATAAATAGATCGCTTGTCTCCCTTATAGAACTAGACTAACTGCTAAAAAGAAATAGTATTAATATGAAACTATATCCCTTGAATGAGGGAAAGTCTTTTCTGTTCCGGGTCAAAATTTCCTTCTAAATCGGCAGATTTCATCTAATCATTATGGAAGGACTACAGTGGAATACAATTCGTTCTAGGAATAATCCTAGCTGCGAATATTATTGTGCACACACGTAACTATTGATGATCTAACTGCAGATTTTGATTAAAATTCTTGTTCTTTCATTACTTATTTTCTGTCATGAATGTGAAATTCCTTGTTGCATGCTTTTGCAGGAATATTAATCAGATTTGAATCTTCATTAGCTGAAATTTTTGAATAGCAATCGTGTGAAAAGTAAACATCATGTGGCCGGTCATCGTCTTACAATAGATTTTGATTCAAATTCCTAGTTCTATGTTATTTATTTATTTCAATGAACATATCAATCTTTTATGACTCGCTGTTGCTGAAATATTGGTTTGATTTCAATCTCCAATGGCTGCATTTTATGAAGAGAAATGGTAATAAGAATGAACGTCGTCTGGCCAGTTAATCGTTGTATCTATCGTTAAAAGGGCGTGTCTGTTGGAGTGAAAAATATATATATTCGTTGCCAAACAATATAAAAAAATACAGCATAAAATATACCCTGAACAAAAGTAAATTTAAAAACATATTTCAGATCGGGGCTATAAAATGGAAATGGCGGTTTTTATGATGAAGAATCCCTGAAAAGGGAAATAAAAGAAGCAAATATTGCTTCATAAAAAAAGGTTTGAAGTGAACAGATAGCCCTCAAAATAAATGTAAGATTCAATAGAATAGGGGAGATAGGACTTCAGTTTTTGTTGTCAATAGATGGTGATTTTTCAAAATCTGAACAAGCCGAAATGACAACGGAGGCATCAAATGTTGCTTTTTTTCAGCTGCATTTACATTAAAAGGTAGTTTGTGATACATTATGAAAAGTGCATTATCTCTACAGTGAGTAGGAAAAATTCACATAAGTTTATCGAAATAAGCTGAAAAGATGAGAAATCATGCAAAATGCTTTAATTACGTTTTCTTTTCAGTTGAAGGTCTTACTTTGTTGTAAAATAGTGTGCAAAAAAGTGTGTTATAAATTTAATTGATAGGAGAAGTGCAGTGGAGTGTCCGATCCATATATATATGTAATGATATTTTAAACTCTTAATTTCAATTTAATTAATTTCCAAGAATTTATCTTAATTTAGCCCATAGTAACTTCATTCTAAAAATATTCTCTTATTTCGTGATCCAATTCCACTTTTCTACTTAATTAATTCAAGAGAAGCTTCATAAAATTGCTTAGTCAGCTAAACACCGAGATACTTTCACACGCTCGGCGTGAAGGGGTAAAAATGTCCAGTAAGCACATTCTTTCTTAAAAGATCCCTGTGTTTCCCTTACATGTGATCGACATGCGTCAGAAATCCCTATCAGAATCTTATTAATATATTGGTACTGTGAAGAAATATTTTCCCTATCAAATTCTAAGGTTATATAAGGCGAGGGATAATTTATTTCGGCCCTTCTTCCCCACTTCGGCTTTTGTCTGCGCTGCGGCGGACGTCTTGTCCGCGTCTCTGCTTGTAAATAATTATGCTTACCCGATGGATTAAAAAGAATTTAAAAATGTTAAAAGGTCTCTTCACTGCTGGTCACAACTGCATTCTGCTCACATAAAATAATATTACATATTAAAAAGCCGACAGGATTCCGAAAAGTATTACATATATATATATATAAATATAATTTCGCAGATGTGCTGCCGAAAAGAAGAAACTTGAAATTTTCAGTTCGATTTATTTCATCACGGATGTCATAATTTGTACAAGAGCGAAACAATGATCAAATGATATTAGATTACATTTCGATCTATAGCAAAGTATTCGAAATTTTTCCCTTCAGTGCTTTTACTATGAGATTCTGATAAGGATTTCTTTGCCATGTGTCTATTTAGGCAAGGGGATCTGAGGGATCTTTAAAAAGTATGTATGAAGGTAGGAACTTTTATCCATATTTTCCCGATGTGGGAACCATATAATCAACAGTATTATTAAGCGCGTGTTAGAATTAACCAAATAAAAATGTGGGAAATGTGCGAACAATAAATAAAGAAACATTTTAGAATGCAGTTAATATGGGCTAATTTAAATTAGGACATTAATTAAAATTTAAATTAAATTAAGAAATGTCATTACATAAGTTAAGATAGTGCATGAAACCTAGCATTAAACAGAATGAACCAAGCAATGCGTAGATTATTACTTTTATTAACTTTATATTTATTTTGAGAGATTGGATGAGAGAGGAAAGAGATTGGAGATTAGATGTAATGCTTAAGTATTCGATTTAATGGCAATTGCTATTTAGGCAAATTAGTATAAGAGAATCATGTAAAGTTTCTACTGAAAAGACATAGATTCACTAGTATACAAAAATTATTTAAGTGAAGGAAAACGAAAGAGAATTTACCCCTTTTGAGAGGATTTTTTTAAAATTAAACCAGAGGGAGTGGTTTCTTAAAACTTTCACAAATACATTCTAATAAACTTGCCATGTCAACTATTGGAGAACAATAGTTACGAAATATTAAATTTTTACGTGTATTTGGCACTTTTACTGAATCTATCGGGTCATCCTTGGTGTGTTATTTGGCAATTAATCCTTGGCACGCGGGTAATAGTATATATATATATATATATATAATATAATATAGGGTGCAGCAATAAAAAAAAACTCGGACAAAGTTATTACATCAAAGAATAGAATTTGGCTTTTTTGCAATGCCAAGCAAAAGATATGCTATTTTAGAGTTGTTTAAGCAAGGGAAACGACAGTATGAGGACGTGCGTTTGCTTAGTATGTCTCGGCAAATAGTGTCTGATGCAATCTATTGTTTCAAAGATTCAAAGAGCTTGGTAATGATGCTCAAAGTCCAGGAAGTGAACGAAAACGCATGGGGGACAATTGCAATAGTTTTGAGGTTATCAAAAAGCGAGTTCAATGAAATTCGAGGGTTCCCGTGAGAAAAATCACTTGTGAACTGAAAATAAGGGACCGATCAGTGCAACGAATGGCAGATACTGAGGTTGGGCTGAAGCCTTACAAGTTCCAAAAAGTTTCGCTTCTCAATGAAGAAAACAAACTCGTGCAGCACCAAAGACACCAAAAACTTTTGAAACGGGTCGCAAGTCAGCGGTGAGATAGATTCCTTTTCATAAATGAAAAGCTCTTTACCATCCAAAAGCTCATAATTCCTAGAACTATAGGATTTAGTCTATAGATGCTCTAAGCACTTCAACAATTGTAGAACATTGCAAAATTTCAAAGTCGGTCATGGTCTGGTACGGAATTTGCACAAGCGGCAAAACATGTCTGGTTTTTGTGGTTGAAGTCGTTAAAATAAATCAAAAAGTGTACCAGCGGGACATTCTAGAGACTGTTTCATTTCTGTGGACCAAAATGCACTTCGGCAATGTAAAGTGGGAGTTTCAACAAGACTCCGCATCAACTCACAAGGCTAAAAAGACAGAAGAGTAGTAAAAGGCTCATTTTCCGGACGCGATATCATCTGGAGAGTGGGCACAACACTCGCTGAATCTCAATTCTATGATTACAGTGTAAGGTCCATTTTGGTGTTTAGGGCTTGCACTAAACGATATAAAAGTTTGGATTCTCTAAAGCAATGGCTTCGGAGGGAATGAGATAGATTAAAGGTAGAAGACTTGCGGCCCATTGCTGAAAATTTCAATAAGCGTTTGCGCCTCTGCATCACTGTTTTGAGGAGATAAAGAATTTTTATCATGCGAGAACATGATGTTATTTCGGTTAGAAGGTTTTTGAAGACACAAAATGCATGGACAGAAAATTGCCGATTTATCGCTTTTGAGGAATCAATTTCCCAATTATAAGGTTATTAGAAAATGATAAAGAATGTTGTCACATTTGGTGAAGTTACAACTTGGCGCGAATGTTCGCCATGTACCCGATTTTCCTGCCTGGCCAATAAAGGGCAGGATCGTAAGAACTTATCGCGCGAAGAAACTCAAATGAGAAAATGAGAATCAACTCGAAGCATCGCTGGGAGGTATCGAAATATATATGTATATATGCAGGTGTGTGTTTGATTGATATCAAGTGACTTAAAAAAATAATGTTCTCACATGATAACATGAAATTTGAGATAGCTGAGGTACCTAAAGTACAGTATTATGCTTACGTGCTTGAACAAAAAGGATCTGAAAAATGAGAGTGTTAACACTTATTTTCTTCACATGATATCCTTTTAACACTTTTCATTCGGAAAAGTAATTCGATACGTAATTATTCACCTAATACAAAGACTTGCTGCTTCGAAAAATAAATCTATATAATTGTTTTAAATTGAATTCTCTCTTTTAATTCATTTATATCGTCTTACTGCACTGCAAGTACTTTTAACACTCAAAAATAAGTAAATAAAATGTGAAAATGATACGTCGTCTTGAATGGTGAGTGAGAGTCATCATCCGAGCTCAAAGTGTTAACTTATATAGATAAATTATTCAATAGTTTCCACTTCCTAATAATTAAATGATATTAAATCATACGCTCAAGGGATTGAAAATCTTCACAAAAAATTTGATAAAACTGGTACTAGAACGACTCACCGTTCCACCGCAAAATAAAAACAAAATTCTCCAACCTATCTTTTCCTTGCCAAATCCATTTCATCTATACAAATCCGATGCTGCGGAATTTTTTTCCCTCCGGATACTTTATTTCCCTTTTTTCCCCCGAATACTTTAGCAATGTCCACATTGTCACGGATTTCTCCGTGCACAGGGAAATTGATCCCTGAATAAATACTGCTACGCTGGAAAAAAAATGGACCCATAGAGTTTCGATTCCAGTTTCTCTAAAGAATAGGTCCGTGAGTGATTCTTTCCATTTCGAATATGGATAATGGTTCGAATTTTTCCTCTGTTCCTAGAACAGGAGGTATTCGTTTTATGCATTCTTATAAATGACGAGGAACAGGTTGTAGAGAATGGAGACGGAAAAAGATGCGTAGTTTTAAAGCTGATATATGTTTATCAGTATGCTCTACATCAGAAGCAACAGTCTGAGACATACAACCGCTTCTTCAACGTCAAAGCTTTGTTCGGAAATTGGAATTCATGGAAAATTTTATTAATCTTACTTTCTTCAATCAATCAATTCAATCTTCAATCAATTTCTTTCTTATTTAATCATCCTTACAAAACATCGATTACTTTGTCATAAAAGGTACAATAGGCAAAAAGGGTTATAACGATAAGGCACAACATTATCATTTCTTGAAGTACAATTTTATTGTTTGCTTACCAATACAATATGGTGATCCTGTTTTCATCAAGATTATTCCGCGGTTTAAGTTGCGTGTATTTTTTAAATGAAAATGTTATTTAAAAACATTAAGAAAAAAAGTTACTGTTTTGTAGTTAGGGGAATTATATAGCAAATATATATAACTCTCGTGAGAACAGAAAAAATAGAGTTTCTCGTGCATCCCATGATTAATCAGCTGGCACGAGCACGCAGCTTAAATTGAGAAGTCATCTTGATGAAAGTAGGATCAGTACAATTAACAACTACAGTCGCTAGGGAGTAGTGTTTTTAATACTTTAACATCATTGAATTTTTTTGTTGGTACTTGACAAAGCCTACTTTAATAGAAAAGGAAAATCACTGTGACTGCTTCGGATGATTTGATTATAATTGCCTTAACATTAATAAAAACCCTTTCCCATCTTTGAAAGAGTAATTAAATACCTAATTAACTATGTGTTTAATTACTTAAGCATTTATGAATTTGATATCATCACGTCATTAGCATTTACATGTGCTGATGACCTGCGCATTTAATGTTTCCACATTGGTGAATTATACTTGTTGGAGCAGTAAAATAAAGCGAGATATGGTCACTGGAATTGCTTCAGGAAGTTCCATTACAGCCCATCCTGATCATAATGAAATCAGGATGATAGGAATTGAGTTTTTCCGTTAAAAACCTGCAATGTCTTATTTAAGAGGACAGTGAATATCATTTTGAATTATTTGAAAATTTCCATTGCAGTCATCGTGATTGCAATGGATTGAGAATGGTTTCTGATTTCCTCGTATTGTGTTCAGCTGGAGCTTTGAAAAATCACTTTGACAAAAGAAATCGGAATCGAAGATTTTAAGTTTTTCTAATTACAAATTTTAAGAATTTTGAAGATTAATTTGGAATTTTTTTAAACCCCTGACACCTAAAGGCTTCAGGGATTTTATACTTCAAAAATACTGAAACGCCTGTTTCTTTTTTGAAAGATAACATAAATTCCCTATTATTTCAATAAAAAATGCTAATATTTTTTAGGTGTCATTACCTAGCAATAGCTATTAGGAGGATTTGTACAATAAAATGATTTCAGATCTTCTTTCTTTCAGAATGAGATATTTTAACAAACAAAGCACTCTTTTTATGTTTTCAATAAATCATAATTCAATTAATTAATAGATATCCAGACGACAATCGTACTTTGCTTGAACGAACGTTTGGGGCGCTCCAGTATTCAAAGTGTTGAGATCCCAGAATAATTCACATAATAGAATTATATTTAAAACGATCGATTGAATTATTGAGAGAAGTTTAGTTCCATCTTGACTCCTTATCGATATCATTTTTAATATTTTCATTACTTTTATTTACATCACATTCAGAATTTAATTTAAAAGGAATGCATTGCTTCAACATTAAATAATATTTTACATAATCTTATTTCATGACAAATGCATTTCTATTAATTACGAACATCCAGTTCATTCATTCATTGCATTATAATTCGTATTTCCTAGTTTTTTTCTTACCCATTAATTATCCTTATAAATTTAATAATTTCAATAGATAAAACAAACGGCATTTAACATGGAACAGGATAGCTTATAATTTTTCCCAAAGGGGGGGGATTTTGATGGAAAATGGGGAAAACAAATGAGAATGTTCATACTGGTTCATAGAAAAATAAGACGAAACTTTCAGACACAATGAGGAATGGAATCAACTTCCATCCAACTACTCGGTTTGGTACAAAAACCAGAGATCATATGTCTAGCAGATTTAATAACATGAATTCTTAATGCAAAATACTGGACTTCTACAGGAAAGAAATTTGATACGTCAGGATATTGTCCATCCACAAGTAATTCACACATTGTTGATAATTAAAGAGGAAGCAAAACTTGATGTGTTGTTATTTTATCGCATGTTGAAAATCGTCAGTTACTATCGAATTCAATTTTAAAGTTGCAAAAATAATTTAAAGTTATAAAGATAATTCATGGACAAACACTATTTCAATTATCGTTAAAATCTAATATTCCTGATTCGATATCATTGCACAAATGTAATTCGCTCATTTTCAGTTAATAGTTAAAATTATAACTGATAGATTAACAGTTAAAGCGATAATATCATAATATATAACATGTTATATATATTTAAAATTAAATATTCAAATTATTATTACAGTAAAATAAATTATTAAAATAATTTCAAATTAAAGCGAGCTATAATGCAAGAATTTTGAAAAATAATGCTACGATTCTTTACGGAAAAGCTAAAGATTATTTTAAAATTAAAAGTTAAATTATTTTAAATTAACAATATTTATTATCTTTTTACTGATAAAAGCGAATCTTAATGAAAAAAACAATATGTTAAAATATAAGCCAACTGGATTTCCATGATATTTATTACAGTTCCTTGTGTAATTATTATTATTATTATTATTGTACAAGATAAAATATCCACCGCTAATTCTATTTCTGATTCATTTTATTTTTCTTTAACCATAAACAAAGATAATAATAATATTATTCATGAAAGCTGTCCAGTAATCTATCAAAATATGTGGGTGTGGCCTTTCTTTGTGGTTGTTTTTGGCCCAACTATGATGCGGTCATCCATTACAGTTTTTAAAGATATTTGCCTTTATTTGATATGAAAATTATATACAGAAACTGAAAGGCTATAAATATTTGAAAAGATAAGTAAGATCACGAGATTAAATATTGAATAATATATAGAATATAAGTATGTATTTCATTTTAAAGCCTTTGTTTTATTATTTTAGAAATCATTATTAGTTCGAAATGTCCTACAATATTATTTCGATATCTTTACAATATTTATCCGCATTCAGAATTCCGAACAATCTCGTGGAGATATCGTACAATATCTTTTGCAAGTAGGGATGGCAATTGTTTAGATTTATATAAGGAAAACATCTGTTGTGTCTTTTGTTAAACAAGAACTGCATTTAAAACCAGCTGTCCTTGCAATAATAATTTCTGATGCAAATTTCAGATATGAATATGCAATGCATCTAATATTTATCACATTCATTTCAAACTTAGAAAAAAAGAAGAAACTCTGTGCTTAGAGAATTTTTGTATTATATATTGTTATAGGATTCTATGTTCTATTTATATTTTTTAAGTCATTTTCCAGACTTTTAAAAAATAATTTTTAAAGAATGTAATGATTTTTAAACACGGTAGACAAGACATAATAGAAGGGTACTTACTTTGTTTGGATCTCAATTTCTGAATTATACGAAAAAGGAATGATGTCAATTAACAGTGATGATAATTATAATCTTAGAAATATATTATTTAACTCTAATATTATAAATAAGTAATTATGTTGAATAAATAAACAGAACACACCACTTTGAATACAATTATTGTACAAAAAAAATTCAAAATATATTGTATACCTTTTACAATGCTTTTTAAATAAACTTAGCAGTTTTTATTGATTTCCATTGAATAAATTACCATATAAAACAAAATAGATATTAAGGATTCAAAGTGCCTACATTTATTAACTAACTAAACAAGTCAAAAATTCTTAATTTTTTAAAAAAAAATTTAAAAATTTAAATTTTGAATTAAAAAAAATAAATTCGGTTTACTAACGAAATTTTAATATGATATTAATTGAAAATTCAAGAAACCAGAAAAAATATTTCAATTATTTACAAATTCTGACTACATATCATGTAATTATTCAAATTCAACTATATCATTAAAAGTGTCATATCGAATTATAAACATAATTGCAATGACAAGACTCAATTTTTGAAATGAATTAAAAAACGAAAATTCATCTAAAAAAATAAAGAAAAGACTAAAAAAATTGGAACATCAGTATAAAGATTGATAACTTTTTTACTGGAGAATAAATCCCAGATAAGAAAAAGAAAAAAGGGACGGCTTTTTTACTTCTTTCCGAAGATGATAAAACGGAACTTCGATCGATATTGAATTTGTGTCCTGAAACAAAGGCTGGCAGGATCTAATTTTCTTGGTATATTCATCTCTTTCTTCTGGTCTTTGAGCTTGGTATTTAAGGCGACCGACGTCGCACCGATAATTCTAGTGGGTCCTGGAATTTGCATTGATCGAGGCGCCCTGATACGGTTTATCGCCTTCTCCTGTAAAACCATGCTTCAGATATTTCGAAAAAGTTTGGAAGCGCACAGCTTAATGAAAAATTCAATCCTGTTTTAGTAATAGAGATACCATCCTTTCTGGGGATTAAAGCATAGTGATCTTAGCGTTGGATCTAGCGTTTCCATTGTTTTCAATATTTTTACCTATTTTTCATTTTTTACATTTTTGTATATGGAATATAGAGGAAGTATTGTAATTGTCAATAAATTGGAACTGAGGTTTCAACGAATCTTCACGTGTTAGATCTCCCTGAATTGGAAAAACACATTTTTGGAAAATGCCCGTCTGTCTGTTTGTGACAAAAGTAACTCAAAAACGATTTGAACCAGATGATTGGTATACGGTCTTTACACCAAATTTACAGATTTCTATAAAATTTTGAGAAAAGTCTGTTCAGAGGAATTCTGTCAGTCCGGCTGCTCGAACAACACAATAATTACAAAGCGAAGAGATAGATAAAACTCGGCACACAAATTTAATATCTTAAAACACATTTTCGGTGTTTTGTTTGTCCATCTGATTTTCAGTAAATTTATCTATCTGTTTGTTTTTTTGTGAATAAGGAAACACATTTTTGGCATAAAGTCTATCTATCTGTATTTCAATAAATCTATCTATCTGTTTGTTTTCTGTGAACGAGATAGCTCAAAAACGCCTAGCCAACATTATGGCTCTTGTGCCAATAAAATCCACAAAATCCACAAATCCACAAAAACGCCTAGAACTAGACGGATGAATTTTGATACATAGAATGAAATTTCATTCGTGGAAAGATTACCTGTAAAGCTGTTATACCATAAGTGAATTCGGTAATTGTAAAACAAAAAAATCTTGATAAATAAAATTTGGTACACTGGTCTAGCATCTAAAATATAGATACTTATCAGATGTTGAACCATAAACGTCAAGCGATTGACTGTCTGTCGGTTTGTGATTTTGCACGCATGTAAACACAATAACTCACAATGAAAATCGATGTGTTATCAATGTGACTACAAATGGAGTTTTGCATCACATCTTGGCCATATTCTCGAGTTAAATTCAGTAAAAATGCTAGATCCGAGTTAAAAATCTACATTTCGCATTTATCGTTCCTTAATATCCTGTTAAGTATATGTGGGCTTTCCCAATATCCGCATCACGCAATTTAGAAAGAGAACACCTTTCTGAAAACATTATCGTGTCCAAGTAACTAAAACTAATTTCTGAGGTTGTTAATTACATTCTGTAATTGAAATAAGCTTCTGCAATTCTTAATTAAAGTAGAAGAAAGCGCATGGAGCTGCTTTTCAATGCAGCTCAGATCAGTTCGAATCTGCAATCAAAATCGATAAAAAATGCATGCATATAGGAAAGTCAATTTAATTCAATTCAATCAATCAAATTAATTAATAATTAATTGTAATCAATTAATTGAAATCAAGCCCACATTAAATCAGGATCAATTTTTTAAAAAGCCGAATCTGTAATGAACCACTTCATCTACAGATCATCTTCAGCGTTTTAGAGAAATAAAGCATTAATTCTTAAAAAAAAAAAAAAAAATACGAATTAAAAGCGAACTTTTTTGAAAAAAAAAAGAAACAATGATTGTTAAATATAATTTACCAAGTGATAACGTATGATTCAAAATCAATGCATTTTCAGATTGCACAGAACATTCAAAGCGAAAGGAGTTTCTGATGAGCCAACTGAGGTCTCATGTTTCAGCTTAGAGTAGTTTATTATGTTAAGTCTCTGTTCGAAGCAATACGAGAGTTATACTGGGACGGACCTCGTTATTTTGAGCCTGAGTCAGATGACGAGCACGGCACTTGAGTTTGCCCCCCCTTTCGTAAATTTCGCACCATATTAGGGAGATATTGTTTATTTCATGACTTGCATTGAAAGTAGATTAGACCCGCATATACGATAGATCCTTAAAGGAGCCGTATTTCGAGCAGCTTATAACTTCGAATCCGAGATCTTATCATTAAGCTATACGACCTACGGGTCTGAGATACTGCACGAGTCAGAAATATTTAGTGAATTTGTATATTAGAATAATAATCGACGTTACATGTGTATTGTGTGCAAAAATACGGGTCTTTTTATAAGCTATCCGCATTCATTTTTAGTCAATCAGTATAAGTCGCTTGTTTGCGTATTATGCTATATTTTTTGTCGCATTATCATTAGTCGCATAACCATATGACGAATTTTAATTCCACATAATATTTTTTGTGTATTTTAGAAAGGTACATGTATTTTCAATATCGCATCGAAACGTAAGATGTACGTACACACTTGAAACTTCGGAAATCGCTCAAAATATCGAACATTTTTTTTTATTGCTTAATAATGTTCTCTGATCCTTTAGCTTTCAAACGATACAAGATGTTGTCACTATTCGAAATATTTCTCGAGCTATAATTATTTTTCTGGAGGTGCTTTCATTAAAAACTATAGTTACGGTTTTTTTCAAAACTCATTTTCTGAAGAATGATATTTTTACACTATGTTGCTTCATTCAAACAATCATAACTCAACAAGAAATGAACCAAATACAATTATTTATATATCAAAATAATCTGTATGAAACAGTGGATGTTTTGTACCTCAATCAAAATCATATTTATAGAATTAAAATTTTAAAAGCTATTTAAATGTTAAAATTACAGAAAAATCTCGCTTTTTCTATTCTTCGTTGATGAAAAAACTATTTAAAAAAAAACTATATATTTTTATAACTTGATTGTGGCAGACAACATGAAGACTAATATTAGGCATAATTTCCAACTAGAATTGTGTGTTTGTATAAATTAGAATTTAAGATATCATGTTTCAAAAAAAATATGCTAATTAGCTTATTAAATATTATTTAATTAATTAATAATTAGTGTAATATGGCTTTTTCTCACTGAAATGAGTTTAAACATATATTAATGACCTACTGTGAAATAACTGGATTTTTAAAGTTAAAATTTAAAAAAAAATCTTTTAGTGTGTACGTACACCTTAATAAAAATTGATCCTTGATCCACCAATTGTTCGCAGACCACAGTTTGGAAATTCACTTTTTACCCCATGTAGAATTGCTTCCGACCATAAGTTGTATGAAATTCGGGCACTTTTTGTTTACTATATCCTCTAATTGTTTGTAATTTTAAACCTTCCTGGTCGCTTGATTCTTGTTGATAATGTTGTTTTGTTAATTAAAATCAAACATACGTAGTAGAAATGGCGAATATACTCAGAAAATTTACTTTATTTCCTAATCTGATAAGATTTCCTTCATTTCATTAGAATTTAAGTTTGATATTTCACTAAGGAATAACAATGACAAAAGACTGAACAATAGATTCTAAAGTATTAAATAATTCCAAATTCACTGGTGTCAAAAGGTAAATAATATTTGAGACGAAGTCCTTCGCGATGCAAATGCCTTGATTTTAAAATAAACGCAAAATGTTTCTATTTTACGTCTTATTCTTCAAGGTGACTCTGGCGGAAAATATTTAAGGATAATTTGCATCAAACTGAATTATGCTGAGGATATTGATCCTTATCTGGATATAAGTAACAAACACCTTCAAAATATTCTGAAGAATCTTTATTCTATGCGAAACCACTGTTGCGCGATAGCATAAATTAAGTTCGTTATACGATATGCTTCGAGGGAATTGCATAATAATGGCTGGTTGCGAAATAAATATTAAGGAATATAAGCATGTATATATTTTTGTTTGTTATTTTATTCATCATTAGTCTGTTGCACATTTGACTATTCATATACAAAATAGCGATCGCTTTTTTATTGAAAATCTATTTAATAATGCTTTTCCTTTCATGTAGTTTTTACTATCAAATTTTATTTATCTATTGAAAATAATCGCATAACTTAAATTTTTAATAAATGTTTTCGTTATTAATTCAGGGATAAAAGGAAATCTATTGAGGAAAGTAGTTTAAATCATTAAAAGATGAATAGACTATAAAATTGTGCATCATTATAAGAAAATTCAACAGAAATGCCTCGATTGCAACAATAAAAATAAAAAAAAACCCGAAAACTAAATAAAGAATGAGAGGGATATTTTCTAATCTTGGTCTGATTGCTAATTTCTAAACCTTTAAAAATTTTTTAATGACCTAAAGTATTATATAAGGTGTTCATTAATTATTGTCGGGGTTTCCGTACCTCATAACTTTCGAATAAAAAATATTACACCAAAACCGATTACGTATTCGTAAATTATAACTCAAAGAATTTTATTAATTATATTAAAGTGTAAAGCTTGAACAGTTTGCACTTTGTAGGCATACAGCTGATGGCGATTATGTATTCGTAAATTACAACTCAAAGAATTATGTATTCGTAAAGTACAACTCAAAGAATCGCCAGAATTTTATTAATGATATTAAAGTGTAAAGCTTGCACAGTTTGCACTTTGTAGGCATTCAGCTGAAGGCGATTCTTTGAGTTGTACTTTACGAATACATAATTCTTTGAGTTGTAATTTACGAATACGTAATCAGTTTTTTCGTAATATTTTTTATTCGAAAGTTCTGAGGTACGGAAACCCCGACAATAATTAATGAACACCCTGTATTTATGCTATAGTATCGATAACTTCACTGCAGGGAAAGTTGTGAAATCTAAATTTTTATATAGATCACGGGTTCTGTTAATCAAATCTAATAATAGTAATAAGTTTTTCATCCTCTAATATTTTATACATACCAAGAAACTCCACTCATTTATGGCTAAAATTAATTCTTCAAGATTTCAAGAATTAAAAAAAAACTTGAAGAATTTCTTTTTCTATTTAGAACGTATTAATAGCTACCGAAATGATTTATCTAACTAAAGGTATTTTCTTTAAGGAACACTTACTTAAAATAGAGAAAATTCAAATCTTCATAACTCGGTCAACATGATAAATACAAAGCCTTTTGTCTTGAAAATCTTATTATACCAAAAATATTTAAGAAAAAGATAGTAAAACAGAGAGCCGCATAAAAATTTAATCATCTTAATTTTTAACAACTTAAAATCAATTTTTTATGTCATTATTATCTTTATTGGAATTTTTAAAAATATATATAGCTGTATTTCCTAAAATGAGCAGAAAGTACTTGTTAAATGAAGAAGAAAGCTCTTAAATAACCTTCTATATATCTAAGATAATTAGTAAAATCAAAGAATGTGAAAATTCATATCCCCCCCTAAATATGGCAAAAGTGGTTGCCCCTTCCCCTATTAACTAGAGAAATTTCAAAAACATTACTTCACTGCATGTTTCTATGTTGAAAGATACTTCAGAAAAGATTTAGCATTAGCATTAATCGTAGATTCGATTTTATCAATTTTTATTTCATTTGGAATCGACACTAGATATGTTATCAATGGTTCACGCCATTTTCGAATGATATTGCAAAATAAAATCTTTATGCAGTCATCACTTTCTATAACTAGTCTTATTTCACTAATTTAATTCATAAATTTATTTAGCCATTTGGAACTATAACTAATCAATCAGAAAGCTTTATATTGGCTGCGCAAGTATAATTTAAAATATTGTTTTCATTTGGAGTGACATGTCTAAATATTGGTTGATATAACTAAATTAATGTTGTTAATATATTTTGGGGAATTGCTGGTTGTCGAAGATGACAAATGACAGTAAAACATATAGCTAATCAGTCAGAATGCTCTATATTTATAGCGCAAGTGTAATTTAAAGTATTATTTCGCTTGGTGCGACTTGTCTAAAAGTTAATTGATTTGACTAAATGAATGTTGTTTATATATTTAGGAAATTGCTGGTTGTCGAAGATGACAAATGACAGTAAAACATATAGCTAATCAGTCAGAATGCTCTATATTTATAGCGCAAGTGTAATTTAAAGTATTATTTCGCTTGGTGCGACTTGTCTAAAAGTTAATTGATTTGACTAAATGAATGTTGTTTATATATTTAGGAAATTGCTGGTTGTCGAAGATGACAAATGACAGTAAAACATATAGCTAATCAGTCAGAATGCTCTATATTTATAGCGCAAGTGTAATTTAAAGTATTATTTCGCTTGGTGCGACTTGTCTAAAAGTTAATTGATTTGACTAAATGAATGTTGTTTATATATTTAGGAAATTGCTGGTTGTCGAATATGACAAATGACAGTAAAACATATAGCTAATCAGTCAGAATGCTCTATATTTATAGCGCAAGTATAATTTAAAGTATTATTTCGCTTGGTGCGACATGTCGAAAAGTTGGTTGATTTGACTAAATGAATGCTGTTTATATATTTGCGGAATTGTTGGTGTCGAAGACGACTAATAACTAAAAAGCATGGTGTCTTATTTTCAAAATTTTGAATAATTGACTGGAATTGTGTTGTTTCGTGTCTTTCTGATTCGATATATAATTTCTTTTCTTTTCAAATGGAGTATTCCTTTCCCAGTCTTTAAGAATGCAATAACTCAATATCAAATGATGTCATCTATCATCTCTCTCTGTTTTTTTTAGAAATCTCTTATTCAATTATGAAGAACGGAATTTATACATGATTTGGTAATAAAAAGAAATCAAATTCTATTTCATCTCTCCCAATCCTACACAGAAACGAATCCCTTAACAATCTGCAACAGCAGGGACAAAACCTAATCAAATAGAAGAACAAAAAAAAAAAACATCGTAAAACTATGTTTCCTTCCTCGTTTTTTTGAGCAATTTGGTCGAGGGAAACTATCTATAAATTATTCCCTTTTTTTTCGCTTTATGTCAGAAACAAAGTTTCTTGTATACTTTTTTGTCCATTTCCAAACGTGAACCGTAAACAAAAGAAAGGAAAAATAACAAAAAGGAATGGAATGCGACCCAAGACCAAAAACAATGACGCAGTCGACGAAAGGGAAGTTCTACTGAACCAGAGGGGAAAACTTGTCGCTGGAGAAAATAGGATATTCTACGAGGTCCATTAATTTACCATTCTGGAACAACACACTATAAACAGCCTCCCGGGTGATATTTATCCATTGTTAAGGGAACAGGAAATGGTCACAGGCCTGACCAGAAGCCAACCTTTCCAACGCGTAATTTTGGAGAGAACTAGATAGAAAGCAATGTGGTGGTAGTAGGCAATGGGTTTGGGTTTCAAAGTTTTAATGTTCATTTGGATAACGGTAAGGAAAGAAAGTTTTGGTTTCGAATTTAGGTATCTGAACTGATTTAAGGTATTCTGATGAAATCAACCCCCAAAAAGAATTCCTAGATAGAATATACTGAATAGAATCAATTCGTGTTTAAAAGATACATGTAGAATGCGCCATAGCAGTTCGAATTTTAATTCCATAGAACATCTTGCGATTGCAGTTCTTGTTAAAGGCAATTCTTTTATTTTTGGGATTTTTTTCGTTTGCTTGCTTTATATTTGACATTAAACTATCACTCTAACAACAGAACAGTTATATATATACATATTTACTAATTCTTACATGAACTTCACCAAGACTATAAGAAATAACCTTGACAGCCGCCTAGAAAGCCTAACAATAATCCGCCAAATCCTGGCCTGAAATTTTCTAGAATAATGATATTTGCCTGAACAGTTTGATTCCTGAAGTACCCTTTTTTTATGCTTGTGGGTCAAACGTTATTGAATTATTTTACTGAATAGGACTAACAGAACTGTAAAACTATAATGTTGATGAAATTAAACTTTCCAAACACAAAGTATACATAACGTTGTATGGATAATAACATCACGGAATTCGAATGATAGAATCGATATTATGACTTCCAGGTTTATTGAAAAAAATTAGTACAAGAGGTTTCAAACAGATAGCACAACTGTATCAACTTTTCCACTAGCAAAAAAGCACGATAGAACGCAATAAGTCCTCGTTGACTCTGCAAACATGCTGAATAATGCTGTCTTTTGCATTTAAAAATTGTTGCGAGTTGTACCCTACCGACTTTCCGGAAATTCAGGAAAGCAGTCCGCAACATTTCCACCTTTTAAATATGGCATTATTCTGTATGTTTGTAGAATCAGGATCAATTGCATCCCAATGTGAAACACGTTGTTTTGTTAATAGAAAAAGTTGAGAATCTGCAGTGCTGCTTACTCAGGAATTTTGATAAAGCTAATATTTCTTGGAGAAGGGTTTGATTGTGGTACGAGACAAAAATTTATTCATGGCTTGGGTCTGGGGAGTTCAATTCTTCTTTGTCTTGCAGAAATCGCACGAGATTTCTAATTTTGATTTTGGACACTTTATTTCTCGTAATGTTGATCCACCAAATCCGCTCGAGGTCGTGGGTGGGTTTGTTAAGATGAAAAGATGTGGTAAGAGGGCAGCTAGGGGCATAATGAAGTGAATCACCCCTTCACCGTAGCCATAGTGTTTCGATCTTTTAATATGAAATCGCTTGACCGGACACCTTTTAATAAATCTTTTCATGTATGTACATTCAACCGACAGGGAATCCTAGAGATTCCTTGTTCGGGAATATTCTTTGGCGAAAAGAAGAAGAAAAGTGCTGTTTAATGGCGATTTCTATTAATATTTGTTTTTATGAAATCTCAAACATGTGATCAAGAGTGTTTGTCTTCTAAATTTCATGTCATTAAGACCCATACAACGTCATCCACAGCCCTGTGAGTTGTATAAAATATAATTTTTTTTTTATTTCGTTTGGAACATTTTACCCAATAAATCTCGATGTCCATTTCTTACAGGTTTTAATTTTTCTATTGGCCAGGATGAAAATGTATACAGATACACTAATGTATTGGAGAAGCCTTTAAGGCAAGAGAAAAATGACAGCGACTGATGAAAATTTTTCAAAATCTTATGTTTAATAGGACTTTTTAGAGGAGACATGAAAAAAACATATTCACACCACACTCGACTCTCTCTTTTGCATAACTGAAATCTAAAGTCATAGATCTGGCGATTATATGGCAAATTTCTGGCGAACATGGGAAGAAAGGTTAACATTTTAAAGGAATTAAATATTTCTATGAAATTTGAATATTTTGCGTTGTTTAATCAAGTGAATTTCTCCTATCGGTGAAAGATCGGATTTTCTATATACGCACTTAACGTGTGGAATCAGAAAGTGAAGTTACTTCGCATCAAAAGTCAACGTGCCATCAGAAACATACTATCCAGACATACAAGTTTTTAATGACGTTCTGGTACTCTGGACGTGATTCCGTTAATAATATCTATACATAGTATAAAATGAAGTCTCCTGAAAGCGTCTGTAGGTTTGAAAGAGAAAAACTCGAGAAATACTTAAATGATAGTTGGAAATATTTTTACTATTTTCTAGGGCATTCATTGGGGAAGGTTTTAGTATGTTGAAGTCATATCAAAATAAAAAAAAGAGTTTTATAATTGCGATTTTAATTATTTTTTACTATGATTCGAGCACGCGTAAAACAGTATATTTTCCGCGTATGTGTGAAAACCTCAAACTACGCATGCGCAGATAACAAGAGCTATGGTACGCATATGCGATACATTTCTTTTTTTAAGTCTGATTTTAAACAGCGATTCAAAACTCATTATGTCCAAAAAAATTAACTGCTATTGGAGATATTTTTACATTTTGTAGGACATTTATTGGAGAAGGTTTTAGTGTAATAAAGTCATATCAAAATAAAAAAAGGAGTTTTATTATGCAAAGCATCAGTATCTGTGCTTTGCACTTACCCGCGCATGTGCGAAAAGAATGTTTTTCTCATGGACAACTTTATGTGGCACTTTCTAGAGTTACATTCAAATAAAATCTTTTTTGTCTTGGCACCAGGAGGAAAAACAGCGAATGTAGTTCACAAAAAATATGATGAAGCAAGCTGAATTTTATTTTCATATCAGATTACACAGAGTTGATAAACAAGTGTGGAACAGTGGGTACAATGACTTATATTTGTGTATTTTTAAATTTTAAAACAACTTTTCTATTGTATATTTTTAATGAATTGTTTTGTCTATGAAGATATCATATTTTTCCCTTTTTAACAGTCTAAATATTTCTGAATATGAGTTATAACAAATTTTTTCTAATTATTTTTGATGATTTCTAAACACATTTTTATGTTTGTTTGATGTTGCTTGACATTCTCATGTCATATCGGGTGGAGGCTAGACTTAAGTTTAAAGCTAATTTTTCCTTTTGGATTGTTATGCCATGGGCAATGCTGTGCAGTACTGCTAGTTTATGATAAAATAAATAAAGTTGGTGTAAGTTTATTAAAATAACTTGGTTTAACATCTATCATATTAGGATGCTTAAGAATGCTTTGTTCGAGTAATAATTAATATCAGTTTATATTTCAGAGATACATTTGAAATTGAATACAACAAAGATTTCCAGCAAACTTGCTGATCGCCAAGGGCGGCTGGTATTGCAAAAGAATATTGACTTCTCTAGATAAATAATAAATACGTCCAATATTCATATCAATATCATTAGATAAGGGACCAAAAACCAAAAATAATAAATTTTATCAATCGTAATCTAAATCATTAATTTACAAAAGCCTTTATTTTAAACAGTAATGCTTATTTCTTATACCATATAAAAATCTCGTCTTATCAAGATAATATATAAACGATTATCACCACCTTTTTATTATCTCATACTAATTTTAAAACTTTAATTACCTTTTATTGTTTAATGGTTAATTATAGAGTTTTAGCTTTAAAGCTACACTATTTAATTAAATAATTAGAAATTTCGTTTGTAACAAAGTGATGATATAAGATTAGAATACATTCCTCTGATCGATCAGGAAGTGTTGATTATAGTCAGGCAACTACAGGAGATCTGATGAAAGCAAACATCCCAGCTAAAAATAAAAATAAAAGTTATGATAAAACTTGGCGATAACGAAAAAGTTCAGCTCTTAAACTTAATTAAAATTCGTATATGTTGTGTAAATAGCTTATCTCGAGTCTCAAAAAGATAACAGGATCCAAGAAGAGTAGAAGAGGCTTTTATTTTTTATTATTTTTCTGAACATCATATTCCTGATTTTTTTTTTTTAATTTTTCTTCATCAGCTAGACTCTTAAGATTTCTTTTGCCCTTATAAATATAAGCGAAACTCAATTATCAAGAACTTCATTCCCTTCCCCCCCCCACTTCCTGCCAACTTTCATTTTTAACCAATCTAATTTTTAAATTTGGTTAAGGTATAAAAGGAAATATACAGCGAAATCTTGAAGGAATTCTAGTTTGTTGTTGTCAACAACGCGAGCTGGTAGGACGATGTCAAAGATAGCAGAAGTTCTATCTTTGTGAAATGCTCTAGTGTTGTATTTTGCTTTTATTTCATTTTGTATTTGCTTTCGTTGGATATTGTACCTTAAGGAAAAAAAATATATTACTTTTTTTTAACTATTTATTCGGTGAAATGAATTGTTCATTCCATAGAAGCATTATAAATGTCCAAGAATCGATTCTTTTTAACCTTTCTCGTTCGTTTCGAATACAGCTTTTTCTCATTTGTATTCGAATATATATTTCAATTATATAATAAATCTGAATTTCCGTGGCCGAATTTCTAAATAGGCTTAGGTTCACTGGAGGCCACATGTAACTTCGATTAAAAAGATGGTATTAGTCTAGTTACTAAATAGACAAATTTGTAAAAAATACAGGTTTTATAAATTTTAAAAGATTAGATTGATATTAATACTTTGCCAATAAAATCGCTCAGGTCTTTTTCTATTTCATTTTATTCATTTTGTTATTACAGTATTTACAAATACCAATCTTTCATGATTCTTAATAATTAAACATAAAAAAAATTCTACAATAAAAGTAAATAAAATATTAAAATTAAAATAAATCATTAACATGACGTTATGTTAAAAAAATGTGCTGAACTGTGAAATTAAATTGGTCATTTTATCAAAATATGGGCCTAATAGTGTGCATTATTTAGGGCGTTGAAATGCCTAAATATCCCACGGAACATCGTGAACTAAATAATAATACCTTGAACTGTCAAATCCATTTTAGTCAAAGTCCACCAGTATGATCATAGTTTTTTCTATACTTACAAAATGATGTGTTTGTATGTGTCAGAGTTCTACAAGAAAGATCAACTTGGATCTATTGATTATGACAATCTATACATAAAGGGTAGGAATGTGCCTCTTGAAAAGTTTTTGTTTATTTCAATTTATAAAAAATATAACAAAATGTTACCTTTTTTTGTCAATAACTCTCCAAAAGTTCATTGCACAAAACTGATTTATATACAATTTTAAAACTTAGAAAATTGTCTTTTCTACGATAAGAATTCAAGTGCAGTTTTTTTTCTTACTTTTGAAATTTAAAAAAAAATCACTATTTTTAACTATATATGTTGCTGTCTCAATAGAATTCAATCCGTTTTCATTGTTATCTTAAATATTTAATTTAATGTGATTTCATTACATTGTCAAAAGCATGGAAAAAATGATCCTGCTTAATATTTACAAGAGAAATTACAAAATAAAATTACTTTACCTCAAAATGCTACTCATAATTTGAAAAGGATTGTGCAGACACGTAAGTTTTTAATAGTTCTAAATTGTAATGGAAGTCGATGTCGAAGTCTTTTCTATCAAAATGTCAATTTATGCACTTAAAAAACAATATAACCCTTTGGAGTCGAATGACTTCTCTCAGCCACCATTCAAGACGGTGCATCATTTTAAAATTTTATTTTTTTATTTATTTTTAATTTTAATTGTTAAAAATACCTGCAAAATGTTAAAATGATGTAGATTTATTTTTCAGGGAAACTCAATATAAAACATTTACATGTATTTACTTTTTTAATTTAATAAACCGTTCCATGTATTAAGTGAATAATTATGCATCGAATTATGTTTCCGAATGCAAAGGGTTAAGTTCCATTTTGCTAGTGTTCTTTCACCTAGTCACTTTTATAAGCTAGTCACCAAAAGAGGCTAATTCGTCTAAAAATTCCTTGTTTGTTTTGGTAATACTTAAAAACTCTTGAGAATGAATTAGAATTCATATAAATGTCTCTATAATTACCAACAATACTAATTTAAGAACTGGAAAATAATCGAAAAAATGTAGAAGTCCGTGTTTGATTTTTCTGATCGCAAATTTTTAATCAAATAATGGTTTATTCAAGCTTTTGTTTGTAACAAAATAAAGAAAATTCCAAACAATCAGGGTAAGTACTGGTACTAAAATGGCAGCAGAAACGGTGTTTTAATGTCGTCATTTGAGAGTTCCAAACTTCGAAAACAAATAAAGATCAATCAAATGATTCTGAAAAATAATCACTCCCATCACACATGTAACGAGCAAATAAAACGACAATTACCTGTTATTTAACCATTTTTATTTGTCCAAAATTACCAAACATTTGACTACAGCATTTTTCACCCAAATGATTGCACAAAATAACGCAGCCATTTCCTCATCTCTCGACATTCATTTGAGAATAACACGCCCTTTCTGCGTTTGATTAAACCGTCACGAAACGGAACAAGCCATTACAGCCTGTCGCATCAAATATTGGATAGCATACGTTCTGTAATAGCATTTTGAAACCTTTAAGCCAAATAGGCCCTCAATTTCAACAATGCTTTCATTATATTCTCCGCATAAAATCACCTCTCCTCCTTTATTAAACGGCTCATCTTTAAATAAAGACAAAATGATTACCTGTTTCAAATATATTTAGTAAATGAGATAGATCTGTATTAGATATTTCCTCAGGTGCTTGTGTTCAAGTGCCTCATTTAGTAAAATTTTGTCATTATCGTCGCTTTATTTTCCTGAAGCAAATAATGAAGCGTTTCTCAATATTGGTTGAAGGATTGCAATTTAGGAACAATAAAACAGGATGCAGTTTTGAAGGTTATTTAGAGAAGGAAAAGTCTAGTCTTAGACACGGACAGTTTTATAAAAGGTTTTGGATTTATTACGTTATTCGCTGTTCTTTTTTAATGACGCGATGCTATTGATAGCTATAATTCAAGCATTTATTTTCCACCAAACGCTTTTGTAGGCCAGTTGGTTTGTCGCAAATATTGGTTATGTTTACTTTCAATTAAATCTTCTACGTTTAATTTAAAATTCATAATTTAAGAGTTAATATGTTAAATGTTTACATATATATATATAAATACTAGTTGTCTCTGGCGACCAGATGGTTAGCAATATTAGTGTTATATTTATTTCAGGTTAGTCATTTAAATTATATTTTCATCTCCATGATTCCGTGAAACAATGTGACGTTAAAACTATGCAATTTTAATTGTTTTATAAGATAAAATTTATTTATTGTGTAATGAACATTTTTAATGGAAATCAGTCCCTTAACATCATAGCATTATTATAAATTTAAATGCTTGTTTTACCTCTTTTCTCAATTTTGCGATACTTTAACTTCCCTTTTCTATTCGTCTTGTAAACTACTCAGATGTTAAACAGAATTCTTCTTCTTCTTCATTTTTTGAAAGTATAGGAAGAAAATCACTCAATTTAAAATTTAAAATAATTTAACAATAAAAACAGTTCGAATTTCCACGCAACAGGGTATTCTATTGTTGGAAATCAAACAAAAAAATATTATTTTAAAAATTTGCTCCAATATTAAATTTAAATCATTGAAAAGACGTTTTTTTTTAATTTTGAAACGATGTTCAAGTCATTTGGTTCAATTCATTTTTTGCAACGATATTTCCGGAAGGTATCTAAAAAAACGTTTTAAAATCCAGCTTGGTTTGTTATTAATTAAAATTCTATTTAAAATTTCAAAAATACCAATTTTACTTACAAATAACTCTTTTACCTCAAAATACCATTTTTTTAAACGAAAAAAATTTATTAAAATGTTTTTGTTAAAATTTTAAATGATGCATAATTTGAATGCATAGCTTCTAAGTAAAATTTTTCTTGGAAACAGTTTATAATTAACAGGATTTCATAGGGAAATACCTTTGATTTTTCTACTACGCTTATAAAAGTTTTTTCAACACCTAAACGGATAATGCTCTCTTTTAAATGTCGTTAAACACATACTTTGCACATTAAAGAAGTGTTTTACCTTTTCACATGCACTCATAACCACTTCAAGTGTTTCGTTTTTTACGAATGTACGGGTCCAGTTGTCAAATCAATATAATTATACTTTTTATTGTAATTGTAAAAAGTAACATTTATGTCAAGTGTGTTTCTCACAAATACTGTGTCAGTCTGTAGTTTCTATTTTTATTCAAAAAATTAAACTTACGAACACAATTCAGTAAACAAACTCTTTTCCTCTACGCAAACTCATTTGCAACTCTTTACAGAAGACAGTGTTTGGCGAGCGAAAGGAGTTCTCTTACTTAATTTAAAAGACTCGCCAAAAGGAGACACCTATGACAAATGATATTCGCCAAGTTTATTTTAAAAATAAACAGGAAGTTTTAGCATCTGCGCGGCTTATAACATCTGGATTGGGAATTTTAAATAGATGTTATTATCTTTCGGGTCGATATCGTTTACGATGCAAATTTCGGAGCAAGAATTATTCTGATAAATTCATGCAGAGAATCAACTACGGAGAAAAGGGTTATGGCAGTTAGTTTATGAGTTCGTTTATTAGGAAAAGCTTTTCAGCAAAGCTACATTTTTGAGAGCGTTTGTTATGAATACTGTTAGAGTAATTATACATAAATATTTACTTGACTTCAAGAATGATGTTTAGTCATTTCAGATAATTTTCAAGAAACTCGAAATATTGTAGTAGAAATATTTCGAGGAATAATTTGGTATTGTATTTCTTTGATCAGAAAAATAGAATCTTCGCATTCATTGTTAAAAAAACGGGTTGGACGTTGGTCAAAACGTCCTCGCATACTCTCTAATAAAGGTGTTATCCCATTGAATGTCTTACGAAATATTAAACTTTGGCGTGAATTTAGCATTTTTACTCAAACTGGCGTGTGATCCTTGCTATGCGTTTTGGCGATAATTTCCCTGATGTGAAGTTAATAGTATCCGAAGATCAAATTTGTGTTTTAAACGCGTTTTATCTAACCGATTAAAACAAAAAATTGACACAAAACTATAATTGTATTTAAAAATATCCCATACCGATTTCGATGTATTTAAGTCATTGCATTTTTGAATTATTGCGTTTACATGTTTCTGAAAATAAAGACCGACAGACGGTCAATCCCTTGTTGGATTTAGGTCACAATTTGGTAAGCGTCTTTACAAAAGATGTTAACTCTCTGAACAAAATTTGATCTCTCTAGATCTTTTCGTTTTGTAGTTATTGTGCTAAAATATATTAGAACAGGTGGACAGACAGACTTCCTCTGAACAGCGTTTGATCACAATTTGATAGAAATCTACAAATTTGGTGTAAAGGCCATATATTAAATTTCATCCATCCAGCTAATACAGAGAGACAGACAGACATCTTCCAAAAAATGTGTTTTTCGAACTGAGAAATGTCTAAAGAAGTGGTGATTCGCCAAAATCTCGAGTTCGAATTATTTGACTGTTACTATACGAGTAAGTAAAAATGGCGGAATCAGGATTATACTTTCACAATATTAGGGGATAGCTGGGTAATTTCACTCAGTGGGCAATTCCATGCATAACAACTGTTTTTGGTTGTAAAAAGCATGGGAAATGGTCTTGGATCATCTGCCTACTCAGTAGAATGAATATGTGATGGAATAAAATTACTCATCTTTTAACTTCTAGTTTTTATTAGTTCATTCTAGAGATTTAAAAAGAATCGAAGGTTTTCCTCATAATTTCGGATCTCCTGTTTTTAAGGGGGAAAAACTCTTCTTCAGAGCAATGAAAAGAGCACTCAATCTGCAAATATTGCAAGATCCAGCGTTTTCAAAAACAATAGTGACATTTTTGAGTCCACTTGTGATTTTAATCAAAATAATATTTTTTGAATGATTTTTTTTTTGCGAACAAATCAGCATGATATTACTCTGTATCAAAATAAGTGAAGGGAATTACCTCGTACCAAAATTCTTCACATAATCACCTTTTTTATTTTATTGGTGCTTCGAAATTATACGCAAAGAATTGTTAAGGGATCTGGAAATAAAGTTTAATTAAAGCAGACGTGGAAGATGTTTTACAAGGAGACCAAAAAAAATCAGCAATAGGGGAGGGGATGCCTGAATTTCCCTTACACATATTTCTACAGTCTAGTCATTCGAAAGATCACTTTCGAAGCAAGTCCATTTTCCCAGTTTCATAAGCCCAAGAACTCACTTAACATGCTCTGAAGCTAGCTAGACAATTTGTGAACATTCGAAAATTTATGTACAATTTTTTTGAACCTAACCGATTTAAACTGATTTCAATAAATTGACCTAAATAGCCAGTTCTGATTGGTTGACGTTTTTCCTTAAATATACCCTGCCCATGTCCTTAGAAATGAGCTAACCGAAAAGCATGAACCTGTTTATGATTTTAACAAAAATGAAGTCAAAAACTGCTTATGAAATTTGCAATCAATTATTGAAAAATACAAATTAATCGAAAAACGAATCGATTAATTCAAAATGAAACAATGTAGACGAAATTCAATAAAAAATGGTGAAAAGCCAGCGAAAGTATTGTTGCAAGAATGAACGAAACAGTTATGCGTCTTAAATATGCTGGGAAAGTTTAAATAATGGCACAATAATTTCTGCTTTCGATACAGCAGAAATCTGAGTTTTGAAAATTACAAAGATGGGAATTAATTTAGTTACTCAATTTGTTGTTGTTAAATTCATAAAGCTTCTTACTTGCATGAATGCTATGTAAATTTAAATTAGTTTTATAATGTTCGCTATTTTAATAATTTGAGAATTACAGATCAAACTGAATTAATATTTGCATCCATGTTTATAAAGATCATAAGAAACAGTGTTTTTATTTCTAATTCATGAAATTTAAACTCAAAACTACATGCGAAGAATATCCACCACAAAGAGTTATGCTTAGTAAACGTACTTTTAAAAAACATTGACTTTTTTAAAGTAAGCTGATTGGGCAAAATGAAACTATTATCATGACGCATTTAGTGATTCCACTGAATGTATACTAAAAATTTATCAATCAAAAATTATTATTTTATTTACTATTGCAAAATTTTTTAGGTCTGCTGAGCTTTCAGACTCTTCCCTAAATATATAATATAAAGATAAAATGATTGAAGTCAGAAATCAGTGTACAGAATTTAAAAAGACTTATGAAAAATTTTAGATAATTTTTGACTTGCCAATTTAATTTAACAAGTTATGCAAGTTTTTATAAATGTGTAAAAACCTAAGAAAATGCATTTATTTCTTTAAAATATTTTTAAAAAATGCTTTGAAATATATATTTTCAACCTCCGAAGTGTATGTTTGCCATATTAAGTATCTCTTAAATCAAAAGATCTGATCAATAAGTCTAAAGCAGACACACACGCTCATAGGCATATTTCTCTTTATTAATAGAAGAGGAATATATTCTTATGTTTTCAGATGAAATGTCTCTTAAAACAGTTATTTCAATGTCCTTCTCATGCGATTCTTAATTCTAAAGCATTATTTATGTAAATGTAGAATTTTATGAACAAAATAAGCATCATTTAATGCGACCAAACGATTTCAAATAATAGAAATGGAAAGCAGCTCATTAATTCAAAACTTTTAAAAGACGATATTCTAAGCAATTCCGTCAAAATAAGTTTTTTCTTCTCCATTTTATCAAATGGAAAAGAACAGTCTTGCTTACATTTTAATACCAAACGATTTCAAACCCTTCGTTCGAAGTAAACAATTCGGCATAATTAGGACTTCATTTGTTTCATTTCTTTCAAAAGATTCGTCAGTTTTCTCCATCATGATGGCAACAGTAATTTGAACTCGGCTTAACATTTCCAAATTTTTGTTTCAAAGATTTTCTCTCGGAGATGTTAATACCCTGGATATAAATTCCTTTTATTTTGTTTAAAAGAATTAAATGACACGTGTTACTAAATATCTTTAGATTATTTTCAAAACTAACTAAAAATCTTTTTGTTTCATTTTATGGAGAAATTTCCCTCTGCAGGTTTATATATCTGCTGTTAAACTAAATATCTTATCCCTTTCTCTGGTATATGAAAGTTCCTTTTGCTTTTAATGAAAAGGCTACACGAAATTTTCCTTCAAGTTTTCCATCACTTATAACATTGCCCAGCTAATTAAGCTTTGTGCGTGTTGTATAAGGATGGATTAAACTTTAGTCTACGTTCACTTGAAAGAGGTTTAATTTTGTTTCTAATTTCTTGTAGAGAAAACTGTTTAAATACCTTAAGAAGTTTTACGGAGATAATGTGTTTTACAGTAGAGGGCTTTTATGATTTTGAAATAAATACAGGGGATTTTGCTAAAATAAAAAAAAAACTTAATTGAGAGTATTTTAACTTAATTTTCATTTTAAGACTAATGTATGACATCAGAGTTTGTAATTTAGCCAAGATGTGTAATTATTTTGGTTATATTTTTCAAGACATTCTGTTATGCGACGATATCTAACAAGATTTTTGGGACAAGTACATTCAAACCTTTAAAAAATCTACATTTCTTTTTTTTTTATCTAAATTAGAATTTTTAATATATTTCTACCTTTCAAATTATAATTATTTAACTTTTAATATTACTACATCATTAAACTAATGTGAATCAATTTATACATTACTAGCCGCCTTTGGCGACCAGCCGGTTCGCCAATCTTAATGTTCGTTTAAATTTTAATTATTAAATAGGTTGAACCGGAGTTTAGTCCCCTTTTTCGCCAAGTTGCGATAACGCTCCAAAGCTGGCAATCTTTATTATGCACTATAATTGAACATCTGCTCCTTTGCTTTCGAACATTTCGCAAGGCCATTGTTGACGATTTTTAAAAATTGTGCCAAGCAGAGGGTTAAACTCCGATCGTACCAGTAAATATTTTACGCAATTCCAACTTTAATAGGTTCTTCAGCAAAATATTTTAAAACTTCAAATTTTGATAGTCATATAATTCACTCATAATATTATAAAGGCTTTCAGTCATAACGTGATATGTATCTCTCTCATTTTCTGTTACCCTTCTTAGAATTTGTGTTTTAAATTAAAGTGTAAATGATTAATCTGCAATTAATATAATAATATTTTTTACTGAAACAAAGCATTTTTTTAATAATATGATTACTGATAATAGAGTCACTGAGCGTTTCAACTTTATGGGCACTAAAGAATATCTTTCTTAATTTATGTAATATCTCAAGAATTTGTCAACAAAATTTTCTCAGATTCATCATGAACAGATCGATTCATTAACAATGTTTAGTTTTAAATGCATCAAACACTAAGAAAATAAAATGAATCGTTTAAAATAATCGGTCGAAAACAGGTTTAAAAAAACTACTTAAAAAACGATGTACTTAAAACTATAAGCATATACAAAAAAATATATAATTAACATAAATACAATTTACTTACAAAAGCATACAACTAACCTAAAAGTAATTTAAATCGTCCGTTGATAATGGTTGCCATGCCAACAATCAGAACACAATGAGCATGCGTGAATTTTCTCCGCCTTTTACGGTAACGCAAATGCGTGAATTTTTCTACGCCAGTTGGGGTAACGCTATGGAGATTATACATTTTTAATTTCCTTTATTCTGTGTTATTTTAATTCAAAAGTACTTCAGAATGAATCTGAAACATGGATTAATTAACAATGTTTAATTTTAAATGCATAAAACATTAAGAAAATAAACAGAATCGTTTGAAATAATCCGCCGAAAAACGTTAACCCTAGCCTCATTTCTGTTGGGAGAAAAAAATAACTGAAGCCTTACTCTTTTGGCGGTTGGGGAAATGGAAGATTTTTTTGGCGGAAAAGTTGGCGGTGGGGAAAATGGGAGGTTTTTTTGGCGGGAAAGTTAGTTTTTAATTAATAATTAAAATTCTAATTAAAATTTCAAAAAAAGGGGCCCCAGGTGCACATTCCCGACCTCTAAGGTATACATGTACCAAATTTGATAGCTGTATGTCAAATGACCTGGCCTGTAGAGCGCCAACACACACACACATTGAGCTTTATTATAAGTATAGATTATATATACAATGTATAATATAGTATATACACCCATATAGTATATACCATGTATAATGTATAGTATATATCATGTATAATATAGCATATACATCGATTTGAAATAATTTTGAATCTAGCAGACGAAACTTTTAATACTCAAAAGAAAATTTATTTTAAAACGCTGAGCAGTTGAACTTTCTATGTTTGTTTTTATCTGTTAGTGTTACCCTTAGTGTTTATAATTTTTTCAATATTTTAAGGCATAGTTTCATTTTAAAGTAAATAAAAAAAGGCTTAATAAAATCTATCAAAAATGACAAATTTTGATAGAGCAAGATTTTTGTGAGGATTTAAAGTAATAATTTGTTTTCCTGATGCGTATATAACAGGCATTAATGATTTCAGAAGTTACCGCAGTTAAAAAAAAAAAAAAAAAAATTTCTAAAAAATGTTGAAGGTGACTTATAAGCTACTACCCCACTAGACAAATCAATTCCAAAATCGCATCATTTTGCTCGTAATTTAATTAGTATCAACCAATACGTAGTGCAGATTCTCGATAACACAAGGCTAACTCATAAGATGCTATGGTCACGTGCCAAACGTAACTGCGCATGCCCTTTAGCGTATAACAACGGGTTGTGAGATGCATGTTGCGTGCTTTTATTTCTTTTTTCTTTGTAAGATGCGTTAACAAACATCAAAATTAAATCGAATATCCTCATTTAACATGTAAGCATAAACTTATTCGATTCAAAAGATTAATCCAACTTGCGGGAGTGATTCCAAACAAATTTCTCGTATACTATATAATAAAGATATGATCCCACCCTCCTCAAAAAGCTGTGAATCTTAAATAATTTATGACGACTTTGCACATAAAGTGCTCTGATTTTTATTTCCATAGTCTCGTACATGACTCTTTTGTGTTTTCAGAGTTGAAGTTTTGTTAGTTTAGTTATATTAACGTCCCGTTTTTTTTTTTAAACAATTATTAGGTTGTTTTGGGACGGACAGTAAATTTGAAGCATGGTTAGATGAAGATAACGATACCTAATCTATCACCCCCCTCTCCAAACTCGCACCACACCACAGGAAGGACATTTGACCTCGTCGAATTTAACGTACACGGAACCCGCTTACACAACGGTTCTTTGGTAGAATCGGGTCTCGAAGATCAGATCTTTACCACCAAGCTATCGAAACCCCTATTCATAGAATAAAAAGTCGGTGTGTTTAGTACTAAAGAAAACCAAATATTCTTTCTGGATACTTTTATTTTTACCAACTGAAACCAAAATTTGACGAAAAACTAAAACATTCAATAGCAAAATCTTATAAAAATTTCTATTTATTTAATTCATTATGCTTTTAAGTTATCACTATTAAGTCCTTTAAATACAAGCAAATATACTGAAACACATACAATAAATTTTTGAGAATTTATTTCTAGATTTTATAAAAATCTACCTTTTTGATACTGCGTACCGATTCTTACCCATCTACCTCTTTCCGTTTTGTAATCATAACGCTCTCAGACTTCCTTTGAATAGCACAGTAGAGAAAACCAAGGCTGAGTTAAATGCTATGACAGCATACCAAATTTCATTCAGTTAGATCAAAACACTTTTAAGTTATTCTGTTCCTGTTATCAGGCAGATAGACAAGTGTAGTCAGCCATCAGACTCTCCTACCCGCCACGAATACACACGGATTTAAACCATAAAAACTGAATGACCGGACCGCCGCAACAGCAACACTGGCGGAAACTGTGGTTGAATTCTAAGGGCCATCACCAGCCACGGTACAACCCTCCCCGAAGGGAGTACGTCCCGTCATCGATGGAAAGAGTCAGATCCCCAACTTATTTGTGTACCCTCCAGGGTGGCGAGATCCAACCACCATGCCGGAAACATCTCATTTTCATTTCGAGGTGCCGCCTCGGGGGTTGATAGAGAAGTGTAATTCGAAAAATGTGTTTTCCGCATATAGGTATATCTAAATATTGGAGAACCAGCAAAATTTGGAGTTCGAATTTTTATGTCGATTATAATACTTTCTCTATGTAGTAGTAGAAAGCAAAAAGACAAAGTTTATTGAACTAATAATTAGGAGAAGAAATGTTGAAAAGAGGAATTAAGCTAAAATTTCTATAGCAGGCAAAGTAATTATTTGAGAATTAATGATAAAATTCCTTACACAGGATAAGATTACTTTTCTCGTTAAGTTTATAGAGCAGTTCCTCTTTTGGGTTAATCTTTCATCTTTTCACAGTTTTACAGAGCTGCACATTTTCTAAGATTAAATTTGAATTCATGTAACTTTGTGCTTTAATTATAGTGTAAAGCTTATGTAGTGCCAGATTATATTCCGTAAGGACCCTAAGGCAATGCTTGTTTTGTTTCTTATTTAACTCCTCAATCCAGACAGTTTAATAATTGAAATTTAATCACCATACAAGCAGTTTATCAGTAACAAATATAATGGGAAATTGAATTAACAAATAATCTCATTATTGTAAAAAGACTCAAAAGTAATTATTTTAAACAAATGGTAAAAAATAACTTCAAAACTTTTTAATGCATTCTAAATATTCAAATATATAGTCCTCTAGGGATATTTGTTGATTTGAGAGTCAGCTAATCAACTAAATTTTAAAAAATGATCACACTGATTTGCTAGCGTTTTTTAAAACATGAAAAAATATCCAAAGAATAATGTTTTGAAATTTAAAACATACTAGATTTTAATTTGAGTATGCACAAGTGTATAACCATTATCAATTAATTAAAAACACACCTTTTGAAAATGCTTGAAATATAAAATCTCGAGAGCTTGGAGATCTTTTAAATTTTGAGGCTCTTCAGTAGTTTATTATGACTATACTGTGATAGTATATATGTTCCACATATATGGATAATGTTAATTTCATGTAATATTATTTTATTTTATCCATGGCTATTAGCATATAAAATTTAGTTAATGCATGAGTTAATAAACTAAATCTAAATGAAAATAGAAAGACTAAGCTTAACATATGCTTTCTATCATAAAATTCATAAAAGTTGTAAATGAGCTAATAGTCGTGCAGTCATTTAGTAGAAAAATGAGAAAATACATCTTCGTTCACATTGTATAAAGCAGTATATCAAAGTGAAATATGATAGAAGCTAGATCTAAATGCGCTTTTATACTGCCAGTAAATGGTAAGTTGTTAATGACTTCTTTCTTTTTGGCACTGGTAAGCTGACAAACAACGGCGATATGAAAAAATATCTGACTTCAAAATTTCAACCTTCTTTGGCATTGCGATACAGTTTTCAATTATTTAAAAGTTCTTTTATTTGTTTATAAACACCTACTCAATGACTTCGGTACTTGTCGGTTGTAACGCCAACCAAAAGGCGCCAAGAAAAAATTTCACCAGTTTGGCGATTTCAATCGTCAAACTATATAGCATGTGATTTATGCACTTGAGTATATTTTTATAATTTGGCTAAATTTTTTGTCCTTTTAGGTCGCCGTTAAAACCAAACTGTAACCTGATTTGAACTATTACATGCTTTCTTTTACTGTGGCGCCAATCATGCAAAAACTCAACAAAAATGAAGGGCTTTTGTCTTATTTGGCAACCAACTATAGAATATTTAATAATAAAAAATATATTCGAAAGTTTTAAAATTATTTTCTTATACTGATGTTAACGAATTGAGATGATTGATGTGACGTAATAATCAAATTATTAATGTAATTTTCTTTTTTATAATAGCCATTCTAAAAATCGCTATATATTCTACAGTTAACATTGAAGCGTTTCATGTAATCATAATTTGATTCATTATAAGTTATAACTCTAATGTGATACTTGACAAGGCATCCTGTTATAAACCAGTACCCATATCGAAATTTTATTACAAAAATTGCTTTAAATTAATTCCATAATGAAATCCATTCCTATAAAAAAAACAATCACACGATAAATGTAACGATATCAAGAGAATTCATCGTTTCGACTTGAAATGAAACTGAATTCCAAAATAAATCTGATATGGCACATTTTATGCTTGTCATGTGACTATGAATAGATCTTATTATATAGATTTTTTATAGAAATTCTATTCATATATTTAATTTAAAAGCAGTGGTGCGTGTCTCACTTTTTTTTACGGACAGTTCTTTTTTTCCCATTCGTTCTTAAAAATGTAGAACAAAACAAGTCATAAATTTTCGACATATCTAAATGCTCCAAATTTTACAATCAGACGTAAAACCATCAAGTAAAAAAGTGAGATTTATTTAATGTTTTTAAAAGGATGTCTAGACGCTTTGATGCTACTTTGCATTCTTCTGAAATTTTTCAATTGATTGTAATATTTGAAAGGATATATAATTATATAAATAAAAAAATTCTCGCTGACTCCCCATAATAATTTCAAAAAGAAAGATAAAAGGAAAAAAACTGGAGGAGTCGAGAACAGCCTCTATTTCCATTAGCATAGATTATTCAAATTTGTAAGTAAAGAAAAAAAATTTTTTGTTCAATAAAAAGCACATATTTCTAGAAGCGTATATTTCTTAGAAATAATCATTCAAATATAAAAAATTACTTTTCAAATGGAATAAAAAAGTAGTTAATCTAACTTATGCGAAAGAAGCACGAATAAAAATAATTGATTTTAAGAATTCTAGTAAAAAAAAAAGAAGTTTAAAGAATATTGACGGCGAATACTTTTTCCTAACCAAGCATTTATTTCATTTTTTTTTTTCATTCTTAGTACCACTGGCTTCTTTATGCCTAGAATTTTTCCATTCCTTTCAATATTTGGCTATTAAAATTCACTCCTATTAACTGTACATTCTTCTTCTATTTAGAACACTAAGAATATTAAAAATTTATAGTCGTCATCAAAGGCAAGCCGCCTATATTAAACGGGATCCATTTAGAATTTACGATGATTCAAACTCTAGCCCATTCGTTCGATCCGGTAATAAATCAATGAAAGCAATTTCAAATCTCCCATAATCCCCAAAAAAGTCATTAAAAAGTTCTGGAATCTACCATTACAATATGTTTTCCAGTTTACTCCGCAAATTTCTTTTTATGATAAACGTTCCTCTTTTTTTTTTTCTTTCTTTTTTTTTCCCTAAAATTTATTTTTAGATCTTTCTTTTCTAATGGAAAGGAATGAAAACAAATGAATTCGAAGAAAAAATTCATTTCAATCTTAACTTCTGGCAACAGCGAAGAGAGTCTCCATTGCCGCTGCCAGATGTAGGATGTTTTTTTTTTTGTTATTTTTTTTATATCATCGAATTCCGTTTGTCATTAATCATTTGCTTTAACTTTAAGCATTTCATAAATGTTTTGCTTTTATTCCATTTCAGATGCAAAATATTAAAGTTGTGAAAAAAAAACTAATTTTAGAAATGATGAAATAAATAGGAAAAAAGAAGACGACATCAACATTTATTTTATTAATAAAAGCTAAAGGAAAAAAATCGTTTGGCAAAAATTTGACAATCAGAAAAGTTGCGAAACAATGTTTCAAACATTTCCTGAGTCAGTATTTTTTATACATTATATTATCATTTAATGACATATGTCAAATACCTGAAGGTTTCGAAGTGCTTCCGCACTTTCTTTTAGCTGCAGCTTTAAATTTTAAAACTGAAACGCTGAGGGAGTCTGAAAATATGTCAGGATTGTTTGAACAGTTTTCTATTTTAATGTTTATTATGAGTATAAAGAGTGTGCTTTATGTTGATAAGAACGAAAATAAAAATCAATATCTTAATGACCCATTCAGTTACCTAATGATACGTGAGTAATTTATTCGTTGTAACGCACTCACACAATACTTAAGAATCAAATTAAAAACAAACAAAAAATGTAAGCTAATTTTAGACAATCATTTTTATCTTCTTTTAACGATTTCATTTCCATAAAATAAAATTTTAATAATAGAAAAAGGTAGGGGAAAAATTGAAATTCATTAATATTTTTTACTTTTTATTTTAATTTTACTATTTTTTACTCTTAATTATGTTGATATTTAAAAATAAATATGAAATATGATTAATTATATGTGTAAATTTTAATGCAAATTATGAATATATTGTTACGAATTTTCCTCCACTGCTGGTGTTCTTTTGATAGTAGGTATATGGTGAAAAAACACAATCAGCAGGCGACAGTAGAAAACAACGACGACGTTTATTTACACGAAGACACAGAAGACAAATATTTACAACAGAGACGAACTCACAAGTAGTAATCGCCCACAGCACACGAAGCGGCCAGACAGAATCCAGCAGGAGAAGGGTTTGTCGCAGCTTCGCTCTAAGGTCTCACCAAATGGCTGAACTTCTCGCTGTCTTCTCTCGCTTTAGTTGCCGACTCACTACTTCGCACAGCTTGCTACTACACACAATATACGACACTGCCTCCATAGTAAACAACAGGATTCGGCACACAGCAGTTCAGTACTCGCTCCACACAACGCTGGTAATTCACAGTTGCTTCGTTCGCTATTCTCTGGAAAGCTCATTACTTGTCGGCGACTCCGACTACTCACTCCATTCACAGCTTGAGAGTGCATGTCTTTTATAGTTCCGGGAAGCGGGGCTAGAATTTTCTATACCTAATGTATGTCGTTTCCTAATGGATGGATCTACAAAATTATCGAAGATTCGAATATTATCCATTTTGATGCCAAAGTCACCAAATTCACTGCCAAGTCGCCAAATGGTCGTCAAGTTTGTCGCCAAGCTCTGGGATTACTGGCTCGGCATCCGGCAGCATCCATTACGGATGACTGTAAATCAGTCTTTCTTATGATGACACTATTCACGCTGGGAAGCAAAATTACATGTTTGTAACAATATGTAACTATTATTTTCTCCATTACTGAAGGATATATTCATCTTTTTAATTTCAAAATCAGTCTTAGTAAACTTTTTTAACTGTATTTTTAAATGAAATGTTAAAAACATCTAAGTATCACTTCAAATATTTGCATTCATTTAAAATAATTCAATTGTTCAAAAGTTGTTTTAATTACATTGTTCCGTACCAGGTAAATTGTTTGAAATTGTCTTTTTCTTGTTCTTTCAATTTCATATTTTCTTGTTCCAATTTATAAACAATTTTAAAAACAGATTTATATGAAAAATATATTTTAATTTGAAATTTTTAAAGCTACAAAAATCGTGAAATTTTTAATGTAATTTATTAATATGGCATTTATAATTTATTTGTAAGATAAGAATTCTTATTTTGATTGCAAAATGCATCTTTATCGTAATTTGTTTATGATGTTTATTTTTTTTATTTTTATAATAAAATGCATTAATAACGTAATTATTTAATCAAATCGTAAAAATATAAATCTCTGTATTAATTTTGATAAATTAATATTCTGACATTTACTTAATTTATTCAAATTATTTCACAACCAGTTTACATAGAACATAGCTTCTTTATTCTAAATAACATTTGTATAATGTTTATAAATTTTATGAACTCTTGGAAATCATGCAATATATGTTCTTATTCTCGTAACTGTATTCTTGAAAAAAGGTTCTTCCCACTACAAATGAAATCCAATTCAATTTTGAAGATTCCAAATATTATTTTAACACATCTTTACTAATAATACAGGGAAATATGTGTGTGCCTATATTTGAATTGACTTTCTACAGGACAGACTGTTTGATCACGAGTCGTCAAATTTGGCATACATATCCTATGAAGGATGAGAATCGTACCTCCTACTGATTTTTTTTGGAGAGAAATCTTAATTAAAAACTTAAGAAATTAAAAATTAATCTAGATTTTGGTACAGTGCTCCTCAGAACATTATTACACAAAACTAATTTTTGCACCTTTTTAAAATTTTAAAAATTTTAATATTAGTGATATCAATATGCTTCTGCATTTTTGTCCTAAATTTTAATAATTTTTTTAAAAATATTTTTGCAAAATTTTGAACTATAGATTTTATTGTTGCTATGAAATTTAAATATCTTTTTTTTTTCTATTGTTTCTTTATACTTGATTGTGGAAATTTTTTCTCTTGTTGAAAGCTAAAGAATAACGATTTAGTTTATGAGCTAAGCAGTATAAATATATATTATATGAAACATAAGATAGAAATATCATTAATGTAAAAGTTAACGTACGGCGAAATACAATTAGCAATTAGGAAATAAATATTACTTTTTAATGGCATTATAATATCATGGAACTTGAATCCATTAGGAAGGTTCATATCACAATATGGAGAAATATATAATGCTATTTAAATAATATGCCCTTGTATCTATCTTAGTTTAGTGCTGTGAAACGCTTTTTTTAAAGGATTAATTAAAATACTATATATAAGAAATTTAATTGAAATCAAGCAATTCCAATATTTCCAGCGAGTCAGCGCATTGCTGAAAGCGAATAGTTAAAAATAAATTAAATGACAAAGTTACAACTAGTTGTGCTTGGCAAGCTGCCTCCAATAATTCATTACAATAGTCAAAAAAATATTGCTTTACAATTTTATACTTAATATGTCTTTTCAAAATATTTGTAATCATCTTAACGTCAAGTTAACTATTATTTATTACTAAAGCGATCAAAATATTTATGTCAGATTAGTTTTAAAGATCCAAAAGAAACATTTTGCAGTAAGGAAAATTCATTTTCTTTATATACATTGCATTTCTCGTTTGCAACGTTTCATACAAGAACAAAAATAAGGAAATCGTTCGAGACAATCAGCAACAAAACCGACAAAATTCCTTTTAATTACTCCAGAGGAACAGCATAAATTATCTGCCAATCTTACATCCCTAAAATGTCCTCTAGTCATTAACGACCAAAAGTTAACGGATAAAAAAAAAAAAACTAAGCAACAAACATCAAACATGAGAAAAAAAAAGTATTCCCTAGCGAAGATTGGAAGCAACGAAACATTTTGCATCCGAAATAACTTTTATCCCCCAATATTTCCCGCGTCAGAACCCTTGCTGCAGTTACGCTAATTCGAATAATCAATGCCCGAAATGCCGGAGGCATTTTTGGAATGAAGCTAATTCCAGATTCTGTATAATTTCCCCAATTTTACTGCTCTGATGCGTGATTTTATTCAGGACAGTAAAGCGTACGATAAGAATGAAGCACAGTTTTAACATCCATCGGAGACGCATCGATTTGTCTTATTACGGGATAATAAGGAGGAAACATTTTTCATTTATAGCAGTTTGTTTACGCTGAATTAGGAACTGCGAGCTGTGAAAACAACAGGAACAGAAACGCAGGTGACTGGAGTGTGGATTTTATTTCACGGTAAATGAGACTGTTCGTTTGGTTTCGGCAAGTGAGTCGTGTTTGGCTTACCAGATGAATAGTGAGGTCGTTGTTTGTTTTAAAGTAGATAATTTTTGGTCAGGCGTGATGCGGAAAACTTTGGCAAAACTTGATGTTGTGGATACTTTGTTAAAGAGCTCGTTAAAAGAAGTGTATTATTTTCAGAGAAATAAAACGATTTATACAAACAAACAAAAAAGATTTTTAAAAATTAAATAGTTTAGCTTAAATATTGTAATAAAATAGATAATAATAAAAAGATGAAGTAGATAATAATTCAGTTTTGAATAAGGTAGATAATTTTTGGACAGGCGAGATGCGAAAAATGGTTACAAAACCTGATGTTGTGAATACCTTAGTAAAGAGCTCGTTAAAAGAGGTGTATGGTTTTCAGTGAAATGAAACGATTTATACTAACAAAAAAAAAAGATTTTTAAAAATTAAATAGTTTAGCTTAAATATTGTAATAAAATAGATAATAATAAAAAGATGAAGTAGATAATAATTCAGTTTTGAATAAGGTAGATAATTTTTGGACAGGCGAGATGCGAAAAATGGTTACAAAACCTGATGTTGTGAATACCTTAGTAAAGAGCTCGTTAAAAGAGGTGTATGGTTTTCAGTGAAATGAAACGATTTATACTAACAAAAAAAAAGATTTTTAAAAATTAAATAGTTTAGCTTAAATATTGTAATAAAATAGATAATAATAAAAAGATGAAGTAGATAATAATTCAGTTTTTAATAAGGTAGATAATTTTTGGACAGGCGAGATGCGAAAAATGGTTACAAAACCTGATGTTGTGAATACCTTAGTAAAGAGCTCGTTAAAAGAGGTGTATGGTTTTCAGTGAAATGAAACGATTTATACTAACAAAAAAAAAGATAATTAAATAGTTTAGCTTAAATATTGTAATAAAATAGATAATAATAAAAAGATGAAGTAGATAATAATTCAGTTTTGAATAAGGTAGATAATTTTTGGACAGGCGAGATGCGAAAAATGGTTACAAAACCTGATGTTGTGAATACCTTAGTAAAGAGCTCGTTAAAAGAGGTGTATGGTTTTCAGTGAAATGAAACGATTTATACTAACAAAAAAAAGATTTTTAAAAATTAAATAGTTTAGCTTAAATATTGTAATAAAATAGATAATAATAAAAAGATGAAGTAGATAATAATTCAGTTTTGAATAAGGTAGATAATTTTTGGACAGGCGAGATGCGAAAAATGGTTACAAAACCTGATGTTGTGTATACCTTAGTAAAGAGCTCGTTAAAAGAGGTGTATGGTTTTCAGTGAAATGAAACGATTTATACTAACAAAAAAAAAGATTTTTAAAAATTAAATAGTTTAGCTTAAATATTGTAATAAAATAGATAATAATAAAAAGATGAAGTAGATAATAATTCAGTTTTGAATAAGGTAGATAATTTTTGGACAGGCGAGATGCGAAAAATGGTTACAAAACCTGATGTTGTGAATACCTTAGTAAAGAGCTCGTTAAAAGAGGTGTATGGTTTTCAGTGAAATGAAACGATTTATACTAACAAAAAAAAAAGATTTTTAAAAATTAAATAGTTTAGCTTAAATATTGTAATAAAATAGATAATAATAAAAAGATGAAGTAGATAATAATTCAGTTTTGAATAAGGTAGATAATTTTTGGACAGGCGAGATGCGAAAAATGGTTGCAAAACCTGATGTTGTGTATACCTTAGTAAAGAGCTCGTTAAAAGAGGTGTATGGTTTTCAGTGAAATGAAACGATTTATACTAACAAAAAAAAAGATTTTTAAAAATTAAATAGTTTAGCTTAAATATTGTAATAAAATAGATAATAATAAAAAGATGAAGTAGATAATAATTCAGTTTTGAATAAGGTAGATAATTTTTGGACAAGCTAGGATGCTCAAAGTTTTCTCAAAAATTGATGTTATGGATACTTTTATTAAAAAACTCGTTAAAAGAAGTGTACGATTTTCAGAGAAGTGAAACGGTTTATACTAAAAAAAATAGATTTTTTTAAAACATAAACAGCTTAGCTTAAATACAGTAAGATGTATAGTTTAATTTCCACAGTTATTTAAAAAATTGTCCTTGTAAATATAAGATTATGTACCGTTTCTCAGTCACTTTCTCACCGATGAAGGACATCTAATCCCCTTTGGCCCCCAGCTGGTTTACCAGAAATATTGGTTATAATTAATTTTTTAGTATTTTATTTTTTAGTATTTCTGGTTTACCAGAAATATTGGTTATAATTAATTTTTTTTATATAAATCTTATAGACGTAACTTCATGCTCAAAATTCTGATAAATTATCAAATATTAAAGCAATATTATTCTAATTTTCTTTTACATATGGTTTGTGTATTGGGTACACGAACCTTTCTACTGAAGATATCAGATTACTTTAAGATCGTCAAATTCAAATATACACAAGAAACAAAGATTTTGCCCAGGTGGTTGGTGATGGTTAGTGTTTCGTTTTTTTAGATCTATCTCGGGAACTGTAGAAAAAACAAGTACTGAATTGCATTCGATTCTTAAAAAATCCAATAACCCAGGGACATCACTAAAATAAATTAAAATACCGCCTTTTAAAAAAAATGGAAAGACTCTTTTGTCTTTACGCCTATGGCATGCAATTGGTGTTCAGAAAAAATTATTATTAAAGAATATGAAATTTTTAAATAGCTCCGACAATGGGTAATTTTTTTATTGCTCCATAAAAACTTACTTTTACAAGAAAAAATTAGCCGTGATAAAATTTTGTAAATATTCCTTAAAATATTTTTTGTCCAATTTGCAACAATAGATTACATTGTTGCCCTGAAATTCAAACAGCTTCCATTGTCTCATCAAATATTTAATCGCGTGATTTTCCATTGTTCAAAATTAAATAAGAATTCTTTTTAATATCCGTGTAATTTACAAGACGAATAAAAAGTGAATTTACAACGCCACGAATGTTAGGAGAGAGGTGAACTGGAAAACTGTATAATTAATAGCGCGATAATGTCATAAGACAGGCCACCGTTAGAAATATACTTGTATGAATAAGCAGAACGTATGTAAGACAATTCACTGCTATAATATATGATAATTGTGTAATAATGTTTAATTTATGAAATGGGTATGAAATTATACTTAAATTATAACTAAAATGAGATGTAATCAATATCCTTAGTGAACCTGCTGGTAGGCGAAACGCGACTAGTAAGTCTTAAGGCAGTGAAGTTGCAGTAACTTGTAAATTTTAAAAAATCAATTATCCTAAAAATTGTTTAAGAGCAATGTGATATCAGTTTAATTATCAATTCTATTATTAGGATGGTTCATGGATACGATTAGCAGAACAGATGTAAGAGTTTTAATATAACATGGTTTAATATTTATCATAATTTGATGTTTGAAAATGATGCTTTTAGGGAGATCTTGATCATTAAATTACGTATAAAAAATTGAAATGAAAATAAGCATAACAAATACTACTGGTCAATCTGATATCGCTAAATGTACTCGAATTAAAATAAATGAATATATTTAATTGCATCTGTACCTAAAGCAAAAAGGCCATATCTCACTTAAGGTTAAAAAAATTATTCATGCCATTTCAAAAATTTGAATGTTTTTCAAAAATTTTGTTTTCTTGATATTAAGCAAAATTTAAAATCATTTTTTATTAAGTTGAAATTTATTCCTTAAATCAATTAACTAATCTTTGAAAAAAAATCTACAAACACAGAAAATTCTTTTTTTTTTTTAATATTGCTTTTTTCATCATTTTCTCGGAAGCTAAAATAACCAAAGTATTCCAAATGATCATTCAACAAAAGAGATGAAATTTTCTTTCTGTTACTCCAGAGAAATAGCAAAACCGTCTGCCAATCTCAGATCTCTAAAATATCCTCTAGTCATTAACGATCAAAAACTACTGAGCCGGAAAAAAAAGGAACAAACATACAAAACATAAAAAAGTATTCCCTAGTGAATATTGAAAATAACAAAACACTTTTCACCCGTAACAGTCTCTGCAGTTCTATCCTCCAGCCAATACTTTCCACATAAGAATGTCCACAGTAATGCAAATAATCAATCACCGAAATGCCAGCGGCATTTTTTGGAATGAAGCTAATTCCAAATTCTGCTTAATCCCCCCCCCCCAGTTTTGCCTTTGGTGCGTGTCTTATTCTGAAAAAAACGTACAGAAAAATATGTAATAAGAATGAAACGTATTTTTAAAGTTAACTTACGCATTTATTTATCCTATTAGAAAATAATAAGGAAGGAACATATTTCATTCGTATGAGTTTGTTTTCACCGAATTAGGAACTGCAAGATTACGAAGATAAAATGAACAGTGGAGGACTATAGTGGATTCAATTGCGCATTTCGTTCTCAGGAAAATTGTCTGAAAATTTTGTCCTTTCTACTAGGAAAAATATCAGCATTTTGTTCGCAAGATATAATAGAATCGCTATATTATTTTTCAAAAAAAATTATATTGCAAATTGTAAATGGAAATTATAAAATGTATGGAAAGTAGAGTCGCTTAAATCTGCTGCAAAATATTTACTGTAGTTTATGATGGAATGCTTCAAGTAGATTCTTTTTTAGAAAATATATCAATAGCCAATTATTCACATGACATGATTGCCAGAAACATTTTCAGATATTCTCTAATTATGTTCTCTAGATTTCAACATCGCCCTTTTTAAAAGATTATATGTTGGATATCCACTAAATATAGGATAAGAAATTTTATATATAGGATATCATTTTCCTAAACATTCATTTGAGAATGGCAACATCTATTACCAAAAATTTGATATCTTTGAATAGTAAAATGACCATGTGCTATATGGCGAGATCAACTACAGCAATATCTGTCAACAAACAAGGGAGCTTGCTTTCTTATGTCAAAAATGGTTCAAGATATGTGAAGAAAATCAATTACAAAATTGTAAACTGTCTTAATATGAAAAGATATTTTGAACGCAATAATACTAAGAACAAAATGTGTAAAAAGAACATTTATCTGAGTGATATTTTCTAAATCTGTGACATACAACTCGCTACTTCTACCATGTTTTAGTTATTAAATATCGATCTGACGGCTTAGTTATTACGGCAAGCTATTTCAACACCGTAAACCTCAGTCGCCAGCATTATAAAACCTAAAAAGAGGCATTATTGAGGTACAGGATTACTAACATTAGTAATTATGATTGATATACTACAAAATGTAAAGCAAAAAAGTTAAGAAAGCTTTCGGATATGTATTGCAGTCGATAGAGAGCATTTCGGACACTGAAAATAAGTATTCGCTCATAATTAATAGTTCTATTTTATTTCTAAGGCTTTTCTGCTTTTCTAATGTCAGAGTGTCGGAAATCGTAGCCAAACAAATGCCCGTTTTACACAGTATTCTTGAATTTATCGGAAACCCTCTGTTAATTTTCTAATTTGTTTTTGTATTGTATCTAACTTCGTTATTTTCAGACAGACTATATTGTAATCATTGACACAATCTCATAATGCAGAGTATGATCACTTCATTTACTTAGACACTGAGTATATGACAATAGTTATCGCCATTTTCAAATTAACATGAAGTAAAAAAAATTTGTGAGCATCCTGTATATATATATATATATATATATATATATATATATATATATATATATATATATATATATATATATATATATATATATATATATATATATATATATATATATATATATATATATATATATATATAAAGAGAGAGAGAGAGGTTACAAATTAGAAAGAATTTTGAATGAGTATTTAGACGAAGAACTAACTTAAAAGGCGACAAAACGGAATTGTAATGCTGAGAATTTCATTCCCTGTAATTCGGTAATAGCTGAAAATCGAAAGACTGTTCCAATTAAGCAAAAAATTGTAGCGTTATAAAAAACAAATTTTGTTTTAAAATACTTTAACGTCTGTCATTTCATAGAATCGATACCAGCATCGCAATATAGGTTTCAGTCTTGTTATTACTTTGGGGCTTTAACTTCGAAACCGAAGCAAGAAAGTTTGCTTGCAGCTTTGCAAAAACTTGCCTACGTCTTTCTATTTGCCCACAGGATTTGCTTTTGAGTTTTAATTTAAAAATTAAGAAGAAACTACAGGTTAGCTATTTTATATTAGGTTCAAACCTCCCAATTTTGATTTGAGATTAGACAAATAAAACATCCTCTGGGCTAGTTCTTCCTTTGAAACTTTGACAACAAACTATGGTGCCCTTTTCATTTAAGACAGTAAATTTACAATCCTTTAAGATCATACGCAGGCAGGTTTTTCGTGAAATGGGTTCTGGAAATCTTTATTTTCCTGTGCCATATATGAGAGTATGAGGTCATTATGCTTTCACATTTATGCGTTCAATGATTCGGAAATAAAAAAAAAATATTATTGAAATAGTTTTAAAGCATAAACTTTTTTTTAAGATTTATTTTACAAAAGCATTTAAAGCATTTACTTTACATAAATATTATCAGTCTTTGATCCACAAACACTATTTTGGAATAATTTTTGTTCTTGAAAGATCTTTGAAACCATACTTTGAAATGCATATTTGCAATTTCGGTATCATTCTGGCAATTGCTCGAAGCTGTAGATTTACATGAACAAGCTAACTTATATTACAATCATCCTCTTTTTGAAAATAATATGTCTTTTTCCTTCATTGATCTGTCTCGTGTCTGCTAAATTTCTATTTTAGCTTTTGCATTAATTTTCTCTGTGAATCTGTGCGCTATTTGGCAGTTGCTAATGAACACCTGCCATGTCAATCAAAATGAAAGCAGATGCAAAATTGATACACAAGTGTTATTGTTATGCAAATATTTTTGCCAATGGAACTGACACGATAAAATCATAACAGTTGAGTACTGAAAAGAATCTTTTTTGTCTGTTTGTTGTTTTGTACGCTGGCAATTCGCCCGTTTCTTTACAGCTGTGAAAAAAAATGTGTTGATATTTCAAAATAGTTATGATAAGACTAGAAAGGGTTATATTTTTATGATATATATAAAACGTGTATTCGCATAAATTGATAAATTTCGCAGCATTCTTCATTTCAATAACTTCATCTTCTATTTTACACATTCGTAAAGCCTTCTTGCTATTAGTTTCTTTAAAAAAGTTTTTTATACATGTGAAGCATAGAAACCCTATCCTATTTAACTTTTATTAGCAATTTGTAAGGATTTTTGATAAATTTGGCAGACTAGATATGCATGAAGAAATATCTTTAAATTCCTTTATTAAATATCTGAAACTGAGTCCATTAAAAATTGACGTTGAAAAATCTTATTAAAAATTAATTGAAATATGTTTATGTATTTGGAATGAACCCTAAAGAGTGGGAATGTTCGATTTCGAGTGATACTTTTTAAGTGATAGTTAGAATTTTAATTAATTAAAAATTAAACGGAATGCTGCCAAGTTTTTATCATAATAATCTCCAAAGATATTATTGCACTAAATAATTTTTCCTCCATTTTAAGATTCAAAATAATCTTTTAATGTATCTTTAATTAAACCAATTTAGTTTTTGTGTGATTATCCCCAGAATTTTGTAAATTTTTACAAATGCTTTTTAGCATAATTTTACAAACATTTACATTGCTTTGAAGAAATTAAAACTCTTTTTGTTGCTTCAGCCGGATAAGTCAGCGAATTTCGGTTTCTCCATTGAGTATAATAATGGTTGGGTTCGAGTTTATTCCATTCTGATGATGGAATATACCTCCTGCGGAAATAATTAGTCTGGAACCAGTGATATCACCGTCCTTAGAAATTTGACTTCATTTTCATATTGATGTATTGATTATCATTTAAGTTACCCAGAATGATAAGTCTTAACGGGGACAATATATTTGTGTTAATTGCGTTCCTGATAATGTGATATGATTTTATCTCTTAAAAGATACGCCTATATTTTCTAAAAATAGATTGGCTTAACATATTTGATGATTCTAAATATGACTCTAACTTAAATTCATTCAACTCGCTGATTTCGATTTTTGTAAGTAAATATCAAACAAATAACTATAGATTCTGAAAGAAAAAAAGATCTTAAGTGTGTGAGTTTTGGAATCATTATATCACTTTGCCCAATAATTTACACTTTAGAAACAGAAACAAATTTGAAAATTGACTATAAAGCCGTTTTAATGGATCTTCTTCTCTTCAATCAGGTTAAAAAAATCAGTAGGTTGTCGAATTTTATGTTCGGGGATGGCTTTCGTGTCGTATCTTTTAATGTTATGAGAGAAATAACAATTTGATTACGATTCTAAATGGTGAAAATGTGCCTGTTGTATATCTTTTATCGTGAGAGTTTTATTGCTCACCGTGAACTTTATGTCTCGAGTAACAAGTCTGTTTTTCTCCATATATCGCTATAAAATGTTGTTTATCATGCTTTTAATTCAAAAATATATTGTTTTCAGGAAAAATAGAGTAAGAACAGGATTGAAATCTGTGTGAAATGTAGTGATTATGATTCAAAAGCCGTTTTTATCGAAATGGCATGTAGAGATGGGCTTCAATTCCTCAGCAGAAATTTTACTTTCTAGTATATGTAGTATAGAAAAGTATAGTAATCACCAAAAAATTCAAAATGGGGATCTTAATGTATCACCATTTTGAATTGTTTAATATCTCCCTAAGTTCGAAAAACGCGTTTTTGGAAAATATCCGTCTGTCTGTCTGTGACAAAGATAGCTCAAAACTCTTTGATCTACAGCGGTGAAATTTGGTATACCGACATTAAACCAAATTTGTAGATGCTTTTCAAATTCTGAGCAGACTCCGCTCAGAGGAAGTCTGTCTGACCGGATGTTCGAATATAATTTAACGACATAACTAAAAAACGAAGGGATGTAGATAAATATAATTCGATACACAAAATTAACATCTGTAGTCTAGACACCTACTGAAGTGTGAGCCAAATCCAACATGGAATTGACTGTCTGGCGACCTGTATTTTCAGAAACATGTAAACACAATAATTCAAAGATGCAGTGACTTGAATATATCAAATTTGGTATAGAATTTTGTTACTACAAATTCAGTTTTCCGTTAAATTTTAGTTTCAATCGGTTGGGGAAAACGTATATAAAACGCGAATTCTATTTTCGGAAGCTATTAACCGCATTCCAGGAAAAAATCGCCAAAGATCACACGATAGCCCAAAAAAAGCCAAATTCACACCAAAAGTTAATATTTCTTAATTATTGTACGCCAATGTCATGTAACGCTTTCTCTGGGATAACATCTTTATTAAAGTATATGCGAGAAAGTTTTGGGAAGACTACTCCTGCTGACTTCATTTTATTTATTTTCTGCCTTTTAATCTCGCGAACTATTATTTTTCAAATTCGCTAGCATTAATATGAAAATAAATTTTGAACTTGTAATAACTCAGTAAGCTAATGGGATATCCATGACAAAATTCTGTAATAGGAAAATTATATAAGATTAATTAAAAGCCTTTAAATATATTAAATAAAAAATTAACTAAACATTTAATGTTGAAAATGATTTTCTATTCTAAATAAATTATACTCCTTTCGTTTTCCAGTTATTCATAATGAATATAAAGAATATTTTTATTATTTCATAAGTAGATTACATTAAATGAAAGAATTTAGACATATATTTCGAAATGGTTAAACAAAAGTGGAAATCGGAATCGGAAATTGTAGTTACAGGCTTAATGTACCAAAGCTGCATTAGCCCAACATCTTCGACACTAACACATAATAATCGTGGCCTCTATTGAAATTTAGAAAAAGATTTTACAGAAAAAGAAGGGGAACGCGTCTTAAAAGAGTTGACGAGGCGTGTAAAATCACATGCAAAGTCAAAAATCAGCACTTTTTTTTCGTGAAATTTATACGTTTCAACAATTTTAAAGAATATATTCTAGGACAAATTCTTTGCCCTTTTCTTCTTCTGTTTCATAGATTTTTTTCATACTTTCTTTCTCCCTCAAACAATCTCGAGGATTACGAATCGCTAAACCAATTAGAGAACTGCTGAAGCTATGTGGAAGGAAAAAAAGAAGAAGTAATAAAAAGCAAGATGGCGGGAACTAGAAAATAAAGAGAGAGAGAAAAATCAAAGAATCTTGAATTTTTGCTTCGAAATTGGAGAAAATGACGTGGAAACAAGAGTCGAATGGAAAGACTGGTAGTTAAGAAGTGGAATTCTGCTTGTTCTAAAAAAATTTCTATTCTTTCAGCAGAAATATTTCGATTTAGGTCTACGTTTAGACAAGAATTGTTTTCACTTCTGGAATTGTTTCAAAATCTGTAAAAGTGTGTTTTGGATATTAAAGCAAGTGTGCATATTTCATATAAATTTAATAAAAAGGAACAGCTCAATTTTTCTTGCACTGTCAATGTTATTAGGTTAACAATAACAATAAACATGCCTGTATGTTTTTATGAATAAAATTATATCCAGTTCCTTTTAAAAGTTTTATATCATCAAATAAAAGCAAACAAAAATAAACAACAAATTTATTATAAATAATATTCACGCAAACGATTATTTATGTGTTATTTCTGGTGTTCTACGATTTTTAATATAAAATAGATTTGTATGCAGTTTTTGAGTAGAAAAGTTTAAATTCATTACCAAAGACCCTTTCATATTTATATCTCATCATAATTGTGGCGAAATTTATTGGAAGTTAATTAATTATTCCTAAAAAAATTTGGATGCATTTCACTCTCATATAGTTGGATTTTTCAATTGTTTGAGGAAATAAAAAAGAAATCAATCATCATCATATTTTATCATTTTTTTTACGTTGTTACTTCATTTTTCCTTTTCTTTTAAAAATATCAATCAAATCAAATCAAATTAGAGTTACTGATTGTAAATTGTTCTTGTAAATAGACTATAGCCATCGAATACATCAATCATTATGCCAACAAGTCGACCGTCAATGATGTAGAAGAAATTTAGTTTAAATTTACAAGAAATTCGACTATTTAAGCTTTATATCAATTATAGCAAATAAATTAATTTTTTATGGCCTTCAGGAACTCACACAGGAATATTAAATAATTTTTATATTTTTATTCTTCCGTATATTTTTTGCATTTATAATTTTTTCAGTCTTTATATTTGGCAACGTGACATTTTTTTTTGGGGGGGGAGGGGGATTCTTTGAAATATAAAATCATTAGAAATTCGGTAGTCTTGGAATATGATTGCCTCTGTAAATATTGTTTTCATGTTTAATTATTTGACCACTTCCGTTAATTAGAAACATTTTTTTAAATTCATAAATAATTTTAAATAACTCTAGATTAAAAAAATATTGCGGAACTTTACTAAAAAGAATCAATGTGTGGAATGGAACTATGATAAATTTATAACCTGAACTCTATCAAGTTGCTATAAGATATATAAGGGTTTATACATACAGTTTTCAAATTGTCTTGTAGATAAAATGGCGAAATCTTCCATCAGTTTACTAAGTAATATAAGGAATGAAAGGAAATTTTATTCCTTTCTTATAACTTTGCGTTTGATGTGTCATTTTATTCAGTTTGTTAAATATTAACGATTCGATTTTCGAAGTGATATTAGTGATTTGATTGATAATCGAACAATTCGCTATTCATTTTCTTCCTAATATATGGAAGTATTAATTAATTAAACTAATTGGTGTCATATTTTTCATTAAATTTGATAATTACATGAGTGTTCATGTCATGTTGTGGCTTTGACAACTGATTATTAAAAAAAAATTAGCTTTTTTTTTTTTTTTAACTGACTTTCGCCATTTGAGGCATATTTTACAAAATTTTTAGTGATACGAATTCGTGTTTAATTTAATTGTTTTTATGTACCTCATAATGGTTCGATTTGGCTCGAAAGTAAAACAATAAAGAGCGATTTATATGTCATTTCATCATAGTTCGTAATTATTGTAGTGATAAAATATTTTGCTCTTATGACACAAAACCTCGATTATAGGCTATTTTTCTTTCCTTTAAAGCCGTTATGAACTCATTTTGAGAAACATCGGAACTATTTTGTTTATCAAACATTACTGTAAAAAATGTACTTCAATTCAAAATATTGTATTTAATAATAGCAATATGTAACATTATAATAGTAATAATAGTAAATTCTTTTAATTAAAAACCTATCTGTATACACATAAATCGTATAAAATGAGAAATAATGTAATTAATATTCAAGATAATATATAATAAGGTATGGTTTTTCCTACTTTTCTGACCGATGTTTAATTTTAAACTATAATTATTGCATTCTGTAGTATGTAAGCATATTTTAGCAAATGGAAAAATTTGGGATAATTATATTAAAAAAATTGAATTAGTATTTTTATATTTATGATAACCAATGTTATTTTGTAAAGTTTCGCTTTCTCATTTATACGCCATTTAACATGAGTCGATTGAAGGACATATGAACATGGCTTTATTATATTTAAATGAAGTTTACAAAAAAAAAACTGCTTCATTTGTATATAAATTTGCTTCATAAAGCAAATTTGAAAATTGAATACAGTGATTTGATATGTCATTTGGAATTTAAAAAATGTCAATTGCGTTTGCACGTGTTGAAAGATGCATCACAAATTACATCTATATTGAATTATTCTAATGTTGTTTTTTTAATTCGGAAAGAAATATAAACTGTAAAATTAAAGTTCTTTAAAAGTATTAAGAAAAATCGCTTAGAAGTACTTACTAATCCTTATACCTTGTTTCTTATCCAAACATTTAAAGATAAGAACTGCAAAACATGAATATGAATATGAAAGAAACTGAAACAGACTAACATATATATACATGTGATTTATCATTTGAGACTTAATATTATTGAAACTGAACAATGATATTATAAACCGGAGGTAGTTTTTCAGAAACTGTCTTTCATAATTCGTAGTAAGAGTGTATTCCACATATGAAAATTCTATACTTTTGACAAAACCGTGAACGCCACGAGTAATCAGAGATTTATTCCACCGACAGCGAAGACTAAGGAAGATGCGAAAGATGACAAATGAAGTTTTCACTTCATTTCCTGATCCTCACTTAGAATGACAAGGTTCGCATATGAACATTTTATGGTTTGTATCATACAGTAGAGATCCGAAGTTGCAGTTTCAGCACCTTCCTTTTTATCGATAAAAACAAAAATTTGAATCAGAATTACAATTTTGGGAATAAGATCACATAACATATTCCATTTATTAAGTCATTGTATCTCTGAATTGTCATTTTACATACATTCGATTGTACAGAACGACATGCAGTCAACCATTTGATATATTTAGTTCAGCATTTTAACTAGATCTATAATTCATATTCGAAAACTCTGTCTCAAATAAAGGGTGTTCCAAAATGAACTCAAGATTTGAATTTGCCGCCATTCGTGCAGTAAAGTGTTGGCAGCCCTATTAAAAAATCATTTGGCAGCTTATAGCTTAGGGTTAGTAAAATTGGAGCATTGCAGGATATAATAACATGTTAACGCAAGCATTGAATATAAAACTGTTTTTTTTTTCTTTAAATTGTTATATTTTTATTGAATTATAAAGCGTAAAGGACAAGGCTATATATGGAATAACACATAGGGAAAATTGTCTCGACGGCTTGGCTGGCATATACGCCAGCAAATTCTTTTGTTGAATTTTTTCATGATCATTTTGCATAAATGTGGCTGAATTTCATTGGTGAAGCATTGAATTTCCTCCTTCAATGAATGCGTGTTTCCGGGCTTGTTGGGACAGACCTTTGGCTTCAAATAATCCCATAAAATAAATCCAATGGTGTTAAATCACACTATCTAGTTGGCCATTTCTCAAATTTTAAACTGTGGCCGCCAGACTTTCATTATTTTTTAAATATTACTCAACAATGAAAACACGTTGTTCTATCGGAAAACGCTCCATTTTTACAAACCCTAAACTATCAGCTGTCAAATGTGTTTTTTAACAGGGTTGCCAACACTTTATTGCTTGAATGCTGGCGAATTCAAATCTTGTATTAATTTTGGGACACTCTTTACAGTAAGTGTTAAAGACGACGGCGTTAGTGTAACATACATTTATTCTTCACAATAAGTAGACGTAACTGGAATGGTAGTTAAATTTGGATTCTCAGTTACAGTTTTACAGATGGAAACAAGGCCACGACACAAGGAAACCCGGGAGCAATTATTTACGTTATGGCCACGGTTTGTGCACCATAGTAAGGAAGATATCCGAAGATACATTTTCAACGCCTTCTTTTTAATCGATTGAAAAGAAAATTTGATTCGAGCTATAATTTTTGACATAAGATCGTATAACAAATTCCATCTATTATGTAATTGTATTTTTGATTCATTGCATTCGCTTTACATACATTTAAGTGTACAGACTGGCATGCTGTTAACCATTTGAGGGATTTAGTGTAAAATTTAATATAGATCTATAATTCATCTTCTAAAACTGTGTCTCAAATATTATTGATTGAGTTCTTTGTTTTGCAATCATCGTGTTTACTTCTCTTCATACAGACAGGTAGATACCTGTTGAAGAATTTCATTGAAAATTTGACAGAAATCTACACTATTAGTAGCACACCAATTTTTATCCGTCTAGCTCAAAGCATCTTTGAGTTATCGTGTTCATACACAAACAGACAGACAGACATAATTCCAAAATAGTATTTTCTGAAAAATACAGAAAACTCGCAAAGTCGAATTTTACAATATTTTCTCTTATATGCATTGTATATACGAAAGTAGAGAGGAAAGCGTTCCCAATATATATTTCCAGAGTTCTTCTACTGAATATGTTTTCAACATAAAATACATTTCCCTTATTTATTCATCCAATTTTACGAATTTCTGTTGAATCTGTTGAATAAAAGAAAAGAGAAAAATTCTTAGAATTTTTAAAATTGCTATTTAAATCGAATGAAAAAAAAAATTGTTTTCGGGTATGTAGTTGGTTATACAAAAATAAAAATTCGAATTTGAAGTTATTGATATATGTTTAATGTACCAAAGCTGCATTAAGCACCATCTGTGACTCATACATTCTATTCTCATTTATAAAATGTTCTTCAAAAAAAAGCGGGTGTTGAAAGAACTTGTCTTGAAAAGGGTTGACGACGCGTATGAAATCACATGCAAAGTCAAAAATCAGTACTTTTTTTTTTCCTCGAGAAATTTATACGTTTCAACAATTTTAAAGAATATATTCCTGGATCATTCTCTGCTCTTTCTTCGTAGATTTTTTATACTTTCTTTTTTCCTCAAACAGTCGCTAGGATTACGAATTGCTAAACCAATTAGAGAACTGCTGAAGCTGTGTAGAAAGAAGGAAAAAAAAAATAAAAAGCAAGATGGTGGGAATGAAGAAAATAAAGAAAACGAGCTGAGATCTTGAATTTTTGCGACGGAATGAGGGGAAAATGACGTAGAAATAAGGATCCAATGAAAAGACTGGCTTTTAAGAAGCAAAATTCAGCCAGTTTACAGAAATTTCTGTTCTTTCAACGAAAACATTTTAAATATTTTGGTTCGGAATTTGTGTTTCGACAAGAATCGTTTTCACTTTTTTTTTTTTATTATTATTTCAAAACATGCAGATGTTTGATTTGTCGTCTAATGAAGCAAATGTTTGCTTTTCATGTATGATTGCTAGCATGTGTATTTGATTTTAGCATTGAGCCTTACTTTTGTAATACATGTGCTTAAATTATGTTTATTATGTTCAACTTAGATTAATTTTCTTTGTTTTAATCTAGTAGCGAATAATTGCTTAAATCGTTTTCCCAAAGGGCAAAAAATCATCCGTTAAAAAATTATAATACGATTGAGAAATTTGAAACTCTTTTAAGAATAATTAGACGAGTTAGCATTTTATTCCGGTTTTTTTGTTAAATTATATTCTCCATGCTTTCTGTTTACTATAAATAATTTTTATATTAAAGTTTTAATATTTTTTCTCCGTGTTTTTTCTATTGATAGAATTAAAAAAACATCTAGAAACCTTATCTATATGTGTAAATTTTTTCATATAAATTTATTTTTTTATATTTCATATTTTTTCTTGTTCAACATCTTTTTATTCTCTTCATCTCAAAAGAAAAAGTGCACAGTTAGTCATATTAAATTACCTGAATATCCGTTCACTTAAAAAAAACTATTCTTCCTTTCGAACAGAGAATTTTTTTAAAGCTTCTCTTTTTCTATCTGAAGAGCAAAACGTTTCATTGTCTTTTTTTTTTTCAATAAATGGGACTGGTATTTTCGAAATAGAATAAAATCGAACGGGAAAAATATTTTTCATAAGGATACATATCTAAATAAGTAACTCAAATTTACTAAAACCCAAGAGAAATAATAACTATCTTGAATAAACAAACTAGTAGAATAGTAATAACAGAAAACAATACTTATGTAACTAAACCTAACTGAAACTATATTTTTATTAAAAAAATAACAATTTTATAACTACTACTTGAAGAATAATTTCAGTTTGAACCTCAATTGAAACTTCAATCAGAAATGAAACCTCAATCAGAATTTTCTCTTGTTTTGATTTTTTTAATTGAAAAAAATTATGAAAATTAATTGATTTGTTATGTTTTATTTTTAGGTTTTGACGCAGCCATCCCTGGTTACGTACGGTATAGCATGATTGTTGAGGCGTCAAAAGGTATATACAACCTCCGAATTCATAATGTACAGATGGACGACGAAGCCGAGTATCAGTGTCAAGTAAGTTGCAAATGTTTGTCATCATAATAATTATTTATAATGTAAATTCAGTGTACACAAAACAAAACCTAGATATTCCTAGACTGTTATTCTTTGCATCAGTGATGTAAAAATTGATATTGTAATGGAAATCGTCTCTGAGTGTACAGCATTAAATCTAACAAGCTCGGAAACAGACAGCATACACATAGACACACTGAAGAAAGAATTCGCTCGAGTGATTATTCTCTGTTACAGGATAATGAATATGCTGGAAGAAACTACAGATCTCAAGCACTAACAGAGATGTCGCCAAAATTCTTAAACATTGGCGGTAAAATTAAAGTTCTAGAAAGTAGCCTCATTCAACGCTGTGGTAATTAATCTGACATTCATTAGAAATATCTAATATATGTATCTTTTTCCGACATATAATATTTAAAACTAATTGGAATAACCTAGTGAAAGATTTGCGTCCTTACAACAAACATTTTACCTTTTTTTTTCAAGTATACGAAGTATAAAAATTATTTTGAGATCTTAACAAGACTTCATGTTTTATACCTTCTCAAGTACAAAAGCACATTTTTTCACATTATGTCTGTCTCTGAGAAAAAAAAAATAACTCGCTTACTTTCTATGAGATTAAGTACACGACGAAGCAATGTTACAGATTTAGAACAGTTCTTCTTATTATTATTTTTAACGCCGACGACACGTTGTGTTACATCACTTGTTTCATTTTTTTTCAAGATCTTGACGTGATAATCCATAGAAGCACAAAAAAGAAATAATGAAAATATCACTTTAATATTTATTTTTTTGAAATTTACTTGCCATTTTAGCATCCATTTATTTGTAAATCGATGAAAAAAAAATTGTATAATGATGTTTCAAATTTTCGGAATTATTTTCATCACTGATGGAGAAAGAAAATCATCAAATCTTTAGTTGTGCAAGGAATGGAATTCTTGTATTATACTTTTTAATGTCGTTTGGCCATAAAATTTCTTTACAGACTTTATAAAGAATAATAAAATATATACAAATCTTGGGAATAATGCACTAGATATGGAGTAAATATTGAAGGGTTTTTTTTTATTTCATTTAATACAATCATCATAATATTACAATACTATGTTTATACAATCATTATAATTTCTATCATGCAATATCTTATTATTTTTTATAAAATGCCATCAGTAACTAATATTAGTAATAGCGTGAATCATAACCTAGTAAAAGATTTGCACTTTTACGATAAACATTCTGCATTTTTTTATTTTCAAGTAACGGCATATAGAGAAAATACTATAATCATATAAAAATTTGAACTCGAGATTTTAAAGAAACTTCATATTTTAAATCTTCCCGAGTTCAAAAACACGTTTTTTTTTAATATTATGTCTGTCTGTGACAAAAATAACTCAAATACTCTTTGAGATAGACTGGTGAAATTTGATATATTGTTGCACTAGATTTGTAGATTCTTATAAAATTCTGAGCCAAGTAAATATAATTTGAGCTAAGTAAATATAATTCAGTAAACAAGTTAAGCATCTAAAATATCAAATTTTGAACTAAATTCGTCATAAGGTTGACCGTTTGTTGATCTGTATTTTCACTGGTATGTAAACGCTCTATTTTAAAAACGCAATGACTTAAATACATAAAATTTGGTATTTGATTTTGTGACTACGGTTTCAAATCTGTGTTATATTTTGGTTTCAACCAGTTTAAACAATATAATACACCAATTTGATTCTCTGGTAACTAGAGTTAAATACAAATAATTAATCGCCAAAAAACTATCAACAAGGATCGTACTGTATATTCAGTAAAACTGCTTAATTGACATCAAAGATTCATATTTCATGCGTATTGATGTTAATCAACGCCGTCAAGGGCATTGATGATCTTACTCAAGGTCAATAACTTTACACATGGGAGAAGAATAATATTTTTATTTTTTTATTAGAAAGCTTAAACATTTTGAGAAGATTACTCCTGCTGGTTTAAAGACTTGTCCTTTTTTAGTTTTCAATTTTGTGAGATTTGGATATTTAGACTTGGAAGTCGTTAAATATTGAAAATATACAAATGTAGTGTATTTTCAAATGACAAGATTTGATATATTTCAAATTACAAAATTTAAAAGACAATATAATAAATGTTAAAAATTTAATCGACATACTTCACCAATAATAGGTTTGTAAATCGTGGAATTACAAACTGACTACGCGGGCATCATTTGCTAATGGAGGGAGGGGGGACAGGTAGGCCAATAGAGTTATAAAGATTGCCTGCCATCTTACATTATTTTTTTTTCTCTCACTATCATTCTGTTTGGGTTTAAAAACGCGCTAATAATGTGTTACATCGTGATCATATGCTCTCTTTTATGATCGCTAGAGAAATCCACCATCCTTAGAAAATATTAATACATTATGAAACCATCTTCGGTAAAAACAGCTAAGCTAACATTTTCCCTCTCAACGATGACTCTGATCAGTATCTTTTCTTCAGAACACATTATCCATATTTGATTTCTGAAAAGTTATAAAGATGTGTTAATCTGTTTCTGTACCATACAGATTATGTATACACATTTTTCACCGCTTCCCCTATACTATTTCTTTTAGTATGAGATCAATACCCTCTTTGAAAATATGAGTGATGATGAAACCGTTTTTCAACAAAAATAAAACTATCAACATGATATTTTTCTTACAAGCTCAATGACAATGATTGGAGGTCTTGCTTATTATGATAAATTTCGACCAGAGCAGCTTTTCTTCAGTTCACACTAACCACCATTTTTTTTTTCTTTCTGAATACCTCCCCAGCATGTCATACGAGTGAAAATAATCATCAAGAACAGGAGGAATGCCGGAAAACCTGGGAGGCAAAATCAATCTCATGGCCCATTTTTACCGGGCCAGGAAAGAATGTTTTAGTACGATCATATCTGGCTTGAAAACCACCTATAAATTAAAGTTATTGCATTCCTCGCATTTGCTGGCACTTCATTAATTAGATTTCTATCAAACTGAATTTATTGAGCCCCCTCTTACCTCAGGTGGAATACTCGGGAAGAACGAAACAGAGCGAAAATTATTCTTTGAAAACAACTCCTTCTGGTGCGTCATAACGAAGTGGAGTGCAAGAATCATCTGGTTTAAACAATAAATTAACTAACTACAGCAGAAGCGGCGAGGTTAATTTATTTTGCCTGTGTAGGTAATCTGCTAGGAGTAATTTAGAATGGATCCGACTAGGAATTGTCTGGGCCGAAATCTAATTAACGGGAATTAACGCGAATTTAAGCTTTTCACAGAACTGCTGGATTTGGAAAATGGAGAATTTCGTGTCTGGTGTGCGAGGGAGGGGTTTATAATTTCCAACTGTCCCGGAGCGATGGTGTTGCATTGTCTATTGGGAATTCGCGAGCGGAGATCCTTTCTTCCCTGACTTGCGTTATTATTGCACAAGATGTTGTTGTTGCTGTTTGTCCCATATCGCAAAGCGTGCAGTTCAGTTTCAAAGTAGCGAGAAAATGGATTGGGTTTAATTAGTTTATCATTGTCAGATTTTTAAACTGAATCACGATTTTCTACAAATTTATTTATATTATATATTTATAAGCAGAGTGATAAATACGTTAACGTCTTTATTTTGAACTCTGTACTAAACCAGTGGAAGTGGTCTCCCAAAACTTTCTCGCATACTCTCTAATAAATGTGTTATCTCAAAGAACAATTTTGCATGGCATTGGCGTACAGTAGTTTAAAATATTAACGTTTCGCGTAAATTCAGCATTCTTAAAATCTATAGTGGCGCTCGTGGTATCTATCCTAAATCTATATTGGCTTATAATATTGTTTCGAAATTTTTTCTACTATAAATACCGCCAATAAATCGTAATGACGCAGCGCATTTAATTGCTATAGTTCAGCAGCTTGCTTGCTGTCTAATTCTCCAGTTTTTTTACTTGTCGGCGACTCCGACTCCTCTCACACACCACTGCAGCTTGATGGTTGGGTTGACGGGGCGCCTAGCCCCGGCAAGGGCTTATCCCCGGTAAGGAGAGACTTCAAAGTGCTTTGCTGTCTATACTTTGCCGTGGCCGTCTTCGACGAAATTTGGAGATGACGAGTGTCAGGACTCATTGTGATTGTCTGATATTAGGATTAGGGTGGACTTCACTGCAGCTTCAGAGTGTCCGTCTTTTATAGTTCCGGTAGGCGGGGCTAGAATATTCAGACCAATCAGAGCGTGCGAGAGTGTATCTTGCCTCCTACTGGATAGATCGTGAAACTTCTGGAACTTTCCAGTATGATCCATTTTGTCGCCAAAGTCGCCAAATTCGTCGCCAAGTCGCCAAATGGTCGCCGAGCTCAGCACGCACAGGACAGATCTTACAAAGGTTTTTCTTACGATGACACTAGTCGTGCCGGGTAGCAAAATTGCAGATTTGTAACAATATAGTGGCAGTTTTTTTTGGTGATGAATCCCAGTATGCGGTTAATAGTATTCCAAAAATGAATTTATATTTCAGACACATTTTACCCAAGCGATTGAAACAAAATTTGACACAAAACTACACTTGTAGTTTCAAAATCCCATGCCAAATTTTATATATTCAAATCATTGCGTTTTTGAGTTATCGCGTTTGCATATTTCTAAAAGTACAGACCGACAGATAGTCAACCCGACTATAGGTATTAAATCTATCTAGCTCTCTATCTATCTGTAATCGAATCTTATCTATCTAGCTCTCTTTGTTTTGTAGTTATTGTGTTAACTTATATTCGAAAAGCGGACAGACAGATTTCCTCTTAATGGATTTGATAGAAATCCACAAATTTGGTATAAAAACCGAATGGCCAAGTTCATCCCTATAGTTTAAAGAATATTTGAGTTATATTTATCACAGACAGATAGATACAAAGATATTTCCCCAAAAATGTTTTGTTTTTTAACTCAGGACGGTTTAAAATGTGGAGAATCATCAAAATCTCGAGTCCCCTTTTTTTTTTCCTTTCTTTGTACTACGTATAGAAGAAAGTAAAAAATAAAGAAAATAATCATCTGTAATACGATTTCAAATGCATACATTACCGAATATAAAGAAAATAGTTACCACTCGGTTCGCAGCAACTATTTTTAAAGTTAGCAAAAATTTATAGATGATAAGTTTTCGAGAATAAATTTAAAATAAAAATTATTAAAAATTAACCATTTTTTTAAATTTTGGAGCTCTTTATAATTTTATTCTTTTATCTTTTAAATATTCTGCTATTTTTGACGATTTGTTTTAACTAAATATGCAACTTATTTTCTGGTACTTGTGCATTATCACTGCAATTAATCACTCACAGATTCTTTTGTGTCTATTGTTCGCCGATGCAATTAATAATAAGCAAGTACATTTATTAGAGAGCATGCGAGAAGATTTCGGGGAGACCTCTTCCACTGGTTTTACTCGAAATGTACTTTATGTAAAATCTTTACTCTAACGAATTGGATAATTTGGTTATATTGTACTGGATAGCCAAGCAATATTGCTCGGAAATTCCTAACATCACAGTTAAATGTTTTCACATTGCAAAAGTTGAGTTTATGCAATCTATCCACCATTTGTAAAGAAAAGATTCATTTGATTACAGAAAAAATTGCAGAGGATTTAACAATTAGGCTTAACTTTCTGTGCTTATGAAACATTTACATGGATACCACTGGAGAAAAAAATTCGATCACTATATGCTTATGGGAGATTTGAAATCATAAAGATAAAGCTCACTTTAGACTGCCTCCTTTTATTTGTGAATTTTTTTATTAGTAACGTCTTAAATCCCTGTTTAATAAATAGTCTGGAAAAAATTATACTTTCAATAATGGATCAGTTCAATATTATTTAGGAGGTTGGTACTCAATTCATGTTTCTACTAGAAAATCAATATTATAAACACCTAAAGAATGTTAATGACTCAAAAGAATAGAAAAGACAGGCCTCTGATTGTATTCAGGAAATGGACGTTATAAAAAAACTAGCAAAAAGAGAATGAAAAATCTACTTAGAAATCTTTTTAATAAAATTTACAAGGTGATTATAAAATAATACCTCATTTTGGAAAAGTTATATGTTAACATTCTAACAAAAGTCGCCTTTCTAAAAATTATTTTGAGGTGCAACATCGGGAGTTTCAGTTTTTACATCCAACGACAAAGATTTCGGCCTATTATTTTTTCATTAAGCCTGTATTAACAGAAATTACTTACCTTAAGTACTACTAATCCCCCGGGGGGGCACCTCGAAATGAGGATGAGATGCTTCCGGCAGGGTGGTTGGATCTCGCCACCCTGGAGGGTACACTAATAGGTGGGGGATCTGGCTCATTCCATCGATGACGGGACGTACTCCCTTCGGGGAGGGTTGTACCGTGGCCGGTGACGGCCCTTAGGACTCAACCACAGTTCCCGCCAATGTTGCTGTTGAGGCGGTCCGGTCATTCAGTTTTATGGTTTAAATCCGTGTGCCTTCGGGCGGGTCGGAGAGTTAGATGGTTACCTTAAGTACTAATTATTAGATAACTTTCGTTGCATTGGTTTGTCATAGATAGGTTTTTTATTGGACTTTAATATACTGCAAGCATGTTTACATTCGATAGATAAGTAGTATAGCACCTTGACTAAGTTCTTCGTTTTTGTCTTGCCTTTGGGCTATGTTGGTTTATATCAACCGGTTTTGATATAAGGTCCAGTGTTTTCTTTTCTGTTTTGATATATACAAAAATTAAATTTCTTTTTCAATTCTATGGGAGAGCTTTGATTAATTTAAAAAGGAATAACTACATTCATCTAACCCGTAATATTGAACAGTTTGATTATTATCTTGTATGTCCTTTCAATCAAATTGAAATCAAATTTACAGTCTTTGGTGGTAATCAGATTTAACATCTCATGATTTAAGCTAATTTTACCAAATTATTTTTGCTGCCTTATAGGAAACCGAATTAGAAAATTAACTGTGAGTTTTTTAACTATCATATTTTTGCAGCAGTCATATTGAATATTTTAGAATTTATAACATTTATAGCTTTGCAACATCATTTATAAGGTTAGCTAGGTATCGATTTGTAAATGTAGTCATTACAAATAGGAATATTCATTTGTAATAATCTTGTACGTTCCATCGCACTTGTTTTCTTAACAAAACTCGCATAACATGATGTTTAATTTACTGATATATAATTAACAAGCGTCAAATGAATTATTATTATTAGTTGACGATAAGAATTGTAACCATTCTTCGAAGCGAAACATATACTCGCATATTTTGACAAGATTCATTGTAGTTCCCTAAAGTTTCTCTCAAAGAATTTATTATAGCTGGTTAATCATTACTAGTTAACCGAGAAAATAGCATACATCTGTTGATACATAGCCTCATGTATTTTGCTGCGATTTAGTTTCATTTTAGCGAAAACATCTTTTCCACTATATCAAGTTCACCGACGTGTGATGCATTTTATTTTATCCGATTATGGTTAGGGTAGTTCCAAATAAACTAACCTTTAACAGTTTTGTAAGCTTACAAATTATCTTAAAGCTCCAGAACATGATCTACATTACCAATCGCTTTTGTTTCATTCCCCATATCTTACGGAGGTATTTTCTGATTCGATTCAGACCTCCAGCAATAAATTCAATTTAAATTCGCCATCTTGATAAGCGGATGAATTCGGAAATTGCATTTCGTGCTCGGTGCCGAAGTACGCCTCCAGAATTGGAATACAATTTACGCAGAAATTACTGCAACCCCAGCAGTTCCTTCCTTTTTTTATTTCCTTCCTCGGTGGAATATTCATGAAAGTAATTGAGGGTTTCTATCTAGATTTAATAGAAAATAGACCAACCTCGTAGATTAGAGCTTCTGTTAAATAATGAGTGGTGAATGAAGGTTTCTATCCTTTTTAGTTTTATCCCAGGGGTTTGAATGATCATTTTAGATTATGTTTTAACTGTAAGATGGAAGTTCTTTTATTTAAGTTCCTGATATGTTAAATCTTTATATTGCGATTTGATAGAACGCAAGTATATTTGTGAAATCATAGTTTTGGTAAAGCAATAGGGAAATGATTTTCCTCCCTTCTATTTATTGTGAGATAACATATTTAGTTCCTTCGAGTTGATCGTATGATTATTAGTTTAGTCTTTTCTCATCATTTAAGTAATATTTTATATCATGATATATTGTACAAATTATGAAAATATTTTTCTAGTTTTGAAACATTGTAGAATGTAAGATATTTTTTAATATTGTGGAATATTGTTTCTCTATATTACACAATATTGTTTCTCTATATTACACAATATTGTTTCTCTATATTACACAATATTGTTTCTATATATTACACAATATTGTTTCTATATATTACACAATATTGTTTCTCTATATTACACAATATTGTTTTTCACTTAAGTTATGGGAGCCACAAGTATATTTGTGAAACCATGGTTTTCGTCAAGGAATAGGAAAATGATTTCCCATCTTTCTATTTATTGTGAGATAATATCTCTAGTTCTTTCGAGCTCATCGTATGATTAATATTTTAGTCTTTCCTAGGCACTTAAATAGTATTTCTGATTATGAATTACTGTAAAATTTGTGAAAACAGTATTTTTTCTAGTGTTGAAATGTTGTAAAATGTGAGACATTTTTAATGTTGTGGAATATTTTTTCGCTATATTACACAATATTGTTTTTCACATTAGTTATGATGGAAGGCAAATATATTTGTGGAAATATGGTTTTAGTAAAAGAATAGGAAAATGATTTCCCCCCTTTCTATTTATTGTGAGAAAACATATCTAGTTCTTTCATTTATTGTGATATAATATCTGAATTCCTTTGAGTTGATTGCATGATTACTATTTTAGTCTTTCCTGAACACTTTAAATAATATTTCTAATCATAAAATATTGTAAAATTTATGAAAATAATATTTTTCTGGTATTGATATATTGTAAAATGTAAGACATTTTTACATTCATACATTTAGACATTCTCACAGAATATTTTTCCAAGTTTGTAATCTTAATTAACTCTAGCGACAAATAATAATGATCTGGTCTACTTCAGAACAAAATTATTTGCCATATTTCGAAGTTTTGTAAACAATTTCCGAAATAACATAGCTGAAATGGTTCTTATTTTAATCAAGAGAAATTCATTCGATCATCAGACATTTTAATCTTATTTTTTTCTGTAAAATTGTTTTAAATTTTTCTCTCCAATTTTCATAGCATTACCCTTTTTAAAGCAATAAGTTAATTTATTTTTCCTAAATCTTTATCTTACTCAATTTATCTTTTTTGTCATAAAATATTTTCAAGTTTTTCTGTCATTTTTTCATAGCAATTTTATTTATTACAAAACTTGATTAACAATTTTCTAAAAGTTATAGCTAAAAGAATTTTCCTTTAAATTAGGTGAAATTCATTCACCTAGTAAAGATGAATATATTCATGTGTCTCTCTGTGTGTTGGCGCTCTATAGGCTAGACTGTTTGATCTACGGTTACCACATTTGGCATGTATTTATCTTAGAAAGCAAATATGTACATAAGTTAAATATAAATTTAAATGTCACGAAGATAAGGTAAATATGTAATCTCGGTGTGTTATTTTTCTTTTTCATATTTTAATTTTAATTAATTAAGAACTAAGTTAGCGTTAATTTTGACGTCTATCCCAAAATTCGATAATATTATTGAACAAAAATGAATTTTATACCAATTCAAAATTTAAACAATCATTTTTTTTAATGATAGCAGTTAAAATCGTGTAAATTTCACTGTATATTGAAAATAGTTTTTTTTTATCTTTCTAGCACTAGATTAAGTTGTTGGTTGAATTTTAAACTGTTTTCATTGTTTTATCAAATATGCAATTGCGTAATTTTCGCCCATTGTTGAAAGCTAAAGTAGATGGATTCTATTAATATCTGTCTAGATGAATATAAAAGTGAATTACTACAAAATTTTGAAGACAATTAACCAGATATTTATGCTTTTAATAACACTATGGTGTTATAGAACTTCCACCTTTAGAAGGGTTCATATACACAATATTTAAAACTTATGTAAGAGAATAAAATAACACTACTTTAATGTCAAACAATATGGTGGAATGATGAAGTTATACTAAACGATTTATTTGAAGTCAAACATAGTCAATAGGTGAACAGGCCGATCACCTGAAGCGACTAGCTCTTCATAAATCTTAATCCAACCAACATAACCTGCTCTTTCGCAAAACATCTTCAAATTTGTCACTTCAGTTTTCAAAAAAATATCCCTTATTTCAGAACTTCATAAATAGCTTTTGAAGTATTATAACTAAACTGCCTTTCTTTAAAATCACGTAACACTTATAATTATTTATTAAAAGAAATACATCAAAATACCCCTTGATGCATGTTCTTTAGCTTAGCAGCAATTAAAATAAAGCTTCTAAATGAAAACTATGACAGACCTGTCACTTCCCAATTTCACTGCAACTGTCAATCGAAGCTGATTGGTCTAAACTCAAAATAAAAAGATCCGTACGTCTGGAGCATTTCATTCGAATTTTTTCTCCAACCAGCATCTGACAAGCGCTTTACCGGAAAATGTTATGCTTAAGACATCACGACATGGAGTTTTTAGGTTGTTTTTTATTTTATCCTCCCCTCTTTAAGATCTGTCTTTTAAGCCTTCGTTTAACTGGAATTTCAACTGCTTGTCACAGGATGTTTTTCAAACCTTTTCCTTCTAGTTTCTTCTAGTATTTCATTTTTAAATTTTTCTTCGGAAAAAAGCTACCTGCATTTGAGTACCTGTCAATTTTTTTTCTCTCTCTCTCGATAACTTGAATTTTTGTTTCTGAAATTCGGATTTCTTCCGTTTCTTAGAGATATTGTTTGTTTTTACGTATATTAGAAAATATATATATGAATTATAGAAAAGTTGAAGAAAATATATATATTGTTTTATTAAGATGATTTACATTGATGGGATTTTTAACGAACACGTTTTTTTTAACAATTAATGAATGATTTGTTAGAATAATATTCTATTTTGTGGACCCACAAAATACCCATTTCCAATATTTTTTGGGATTATTTTGCAGTAATGTTATAAAAGTGGTTTATTTACTCTTGATATAGGGGATCAAAGGAATATCAAAGAACGCATATATGCAATTTAATACTTGGAAAAATGTAGGTTCATTACAAGAAGACCATCCAGTTAGATAAGTTAAGGATGAAATCAGAATTATCAAAAGCATTAATGGAGGAAAATGAAAAAGACCTTATAAAGCTCGAACAGTTATTTATTTATTCGGCGGCCAGCCGAAACTATGGCAAATGAAGTTTGTTATATCCAGATAACAATTAAAAGAAACCATCAGATAACTACTCTAAAATTGGTTGGTTAATGGCCCAAGAGCCAAAGATAAGGTATATCGCGCCAATCACATGGTTTGAAATGATATCACTTGAGGAGTTAAAAGTTTAAATGGATAAAGTACATTAAAAAAACAATTCGATAAAACAGCAGTAATCAAAGCTTAAGAGGTAAGTTAAGTATAGCACATAAAATCTTGAAAAAACATCTATATAAAATTATAGAAACCAATGGCCTTGAAAAAGTTAAAAATATACTGATGGGGTAGGTTCTCCCACTAATTCCTGGATGTTAGGTGATGATGAGGTAAAGTGCGTCATACGATGAGAATTAAAGATAGGGCATTCAGTTTGAATATGCACTACAGTAAGTTCAAATGGACATCTGGGCTCTCTCTAAAATTGGAACAAGAATTAGAGACAAATAACTCAGAAAAAATGACTTGCTATCGAAACTAAGTGACGTTATAAAAAGAGTTTAAAGATCGAAATGAATAAGTATGAAACAAGATTAAAGGAAATGACGATATAGTAACGAAAAAGAAGCGACGTCTTAATGAGAGACGTACCATGGATATTTCAAATGTGTTTTTATAGAAATCCATCGACGTCGCTAGCAAACTTGTTATTACATCAAAGAAACAACAGAACAAAAAATGAAGTTTGTTATATACAGATAACAGCCAAAAAGAAACTGTCAGATAACCAATTCTGGAATTGGGACAAGGATTGGAATCAAATGGGTCAGGAAAAGCGACTTGGTATCGAAAATAAGTGGCATTATAAAAAGTTTAAGAACGAAATTAAAAGAAACGATGATGTAATAACGATAAAGATGCGACGCTTTAACGAGAGACGTACAATGGATATTTCACCTGTGTATCTACGGAAATCCATAGACGCTACTTGCAATCTTGTTATTGTATCAAAGAAACAACAGAACAAAATCTTTTTGGATAATCCTTTTTATTTTCACAGCCAGCGCATTTCATGGCGTATATTTTAAGAAAACAAGCTATTGTGTTTAAACTTAGAAAAGCCGGTTACCTCAAAAGAAATATTTACTCTAGGCATGTCATTACGTAACCTCACTTTGTTTTTATGGCAGCCCAACATGAATTTGAATACCCCAAATCGCATACTTTTGTTTACCACGGAAAAAAAAAGAAAGAAAACTATAATGTTACTTTTTTTATTCCCCCTAAAATCACAAAAACCACGAGAATGGAAACAAAACCCGCCCCTAAGCAGGCCGCTAGTTGTCAAGTTAAAATATGGCGTCACTATTCTTATTCAGTCATTATGGCGAGAAGGTGTCATTTTTACTCGGATTTATGTATGGAGCGTTAGTCCAAACTTTAGAGCAACGTAAATTTGGAAAAGCGCGTTTCGCTATTTATAATAGAAGGAGCAGCCCTGGTGGAAAAGATACAACATGATATTTTATAAAACAAACATTTTTCAAGGTTTTGTGTTTTTGCATTGTCGAATGGAAGGCAGGTTTATCTCGTGGTAGAAATAGAAAACTGAGGAGTAATGGGCGTTTTTCAATGTGTTCGCTGCTTTTTTTTTTTTTTTTTTTTTTTTTTGCATGTGTGCTAGAAGGTAAGTTTCCGATTTTAGAGTTCTGGAAATAATATTAATAACATTGTGGAGTTTTATTTTTTAGTGAAATCAGATTGGTTTGACTTTTATAAGTAAATAAATACTCGGCGTTGCGATCGATGCTTATTTATCCAAAAAATTTCAATTCGTTTTAATTCATTAATGATTCAAAATGTTTTCTTATTAGGCTTCTATAATGTCTCAAGAAATAATTATTTTACTCTTTGAAATAATAGTATCTTTTTATTTTTTCAATTCGTAAAATTAAAATTACAATAATTCGTGTTCGCTAGCATTAATATATTAAATCTTATCTAAATTGTTTTGAATTTTTAATATATTCAATTATTTTTACTTAAATTATTTAGTAAATTAGATTAAATTTTTATGAGTTAGTAATAAACATCTCCGGTATTTTAGAGAATTTTTTATATTTGAATGATTACTGTACTCAGCTTGAATTAAACAATTATTTTTGAATATTTGACATCAATGAGTTTTAAATAGAAACGTTTTCAAAGATCTTTTTTCCTTTAAATTTTCATTTTTTATTATTATTATTATTATTATTATGGTAGTCAAAAGCTAAATAACGTCGTATTTTTAATATTCAGAAACATTTGAATAAAATATAAACTTTGGATTAAATAAAACTAAAATTAAATATAACTTAATTATCGTTTGGTATTTTTATGAAAAGTTTTTTTATTTCCGTTTACAGTTACCTTGAATTACAGTCTATCCGTTTGAAATTTTGTCAAAATCTTAATCTTATTTAAACAGAAGTAATTGCAAAAAAGGATAACCACCAACAAGTGCCATGAATTCTTTTTTACACCAAAATTATACTTGTCTGGGAGCTAATTTTCTCAAAGATAACTTGCTATTTACTTTCATAGCAATCTTCGATAAAAATGAGAAAAATATAAAAAGCAGTGTGTGCCCAGAATTCTAAAACCCCGACCGACTCAAAAATTCACTTACCGTGTTAAACCAACATAAATATAATAAATTTTTAGTTTCAGTAAATCAATCCGTCCCTTAATATCTATATTTAATTTTTTCCAAAAGTATATAAAACGCATAAATATGATTTTATTTAATTTATTTGCTTCAGATTTGTAAAAGTATAAATTTGTGACAAGTTTTTCACTCACTTTCCGACTTACTAGTGTTTTGAAATGTTGCGCTCTTATGCAGCCGAAGTTACAGTGCAGTATTTCAATTTTTTCATAACTTTATTATCAGTCAGTTGAATAATTTAATTAAATTTTGATTCCACAATTCGGTGTCATCTGTTAGTGATTTTAAAAATATTTATTTCGAGATTCCATAATATTTTTATATTGAAATGTTAATTAAAAATTATAAATTAAAAAATAATTGAAATAAATTCTCCTTTTCAGTCCACTAATGCAAGCTAATTTTAATGAACTCTTTTTTTTAATACTTTAATTATTCGGTATTATTTAATCTTCAGTATCAATGCTTATACTATTTAAATCTGGAACTTATGCATATGATAGATTTTGATAAAGACTTTAAATAATTTTATAAATTATATATTAAGGTTGTAAATGATAATAATTCTTTTGAATGCAAGTGCCTACACAAAATATTTTACTTCGGGATTTTATTGCAAAATACATTGCAGAAGAATACAATTCAAGATTGGTTTAAATATAATGGTTTCTATTATTTCTATTTATTTCAAGGTATAATAAATATTTAAAAATTATTTCTCTTTTGTATACTCAATAAACAAGGCAAAATTTATGCATTTTTGAAAATAGTATGAAAGTATATTTTATATTTTAATTAATTTTCAAATTTGCAAGTTAAAAAAATTTTCAACAGAAATTGATAAAAAATTTGGATGTCAATCGAAAGAAGAAGATCTGCAACAATATTATTCCAAATTTCATCCATTTTTATAATATGTGGCAAAATCCAAAAGCATTCAAAGCAACATGACTCTTCCTTACTTTTCTAGGAAGGACATCTCAGCTTGACCAAAGGATTACCTAGCAAGTATAAAAAGTTGTTAAAATGGATCTGAAAACAAACGTTGGAAAGCCTTCATCATTGCTTTATATTAAGATTTTTTCTTTTTAAAATAAATGCTAGGGATGGAGAATCGGGCAACTCGAATTACATTTCAAGAAAAATTTCGTTTGGGACAAATGGGGAGCCGATTACAACTGTAGAAATGATTAGTGAGTTTTTTAATTAATTAAAAAATGTTCATTGGTAAAATTCTGTACCAAGTATGGAATTTATATGGCGTGAAATACATGAATAACTAAAACATTGAGTGAAACACGAAAGCAACCCTTTGTAAGCGGATAATGCAATATCATTAGATATCCTCAAAGTATCGTTAAAAAATAAAAACGAGTGTATAAACATTTTCTTGACTATTTTTTTCTTTCATAAGCTTTATATTAAGAGAAGAAATTTGTAATTAAAAAAATTCTCAAAAAAAAATTTACAGTAATATTTGTTAGAAACTTGAACATGAAAGTTTCTAACTTTTATTGTCAACTGCTCCAAAACCTTTTAGGATTGCTTTATTAATGCTAAATTACTAAACATATAAAAATTGTTGATTATTTTAATAATATGCTTCGAAATGCAATTTATTTATTATTTATCTGGAGTACATTTACAAATAAAAGTACAAATGTTGAATTCTTACTTGGTTTTGTGTCCTTATAATGATAAACATAAAAAAAACCTCTAATTTATTTTAAAGAAAAGTTACCGTATTAATAAACGAAAAGTTATAATTCGAATAAAATAAAGTATTAATAGATTTACTGTTTGCTACATTTGCATATATTTAAAACAGAAAATAAGTCTGTTTCTCTTATACCTTTAGTTTTTTTTTAACGTTTTATCTAAAATGTTGAATCTGGGAATTTCTCATTATGCAAAATCAAAATTAAAGTTTGCTATTGAAATATCTGAAGATTATATAAGTGTAAATATGTAGATAGCCTTTTTGAGCGAATGCAATTAACATATTTTTAGAGAGGATATTTTTCGAAATCGAATGACATATTTTTCTTAAATTTTTTTTTATAAATTACGAATAATGACAAATGCTCTGATGTTTTTTTAATTGATTGCATAAATGCGCCATAATGAAATAACTAAAAACATGTATATTTTTACAAAGTTACTCAAATGAAAGTTTTACCTAAAATAAAATTAATATATATATATATATATATATATATATATATATATATATATATATATATATATATATATATATATATATATATATATATATATTAAGTTAAAAATTTATGAAGAAGAAACAACAGTTTGTGAACTAAATTTATCACAAAAGAGTCATAATGTGGCTTCCTAATTCCGAAAAAAATTTGAATCCGTCGCTGGGTATTAGATGGTATGAGTAAGTTACTTTCGTCATATGACTTTTCATCATTTGAACTGATTTATGATATGTCTTGCTTTGTGTTTCATTCTTACGAGTACAGATGGCGCAAAATCCCGTTTATTCTTTAAATATACGTATTGATCAAGCGCTTCATTAAATTCAGAACGCGACTTGATATACAGCCGCTTCATTTTATCCAAAAATTTATTTCATTACTTTCCATGAATTCTGATAAACGCCGGGAAAGAAAGTCTCTTGGTAGTTGCGGTTCTTTCGCCGGAAGAGATTGTTGCTTCACTTCAGATTCCTGCCTCATAAATTTCAGCCGGAGGGCTCTGAGCCTAGCACCAGATTCGGAATCTTGATTCTTTTCTTTTCAACGCATTTCGCCAAACGATTGAGATTTACGAACGAGATCGACACAGAAGGCTCTGAAAATTCTTCGCTCGAGAAAAGTTCTAAAAAAAAAAAAAAAAAGTAGAAACTTCCATTATTTGCATGCTGCCAGCGGAAGCGGTCAATACTGCTATCAGCCTCACGGTTTCGCGCCAAAAAAAGAATAAAATCTTTTTGGATTTTGGTTCGTTTCGGTAGTTTAACTGTTTTCTTCATGGACCTAAAAATAATAGTAGTTTCTTATTCTTGTTTTTATCTTAAGAATTAGTTTAAAGCAATGTCTGTGATGTAGAATTCAAATATAAATATTGCAAACTCAAAAAAAAATCGGATTTTATTATTAAGTCTAATTAAATCGCGAAAAATTTTTACTTTATATCGCGAAGATGATTTTGAATATTGGAATTATTACACTTTATATATATTCTAATCCATCGTATTCTAATTCATTCATTATAAAAATATTCTTTATCTATATTCTAATTCATTCATTATAAAAATATTCTCTATCTATATTCTAATTCATTCATTATAAAAATATTCTTTATCTATATTCTAATTCATTCATTATAAAAATATTCTTTATCTATATTCTAATTCATTCATTATAAAAATATTCTTTATCTATATTCTAATTCATTCATCATTAGAATATTCTTTATCTATATTCTAATTCATTCATCATTAGAATTATTATTCTATTCCTTATTATTCTAATTCATTCATCATTAGAATATGCTTTATCTATATTCTAATTCATTCATTATTAGAATATTCTTTGTCTATATTCTAATTCATTCATTATTAGAATATTCTTTATCAATATCCTAATTCATCGTATTCTAATTCATTCGTCATTAGAATATCATTTATCAATATTCTAATTCATCGTATTCTAATTCATTCATCATTAGAATATTCTTTATCTAGATTCTAATGCATTGTAAAATCCAATGAGTTATAAGCAATTCGGATTATATTAATCTAATTATGTATATATTCAAATTACTTTTATAAATTATTAAGTACTATGTTTTTTTATTCAAATTACGTTGATAAAAAAATTATTTTAAATAAACAATTTATTAAATTCGCTTGCCTTTGGTGACCAGTTAGTTTATTTTGGATACCGATTGCGTTTAATTTTAATCAAATTTTTTATTATGATTTGATATTCATCATTTTTTAGCAACTCATTAATACTCACCAAATCGTTGCTAGGCATTGGAACTGTGTTGCATTCAGCATCCATTTCATATACCATATAATATTCAAATTATCTATTAACTCGCAACTGTAAATATCATCTATATTTTGATTTTTGCGGTACTGTAATTGACGTTCCTATTCCTCTTACATATCGCACAGATATTAAACTGAATTCTTCACCCACTGCTATCAACAATGGAAGAAAATCAAGCGATTAGGTATTTGATGAAACTGTTCGAGTTTCAATGTTGATGAAATCATTCAAAAAATATTTTTAGAGAATCGTCAAATATCAAGGGAAATCAAGGAAACAATTAAAACGAACAATTAATTATAAATAATGACATAAAAGATAATTTTCTAAATTTTAAAATGATACAAAAAGAATGTTTTCGAAAGTTAAAGTGGAAACAAACAAAAATATTGTTTACTTTTAATTGCTTAAAAATCACATTGAAGTTTCAAAATAAATCACTCCAAGATGCACATTTCTATTCTTAAAAATATATTCGTGCCAAAATTTGTAACTTTAAGTCAAATAGTCTGACACATAGAGCATCTAAACTCACAGATCTTTACTATTTGTATAGATCATATTTATCTGCTGAAATACATTGTAAATATTCCTCTAATTTATTTATTTTTTTGAGTTAAGAATAACGCAACAATGGTGCAGAATGTTGCCACAATAAATCAAACTTTACCAAAAGTATCTATAATACTTTGCATACAGCAGATACCCAAATATATATCACTCCGTTTAAAATATAAGCTGACTTGAATTTAGTTATTTCTTGCCTTTTTTCTTAAACAGAGCTTCTGCTGTTGTTTAATCTATAAATTCATTCCTTGGTATTTTTTTATCAAATATATTTTTCATTCACTGAGTTTCTTCACTTTCTTTCTCACAAAATTAATACATTTTACTGATATAAAACTTTCCAAAAAAGCCATATACCGTAAACACTTCTTGACACTTAATTTACATTCTGATGAGCAGACAATGCTGTACAATGAAATAATTTTCTTTGCCTCGTTAACTTGATACGTTATTAAAATATCAATTCATAAAGCACCGAAACTCTATGAAAAAAATCCGTTCTATCTAAATTCGTTCTATTTAAATTATCCAAATTTAAATCTTCAAACTCACTCGTCTTAACACTATTCATACAATTAGAGTTCAGCTGAAACAAAGGATTTAGCATTAACTGAATTTCCTTCGATGTCGATAGAAATGTGCAATGTATTAGAGATAATCCGTATTAAGTGAATCTGACGTAATGAAATTGGATTGTGATTTGAATTTCAGCCATTATGTTTGCAAAGATTAGTGCTTTGGAACAGGATTTACCATGTAACCGGATGGACAGCATGTTCGATAGAACGGATTTAATTCGGTTTCGAAAATTTAATTTATCATTCTTTCAATATAATTCAAATAAAATTATCATTTGCATTCAAATAAAATTCATTACAGCACTGGACATTTCTTTTGAACGACAGACTGAATCAAAACAGACTTCGAAAGTGTAAATCCTTATGATCAACATTTGTTCTTAAGAGAAATAGATTTGGAAAATAGCTTTCGTTTTCCCTCTTTCAATAATTTAAATACTATTTCTATCTTTTGTCATGTGGGAACATGATGTTGCTTTGGTTTGAGGTTTTTGAAGCCACAAAACGCACGGGCAGAAAATTGACAAATTATCGCTTTTGAGGCATTAATTTTTCGCTTTTAGGGTTATTAGAAAATGATAAAGAAAGTTGTCACATGTGGCGACTTATCGCCAACAAAAAGCTACTACTTCACGCGATTGTCTGCCATGTACCCGATCATCAATGTCTGGCCATTAAAGGACAGAGTCGTAAGAAGAATCAGCCCGAAAGAGCGAAAAGAGGTATCTGAAGATGTATATATTATAATGATAGTAATAACATATTTTTTTAAAATTCTAGAAGGTAAAAAAGTTTTGGAAATCGAACGATTTTCAGCTGGAAAACGATTTACCGTTTTCTAAATATCGACGCATGCGTAATCCGATAACGCATGTGATTGTTTAAAGCCGGTTTAAGCTGGTTTTTCACGAAAAACAATTCTGGCCTAGAGAAAAAAATTTTAGAACTTGATTGATTTTGAGATGATCAAAAAACATCGCTTTACTAAATGTTGATGATTACGAAATATGGGTCATGTGAGAACATAATATTTTTCTGTCGGATTGATACCACGTGACCTTAAAAAATATTCTCACATGATAACTTGAAATTTGCAATAGCAGAACTCAGGGTTTTTTTTTATTTATTTTAAATTTGCGCGAATCTGTTGAGGTAATTTTACTTAGCACAAAGCAGAGAAAGTGAAATTATTAAATATATTTTTTAAAAAAATTCACCCTCGAAATGATCGTTAATTCACTTTGGCTTTAAGACTTAAGGCTCGTGAAACTCGTAGCACAAACTGATTTTTATTTTTATTACTTTGTAATAACTGTAACTTTAACGATTTAGTGCTCGAAATTTCGATAATATTAAATATTTACTATTCACCATTTCTATTCTCTTTACGATTTTCTCTTCTCTTATATTTTGGATATGATTTATATCTGGCAAATCCGAAATTCAAGACAATGCCACTTTGAAGTATGACAGATATCCGACGAAACGAGTCCTCAAATCCTAGACTCTACAGCCCTACCATTACGGACTAGAAAATCGTAGAATTGAAAGACCTTTTCTTTTCTAAGAAACATGCAGAAATGGAAACAGCATTCAATTTTGTCTTTATTCCATACTTTTTTAAAATAATCAAAAGCAACAATAGGCAGTCGGCTGACTTTAGTAATTAGTCTGATCTTTTCTTTTCCACAAAGCATGCAAAAGTGATTTTACCTTCAGTTTAAGTTTTTATCTTTAAAACTTATCGTTAGTAGTATGCTCAAAGCAAAAGAATTATAACCTTCTTGCCTAGGCATTCAGGGTTTCTTTAATGGCAACTGTCACAACAACATTGAGGAAAGCAGAGGATGAGACCCTAACAGCCAGAATTGAAATGCCATCCTTATTCACCGGCCACGGCTACAGTTCTCCATAAGGAGGTATGTTTCGTCATCAGAGTGGATCCACGATATTGTTATGCACACCAGGAAAGTGGAAACGCGTACATGTACTGAAACTACTCACCTACGATGTGGTGTCTAGTGGTTGAATAGGAAGTAGTATAAAGTAATAGTAAAAATAGAATTTGACCATTTCTTTTTCAGAAAGTATAAAAAAATAAATAAAACTCATTCATTATCATTATAGTTTTTAAAAAAATATTCAATATAGAATGAATATATTACTTTGGTTAAAATAATGAGAAATTTTTTATTCGTTTTTGCTAGATGTCTCATGAAGCCACTGTAACATTAAGAACATTACGAACGGGGACTCTGTCTCTTAACTTCAAGTTGCCTCTTCTTTTAATTTTACCCTTGATTTTCTTATTTCCCATATTATCTGTACAGATAATAAACAGAAGCTTTATTCTTTAAATTTTAACAAAGAGGAAAGATTATGTGGTAAAATATTTGATAAAATATTTAATAATTAATAATAAATAATGAGGTTATAATAATAATAATAATATAAAATAATGAGGTTAATAATAACATTAATATAAAAAAATGAGGTTAAATATTCATTGAAATGTATTGTTGAAAATTAGGTAAAAAAGGAATATTTTAAAGAAATAATTAAAAGACATCAAAAAGATGCCTGACTATCATATTCTCACTGTCCAAATTATATTTAAGCAATTTTTTTTATTGATGTAGGTCAAACTGATTTCCAGGATACTATTAGACAGAAAAACACTTAATCTCCTTTATTATTAATAAAGATATGTGACATGAAAAATTTTAAAGATATTAAAATTTCATATCGCATTTTCTAGAAAAGAAATTTATTCTTATGAAAAAAATATTCAAACAACTAATAAATTTCAAATTTGCTTTCATCCTATTAATCAAAAATTTTATTCAAATTTTCATATACGTAGAATAAGAATATCATATTATTTTTGCATTCGAGAGATGCTTTATTTGCTTCTATTTATTACTCCAGTCAAGTGCTTTTAGTTCTTGAAATTACATCTGAAATGTCAAAAGAGTGAAAGAGAATTTTGCTTTATTAATCAAAATATGCAAAATAAGATTAGAATAATTATGCAAATAACAAACATTGCACTGCTTTTTATAATTAATGTTTTCTAAAAAATTTCTCATTTCACAACATTTCTAAGTTAATTTCTTCTGCATTGCAGACGATAAAAATAAACTGAAATTAAAGAAACCGAAATCGTTTGAATCCGGCATAATTAATGAGTTAATATTTAAAAAATATTCGCAGCTTTTAAAAAATATTCCGAGAACAACATATTTAAATAAACAGAAAACAACTGTATTAATGAATGAAGTTTTGAAATATATTTATTACAGTCGCGCAAAGAAATCATTTATTTTATTCAATTTTTAAAAAATTGAAATGAAATAATTTTTTTCATCTTCTTTGTGAATAGGAAATGAAAAAAAATAAATGAATTATTAAATATTTTGAAGGTCTATAAATAATATTTTCGCTTCAAAATAAAAGCATCGTTTCTTCATATTCAATTTCTACAAAAGTATTTAAAAATTAAAGTAATCTCTTTCTCTGTAATTATTATTTTTGTTTGAATTGGCCAATGAAATTATTAAATAATATTATGCTCATTTTGGAAATTTAATTTAGACTTCATAAATTTAAAACATTTAAAATTATCTGATAATCTAAAAAAATAATTGAATTTTTTAAACTATGTCTTTATAATCTAAAAATTTCTTCTTTGAATGTAATGAAAGGTTCGCTCTAGAGAACAGATAGCTTGAATTATAGAATTCAGTGTAATTCGAATAATTCAACGAATTCGGCATGTAATTAAAATCGAATTAGTTTCTTTTTGGGTCATAAATGTTCATCAAAAAAGAGCTTTTCAAAATTTTTATTAGATTTGTAAATTCATCAAAACATTGACATTTTTTTCATTACACATATTATTTCGCAAAACCATTTTTACAGCACTTTGAAACTCGAGGAATAAGCTTTTCGATATTATTATCTTTTCGACAATTATTCTCTTTTTACTTTCTAATAAACTAAGTATATTAGAAAACATATGTACGAAACACGAAATAATAAATTCTAATGCACAAAAGTTCTACAATTTTCAAAAAAAAAAATCCTCCTTGAGATTTTTATGAATGTCTACTTTTTAGACCTATTTGAGTCCGAAATATGCATTTTTGGTTTTATATGTTTGTTCGTTAATGAATATGATAACTCAAAAATGCTTTAAATCAGGCGAATGAAATTTATTATATCGACTTTATGCCAAATATGCAAATTTTATCAAATTTTTTTCTGAATTTTACCAATTTTTTACTTTTTTGCATACGAAAAAATATTATAATTGTAGAAAAAATTCGCTCCACGAATTTTTATGTTTTAGATCTTTCCTTTTTACAAAATGTTTTTCTGCCTGTGACAAAGATAAAAACAAAAATGCCTTGCGCTAGAAAGATGAAATTTGGTATATGATCTTTACACCTAATTTGCAGATTTCTATCAATTTTTGAGTAAAGTCTGCTTAGAGGAATTCTGTCTGTACGGCTGTTCGAATACAAATTTATTCGATAATTATAAAATATGAATATCTATATAAATAAAATTTGGCTCACACATTTAGCATCTTACAATTATCATCCTACCAAATTTTGAGACAAAATCTATCGAAGGATTTAGTTCTATTTTGCATGTCTGCAAATACAATAATTTGAAAAATCACTGACTCCCCAAATGCCAACTGTTCGCGACAGTGCCTAATATCATAATTTTTAGGGAAGGAGGTAACACCTTTGTTAGAGAAAATACTAGAAAATTTTGAAACGTTCTATTTTGCTGGTTTTGCTAATTTTAATAAATCCTTAAAAATATTTTAATTACATCTTCAGTGTTTCCGTTTTTTGATTTGATTGCATTTTTTGTGTGGGCATTACTGTTGATACAATCAAAATAAAAAAATACTAAATTTTCATATATGAAAAGTTTTATTAATTGTGGTAGGCAATGTCATGAATTTAATATAGCTTCTGTATAAGTTAATAATAAAAAGTTTTAAAAATTAAATCTTTATATACCCTCCCATATTCACAGTTTCATTCTTGGTTTACAAAATTTGCAGACATATTAAAAAGCAAATTTTTTGACATTGGTCTTTATTCATAATTCTGATTTTTACGAGTCTTTTGTTGCAAATTTGAAGGTAAATGCATTTATCACAATAAGGTATTAAAAGAATAGAGTCATAAGATAATAAAAAGTTTATTAAATTTATTAAAATTTCAAAAATAATCAAATAATACATAATTAATTTTAAACACTTGTTCAAAATGAATATCTTCAACACCTATACAAAGTTGCATTCTTCTTAAAAAATTTGCATATGCACAGCTGCGATTTTATACAATATAAATTATTAGCATTTCGAAGCGTTCTTCATTACCAAAGTACATCATTTTTAGGAGAGCACATAGCAGGCAAAGACTTTTATTTTTTCGTTCCAAATTACATTACTTCATTAAGATAGCTAAAATGCTCTATTTCTCAAGGTTCTCTTCTCCCCTTCATCGTCGAAGAGAAGTTGGTAGAAGTTAATACTATTAATATTATCGTCCAATCACAGCGAACAAGAATATGCGTAAAAAGCAAATTTCTTTCAAGCCATCATAATTGAATAATTCCAGATTTCTAGTAAAATTCGAATGGAAACCAGACAAATATTTGCATACGACGGTTTTCTTGCATTAATAATAAATGTGCATTTCTATAATAAATATTTCCATCCAAATTTATAATGAGAACTTCTGAATTTATAAATATTGCCCACATTGTATATTGCCCATAACTATATTTTTGTAAATTTAGTAGATAGGAGCATAGAACTTTATATGTGCATAGAGAAATGTAAGAGAACTATTTTGATACTAACTGATAAAAAAAACTGATAGTAACTTTCACTATGGGAGCTGCATAAAAAAATTTTTTAACCTTGTATTATCAGCTTCCAAAAGAGCCAAAAGATTGCCATACAATTACCCACCCTATTTAAGGAAACTTTGTAACTGGAAACGCACGAATAAATGCGCAATATTAAAAAAATAATAATAATCTCTTGTTCCACTTTTTTTGTTACACAGCTTATTTTGTCTTAGTTTACTTTTTTACTTTATAAAATAATATATTTTAAATAAAGTTTTTTTATAAATGAAACATGATTTTTTTTCCTTTTTTTTACCCTTTGTATATTTTTAGAAGTGAATTTAAAATTAAATTACTAATAGAAAAAAAAAAGCGTAAAAGATCCTTATTATACGTTTTCTCGGTCAAGAGATTCGGAGGCCTTTTTTTATTTAAATAATTATTCTTCATTTATTTTGATTAATTGAAATTTTTCTCGCTTAAAATAGGCAAAGGCAAGCTTTTTGTCAGAAATCTAAATGCCAGAACATTATTTGTTTTGATTAAAATTTCTGAATTGATTTTTTTTATTATATTTATTATTAGTTGTCCGAAGTAATTAAAAATGTTTTTTTATTTTATTTTCTGATTTACATTTTTTCACACCTTTCCAATTCTTTTTATTGTTGTTTGCCATTTATTATTTTTTTACAAGCTAATAATCTGATATTAAATTGCCTTTAGTCCTTTTTTATCATTCATTTTTTTCCCTTCTTTTTCTCTCATTTCATTTTCTGATATTTTTAAAATTACATTTGTTTTTGTGTATTAAAATTGTCATGTTTTAAGTACCAGGGAATTTTTAATTGTGTTTTTTCAGTTTCTCTGTTTTGATGTATAATAATTTTTATATATATATATATATATATATTTCTCTTTTATAACAACATTTGTTCTCAGAATTTTTCTTTGACTCACTTTTCGCTTTATTAACTATTCAAATTATGAAAAAACTGATTTTAAATGCTTTTTATTAAGTTTTTATCTAATTTTTTTAATCTAATTTTAGAAATTTTTTTTCTTGTAATCTCTATGTTTGTTAAGCATGTATTTAGAAAATATATATCTGAAATGTTGATGGGAATTACGGATTTATTGTTTCTTGGTTTCAGATTTGATTTAGAAATATGAAAGTGGGAGAATTATTATAACTTTTTTTAAAAGATGGGTAAATAATAATATTAAAAAGAATATATCAACATGATACTTATTATAAACAACTTTTGCTTTTAAATATACTTGTCGCCGAAAGCGTCTAACACGTCGTATTAATAAAATTGATAGTATTGTTAATCATCTTTGATGAGTTAAATCTTCTATTTTAAATCTTGCATAATAAACGTGGCATTTTGACAAGTTAATTGTGCTAAAAAAAGTCAATAAAAGTGTCGAAATTGGCCCAGTTGTTGAGGATGGAGGCAGTGAGTTTTTCTTTTACGATATATCTCGAAAAGGAGGCACAGGCGAATCGGCAACGATTAATGTCGCATTTAGATACCATAGCTTTCGTTTGGAACAAAAATCGGTTAAATCGGTACTGTGAATGAGTGTGGGAAATTCTGTCAATGTTTATTTATTTATTTATTTTTCCTCACGGAGAATGTACATGAAATAGTGCTTTTGAGATTTCTCAGGGAACTAAAAACAGAGGATAGAGGGTAGACAGCCATTCGTAAATTCATGATATAATTAACTTTCATGTGAAATAAAAATTCACCAAAATTCAAATCTATACTGATTTTCTGAAGTTGCCTCAGACGCTGGTTGTCTCTGACTAAAACAATTTGGGTTTTTTTTCTGTACTGGATCTGAAATATACCGGTACACACTAGATTTGTTCTTTATTTATTTCAATTGCAACTTTTTACTTACTTATCATTTTTATTTAGTTATATGCTTTTCTTTTACTTTATTAAATATTATTAGAGTTATTTAGATTTTAAATTCAAAAATAGTCAGTGTCTAAGAAATAGACAAAGTAATATGCAGATTCATGCTGATTTCAATTTTCATCATGTCAAAGATATTCCAATGAAAATTTCAAGTAATTCCGTTTTATAAGGGTCAAGATTACTAGATACAGTCCATCAAAGATATTCCTTTATCAAAACTAATTTATAATTCGAGCGACAATCTTTGAATAAACTTTTAGAACAGCAACATATAATGAAAATATTAATAAGGGCGGCCTCAAATTTTATTAAAGAATCCAAAAGTTAATTTATCAGAGGCATAACCCATCCTATATCCAAGTGAGTCGAAATCACTGGGATTTAATTCCAAGTACAAAAGGTTATTGACAAGCTTTAAACTCAGAAAATAAGCGCAGGCCTTTAGTGTAAGTTGTAGAATATCATTAGCTATTCTAATTAAATTTGAGCTTTTGAAAACCTCGTCCCAAATTTTAAAGTGAAATATAATGAGAATTTGCATACCAGATTGAACCACGACCGAGAAGAAGTTTATTTATTAAAATTTCGTGTTTTCCGAGAATAAGAAAGGTAATGCTATCTGTAAATATTTTAAATTGTAAACAGTGGGGTGGGTAAATAAATTTGCTGAAGATTCGTTTTAAACATTGCTGGAATTTTCGATGACGTTCAAGAAGAATGCGAAAAAGCCGAACTTATAAATATGAATGGGTGAGATGTTCTGTAATCTTATTTCTGCATATCTATTGGAGGCTAAGTGAATGAATGGATTTAGGTACGTTTCCTCTGCTAAGGATAAATGCAAATCGGGAGTTGCGGTTTTCCGTCGGCCGGTTTTTATTTTTATTTTCTTCGATTATATCGTATTTTATTTAAATTAATTTTAATTTTTGCGCTTACTCAATTATACTATGAAATGGTTAAATTGCCGTCTTTGCCTACAATTTTAATGCTATCATTTCAAACTAACTTTTATTATTTATATCTTATTACAATAAAAGAAAATACTGCTTTAAATCATACTAGCCACCCTTGGCAACCAGTTTGTACCGACTGGATTATTGACTTTTAAACATATTAAATTAATAATATAGGATGCATTTCTTTAAAAAATATTTCATCTTGTAATTTGTTACGACTAAAACACGGGTATTCAAATAACAGTTCACTACAAATTACAAAGAAAAAATTCTTCTGCTGATTTACTGATTGGCAAGAATACGCATTTAAATATTTTGATTCCATCATAGAATTTATGTTTCCATCATAGATAGAATTTATACAATTTATGATTCCATCATAGATAGAATTTATAAAATTTATGATTCCATCATAGATACAATTTATAGAATTTATGATTCCATCATAGATACAATTTATAGAATTTATGATTCCATCATAGATACAATTTATAGAATTTATGATTCCACCTGATTCCATCATAGATAGAATTTATAAAATTTATGATTCCATCATAGATACAATTTATAGAATTTATGATTCCATCATAGATAGAATTTATAGAATTTATGATTCCATCATAGATACAATTTATAGAATTTATGATTCCACCTGATTCCATCATAGATAGAATTTATGATTCCATCATAGATAGAATTTATGATTCCATCATAGATAGAATTTATGATTCCACCTGATTCCATCATAGAGTTTGAATTCCATCATAGAATTTAAAAATATTATTTCAGAGAGTGTATCAAATTGAATTAAAAATATTTTAGAAATTATGGGGGAAATTGTATGGAAATGGAATGTATAGTTTAAGAAAGGTAAATCTTTTATTCTTAAGATAATGAAAAGCATTTTTTATAAGATAATTATTTTGGAGGATAATTATTTTGTGTATCGATTTCCGTCGGCAAGTTATAATGATTACGGCTTAACCTAAGATACGGGCGCCAAAATTGAAAAATATGTGGAGTAATTTCTTGCCAGATATAACTGAAACAATTTTTATTGCAATTTTGCAAGCCATTTATTAGCATTTCTGATATAATTCAGGATTGCTGACTTTTAGAGAGTTTTCGGACGATTGGCACGATTTTGGTGTTCTTGGCGAGAAACCGTACATTAATCTTAAAACGATTACTTATCTTGCAACGGCTAAGTCTATTTTTGAGCTTGATCGAAATTTTTGTTTGAAGCCTATTTCTTGATTTCTTTTATATTTTCTTCTTCTGAATGAATGTGGTGACGTGGCGAACCATCTCCAGAACCATTCTAATAATATTTTGCAACTCCATTCATTAGCTAGGTACAGCTATATTCAGTACAGCTATAAAATTGTTTAATGAATGCAGCAGTCTGAAATTGCACTTGAAAGAAGTAGGAGATTGGGGTTTATAGCAACAACGGCTGTTATCCCCTGTTCTCAGATGAAAAGAGCAGTCTGAAATTCGTATGATGTTTTGTTTATATTTTGTTGCTGCCATTCGACAGTTTGCAATAAGATTGATTTCTGTGTCAAGTACATTAAAGTTGAATGTATATAGATTTTCTCAATAAACAGACTCATTTTCACTGATTTACAGTGCTTTCAAAGTTGCGAATAAAACTGGGGAAATCTTTGCCTTTGTGGCTGGAAGCTTCGTGAAGGGTTTTATTTTGCAGTAATTCTCAAAAGTTCTAGCCAGTGGGGGAGGAGGCAGGTAACCCTTTATGATGTATTTAGAAATCATGAAATTAAGTGAAATAAAACTATGAAATTTTGAATAACTTTGCCTAGAAGATTTATAAAGTCTTTTTTTTCAGGAAAGAATGAGCAGGGAAATAAAAAAAAGGTTTTAAAAATTTCTTCCGGAAATGGTGTATGTGGGGTTGGGGGAAAGGGGGGGAGGATAATCGATCAATGATGAGATATCTAAGTATCATAAGTTATCACAGGAAATAAAAATTGCATAAATAGAACCAGTTATTGGGGCAGATGAGTTAATTCGTGGGATTTCTTAATTATTTTGAATATATAGATACTACATTAAGTTTCATAGAATATTTGATAATCCTTGTTTTGTTTTAAATAACAGACTTTTTTTGTTTGTTTCTTATGGCACTTGCCACTGACAAGCCCGCTGTTACGAAGACAGCGATTTAAGCCTGAGGGGGAACGTCTCTTATTTTTTATAGCAGCGCCAACTAGGGCCAAGAGTACGACTTTGCCACTCACGCATCACTCATTCGCTTGCAAAACCCCTTTTTACAGGAGGGCACATTCACACATCTCACAGATAGAACAACAGAAGAACAACCATGCCCAAACCGGGACTCGAACCCGGGACGCCCAGATCACGGGGAAGACGCGCTACCCCTATGCCAGGACGCCGGCACAGACTTTTTTGATCGATTTCTTTAACCATTTTATTACACCAAGACATTTTTGATATTAGAGAGAGCGTACTTCTAACGGTTGTTAACAACGGTTGTACTTCAATATTTGTATTTGTAGCAACTCAGCGGATTTTGGTAGAAGTTTTGGGCTTCAAAATCGAAAAATTAATTTTCCGAAATGAAGAGAACACGATTTAAGATTTTCCTTGTGTAAGGAAGATCCTTATGCATGTTATATCTGCAGCGTGGTCAAATGAATTTAAGTTTCCTTGGCGTGGAAATTTTTCAAGTCTATTAATGATTCATATACTGCCCTCGTCTTCTAAACATGAATCAATAGATATGACCCGTCTGCATTTTTCAAAAACTAATTTGCTGTTATCCGGCACAGCAATAAATATATTTGTGTAATCAGACTAGCTGTTGGAAGTTTAGTTTTGCTAGAGACGAAACACGATTATGGACCAATTCCTCTAGAAATGCAAATTAATTCTATATTTGAAACACATGACAGATTTTTGTCTCAGGCTAAATTTAGGTTTTCCATATTTGTTCTGATTAACAGAATATATCTTGCTTTCCCTATTTCATTGACTCATGATTCAGAAGTGGAGATTTTGACTCATGATTCAAAATAAGTGGGGGTCTTGACTCGTGATTCAGGAGAATTAGAGATCTTGACTTATGATTCGGCTAAATTGACGGAATTGGAATCACCATTCAAACTATCATATCACACATTTCAGAACAAATTTATCAAAATACAACTTTGATTTTGTAACAGTTTTTCCAATATTGAATTGTCTCTTTTTTTCACTTGAGTGTTGTTTATTCTTTCTTTCTTTTGAATTATTTTACTGAACAAATTTATTTATTCGAAGTGATTTTTATTCATTGATTATTATTTATTCTTTCATCTTTCAATGCTTTCAATGAGTAAACTTATTCATTTTTGTTGATTCTGATTTATTCATTGATTATTATTTATTCTATCATCTTTCAATGCTTTCAATTAGTAAACTTATTCATTCTTGTTGATTCTGATTTATTCATTGATTATTATTTATTCTAACATCTTTCAATGCTTTCAATTAGTAAATTTATTCATTCTAGTTGATTCTGATTTATTCTTTGTTATTTTTTATTCCATAATTTTCGAAGTAATTAATAAGTAAACTTATTTATTTTGATTGATTCTTTTTATCTATTCTTTATTACTTTTATTTTTTCAACTTCATTTAATGGGCGAAAATATTTATTCTTGTTGACTGCTATCTATTATTTCGTACTTCTGAGCTTTTATTGAGTAAATATTTATTCTTGTTGATTCTTATTAATTCTTTATGTTGTATATTGTTTTCTTTTTCCGAAATCTTTCAATAAATAAATATTCACTTTTGTTGATTCTTTTTATATGTTTTTTTATCATTATTTTTTTCCGGATTCATTTAATGGGTGAAAATATTTATTCTTGATTATTATTTATTATTTCGCAATTCGAAACTACTTTTGAGTAAACATTTATTCTTGCCGATTCTTATTTATTCTTGATTATTGTTTATCCTTTCAGTCTTGTGGAAATTAAAAAGCAATCTGGACAAATATAATCTGCTAAAAAGGCTAACATCGCATCAAATTCCCACATTTATTCTGGAGAACTATCGTGCTTCTTTCTAAACTTTTTTCACATACCGCAACTTATCGATAAGAGTTTTTTTTTCAGTATTTATTTTCACCCATTGCCCGGTAGCACTAAAAATCTTATCTTTTCAAATTAGCATTGCTAATACAACGTTTCTGACCTTTGAAACATATTGGAAGAGTCGCTGAAGTTGGATTTCTGGAATATCTGGAACTTGAACCCGCAATCAATAATTCCGAAAACAGGGAATGAGGCTTACGTATTGAATAGTTGCGATGACTTTAAGCAAAAGATTATCATACTGGTTGGGTTTCTTGCAAAATCAAATTCAAAAATGTAGGAAGCATTTTGTTTGGAATTTTTTGAAAAGTATTATAAAAGATACAGGATTGGTTTTGATGGATTTAATGAATTGGTGTTGTACTAAAAGTATCTGATATGTCATAATTTTATTATAATAAAAAAGGGAAATGTGTATTGGAAAATATAGGAACTAAAAATTAAAGAGTCAGAGAGTTACGTTGCATTTAAATTCAAATTACTTATTAGATTATATAAAATAAAAGTGAAAAAGGAAAGAGTTTCAAGTGATAATTTTCCATTAGGTGCTGTTTATCTTTTGAATCGTTTGCCACAAGAATAAATTCCGCTATTAATAAAAATGTATGTATATGTTGGGGTTCTACAGGTCGGACCATTTGACTTAAAGCTACCAAATTTGATTTAGATATGCTTTGCAAGGTGGGTATGGCACCTCAAAGCGGGATTTTAAATGTTTTAATTAAGATTTTTATTTTATTTAAGATTTTAAAATCAAATAAATGTTGATGGTTTTTCGCGTTAACTAACGAAAATATTCCATCACAAATATACATCGTTTCTAAATCTTAAAAAAAATCTTTTTTTAAGATTTTTTTTAATATTGTTGCGAAATATATATATATATATATATATATATATATATATATATATATATATATATATATATATATATATATATATATATATATATATATATATATATATATATATTTCGCAACAATATTTTCATTCATATAAATAAAGCCGAAATTGTTTTTACTGTTTTTCTTTAGTCCCAATTTAATTAACTTTTATGGATATTTCATAACAATATTTTCATTTTTGTGAAGGCAATCGTTTTTGTGAAATCGTTTTTATTGTTTCATCAAATATTTGATCGTGTGTTTTTCTTCCATTACTAAAAACGAAAGAAGGGATTTAAAAATATTTTGGAAGCTTAGAGAAGGAATTAAAAAACGAAGTAGCGAACATAATACTTCTATATTTTCGTGGAATTAGTCTCCAATAGAAAAGTCCGTGTTTACAATGAAAAGAACATAAGAAATACAATTAAAATAACTAGAATTTAATGTCTAATGGTTTGACTGAAAAATAAATTTGGAATTTTATTTAAATGACTTAACTGAAATTAAATTTAACTAATATCTCCAGCGAACCAACTAGTCACCATAGGTGACTAGTAAGAAATGAAATAATAATACAGAAAACATAATGTTTGTTTTTATTTCATCACCCAAAATCTATCACATATATATTATGATATTCTAATTTCTTGTTGCTTTTTTGTTAGTGAAAATATTATTTGTATAATGGAAGAATAAAACATGCAAGGGAATCTAAAAATACTTTTTCTGTGCATACTTTTGTAAATGTGTGAAATAGTTGAACTATTTGTAGTTAAATTATTATCTGATTTTTAGTCTTTGATTCATAATTCATCATTACAAGTATTTTAGACCCTTGTTGCATTCTTCACCAAATGGCGCTACTTACATAGAATAATAAAAGGAATTAAACACATAGATTAACTGAATGCTAAATATTGTAAAAATATTTTTAAAAGTTTAATGTTTTCGTGAACATGCAAGTATACAAAATTTAAAAATCTAGCACATCCAAAGAGTGAAAAAGAAATTGATTACAAAATTTTGCTTTTACATATAGAGGGTTATTCATAAAGAAGGGTCAAATTTAAAGTATTTATATCCAATGAGCTCTAATAGATAGAAAAGCATACAATACAGCTGAATTTGTCATGTCGTTTGTTTATGAGAAAATGGCGATTCCTCTGTAAAACATATAGTAAAAGACTATATGGTAAAAAGACTATATGGTAAAAAGACTATATGGTAAAAAGACTATATGGTAAAAAGACTATATGGTAAAAGACTATAAGGTAAAAGACTAGATGGTAAAAAGACTATATGGTAAAAGACTATACGGTAAAAAGGCTATATGGTAAAAGATTATATGGTAAAAAGACTATATGGTAAAGGACTATATGGTAAAAAGACTATATGGTAAAAAGACTATGTGGTAAAAAGACTATATGGTAAAAAGACTATGTGGTAAAAAGACTATATGGTAAAAAGACTATATGGTAAAAGACTATATCGTAAAAGACTTCTCTATATGGTAAAAGACATTTTGTGAGCTGCGGCATGCAAAGAGTAAAGCCATTTTTGCGTTGCTCGTGCATTTCGTTGCAAGTTCTACAAAAGTCCATTTGACTTTAAACATCTTTAGTGTCGGCACAAGAAATTAATTGAATATGGTTGCATATGCAGAGAGAAAAGCTATAATCCTTCTCGCAAGTCAAATAAAAATGTTGAAAGTAAACCAGAAGAAATCTACAAACAGATACAGAAGACAGTTTATAATTTTACTACTAACGACGTATCATACGTTTAAAATATATGCTTGCTAATCTTCAAGATCCAAAAGATCGAACTGTTATTTAAAGGTATCTCATTCGAAAACCAATTATTTCATGTGTGATAAGAAATGGACTATCGACTCGATGCTTGCCCCACAATAAATGAAACTCATGTCGAATGCCTAGAATAATATGCCAACTTTCATTTTCTCAGTGCTATAGGCCTACCAGTATAGAAGGACCAGGCAATATAGAGGCCTTCAAAAAGAAGGACCAGGTATAGGCTCTGGTCCTTCTTTTTGAATAAACTTATTTATAAAATAAATCAAATATGCAGGAAAAAAATAATTTGGCAATTCGATACGTAGAAACTATTTCAAAGCAACAATGAAAGATTATTTTCATTCCATACAATAATCTTATTGAATGCAAATAATATATTGCATCTGGAATAATATCAGAAAAATTTCGGATAATTTCAGAAATTATAACTCATGAACTAATCATATAGTTCAAAATTCAGAAACGATATAAAACAGTGAAATGTTTATATGGCTCTTTGAAAGAAAATATATTTGAATGAGTTGTGGTGTTCTGATTCGTAAATTCTTTATTATATTCATCATATAATTTCGCTTACTTTTAAAAATATATGGATCAGTTCTAAAGTATTAAAACTATTTACTGATAACTGAACTGCTTTTAAAATTCCAAATCCAATGGCATCTATTTTTCAGTATTATAAATGTATAATACCCAGTTCTTTTCTTACATCGGAGAAAAGAAATCTATCTTTCCCAAAATAGCCCAACAGAGGCTTTGTGTCAGAAATTCAACCTGATCCTCGAAACGAAAAAGAATCCATAAAAAAAAGGTTTGTCTCCTATTTTTTCTTCCACCTCTATCTGCTTTCTATGCTTATTTTGCCACTGTTTCGAATTTCATCATTCTTGAAATATATTTTTATTTTTAATCTATGAGCCAACAAGATATCAAAAAATGGTCCACTTCTGAAACCATTCATTCCATACAACAAAAAGCAGTATCTTTTGTGAAGAAGTCTTTGTATTTGACTTTAGCTTCAAGTTCTGGTTTGAAACAAGTCATAATAACAAAGAAGTAATTCTACCGTTAATGAGGCCATATTGCGTCTGAACTTCCAAAAGATTTTTCTAAATAATTACAATATAAAAAGTCAGTTCCTTGTTTTTGTTTTTTCCCTTCAGTTATTTGTTCGAACGTCAAAGAATTCATGACGAAATAAATTGAACAAATAGCTCCTGTCTCATACAAGGACGGATGAAGTCTTCTAAGAGACCTTAGGAATTGCAAGTCTCGAGACTTGATTTTTTCCAATCCCCAACTTCTAAAATTATATAATTTTTATTGGTTTTATTTTTAAGAAGTTGACAAATTGTTACAAACTGGAAGAGCGAAACATTAAATTGAGGATCACTTCCTAAAGAATTTGTGGGCCGCGGTGGACTGGTGGTAACCGGAGGGCCGCGGCTTCGGAACCGGAGGGTTTCAGGTTCGAGACCCGATTCCCCCGAAGAACCGTCGTGTAAGGGGGTCTGTTGCACGTTAAATCCGTCCTGACCAAACGTCCTCCCGCTGGTGTGGTGTAGTGTGGAGAGAGGGGTGCCAGCTCAGGTGTCGTCCTCGTCATCTGACCGCGATTCAAAATTACGAGGTCCGTCCCAAAATAGCCCAAGTGTTGCTTCAAACGGGACATTAATATAACTAGACTAACTAGACTAGGCCTAAAGAATTTGTTTCTCTATATGGTATATAAAAAATACGAAATTCAAGTTTGTAGCGGTTACATAACTCTATTACCTTCTCTTTTGATACAACAGATGGCGTTACCTTATTAACATCAAGGTACATTTTCTGTGATCCTTCTTGGGATTCATTATTAGATTGTATTCTAAGTGAGTGTCGTGTATTTTCGTATTTGTTTTGTCTTGCAAACAGTGAAATTTAGAAAAATAATTAAATAATTGTTCCTGAAACACGTCTATTATTTTCATTTACCTTCTAATGCAGTCATAAAGAGTCTCGTCCTTCTACAAGTTTAAAATATCTTTATGCAGAATAATAAAAAAAATGAAAAAAAAAGTTATTTAACTATACAGTCAACTTTTTTCAATGATAAAGTAGTGCATTTTTTTTATACTATGAAGCAATGTAAGATAAAATTTACGAAACTAATTACGATATTTAGTTGTGTTATGTATTTTAACCCTTTCTAAGGCCGTGGGAAGTAGGCTTCCCACCAAATTTACCAATCTTTGTATGAAATTATGTAGGTTGGCATAAGTTTTGACACATTTTTTTAGAAATACAGAAACTGAGATGCTTCAGTTCTTTATCTCACACAAAATGATGTGTCTTGGTTTGTCACTTAATTATTAATTAACCAAATTAATTAATTAATCAAATTACATTTATCTAATAAGCTAAATGAATCCCTTTTCTTATTCTAATTTCAAGCCTAAAAATATTTTAACATAATATGACTAGAAAAAAATGGCCCTTTAAAGGGTTAAATCATATTGATAATAGTTTCTGATGGAGGATTTCATTCATAAATTTATAAATGATATCAGTGTAAAGACCGAATGCCAAATTTCTTCCATACAGTTCGCTGTGTTTCTGAGTTATCAATTATTCAAATAAAAAATGAAAGAAAAAAAAAACCCAACGTAATTTTTCTAACCCTAAGACTTTGAAATTAAGTTATGTTTTTTAACACCTGAATTCGAACTTTTTGATGATTATTATATTCCGTTCGTTTTTACACGAAAAATCAAAGAAATGTTGCATTTTGGTTATGATTTTCTAAATAATAAATCACGCAAATATTTTCTACCATTCTAACAGTTACAAGCAAAGAAGCCTTTCTAGCCTTTCACTGAAAAGAATCTAGTTATGTTTTAGTTAAAATATGTAAAATTTGGTGGATTTCAATTCATGTGGCAGAATGGAACCTCCTTTCAATAAAAGTTTTTTTGTATTTCGAGCCAGAATTAAACCCGCAGTAAGTAATCAAGGTTATTACTGAAACTTTTCTAAATAGTTTCAAAAGAGTATAAATAATAGCTCAATATTTAAAAAGTATCTAAAATATGGCTAACAAAGTTGGATTAGAAGTATTGAAGAAGATTCTCATTTTGAGTCAGCCTTAGCAGCTCATTTAATGATAAAAAGTTTTCATGTTCCGTATTAGAAATGCTTGAATATTTCGGAGGGAGTTTGGTGAAATATTTTCTTATACATTAAGCAAAAATAATTGGGTATAGTTATATAATACGGTATTCATTTATAATAGTTAATAATATAGCTATGTAATGATTAGGCTTAGTTGGTTGCAGCTGGATTTTAATGGCACAAAAGCCAAACATGGCCATACTAATGATTAGGGAAAAGGGAACTCAAGATATATGACTATATCTCTCATATATAGCTGTGTTTGTTAAACATACAAGAAAAAATCTTTTTACCATACTTTTTAGAATTAAATATACTTTATAATACAATATATGGCTCTTTGTGCAATGGAATGTAATTATTTCAAATTTGTATAGAAAATAACAATCTCCAGTGCAGTTTGCAATATTCGATAATAAGATATTTTTTTCTAAAAATGAATAGCAATGAGAAACATTTAAGAAAATTTAGTTTTTGAAATTTAAGCCTACTTCATAACTGGCAGGATGTTAAAAAATACACCATAAACAACTGGTTTTTAGTACAATTAAACTACTACTACACTTGGACTGTTAACACTGTAGTTTTCAACATCTGAAGAAGTTTGAAACTTACATCTAAGTCTATGCTATCCTCCCAAAACTCGACACCATTCAAACGAGGAAACAGTTGAACTTTAAAAAAAAATCCCTAAAATCAAACCTACATCCACAGCATACGAGGAGGAATTTATTCTTATTCCTAAAACTCTTATGATTTGAAGTCTGTATTTTGCTACCGAGACGCTGTAACTTAGTTGGCAATGCAAGAACACAATACCTTACTGGAAATGTGTTGTCTTGCAAAAAAAAAGTTACTTTTGCTTTTTTATATATTTTTATACAAACAGAGCTTGATGGTATAAACATGTATTTGACAGACAACATATTTGAATTATGAATTGAGGGCCAGCAGCACTTGTGGATGCACAGCCATAATTTAGTTCGAGAAGTCTAGTCTAAAGAAGAGGATACTGGATTATCGTCATCTATATTGACTGAAAATTACGAAGTTCGTCCCAATTTCGTGGTTCTTCGAAACCAATGAGCAACTGTCTAACTCTGAATAACTATAATATATACATATAAGAATATATACATATAAGAATATATACATATAAAACTGTTACGTATAACTGGATACAATTGTCCTCCACCCTTCTTTTTTAAGAGAAACCGAAGACACTGCTTAATACTTCATTTGACTTTTATATTATATATATATATATATATATATATATATATATATATATATATATATATATATATATATATATATATATATATATATATATCATTAATGATCATTATACTAATCCCACAGATTCAATTGCTGAATTGATTGCTAATTAATAGGAAGATTTCAGAATATCTATATTTATTATATTAATAATAAACAATTTACACTATAATAACATTACGGTGATAATAATTTACATAACAATAATATTATGTAAATAATAATTCAAATGGAATGATAAGATGTACATAATCAAAATTGGTTGTCATGACTAAACTGATGCTATTAATAAAGTGGAGGGAGTGCTGGTCGCCGAGAGCGACTAATACATAGAGCAAGATAAGGTAATCTTATTCCTAACATGTTTTATTATATACTAGCCGCCTTTGGCGATCAGCCGGTTGGCCAATCTTAATGTTCGTTAAAATTTTAATAATGAAATATTTTATGCAATTCCTACTTTAATAGCTTCTTTATCAAAATATTTTAAAACTTCAAATTTTGATAGTCATATAATCCACCCATAATATTATAAAGGCCTTCAGTCATAACGTAATATGTATCTCTCTAATTTTCTTTTTGCTCCCGTAGAATTTCTACTTTAAATTAAAGTGGAAAGGATAAATCTGCAATTAATATAATATTTTTTATTGAAACAAAGTATTTTTTTTTTGTAATATGATTATTGAAAACAGTCACTGAGCGTTTAAACTTTATGGGCACTAAAGAATATCTTTCTTAATTTATGTAATATTTTAAGAATTTGTCAACAAAATTTTCTCAGATTCATCTTGAGCTGATCGATTCATTAACAATGTCTCATTTTAAATGCATCAAACACTAAGAAAATAAAACAAATTGTTTAAAATAATCGGTTGAAAACAGGTTAAAAAAACTATTTAAAAAAACGATGTGCTTAAAGCTATAAGCATATACAAAAAATATATAATTCACATAGATACAATTTAATTACAAAAGCAGGCAACGAACCTAAAAATAATTTAAATCAAGAATCATCCCTTGATAATAGTTGTAACAATCAGAACACAATGCGCATGCGTGAATTTTCAACGCCAGTTACGGTAACACAAATGCTTGAATTTTTCTAAGCCAGTTGGGGTAACGCTATGCAGATTAGAAATTTTTAATTTCCTTCATTCTGTTTTATTTTAATTCAAAAGTACTTCAGAATGAATCTGAAAGATCGATTCATTAACAATGTTTAATTTTAAGTGCATCAAACATTAAGAAAATAAACAGAATCATTTGAAATAATCGGCCGAAAAATCTTAAGCCTAGTCTCATTAGCGTGGGAAGGGAAAGTGAAGTTTTACTCATTTGGCGGTGGAGAAAATGAAGATTATTTTGGCGGTAAAGTTAGTTTTTAATTAATAATTAAAATTCTAATTAAAAATTCAAGAAAAGGGACCCCAGGTGCACATTCTGGACCTGCAAGATATACATGTACCAAATTTGGTAGCTGTAGGTCAAACGGTCTGGCCTGTAGAGCGCCAACACACACACACACACACACATTGAGCTTTATATAAATATAGATGGATTCTTCAGTGCCCAATAACAGGCATCTTCTTTTCCAGTATATCTGACCACTAACTCAGAAAATATTTTTTTTAAAAAATTCACGAAACAACCCTTAAATTGTCATTGATTTTTTAAATAAATATTAATAACTAATAAAATGTATTAATCGAACAATACTTTGACAGTAAAACGCTAAACAATCAATATTTGATAAACGCAGGCAATTTAAATGCAGTAGTTGGTACTCAAACGGTATCTCAATTCTTCTGTAATAGTTTCAGAGGCATAATGCATCTAATTATTAACCAAACTGTAACATAGCTACATTTTAATGAGAAGTTATGAAAAGCGGTGGAGTTTATCTGCATTCCATTCCATTCCAACTCGGTATTCTACTACGGAATTGCAAACAGAGCGCATTATCAATAGGTTCAGAAATCTATTCCGATTCGTATACAAACAAGTTTTAACTACTACTGCAAACCTGATTGCAGTAGGGATGGATATTGCTTCGAATCCGTGACACATACACACTTCTTGAAAGCACGAATTAGAATTGCTAATGTTTTCTCGAAGTTCCCAGCCTCTTTTTTTTTTATTTCTTTTTTTATTTAAAGCGAAGAAGCAAGAAAATTGGTGAAACCAATTTTTTCGTCTAATTTTCAAGTAGACTGACTGACTGTGCCAACTAGAGTGGATTAAATCAGAAAGGAGCAAACTGAACTAAGAGTTGATGCTGAAAGAAAAGTTTTTTTTCTTTATTTATTTTGTGACATAAAGAATTACCATTTTATTAAATAAATATTCTCTCAATATATAGTTTAAAATATTTTATTTTTTAAATGCATCCAACTAAGTTCAAAATTGGTTAGTCGAAGTTGTTTAATTTTAGAGTAACCAAATGGGCAAAATAACAAGTGTCAATACGTACATTTTGAGAGACAGATATTGTCGATAAATTATCCAAAACCAATAGGAGATATCCAAACCTGATATTCTGACTCAATTATTTTTATAATTCCATCGATAAACCAACGCAATTATTTTCATCTGAATCCTTGTAAATCCCGTTACTTTCTACTAGACTCTTCAAACACATGAGCATTCACAAAGAAGGATAAGACTTAAAATAATAACTTCTAACGAACAATAATATATAGAAGTAATCCGATACATCACTGGATTTTTAAAAAATTCTAAATTTTATTTTATGTAGTTGGATAATTCCGGAAAAAGTGGCGTTCTTGTTCATTTAGAAAAAATGGCGACTTGTCAAAAAAGTTTTGTATTCTGTAATATCTTTTTCATTTAGAAAAAAAGGCGACTTGTCAAAAAAGTTTTGTATTCTGTAATATCTTGTTCATTTAGAAAAAATGGCGACTTGTCAAAAAAACTTTTGTATCCTGTAATATGTAAAGAGTGGATCCATCATTGCAGATGTAGCATGCATTTCGTTGTAAATTCAGCAAAGAGATGTCTCATCATAAACATATTTACACTTGTACAAAATATTCGTAAAAAATAGTTGTATATGCAAAAGGCCGGCACATCAGAACGCAGTTCTGAGTGCAACTGTCTGTGGGAATATATAAGGTAATGTGCATGCACCATCTTTGCCTACTACTCTTCAAAATGTATGAGATCGAATTGTTATATTAGTGAGTTCAATAACCAGAGACATGTTACTTCACGAGTGGCAAAACATTTACCTCCGTTAAACATTTGTCGCATTCTGAATGTACAAAATAACATTTTGCACTTTCCTCAAACCAGCTATGTGAAATATATGTCTGTATCGGTTGCCATTCATAATAAATAAATATTTTAAATTTATTCCTTCTTTCCGAATCACCCTACAGCGCCAAATATACATTTTGTAGAGGATAAACATAGTGTTTAATACTAAAAAGAATAAGAAAATATAAAATAAATATAAAAAGAACAATGCAAAGAATAAAGGATCATTTTTCACGACATTTGCATTTTTATATCTTTCTAAAGGCCTTACTTGATGTATAGAAGACAACGAAGAGTGAAGAAAGTGACGTAAATATGGCTGTTTTGAAGGAAAATCAAGAGAGTAAAGCGATTAAATGTGTCCAGGGATTTCCTCCCCCCTCGCTTATTTCGTATTCTTATTTAAAATATGGCATAGCGCTTTTATTTCTTTGGCATTCTCTAAGACTACCTCAGAGCATCAATATCTTGTCCTCTCATTCGTTCGTCACTGAAGAAAAGGACATTAGATATCGAGAGACCATCTGTGGTCATTTCACACAGCGGAAAGCAACGCCACACTGTGAAGGAAAATGAAGATTAGCAACTGGATCATGCTAATATGTACACAAAATCCGAAACAAATTTTTCACAAAATAAATGGAAACGAATGAAAACCATAGTATTACTTTACTACTACTTTGTTATTAGAATACAGATAAACTCAAATGTTTCATTTGCTCAAAAATAAATCTGGCCTTCTAGATTGCTTTATTACAATACTAGCCGAATTTGGCGACTAGATCATTTACCAGGAGTGTTGATTGTGTTCCCTTTCAATTAAACCCCTTTGGCATGTAACTTAATATTCATGGTTTCCTCACGAAAATACTTTTTAAGCATTAAATTGTGACAAAAATTAAAGCCGTGAGTTTAATAACCTTATTTCTATTCTATTAATTGTGTATATGAAATATTCTAACGGAATCTAATCATGGCATCATAGGGTTTAAAAACATAATTGTCATATTCACCTATCTTCTAAATTCAGTGACACTATATATTTTTTGTTATGTAAAGAGAATCTTTCTACCTTAAGTTTCAAAAATGGAAAATATCACACTGAATCACAGAAATTTCACTGTAACAATGTAATGTATATCTGAAGATTAAACAAAAAATACTTTTAAAAAGTTGCTAGAATTCAGAAAAACTATTTGAAAGTGTTTCATTTGCCTGATTAAAATGACAATTTTTAAATTTAAGGATGGTATAAAAATTTCTGCGCTAATATATTTGTGGGAATTATCGCTGAAGAAAACTAAAATTTTGCTTAGTTAATTGTTGTGACCTATGGCACTTTACAAGCCCGCTGACAGTTATCTGTCAGCAATTTAAGCCAAGTGAGCATCTCTTGTGTTTTCAGTAGCGCCAACTAGGGCTAAGAATACGACTTAGCTACTCAAGCGTCACAACCCTTTTTACGGGGTGAACTTCGTTCACGCATTTCATTCACTCATCCACAGATCGTAATTTTATACCTGAATCAGAGAACAATCAACTCTGAACCAGTACCCCCAGTGGTATTTTCTCGACATGGAGGACTTTGTGACCACGACAAATTTATACGTTCACCAGCCACCACATACAAAGGGAGTCTTTGGCCGGTGGAGTTCGAACTCACAATCCGAGGATGCGAGTTCAACGCCCTACCAACCAGGCTATCTCGGCCTGTTTTTAATTAATTAAAATTGTAATTTCAAAAAATTCACTCTGATTTGCCCATGCTTACCTTTCAAAATAGATCCATACCATATTTGCTAGCTCTAGGTCTAACTGTCTATCCCGAAAGCGGCAAACACAGACCTGCACATTCATCTTTATTATTCCTGTAAATAAAATGTAAGCTCATTAAAAAATCTGCATACCAAATTACACACTCATACATACAACAAAAAATATCAAAACCTAACATCACAAAATGATGATGGGTTTTCGATTGTACAGTGTGAGGCAAATCGAATATTTTTTAAACTCCGCATGCGTGGCCTTCGAGAAAGGGACAGGTATGGGACTGGGGATATTCTCTTCCATTGTTCTTAGTATTACCATGTGTTCGCTAGATCAGATTGATTTTTCGTTAATTGTGTTTTAGAAATGATAACTCTATACCACATTTCAACAGAAATTTATCTAAATTCAAAATCCATTGAAACGGTTCTGAATTAAATTTTAGTCCTAATTAAGCAAAAGGAAAAGTTGCAAAATAAGGCTCAAGTTTTTCTGTATACGATGAAATGAAACATGAAACGCGCAATATTATAGATAAAGGCCGAGAGGAGAACACTTCCACATTTTTAGAATAAATTCTGCTTTAATATCAATAGATTGACATCTGGTGTTAATTATGTTTTAATAATCATATTGTTAAAAATGTAATTGTTTTTCGAATCTTTGAATATTGCTAATTTTGTATATAAATTTATTAATGGTTTTATCAAAAAGTGGCGTAAGTGGTTTCCCCAAAACGTTCTCGCATTATCTAATAAATTTGTCATGCCAGAGAACGCCTTCAATGGCATTGGCGTACAATAGTTACGAAACATTAACTTTTGGCTTGAATTTAGAATGTTTACTGAATCTATCGCATCATCTTTGGCGAGTTACCTGACAATTAATGCATGGCATACGGTTTATAATATCAGACATTGAATTTGTGCATTACATGCGTTTTCTCAACAGATCGGAACAAATACTTAACCTAAGACTGCAACTGTAGTCACAAAATACCATACCAAATTTGATATATTTAACTCAATGCGTTTTTGTATTAACGCGTTTACTAGTTTCTGAAAGTACAGCCCGACAGACAATCAGTCCCTTATTAGATTTAGCTCAAAATTTGACAGGTGTTTGCACTATAGATGTTAAATCTGTGTACCAAATCTTATCTATTTAGCTCTCTTCGTTTTGTAATTATCTTGTTAAATTATATTCGAATAGCCGGACAGATAGACTCCCTCTTAGCGGATTTTGAACAAAATTTGATAGAAATCTACAAATTTGGTATAAAAACCGTTTACAAAATTTCATTCATCTAGCTCAAAGTATTTTTTTAGCTACCTTTGTCACAAATAAACGGACATCTATACTACGTATACGAGAAAGTGAAATTTAGATAAAGCTGATTATAATTTAGAGACCCAAAACACAATCCGTATGTGGGTAAATAAGAATTCTTTACAAGCTCCGTTGAAATGGTTTCACTTAGAGAAACACCCTTAATAATTAGTCGGAGAAATGTAAGAGAGCTACATTTTAATGAGAAATTATGAAATGCGGCGGGATTTCTCTGAATTCTATTCCCACTCAGCATTCTGTAACAGATTTCTAAACAGAACACAAAACCAGCAAACGCATAAATCCACTCCTGCACGAAACAACCCAACCAAGTTCTGGAAAAGGCTTTAGGTTGCTGCGGCTGGAAAGGTTGCTTTGATTAAGGTACATGAGTATACTCTTTGTTTACATGAATTGGACTTGCTAATATTTCTCGAAGTTTTCCATCTTAATTTTTGCACTTAAGGAAATAGTAGGAAAATTTATAATACAGCAAAAGTTAATTTTTTCAATTAATTTTTTAATAGCTTTGGAATAGATTAAATCAGATTCTTAGTTACGGAAGGTTTATATTGCAAATGTTTTGGTACATTCTTTTATTATCTTTTTTTTTTCTTCATTTATTTATAATCACAAACTGACTACTCCCACCTGCCGGGAGGAACACGGAAAAACTTGAATGACCGGAGCGCTGCAACAGCAACACAGGCGGGAACTGTGGTTGAGTCCTAAGCGCCCTCACCGGCCACGGTACAATCCTTCCAATTAGGAAGTACGTCCCGTCATCGATGGGAGGAGCCAAGCTCTCACCTTTTCGTGTACCCATAATAGTGGCGAGAACGAACCATCATGCCAGAAGATTCTCGTCCTTAATTACACTGTGCCCCCCCATGGGACTTATTTATTTATGAAATAAAATGCTTAAGATCGTAATAATATTTTATTAAATAAAATAGTGTTTAATTTCAGTCAAAAATCATTACAATTACACAACTAAACTCTCTTGGGAATTAAAATTAGATAAGAAAAAATATGGTTTAATTGTAGGCTTGTTCAAATTGTAGTGTTGACCCCTTAAATATCAATGAGATATCTACTTGTTCCCATATTAATGCATTTGTTTAAAATAAAACAGTTTTAAAAGGGTTAAAGTGCAATATATCTAAAACTAAAATTCTCACATTTAAAACTGCTGGTTGTATTAACCGTTTATTGTAAAGATGTCAAACTTTGTGAATGATTTAATAAAAGAATAACGAAAAAAATCAATCAATTAAAAATTCAGATTGCTACCACCAAAGAACATGTTATCTTCTAAACTAATACGGCTTCTGACAAGGTACCATATTTCTTATAAATGCAACAAATATTCAATTCAAACTTTTTGGGGATGCTTGTGTTTCCAATTGCTGGTGAAATTTAATGTTCTGTTCTTCTTTACTTAAATAGCAATCCTATCTCCTCTTTTTCTCGGAAGTTTTTCTTTCTCTTTAGATTGAAACGTAAATGATCCTGTTTCTTCAGTGTCCTTTGGGAGTGACTGAAGTTTTTCGAAGTTGTTTTAACCCTTTAACCATCATGTTAATGCAACATACGGGCATAGAAATATCGCTTTTCATAATAATAAACTGAAATTACATCATTCAAGGATGCTAGAATTCGTTCATTCACGGTTGCTAATTTCTTTACAATATTGCAACAAAACTTTTTGTAATTTGACACGGACTGAATGGCTCAGTGATAGAATGCTACGAACTGAAAGGGACGGTTCGCAAGTTCGTAACTGACTGTAAGCAATTTGTCTGAAAATTTTGTTATTGATTTACTTTCTGTTATTTCTCGTATTGTTCTAGAATGTTCTAGTAATTTCTGTATCTTTCTAAATCTGGAAGATTCGAGTCATTTTCGTCTTGTGGATAAAAAGAGATGTAAGGTTTAGTTCCTTGAATAAAGTCTCAAGTTGAGATTAGCGATTGTTATCTCTGACTTAGTTAGTACGCGATTTACCTATGCTAAATTCATCTACGCGACCATATTTAAACTCAGCCTACAACCTCAAGTATTCTATGGATACTGAATTGTATCAATAAGTCAGCATATTTTCGTTACCGGAGTTTTAATCAAATAAGATGAGCGAATATAAAAGAGTTAAGAGGTTAAAGTATTATATTTTCATAAAATAGTCGATTATATTTCGTAATAATACTAAACATTTAACAAAACGTGATTGCATTAACTCAAAGCCACCATGAATATCTAGTACACACACACACACAAAAAAAAGTATATTTATTACATTTACTGTATCACATTTTTAAAAAAATTTGCGACACAGTTTGCGCATCTTGAAATTTTTTCTAGTGATCATGTGTGGAATTAATTTTTTTAAAATTAATTGTGCGTTTTTCTTATCCCTTTTTTAAGAAAGCTACAAAATTTCACTGATGATGATGTCGTGTCACCACGAAAAGGGGGTGCTGTAGCTTCTGAGGGTAAAGACCCCTGAGTACCCGAGGGCAGAAGTCTGACTTATAGCTCATATGAAGATGAAACTCACACATTCGCTTGCACAACCCTTTTTTACAGGGGGGGCACATTCACACACCTCACAGATAGAACACAGATAAAGAATAACCATGCCCGAACCAGGATTCGAACTCGGGACGCCCAGATCACGGGGAAGATGCGCTACCCCTATGCCAAGACGGTGGCCAAAATTTCACTCTTTTATGCTAATCAGTAAATGTTCTGAATTGGGTCATTTCAAATATGAAAATGCTTTTACAAATAGACTTCGTTTCTTTCTGTTCGAATTCGTTCTGCAATCCTGCCAATATATTCAAAACAATTTGGAAAAGAAAACAAAAAAAGCTGTATACAATCCAAATTATTGTACTCATTTCGATAAATTTTATTTCATATTGTTATAAATTTGTAATATTGCTTTCCTGCGCAGTTGGCTTCATGGTAAGGAAGAAGTTCTTCGGATATAGTATGAATAGTGAATGAATTATCTTCAGACCAAGACATGGCGACCAGTTGGCGACTTTTCAATTTTAGCAACAAGAAGAATCCCGAATATTCGAGAATCTTTCCAATAGCTTCGTCAAGATTCGATTTCCAGCTTTTCCTCTAGAACATAAGACGTCCTTTCAAGGAAGCTATAAAAACTCGAGAGTGCAAGTCAGAAGTCAATCAGTCGAGTTCTGCTGAAACAAGTAGTTGAACGAAACCTCTGTTTGGAGTGTTGATCGTCTGCGAATTTTCTGAGCACTTTGGGATATTGCGATTGTTTATTCGCCATTTTCCGCCTGTGTATTGTAGACTTCGGCAAATGCTGATTTGTGTATATTTCAAACGTATCTTATTATTTGTGCTTCATGCTTTCGTCTACTTAAAGCGTCCATACTGAGAATGTAGGATTCATTTCACCGTACATCCATTGGACGGATTTTGATTTTTCCATAATAATATTAATGCATACGAAAACACAGTTGCTTGAAGAATGAAAATTGATGTGCGATTTTGTGATTGCATTTGTAGTAGTTGTGTGTCAAACTTTGGTTTCAGTTTGTCCAGATAAAAATAATCTAAAATGCTTACTTGATTTTTGGTTACTTGTGTATTAACCGTATGTTAAGTATTAATCTCTTCAGATCGCACAACAGATTTTGTAAAAAATGCAAGATTCACTCGACAGTTCTATATCACGTAATAACCGTTATTCCTCAGTGCCATGAAAGGCACTCATAAGCTTATTTTTATGCGAGATGAAGGGACATATTAGAAAATATGCTTTAAAAGTTGGGGGGGGGGGTCACTCCCTCTGGTTTACAACAGAAATAACATAATCGATGTAGAAATATTAAGGTGGAAATAATATCATTTTTGCAACAAAAAATAGCTCTATTTATTTTTTAATGAGAAACAATTATATATATGTAATGATATTTTAAAATCTAAAATAAATCCTAAATAATTTCCTAATTTATTTTTATCTTAATTTAGCCGATTCTAATATTCTAAAATATTCACTTATTTCCTGATCCAATTTCCACTTTTTATTTAATCAACTCAACACGAGCTCTGTAAAATTGTTCACCTCAGCAGGTTCTAACGCTCAGATTGAAGGGACAAAAATACTTAATAGTTGCAACATTCTTTTAAAGTTACCTAAATTTCTCTATCCTAAGTCTATACGTAACAAAGAAATCCCTATCAAAATCTCATTGTAAAATTGTTGAGGGGGGGAATTTTTGTATCTTCTGCTCTTGTGTCGCAATGTAGATTGACATATTTCTTACCACTTATTATTTGTATAGGTATTATGCCTCCCGATTTATTAAAAATCGAAATTAAATTTTCAAAAGTGTGTGTGTGTGTGTGTGTGTGTGTGTGTGTGTGTGTGTGTGTGTGTGTGTGTGTGTGTGTGTGTGTGTGTGTGTGTGTGTGTGTGTGCGTGTGTGCGTGCGTGCGTGCGTGCGTGCGTGCATGTATAGTGTTGTGTTGTATTTGGGTGTGGGTGGGTTTGTGTAAAATATAAATAAAATATAAATAGTTATACATAAAAAATTTTCTTTAGCTCATTAAACAGGATTTTTTTTTGAAAACATGTGGATATATCAATACAAACGGTAGATAAACGGGTAGTTAGTATCATCCAAATAGAAATCATCCACTTGTTTGTACACAAACAATTTCCACAACTTTGCTGAAACAGTTTCGGATTGCGAATCGCATCTGGTAATTACTCACCGAAAATGCAACAGAGCTTCATTTTAATGAGGAATTATGGAATGCGACAGAGTTGCTCTGCATCGCATTCTCATTCAGCATTCTGTAAGAGATACCTAAACAGTACACGCTATCAATAAACTCATAAATCTACCCCTACACGAACCAGTTCGGCTTTAAACTATTGAAGGGATGCTTTGGATGGCAATTGTTGCGGATATTTGCTTTGGATGTGTGCTACAATTAGGGTTACCTCACATTGATACAGGAAAATTAAATGTTTAAATAAATAAACCATAAAAAGTGGAAAGCTAATTATTAATATTACATTTTTATAAAGCAGTGGAAGTAGTCTTCCTGAAATTTTGTCGTAAATAATTTTTTAACCTCATCCTCCCACCCAAGAGGGTGGACTTTAAGTAAGGCCGCGGACACATTGCATGGCATTGATGAGAGATAATTATGAAATAGAAATAATTGGTGTTCATCTTGCGTTTTAACCCTTTAAAGGGCGATTTTTTTTCTAGTTATATTATGTTAAAATATTTTGAGAAATTAGAATAAGAAAAGGGATTCATTTAATTTATTAGATAGATTTAATTTGATTAATTGATTGATTTGCTTAATTAATAATTAAGTACAAATCAAGACACATCATTTTCTGTGAGATAAAGAACTGAAGCATCTAAGTTTCTGTCTTTCTAAAAAATTTTGTCAGAACTTATGCCAACCTACATAATTTCATACAAAGATTGATAAATTTGGTGGGAAGCATACTTCCCAAGGCCCTAGAAAGGGTTAACTGAATCTATCTTGAGAATGTGCATTTCGGACGACTTTTTGACGACCAAAGTACAAAACTATAATCAGTGTTTGAAAAAAATAATGTTTTGCAAAACATAAACCATTGAACATGTAAGAGTTTGCTGAGTTTAGATTGATTGAAAGAAAATTTGTTTAAAAAGAAATTAAAACAAGTGTGAACTTCAGGAAACTGGAAAATGTCAGATGTTAACACATTTAAAAAGTATAAAAATTTAGTTTTCGAAATGAAAAGAAATTTCATAAGGAAGTTCAAAGGAAAAAATAGAACTGTAATATAAAATTATTAAATACTATGTGTTTGTACGCATGCTTGTACGCATCGCGCCTACATGCATACATACGTACATAGATACATGTGCGCCTACGTATTGGAGCTTACAGGGTAAACCATCCAATCATTAAGATATACTTTAGAAATTTGGAATATGGACCACGGAGGGTTTTTTTAAAACTTAAAATAGAATAATAATTTTTAAAAATTATGCTAGATTGTAAAGACTTCTTGCTATTATTCTCAAGACTGCTATTGCGCAATAATTATTTTAACGCCATTTAAAAGTACAAAAATGTGTCGTTTCAATTATGCCAATTTTATTGAGCAATTTTTCTATAAATATTTGCATTTTTTTTCTTGATTTTTTTATTTGCTCGTGCTTGTTTTATGCATACTTATTTAAAAATGATAACAGAATAAATTTAAAATTAACTCATTTAAAAAATGATTTTTTTTTAAAAAATTCATACAACTATTTATCACAATCAAAACCAAATTGTGCTAGTCATAGTATAGGATTTTCGGATTCAATGTACAAAGAAATAGATGTAAATGCCCGTTTTGTTTTTGCATTTAAAAATTAACAAATGTACTGTATATAATTAACTTTTTGATGAAATATATTCAATGCATCAATAATGAGTTTTACCCACATTGAGTAAAGACAACTTTAAAAGAAAAAATATATTTTTGATTCTATTGTTTTCTTACACTAATGCTCCGTATAGTAAAAGTAAAAATTCATTTATTAATGTATTTATACGAAATTGTTTGCATTCGACTACATGTTCTACTGTTTTTTCAGGTGGGTCCAGCTCCCAACAATCAGCCCATCCGAGCTCATGCCAAAGTCAGCGTCATTGGTAAGAATTTTGGATTTGATATCTTTTTACCATTCATTAATCCCATTATATGTTCTATTTAATCAAATTTAAATTCCACGAAATTAGAAATAATTTAATTTCCAAAAATTCCATGAAAATTTAAATTCCAAATTAAACTCCTTGAAGTTCCAAATTACTTTTACAATGAAAATCTGATGAAAATTACATTTATTATGGTTATAAGGAAATATTTAAAAATCCATTAAAATACTAACTTGACCGTGGTTCAAATCACGTTTCTAACTCTAATCTTGAAAATAATACAATTCAAAGGTTCTTGGCTAACACTAATCTTGAATATAATGCATATAGGGCGTATTTCACTATAACTCTAATCTCGAATGTAATACAAATAAAATGCTCTTAACTATAAAAATGATTTTGAATATGATACAAGTAGGAAGTCCCTGACTATAATGAATAACACAAATAACAAAAATGAATATAACACAAATAGAATATCCGTAGCTATAAGTCTAATCAGGAATATAATAGAAATATGCATTTCTTGACTATAACTCTAATCTGGAATATAACTCAACGTTATTAACTGTAACTCTAATGCCCTTTGACTGAATTCACGACTACAATTTTCCTAGCTATAACCTTAATTATGAGCATAACACAAGAAAAATGTAAATAAGAGAAAAGTTTTATTAAACTTAATAAAATCGACACAAGAGGCCTGAAGTGTTTTTTGCTATAACTGCAATCCTGAATACATTACGAATGAAATGCTCTTAGCTATAACTTTAATTATGAGCATAACACCAAAAAATGTAAATAAGTGAAAAGTTCTATTCAACTTAATTAGATCCTCACTAGAGGCTGGAAATTCGATTGCCACACAGAATGAAAAAAGAGCAATTATATCGTTGGAATCGTGATACTATTTTCATCTAATCCAGCGCTATCCGACATAAATACTGCCAGAAATTCTTCTTTCATTAAAATAATCGCTAAATCCTATAAATAATATGGAAGCATACCTTATAAAGAACTAACAAAGGTGTTTCAGTAATACACTCTGCATTTTTCAATACATATGAATTTCATATGTATTGAAATTCATACATATGAATTTTTCAATACCTATATCAAAATATAGGATTATTTTTTAATTAATAAGATTTAATTGTAATTATTAAAAAAATTTTCCCCGCATAAATCAAAAATAAATAAAAATTTCAAATTTTGAAAACCATTAACATATTTCGGTTTCAAATTACACTATTTCAATTCAAAACGAATAATTCCCTTTACATAGAGATCTAATTAATTAGAAATTCGAATATTTACATAGAAATGAATTCAAATTAAATCATTTTCCTGCAGATTATTCATTTACATTTTAAATAAAGAATATTTTAATGTATATTTGCTTAAAACTTTAATTAACACACCCTATAATATTTTAACCAATTAATTTCTAAACAATAATTTAATCTCCGGGATTTCAGATGTCTGAAGCATGTTATAAAACATTTTTGATATACACACTTGAGTTCTAATAATATTTCGATATCAATAATGTATGCACTCCATTATCATTTTAATGCGATTTTTCTTTTCTTTTAAGCAGTGTCAAACTCAAACATAAGCCACGGCACGAATTTAATTTCAAAGTGTGCTGCAAACTAAATTAGAATGATGTCAAAAGCAAGAAATTTTCTAAATTTATAATTAAATTTCCCATCCGCTTTGAAAGGAAGGGAAAAATTCAAATAAAAATCTCGACCGCTGCTGCGATAATATTAATGTGCAATGATTGATTGCATGTCAGTTTCTTGTAATACAAGTTTTTACACCCTTAAAGTTTTTCAGCACTGTTCATAAAAACTGTCGAAAGTTAAATTATAGTTTAGTTCATAAAAGAAAATTGAGTTATCATTGATTTTAATAATTAAAAACTAGCGGTATTTATTTAGAGAAAAGATATAAGCCTCTTTTTACGTTATCATATATGATGAAAACAAAAATTTTAAAATATTCTTCGGGATTTTGATTCATTTCACCGTTTTAGATCTATTTCAGTCTGAAAAGAATCATTTTAGGCATTATCTTCTCCGTCTATCCGTGAACTATATCACAAAAACTAGATAAAGCTAGACAGTTAAAATTTGGCATTCGAACCAAATTTTAAACTCTGTGTCGAATTTATACAAAATCCCTTTTATATTTTCCTTCCTAGTATACATAAATTCAATCACTCTAAAAACTTATTGAGATAGATAGATAAAATTTGGTGAATGCTTTTCTTATTAAAATTGTGGATGTTTTTCATATTTAGAAGCAAATTCATTATAGCTTGTGTTGGTATACCTTTCCATGTGAATGTTTGTTTCTGTTGTTGTTTCTTATGGCACTTGCCACAGACAAGCCCGCAGCCCGCTGTTACGAAGATAACGATTTTAAACCGGAGGGGGAGCGTCTCTTGTTTTTATAGTAACGCCAACTAGGGCCAAGAGTACGACTTTGCTACTCACGTATCACTCCTTCGCTTGCACAACCCCTTTTTACAGGAGGGCACATTCACACATCTCACAGATAGAACAACGGAAGAACAACCATGCCCAAACCGGGATGCCCAGATCACGGGGAAGACACGCTACCCCTATGCCAGGATGCCGGCCCATGTGTATGTGAAGATGGTACAATTGGATAACTAGAAAATTCTAGCTAAATACATGAATTTTAGAATACTATTTACACTAACATTTTGAATCATTAAGATATCGGGGACATAATTGGAAAATATGGATAATACTTATTCGATTCTCAACATTAAAAATACAAAACGGGTTAGAAAACAAACGGGTATTCCCGCTGATTCCTCCAGTTAGATTACGTATAATTAAAATCCTAAAATAGAATTTTAAAAAGGAGATTCAGGTTTAAAAAGAGGAAAAGTAATTTTCAAATAACCATGTGATATATATATATATATTCTTTTATTTTCTTACTTATATAAATATGGGCTCTGAGTGCAAAATAATGGAGGAAGTAGGCGATCCCTAATAACAGTCCAATATCATCTTTCACATAATAACCAAAAGGCCTTCACCTCCACAGAAGAGTATTTACATGGTGGCGAGATGCAGACAGCACAGGAATGGAAATACTGTTTTAAAACAAAAGCATGTTTAATAAAGCAAAAATTAAGTTTAAAAATAGAAACTGTATTAAAAATATAACCACCCATGCGATCATAAACAATGACAAGAAGGGAGTACAAATGGAACATTTCTTTTAAATACTACAGTGCATCTTCGCCTTTGATCAATAGAAGACATCAGAAAAAGCGAAGAATAACAAGCATGCAAATACAGCTGGCATTGATTTCAGCAAAAGAGAAGAATAACAAGCATGCAAATATAATTGGCAATGACGTCAGCAAAAGAGAAGAATAATAAGAATGTAAATTGTCAGCTAAAGATCAGAATAGCAAGAATGTAAATAGTCAGCAAAAGCGAAGAATAAGAGGAATATAAATACAGCTGGCAATGATGCTTCAAAAGGGAAGAATATCAAGCATGCAAATAGTCAGCAAAAGAGAAGAATTACAAACACACATATATAGTTTGCAATGACGTCACACCTTGTTTCATTAGCAGTACATATAGCCTTCAATCACTGAATGATTATGTAGAAAATGTGAGTAAAACTATTTACAGAATGATTAGAGGAAATTATCTCTATGGAGTTACTTCAATGTAACCTTTCGAAAATTGAGGTAAAAATTCTTTAATATATCATCGGAGAGAAAGGGCAAAAACTGAACTATATATTATTGCAAATAAATGCTATTGTTCATTTTAGCAAAACTGAAAACAACCTCACGTCGTTTCTCATTTCAACGTGAAGCTTTTCTTCTCTCTATGTACCAAATCCTTTCTTTTTATCTTTCTCCTTTTTTTATATTTTCAATTTACTTTTTTCTCTATCCATCATAACATTTCCTTCAAATTGTTTCAACTTAAACTCTCTCCACTTCGAAACGTCCGGCTGTTGAAGAAAAGAGGAATCTTGCAAAGAAAATGAGGTCCGGTTGAATATCCGGCTTTCTTCTTCTCTTCATTCCTTTCGTTAACACATTTCTTTGTGTTGTCGCCTTTTTTCCCCCTCCGTCTTCAGAGAAGGGGCCCTTTTTCTCTCCTGGGAGCGTCCCATGGGAGCGTGGAACGACAGGAGCTATAGCAACAGGATTCCTTCCTGTTATGTAGAGCCATTTGTCTTTTTAGCGCGGCCAGAAGTGTCCGGTTCTCCCCTCCCCCCTTTTTTGCTGTCTTTCTTTTCTTTTCTTTTCTTTTTTTCTCTCTCTTACTTTCTCAGGCTAACGTGATTTTTTTTGGTCGTCTGTCTCATTCTATATAAGAAATTAGTGTGATTGGATTGTTAGCTGTAGTTATGTGTAATGCTGATTGAGTTCAGATGGTTAGAAAGAATAGATGAAATGCTTAGATAATGTTATAGTCAGTGATAACTTAAATCTGTAGAGCAAGGAATTTCGGGCTTCATAAATAATTTGGAATGTGAAGCATTTTTTTTCTCCACGTACGAAGAGAAAGAGTTGCAATTTGTCGAACAATTCTAATTCAAGATTTTGCCAAATTTCCAAGTTTCAGATCACCCTGGATCCAAAAAACGCAATTTTGGAAATGTGTCTGTCTGACCCTCCGTGACCATGATAACTTTCAGCTAGAGAGAGGAGATTTGGACTCTATAACAAATTTGTAGATTTCTATTAAATTGGGAAAGAAACCCATTCATAAGAAGTCTATGAATCTGGGTATCCGAATACTAGAGAATGCGACAAATGCAATAACTTTAAAAAAATGAATAAAATTCGGTGCACAGGGTTGACATCAAAACAGAAGCTCACATCAGATTTTGTAATTTTGAAGCAGGTCTGTTAAGTGGCTTTCGGTAAAATTTTGTAATTTTGAAGTAGGTTTGTTAAGTGGCTTACGGTAAAATTTTGTAATTTTGAAGCAGGTCTGCTAAGTGGCTTACGGTAAAATTTTGTAATTTTGAAGCAGGTCTGTTAAGTGGCTTACGGTAAAATTTTGTAATTTTGAAGCAGGTCTGTTAAGTGGCTTACGGTAAAATTTTGTAATTTTGAAGCAGGTCTGTTAAGTGGCTTACGGTAAAATTTTGTAATTTTGAAGCAGGTCTGTTAAGTGGCTTACGGTAAAATTTTGTAATTTTGAAGCAGGTCTGTTAAGTGGCTTACGGTAAAATTTTGTAATTTTGAAGCAGGTCTGTTAAGTGGCTTACGGTAAAATTTTGTAATTTTGAAGCAGGTCTGTTAAGTGGCTTACGGTATGTCTTTCTTAGCGTTCACATGCATGTAAATGTGATAATAGCAAAATCTACTCATATGAAATTTGGTATATGGTTCATGTTACTGAAATCTTAATTTTCTATTTCTAATCTCAGTAGTTCCAGATATGTTGGTTCAGACATCGAAAATGAAAAGTCAGGTTTCTTTTCTATATTCCGAAGCAGAAAGCTTTCAAGTTCGGAACTCTGAATATGACGTTCGGGGCTTTCACAGCTTTAACCGAGATCCGTAACTTCATGCTTTAAGGAGGAATAAAACCTTTATAAATTTCGTTGCTGCTAGTTTTTGTTAAAATTGTGAGATGTGTTTGACAAAAATTGCCTTTTTCTTTTTTGATTAACTAGTATCAAAATTTCTTTTTAATCCAAAGACTTCTGTAAGGGAGCTAGAAATCTGATGTAGTAATTTTATTCCCATTTGGTCTTGTCAAATAGGAATACAATCAAGTAATAATTTAATAAGCATAAACCAATGAGTCAAGAAGTTATGGTACAAGAAATGTCTAGCATCATCAATTTGACGGGATGTTTCTTTTAATTTGTTTAATATACTATGCCACAGCAAATGGAGTAAATGGAGAGTTGTTGTTGTTTCTTATGGCACTTGCCATGGACAAGCCCGCTGTTCGGAGGCAGCCGATTTAAGCCTGGGGGAGCGCCTCTTGTTTCTATAGTAGCGCCATCTAGGGCCAAGAGAATGACTTAAACTACACACACGTCACAGCCCTTTTTACGGGGTGGACTTCGTTCACGCATTTCATTCACTCATCCACAGATCGTAATTTAGACGTGAATCAGAGAACGATCACCCCTGATCCAGTACCCCCAGTGGTTTTACTCTCGACATAGAGGACTTTGTGACCACGACAGATTTATACGCGCGTCAGCCACCAAGCACGCAGGGAATCTTCGGCACGCAGCGAATACAACGCTCTGCCAACCAGGCTATACCGGCCTAAATGGGAAGTAAAGATACGTAACAAAAGGGTTTCCATTATCTAGAAAAAGACTAAAAATTTCATTTTAATGGATTTTATTTTGCTGCACTCAGGAGGTAGAGAAAATAATTACTTTTTTCGGATCCTAGAAAGGTGCTTGAGAAATAGGCGAAATATATATTTATTATTTTTTGTGTGAGAAGGAAACACCAGTTTATGACTTGGTTTCCTTCGAGAATTTTTGCTTCAGAATGTGCATATGTTTGTAAACGGAACTGACTTTTCTTTAAAAGAATAATTTTCCTTTAAAATATACTTGGAAAATCTTAATTTTTTCCCCTGCAGAAACAAAGATAATCCTATAATACAATCCTACTTGAGATGCTTCTTACCTGACACCTTTGTGATTCTAATATAAATAAGCGTCAAACTAAATAAGCTTGAAGAGTTGGTCCTGTAATTGGATATTTAAATAGAAAGTAGTGTATCAAAATGGAATTAGCTTTCTTTTGAAAAAATTAGAAATACTTTTCAATATTTTCAGAGACATTAATGGTGTGGTTTTTTTAAATCCATCCTTGTCCATCAAATAAATCAATGAAATATGAAAGATATACCTGGCATCTTTAGTCGATCACAGAAACCTAGGAGCATAATGGGTAGCATCTCAAGTACAAATCAACTTAAATTTGAAACTTTCATTTAAAGAGAAACCTGATTTAGTTTAATTAAATATCCGTGGTAGAAGTTGTAAAGAAGAGAGTCTGTTATCTTCTTCGAGATTATGTACCCATAAATGAGCTATCCTGAAGGAAAATCAGAAGTTCATTTATTGATTAAAACAACGTAAATATAATTATTTTAGAGGGAAATATAAGAGGTAAAAATATAAGAATGATATAATTGTTCACGTCATTTAGAGCATTATTTTCGTCTGAAAATATGGCCCTATCTCTAAAGGCCTTAGAAATTATTTCTTAGGCCATGATTATAAAAGGCTACTTGTGTATAATATAGGTCATAAATGTATGAAAAACGTTTCATTAATGGGCACTTTTACACTACATTGATAAAATAAAAATGTTTTTTATATATATTTTTTATTATCAATAACCACCGAAACTGTTTTCACATCCGTATTAATAATGACACATTGTGACTGCACTTAAGTGCAATATTTGGGGAGGGGGGAGCATTTTTTTTTTGTATTTGAATAAACACAACAAAAAAGCGTATTTTTGATATTTAAACCTGCAATCCAATAAAAATAAGAAATAAATTTAAATACCAAAAAACATTTGGGCGTGCTGATATGTCTTATTACATTGAATCTGCATGTATTCCTTTTTATATTAAATGTTCTTAATAGAATGCGTCATCTAAATTGGTGCGTAAATAAATTCACAGGTGAAAAGGGATTAAAATTTCATAATTCGTATGAAAAACGATTAAAAAATCTCGGCAAAAAATACTGTAAGAAGGAACGCCTGAATCAATATAAAAAGTAACAATTAGAAGCAAGCAATAAAGATTAAAATCCTCTTTTTCATATAAAACAAATTTTTTTTTTTTTTTTTTTTTTTTTGCTACATCAGATGCAAAAGGAGAAGGAAAAAAATGCCATTTGCGAGATATGAAGGAAAATTCTTATCTGTATCATTTTTGCATTTATTTATTTCTCTGTCCTTTGGTTTTCATTGTATTCTTCGTTATTTTGATTAATGAAAAATCTTTTTGAGTTGTATATTTTTCTCTAAGGAAAAAAAAGGAAGAATGTATGCCATCCTAAAAGATAATGATTCCATCAATCCATAATGAGGTCATTATCCAAAAGCTTTTTATCTTTTTTATATTAATTACATTTGATACAAAAAATAAATAAATTGGGAAGACGTGTTTATAATTTGTTAAATTTTAAAGATAAACATTTATCTTTCTAAATGAAAATGTGATCTTCATTTAGAAAGATTCACATATTACTTTCTTGTGTTTTTTGCAAGATTTGATAGTAAGATAACAAAGGAATAGAAAATTGTACACAATTTTTAAAAAACTAAATATATTTAAAAAAGATAATAATAAGTATTTTATTGGTCTTTATTGTTGATAGGTTGTTCTGACTTATCAATAGAAATGTCAGTATCATTTTTGCTCCAATTTTTATTATTGTAATCCTAATAAATTTCCTTTCAGCCAATTACATGGTGTCTGCACTATGGGCAATTCTATATTTTGAAACTGTAAGGGTAAAATTAAAATACTATGTTTTGAAACACAGTCATTTAAGACTCCCATCACTTGCTCCATTAAGACTCTATTAAATCATTTATATTGACTCCCATCATTTGTTCCATTAAGACTCTATTAAATCATTTATATTGACTCTCATCACTTGCTCCATTAAGACTCCATTAAGTCATTTATATTGACTCCCATCACTTGCCCCGTTAAGACTCCATTAAGTCAATTATATTGACTCTCAACACTTAATTCATTAAGTCATTTATATTTATTCCCATCACTTGCTCCATTAAGTCATTTATAGTGTCTCCCATCACTTACTCTATTAAGACTCCATTAAGCCATTTATATTGACTCTCATCACTGCTCCGTTAAGACTCCATTAAAACATGTATATGGATTCCCATCACTTGCTTTGACTATTTAATGGATTTCTTTTAGAATTATTAACTACTGCAACGGTTTTCAGAATGATAATATTTTTTGAAAATTTTATCCGTTTATGGCCCTTATATCTTTCAAAAAGGACAAAGAATTTTAGCTGATGGTAAAAATGAGAATGGAAAATACCCATTGTTGGAAATTATTTTAGGAACTTTTCAGCTGATGAAATTATCAAAATATTTTGATTGCTTATTCAGCCATTTTTCATATTTTATCCTAAAGCTTTATCATGTTATCTTATGACCATGAAAATGAGAGTCACTTTAATTGTATCTGTACGGTAATGAAGGTTAATGATGATCGGATGATAATGGAAGAAAAGTTAAAGTCCTACCCGAACTGGTAGCTGTAAAATGTAGCGTAAAGAAAATAAAAGTTTGATAGAGGAATTTGAGATTTTCATTTCTGCATAATTCTTTTACAATTGAAAATCGAGAGATAATTCACAATAGGCCGGTTATCGAAGCTTGGAAATGAACAGCTTTTGTGCAGAAAGCCTTTGAGCAGCTGCAGTGTTAGGAAGTGGAAATTGATTTTCAAACCCAAAATTCGATTTATTTTGAGCATAAACTTGTAATACTTTGTTAGAAAAACTCTTATTACTTTCTTCCACCTTCTTTCATCTTTGTATTTGTAATTCTTATGAAGGAAGAAATTTGAAAGGTATGATTTTTTTTTTTTTCACATCTTTAGGAGGGAATGAAATTTACCTTTTCTTTGAAGTAATTGTCGGGGGATTTTTCACCAGATTCACGCACTGTTCACAATGATTTAGGACTATTTACCACAGAAGTCTAATACTGATGAGCGGTAAACTTGTATATACCATTTATTGAGCTCGCAAATAAACAGACGAAACACTGTTAGATATTTTTGTTAGCTGCGTTATTTAAAAAAGTCTTCAAAAGTTAAGGTGTATGTACACACTTGAAACTTCGAAAATCGTTCAATATATCGAATTTTTTTTTTTATTGCTTAATAAGGTTCTCTGATCCTTTAGCTTTCAAACGATACCAAGAGGTTGTCACTATTCGAAATATTTCTCGAGTTATAATTATTTTTCTTGAGGTGCTTTCTTTAAAAACTCTAGTTACGGTTTTTTTTAAAACTCATTTTATGAAGAATGATATTTTTACACTATGTTGCTTCATTCGATCAATCATAACTCAACAAGAAATGAACCAAATACAATTATTTATATATCAAAATAATCTATGAAATAGCGGATATTTTGTGCCTGAATCAAAGTTATATTAATAGAAATAAATTTTTAATAGCTATTTAAAAGTTAAAATTACAGACAAAATATCGTTTTTTCTATTCATCGTTGATGAAAAAATTTTTTTAAAAAAACTATACATTTTTATAACTTGATTGAGGCAGACAACATGAAGACTAATATTAGGCATAATATCCAACTAGAATTGTGTGTCTGTATAAATTAGAATTTAAGATATCATGTTTCAAAAATATGCTAATTAGCTCATTAAATATTATTTAATTAATTAATAATTAGTGTAATATGGTTTTTTTCTCACTGAAATGAGTTTAAACATATATTAATAACCTACTGTGAAAAAACTGGATTTTTAAAGTTCAAATTTTAAAAAGAATCTTCTAGTGTGTACGTACACCTTAAATCGAAATAGAACGTATGTTTGACTACACGCATTTTCAGTTACCTTCTACATATTTATCGACTAGTTGTGTCATTCATTGACATAAAAAAATTGAAAGATGAAGACTGTGCAGTCTTAAAAATTTTGAATGACTGTCTTTAACATTTATTCTAAACAAACGTTTTGATTTCAGCGAAAAAACAACAATTCACTCTGTATTTTATTCATTTTTTTATTTGGCATCGTACCAATATGCTTTGTACTAAAATCACATACCTAAAATAGGTCAGAATTTCCATCAGTCAACCTCAGGACAGAACAGATCCTTTTACGTTAAAACCCATCCTCATTAATCTCCTCTATAATTCTTCAAGATACTTCCGATATAACAAAAACGTCGATTGTGTGGCCATATGTTCCGCTGGAAGCCAATTTCGTTTTTACAGTGAAGATGGTGCAACAGACGCGAATATTGATTTCCCTTCTATTTACGATATCTTTTAAACTTTCCAAGAAAAATAGCGAGAAAAGAAAAACCAAGAGGAAACTTTTCTCAACTACTCTACATAGCAATTTCTCTCGCTTTTCTATAAGAGGGAACTCTCCTGAATATTTGTTATAACCTGTAAGTCAAAAATATTTCTGTCACGTCCCGGTGACTAGGTCTGTGGACGGAATCCCAAATACATTTGAGTTTGCTTTGCATTTTGATGGTGCGTATGGCGTGTAATATTTTTCAACGCTTTCTAACGTTAAGAGCTGATATGTAAGTACGCTTATAAACAAATATATATGCTGGGCCGAGTTTAACTGGAGTCTCTGGTGTATTTTCAGAAACTTCTGTAAAAACTGAACATTTTTAGGTTGTACTAGATTACTGATTACGCAAAAGAATCCATGTTTCACGCTTCGAATTAGTGAATTTTTCTCTCTCTCTTTCTTATATATATATATATATATATATATATATATATATATATATATATATATATATATATATATATATATATATATATATATATATATATATATATATATATATATATATATTAGCAGTTACGTTGGAGAAGAAATTTATGAAATTTTAAATCTTCGATATATTTCACCACGGGAGGCATAATTTACTTATAAAAAATAGGTGGTAAGAAATACGTCAGTCTACATCGCGACATAATAGCAAAAGGGACCAAAATTTTTCCTTTCAGTGATTATACTATGAGATTTTGATAGGGATTTGTTTATACGTGTCGATGTAGGCAAGGGAATTTTACACGCCTTTAAAAGAATGTTGTAAGCATTAAGGATTTTTATCTCTTCACTTCTTCCCCGTGATCTGGGTGTCCTGGGTTCGAGTCCCGATTTGGGCATGGTTGTTTTCTATGGAATTTTCTAGTTATCCAGTTGTACCATCTTCACATACACATGGGCCGGCATCCTGGCATAGGGGTAACGTGTCTTCCCCGTGATCTGGGCGTCCCGGTTTGGGCATGGTTGTTCTTCCATTGTACTATCTGTGAGATGTGTAAAAGTGCCCTCCTGTAAAAAGGGGTTGTGCAAGCGAATGAGTGATGCGTGAGTAGTCAAGTCCCAAGTCTTGGCCCAAGTTGACTCTACGATAAAAACAACAGGCGCTCCCCCTTAGGCTTAAATCGACTGTCTTTGAAAAGCGGGCTTGTCCGCGGCAAGTGCCATAAGAAACAACAACAACATCCCTTCACTCGGAGCGTGAGCAAATGCTGAGGCTAGCAAATTTATAGAGCGCATGTAGAAATAATTAAATAAAAAGAGGGAATTGGATCAGGGAATAGAGAACATTTTAAATGCAATTAATATGGGTAATTAAATTAAGATACAAATTAGGAAAAATTAATCAGAAATTAAATTAGATTAATATATATATATATATATATATATAATGCAAGACTTTTTGTTTTTTGTTACAATAAAAAGTCGAAATTTATGATACATTTTTATTTCTGGTTATTACATGCGAAGTATTGACTAAAATCAAAATATTGAAAACAGTATTGTTATCTTATTTATATAAGCAAATCAGAAAAGTGAAGAGAATTTAATTTCAATTAAATTCATTAAATTGAAACATTGACTATTTAAATTCGCAATCATTCGAACTTGGTAGTAGCTCTTATCCAGAGTTCAAGTCTATTCTATTGCTAAAAATGAAATTCCGCTTTCAATTTTTTACATGCATGTGCACGGTCAAAGAGAAAGTATGTTAATAATAAAAAAATTCTAACTCGGTATTTTGAGACTTCATTTTTCAGATTCCTTGACTTCAAAAAAAATATTTTTTGCGATTACGTCTATCGGTCTGTGAACACAAAAACTCAAAACTGCTTATCGCTAAAAGGGTGGAATTGAATGCTAGTATTACTATTCAATATGAAGGCAGTGTAGTAGTGTCACAAAATTTGAGATTAATATAAAGTTTGGTACGATAACTGCATACTAAGATTCACGCATTTAACATGATAGTTTTTTTTTAACTAACCCTTTCTAGGGCCGTGGGAAGTATGCTTCCCACCAAATTTAATTCCTTTTTGATACACTGCTTCCTGTTTAAATATCCAAATATAGGACCAACTCTTCAAGTTTATTTAGTTTGACACTTATTTATATTAGAATCACAAAGGTGCCAGGTAAGAAGCATATCAAGTAGGATTGTATTATATTATTATCTTTGTTTCTGCAGGAAAAAAAATTAAGATTTTCCAAGAATATTTTAAGGAAAATTATTCTTTTAAAGAAAATTCAGTTCCCTTTATAAACATATTCACATTCTGAAGCCAAAATTCTCGAAGGAAACCATGTCAAAGCTGGTGTTCCCTTCTCACACAAAAAGTAATAAATATATATTTCGCCTATTTTTCAATCACCTTTCAAGAATCCGAAAAAAGTAATTATTTTCTCTACTTCCTGAGTGCAGCAAAATAAAATCTATTAAAATGAAATTTTTAAAATCTTTTTGTAGATAATGGAAACCCTTCTGTTACGTATCTTTACTCTTCATTTATTTCATTTACAGTGACATAGTACATTAACCCTTTCTAGGGCCGTGGGAAGTATGCTTCCCACTAAATTTATCAATCTTTGTATGAAATTATGCAGGTTGGTATAAGTTCTGACAAATTTTTTTAGTAATTCAGAAACTTAGATACTTTAGTTCTTTATCTCAGACAAAATGATGTGTCTTGATTTTTTACTTAATTATTAATTAACCAAATTAAGTAATTAATCAAATTAAATTTATCTAATAAGCTAAATGAATCCCTTTTCTTATTCTAAATTCAAGCCTAAAAATATTTTAACATAATATGACTAGAAAAAATGGCCCTTTAAAGGGTTAATGCAATCTCGTGAATATAGATAGAGAATCACATAAACTACCATGTTTTATTTATCAAGGTTGATATAATGTTGAATTATCACATTCTAAACCAATAAGAAAAATTCCTATGTGATTTTTCTTCGTCTAAAAAGGTATAAACAAGAATATTCATCAGAATCTTGAAGCTTTGTAATTTTTTCTTTGCACACTTCGAATATTATAAATTAAGAATGAAAGAAAATTCAAGCAATCCTCCTCTCACCTTAAGAGACTTAATCCACTTTAGATCCGAAAATCCTTCTCCAAATACTTCCCTCAAATCGAATTTTCCACGCTTTGCCTTAAATAAACTTTCCTAATCCATCGAATTAGACGTCCGTCATTGGCAGTAAGAAATGTTGACCTATTTTCACCCGCCAGATGTGCTAACCAGAAAATTGCAGATGGGCGAGCTCCCAGGAATGATGGGGGCAGCATCCAAGGCCCTTCTACCAATTTGTGGAATTGGGTAGCGCCACCCCCCACCCCCCTTCCCATCATTATTCAAGATCTCCTAAATGACATTTGTGCCAGATGGTGGGGGTGCTTCCATACTTTGGTAAATCGAAAGACGATATTTTGCACTGCATTATGAATCAATGGGAGAATAAAAGACTGACTTCTTTGCGATGCCATAACTAAGATATTGAATTTTATGCGCTGTTTCTTTATCAGCATATTTTAAGATAAATATCAGCAGTGTAGTAACTCTTATTCTTTTCTTTGTATCAAATAATTTGTTTAGTAAAATAAAATGCTTGTCCGATTTTGTTTGAGTGAATTCAAAATTTGATAAATAATGAAACTGAAAAAAAAAGGTTTTGTGGGTAAGGCATTCTTATCAGAATCTGAGTACTAAAAAAAAACAATGGTAAAATTAGTGAAAATTTCAAAAAACAGTCGAATTTTAATTTGCTTTTATTTCAGAATTTTTTTTATTAACACAGACAACAGTATCATCGTTTTCTACCTGTTTATACAGTTTGGTCAAAATGTGGTAATCATGTCGGTTCAGCAGCTGTTTCCCGAAATGTAACAATATCCGATGGATATTCCATTCTGTTCTGTCTTTACATCCGAACTTATGCAATATATCTACGCCTTCTGAAAATTGCTACGCCATCCTCCTCTAAATTTATTATATATAATGATTCTAAAAGTAGCATTGAAGCTCTTAAGAATGTGTCATCGGAAAGCCATCCTTTAGCTTGCACATATATAATTCCCTCAGAAATAATTCCGCAATTAAATTCTGTTGAAATCCTAGGTTTGCAATTTTCCTAGTATTTGTGGAAGTGAAAAAGCTGACAAGGCGGTAAAATGCTCAAGCTTAATGAAAGAAAATTTTGTTCCATTACCCGATGCATTACAAGCAAAAAAAATATATAATTCAAAACAAATTTTTGCAATATATATAGAGAACGTTATCTACGAATAAACTATTTCAAATATATCCATCTGCCAAAGGTTTCAAAAATAAAACAATTAACCCTAAAGTACATCACGTATCCATTCGGTTACACGTTTTTACTTCCATTTATAAACGTCACATGACTGTTCCACAGAGTGTTCGGAAATCCTTTTTTAAATCCTTTTTGATAAACATTTGTAGAAAATACCGATATATGGCAATACCGGTACTTAAACTAGATTTAAATTGGAAATTTGGAAAAAATACCAAGATGGCTGCTGTATGAATAATTCTACCATAAAAAAATACTATCAAGATATTTTTTTCTTTCCTTCTAAGTAATATATTGGTAAAAATTTTCTTTTATATTTATTGCAGAATTGTTAAAATGCAGTTTGTGTCCCTGGGATATAGTTCATAATGTAGCTTTTGGGAGCATTTAAAATTTTTTTAATTTCAAAAAAAATTTAAAAATTTGTTAATAATTTTCCTAAATTATGTGCAACTACTAAAAACAAAAAATATATTATTTTTGTTAAAAAAAAAGTTTAAAAGTCATGCATTCCAGGCTTAAGGATTTAGTTTTGTGTGGTTTAGTTATATTAACACCTTGCTTGGAAGCAATACGAAACTTATTTTTGAAAGGTCCTTTTAACTTATGATCCCGTTCAAATGACGAAGACGAAACCTGAAACAGAGCCCCTATCTCCGGACTTTCGCACCGTACCAACGGAAGGAATTTTTGCATGGAAATCAGATTTAAGTTGCATCTAAATTGAAATCCGGTCCCACAACCGATATCTTACCACTAAGCAATAGCGTTGAAAATGATCAAATTTTGCTAAGTACTTGTACATCAAGGCAACTGCGTTGATAAAGCCTGCCGATAAAACTTGTAAATAAGGCTTAGGGTTATTAAGCAATATGTACAGAGTGTTCACAAAAACTTTCTTGAATCCTTTAAAGGGCCATTTTTTTCTAGTCATAATTATGTTAAAATATTTTTAGGCTTGAAATTAGAATAAGAAAAGGGATTCATTTAGCTTATTAGATAAATTTAATTTGATTAATAAATTAATTTGATTAATTAATAATTAAGTAACAAATCAAGGCATATCATTTTGTGTGAGATAAAGAACTGAAGCATCTAAATTTCTGTCTTTCTAAAAAAATTTGTCAGAACTTATGCCAACCTACAAAATTTCATACAAAAATTGATAAATTTGGGGGGGAAGCATACTTCCCACGGCCCTAGAAAGGATTAAGTACCAAAAAAAATTATTACTGAAGAATATAATACTGTAAAATTTTTGCTATATAATTTTCATATTCTTATTTTTTTTTTAATCTAACAGACAGTACAACTAATGGAGAAATGGTAATTTTAGTTTGAGTGCTATCAAAATGGGGCCAACGTAAGAAAAACTCAACATGCTCTTTCATTCGTTGCATTTAAGTCGGTCATTATCGTTCAATCTCAATTTTGGAGTTAGGTAAAGGTCAGAGTATTTTGCAACGCGAATTGAAGATACTTACACCCAAACCTTCAAAGTCAATTAAGACTGATTCTCATTCCACCGTTGAAGATGGAAGGGAGAAATAGCGACCATTCAAGGAAGCTATTGTAAAGAAATTGTGCATCCAAAAAGAATGTAAGGGCTTCTCTGTTTGGATAATTCTTCAATCTTATTTCTTCACTATAATGTAAACGAATCTAATTATCCAAAAATACATACACACACAAAAAACTTGAAGGTTTTCCAATAGCATTATCAAGGAATGATAGTTTTTTTTTCCATCACAAAGGTTAGTTTAGTTCGACAAACCTTCCGTTTTACACTTAAGAATTGTTTTGAGATCAGCACTACATTTTTGGTGCGAAGATAGATCATAGGATTACATCTGAGATTCTCCATTCTTTCAAATTACCACAGTATGTCAGTAGTTGGACGTTGACTCTCATTCAGCTTTCTGTGAAATAGATATTTTTCAGATTTTGAAAACGAAATAAGCAATGACAAAGTCTTCACTCCACCGATAGTTCTTTGAGTATTCTTTTTAGGTAGATTCCTATAAGAAGATTACCTATTCCAATGATTCTTATGACAGGACTTCAGGAAAATTTCTTCAGTTCTCCGATCATGCTTCCTAGAACCCTAAACCAACCTTTGTGTATATATATATATATATATATATATATATATATATATATATATATATATATATATATATATAAATATGTAACATTATTTTGGTTGAAGCAGAGTGCAGGTTTAAAGATATAGACGAGACGTTGTATTTTTAATTCTCTTTTTATTCTCTCTTTAATAAACCATCTCGGGAAAGCAATTTATTTACAAGCAGACGCAGCGCAACACAAAAGCAGAAGTAAAGAAGAGCGAAAAGGGAAGAAGCAAAAAGGGGCGAAACAAATGATCACTAGTCTTATATAACATAGGATTTCTGGCCACGCGCCAATTCAATACACGTGGTGAACTTTGACATCTTTTCAAGGGCACCGAAGGGATCAATTTCATTTGAAACGTAGTACTGATGGCTCATTAGTTTTACAGAGGAATTAATTAAACCGAAAGTGGAATTGGATTACGAAATAAGAGAATAATTTAGAATGAAGTTACGATGGGCTAAATTAAGATAAAGTTTTGGAATTTAATTTGGATTAAATTAAGAGTTTAAAATATCATTATATATATATATATATATATATATATATATATATATATATATATATATATATATATATATATATATATATATATATATATATATATATAACGCTTTTCCCTTGAATAGGATAACTAGAGTAATTTTGTTTGGATTTTAACTGGCTTGGAATATGTTGATAGAAATGTAAAAATTTCGGACACTTTCGAAAAAGGCACATCTAGCTCAAAGGGGGTGTAGATGGCGGAGGTTGAAATGTTCATTTCTCTATAACTTACTTAATATTGAAAATAGAAAAATAAATTCAATTAGCCAAATTTGCGTATCATTAAGACGAACAACTTTTGGATTTAAGTTTTTCGATAATTGCAGTATCTTAGAAGTTAGGGGGTGGAAAGTGATTTTCGTACCCTTATTTTGACTGCTTCTAACATCAACAATTTATGTTGCCAGATAGTAAAGGAATCTATCTACCTATGATGATAATGCCGTGTCCGCGTTACCACTGAAAGGGGGTGCAGTAGCTTCTGAGGGTAAAGACCCCTGAGCACCCGAGAGCAGAAGTCTGACTTCTAGCTCATATGAAGATGAAATTCACACATGCTTGTACAACCCCTTTTTACAGGGGGGCACATTCACACACTTCACAGATAGAACACAGATGAAGAACAATCATGCCCGAACAGGGATTCGAATCCGGTACGCCCAGATCACGGGGAAGATGCGCTACCCTGTGCTAGGACGCCGGCCTATCTACCTTTGCCTTCCAGCTTGCCGAGAGGATTTTTTTTTTTTCTGATAATGCCACTTTTTTCCATTGGAAGTATTTATATCGCAAAGGATAAAACTATTTTTTTGTTGCATAATTCCATATGAAATTTATAGCGTATCAATTTATTTCATTTATTTGATTAAGAAATTTAATGGAAAACTATAAAAATATATTCCGCTAAAATCACAGGGATTTTTTTTTTCTCTTACAAAATTTCCTTTCAGTCATAGAGTACATTTTTCAGTATTTTTATACGATTTATTTAACTAACCGAAAAATAAATCAAAACTCTTTAAATTGTAATTGCAGTTGACATGTCGCAAGATCTTCCTAACTTTGAAAAGGAAATTAATTTATTTTCTACATCAATTTCAAAGGATTTAATATCAGAGTTTCTATGATTCAAATTCAATTAATATCTTTTTCTATGAGGAGAAAAAATTATTAATGAAATATTTAAGAAGATTTACTAAAGATTATAAATCATAATGAATTTTTTGTAATTTAATTTATTGTGAGCGAATAAGAACCTTTTAGTCAATTTAAAAAGCACTTAAACAAATTGATTTCATTTACAAAAAAAAAAAAAAAAAAAAAAAAAATGAAATCCTAATTCTTCACAAATTGTATTTACTTAAATAATGAAAGAAATATTTTTTTCTCGGATAGACATAGCTTTTAGAATTTCCATTTTAGCTTAAAATAATTTAATGGGCGAAATTAATTCTTCTGACAGTATGGAATAAATTTTTGTCAATTGAGTTTTAATTTATTCTGAAGCATTATTTTTAGACTAGTATTTGATTTTTCATTGTTATAGTAAAGGGTGTTCCAAAATTAACGTAAGATTTGAATTTGTCACCACTCGAGCAGTAAAATGTTGGTAACCCTATTAAAAAAAATCTATTTGATAGCTGATTAGGGTTAGTAAAAAATAGAGTGTTACACGATAGAACAACGTGTTTTCATTATTGAACAATATATAAAAAAAATAATGAAAGTCTGGAGGCTATAGTTAAAAAAATTTAGAATTAGCCCCCTAGATCGAGTGATGTAACACCACTGGATTTCTTTTTATCGGATCATTTGAATTCAAATGTCTGTGCCAAGAAATCCATAAGCACGCGTGCTTAGAAGGAGAAAATTCAACGCTGCATCAACGAAATCAGGCACATTTATGCGAAATGGTCTTGGAAAATTTAGGCAAAAGAGAGCGTATGTGCCAACAAAGCTGTGGAGGCCATTTTTCCTATGTGTTATTCCATATATAACCCTATCCTGTGTATTTTACGATTCAATAAAAATACAACAATTTAAAGAAAAATGTGTTTTTTTTATTTAATTCAAATCTTGCGTTAACACGTTGTTCTAATGTATAACACTGCATTTTTGCTAACCCTAAATTATCTGCTGTCAAATGAATTTTTAATAGGGTTGCCAAAAAATGACTGCACGAATGGTGGCAAATTCAAATCTTGTAACAATTTTGGAACACTCTGTGTAACTTAGATTTTCAAGCAGAAAGGAATGAGACCGTAATCACTTCGGGTAATCAAAATTCGGTTAATAGGCATTAGATTAATCGGAATTCTTGACTTCGTTTCTTTCAACGAGATTTTTCAAAATAGTTTATGAGAAATTATAAAAATAAGTTCACAGGTTTTAATTACCACGTATTGAGACTATAAAGGAGTCTCTTAATAATTAATCAAATTTCTTATAAGAGGATTCAAAAATATAATTAATTTTCATTATTCCAAATAATTATTCAAAAGAGTTCTCCACTTCTCAAAAAAGTGAAATTTTAGGGCATATTTATTACACCATTTTTTTTTCATGAAATGCATAGAATTTGCTATTGAAACCTTTAAAAATGGGTTACAAAAAGTAACTACTGTAACTGTCAAAAAACTTGAACTCAAGATTTTGCCGAATCTCTAGTCCCAAAAACACATTTTTGGAATTATGTCTATGTGTGAACGCATTAGCTCAAAAATACTTTTAACTAGACAGATGAAATATCATATTTGCTCCTCTCCAAATTTGTATTTTGAAAGAAAATTTAAAATGCATTTAAATTTAAAATTTTGAACGAAACTCATTAAGAGAAAGAATGATACGACTCTCCGAATAGAAGCTAAATTGTAACTACAAAACGATGAGAGCAAGATGGATGATATTTGGTATCTAAAATGTATATATCTATTAAATCCTTGAAAGGGTTGACCGTCTGTCGGTCTTTGCTTTAACAAATACATTAATCCGATCATTCAAAAGCGCAATGACTTAAATATATGAAACTTGATATGTGATCTTGTAACAACAATTATAGTTCCGTATCCAAATTTGGCAAAGATCGACAGACGGTCAACCCTTTCAATTCGAAGAAAAGGGTGTCCAAATATATATTCAGCTCTCAAGTACTTTTGCATCCCAGCGGCAAACCGTTAAAAATATCGCCGAAGATCACAGTCTAATGAGTTTTTTCGTAACTATTGCTCAATAATAACATGCATTTAATAATACATATATATATATATATATATATATATATATATATATATATATATATATATATATATATATATATATATATATATAAGAGAATGTACAAGAAAATTCGGGTAAAACACTGCTGCTAGTTTTCTCTAAATAATTCTTTGTTAATTTTATTTTTAAAAACTAAACAAAATTGTTCAATTTCTGGTTCCAGTTTGATTAACAAGTAACACATAATTAATCTTTCACTTCGTTATTTAAACTGGAAATTTAGCCCGTGCATAAAAAAATAAACAAAAAAAAAATACTGACAAATATACAAACTCTCACACTGAATCATTGTTGGAAAGCAAAATGGAAAATGAATCGACAGGAAAATTATTATATTAAAATAAAAATAAAATATTAAAGAAAATTCGTTTAAAACTCATTGTCAATATACTAAAGAAATTTTAATGATTTTTATAATAGTTTCCAATCGTTTCAAAACCTACTTGTATTAAAAAGAAAAGATTGATTTCAAAGCAGTAATTTCAATTTTCTTATTAGAAACTATTTGCTTTGGAAGTTTGGAAGCCTGATGTTAAGGTTTCAGCTTTAAGATTGCAGGAACATGCGTTTGAAACTCAATTCCATCAATGCCTTGCAGATGGATCTGGTCGACATGAAACTTGATGTCTGGGTTAAACGTCTTTACGTCGGTGTAGCGTAGTCTGATTATTAAAGTTAATGTTCCATTTCAAAGTTAATCAAGAAATAATTTTAGCCGCATGTATTTTAAAATCGTTATCATGCTTAATCATAAACTAACTACTTCGACAAGGCCTGAGGTACGCGTAAAAAACTGAATAACCAGACTGCCGCGACATTAACACGGGCGGGAACTATCGTTCAGTTCTAAGGGCCATCACCGGCCACGGTATAACCCTTCCCGTGGGAAGTACGTCCCATCATCGATCGGAGGAAGCCAATCTCCAACATATCTGCACTCACTAGGGTGGCGAGAACCAACCACCATACTGGAAGCTTCTCACCCTCAATTACGAGGTACTCCCCAATTGGATGTTATTAGATAGTAAAAATGCACTTGATATGGCAGCTCCCAGTTCAAACTTTCACGCGTTACCAGAGGTAAAAAATAGGCGGATTTGGCAGGCACTAGGTCCAAAAGTTTTAAATATCATTCATGATATTCAGGTCTGGAACATGTAATAATCCAACTCCGAAGCTAGGACTCAACCATTATAGCTCTGTTACGGCTTAAAAGAATGGAGATTAAAGTGAAGTTTGAAAAGGCATCTTGATCTGACCGCTGCTCAAAGTCAAGTTCTGTCTTCAAATACTCGTGTAGCTTCAAAACGAAACATTAATCAAACTAAACTTAGCTCTTAAAATCGTCAAATGTACAAATTCTGACAATTACCATAGATAAATTTAACTCCGTTCTTTCATCTCAAAAACCCTCCTCCTAAACATTTAACTATTTCTTCTCCGAAAATTCTTTTCAAAATGATAGCACCAACTATTTTTAAACTACCTATGAATAGTTTATTTTCTTTACTACCTACTTCGAACCATTTCAACTTGCTTTTACTGCCATTTGCTTTATTCTTCTAGTGATTCCATGTCCTTTTTCTTTCTTTTTTTTACAGTTCCGCCAAAAGCGCTGGAAATCCGGGGTTACAAGAATGGAAGCACGGTTGAAATGAAAGAAGGCCAGAAATTATCCATTCAATGTCTGGCAAAAAATAGCAAGCCAGCTACGCAGCTGAAATGGCTGAGGAACGGAATAGAAATCACCAAAGGTAAAAAAAATCCGCCTGGTTTAGTTTTAAAATAGTGCATCGACTTCAATTACTTCTGCATTATTAATACCATGTTGTCCGTATGCTAGCTAGTTCTTGGTGGTATTGCTATCTTCTGAGATTGCTTCTCGTGGTTATTTGGGATGAATAAGTCAGAGTTTATGGTCTTGATTCAATTTCGCCTTAACCTGTTATTTCTGTATGTTTATTTTTGTTTAAATTTATTTTCACACTGAAAAATTTATTTTACAGATGGAGCAGTGAAAAATGCATGTGCATCAATATTTACTGCCATGCATGTTTGAAAAGGTATTTTTTATTATGTTATGGTGCGTGTTTCGATGTGACATCGAAAAAAATGTTCTGTTGAAATGAATTGTGTCGTCACTTTTAAGACTTAGCGGGAAAAAAAACTAGGGGAGGGGGGTTGCCCGTTGTTGTTTTTTATTGGAAAACCACTCTTACCGTAAATGTTTCTTTCAAAATCTCTAATTCGACATTAGGTTAATGCGGTTTTAAATTTAAAATTCATTAATAATAATAATAACGCGCGTGTTCGTGTGTGCGTGCACACATTTTAATAGATGCTTGGCCGGGAAGGTTTCCCGGCAGCATAATTTGTACAAGAAATAAACGATCATAAAAGATGCATCAGTCTACATCACGACACAAAAGCAAAAGAGACAGAAATTTTTCCCTTCAGTGATTTTACTATGAAATTCTGATAGGGATTTCTTTGACACGTGTTGGCTTAGGCAAGGGAATCTTAAGTATCTTTAGAAGAATGTGGTTAAGCATTAGGGATTTTTTTTTCTATTCACCCGGAGAGTGTGAAAGTGCTAAAGTCATTAATTTTCTAGAGCGGGTGTAGAATTGATTTTTTTAAAAAGGGGATCATTAAATAAGGGAACAGTTTAGAATGAAGTTGATATGAACTAAATTAAGATCAAAATTAAGAGATTAATTGTATTTTAAGTTAGATTAAGAAATATCATTACATATATAAGAAATCCTTTTGTGAATTTCACATTTACTTTTAATAAAGTAAAAGCTCTATAAAATATCATACACTGAATAGCTGTTCGAGAAATAGTTAAAACTGATTGTCGGCATTTGTGGATATAGAAACTGAAGAAAGTCAGAAGGAAAAAAAAGAAAGAACTTTGAAAGGGGATTATTACTTATAAAAACTCTTGACAATAATAAAAAATTTTATTTTGAAAAATTGGGCCTAAATTCAGTATACACATTTTACTGACAATCATTCCTTTTATATATTCGCACAAGTAGCATTTCTCTTTTATTTGCCATAACAGAAATAGGGAAAACTAAATTCAGTCGGCAATCTTCAAGTCGTTACTTAAGATACCAGGGGGAAAAAATTATATATATTGTTATGAATTTGAAATATTGCCTTCCTGCGCATTTGATTTCCTAGGAAGAAAGAGAATTTTACAGACGGCTCTAATGGGTGACCCCTGTTATTGACAACAAACCTGGCGACTATTTGGAGACTTGGTGATAAATTTCACGAAAACATGAAGTACCTAGAATTTTCTAGAATCTTTGTGATGGCTTCATGAGAACGCGAGTTCTGTCACTTCTTTTTCAAATGTTCACTACATTGTCATGGAAGCTATCAAAAGCGGCTTCGAGTCCAGTTGAGAAAAGTGAGTAGTTTAGGGAGTTTCTCTTGGGATTGCTGATCCCCAGCAAATTCTTTTTATGCGTTTTATAAGATGTTGCAGTTGTTTAAAGATATCTTGCCTATATGCTGTTTACTGCAAATGCAATTCTTTTGTAAGTTTCGACTGTTTTACTACTATATATTCGTATACTTGAGGAGAATAAAGCATTTTTATCCCTTACTAAGTCTGCAGAACTTTTTCCCCGCATACCCATCAGATAGATCTTCAGTTACAATATAAAAATTTCAATATACATAAATAATATATTAAATAATATTTTGAAATAACTAGTTGGACGTAAGAGGCAACTAGTTGCATATGAATGCGCATATTAATTATAAACCTCAGGACTTTCAGAAACAATGATATTTAATTTTACATATATTTTATAAAACAATAAACGATGAGTTAGAAACTCCTATTTGCAATATATCAAATTAAATTTGGTCAAAACCAGCTATTAATTGTTTGCTTAGGTGCACATTCGGAGTACATATGGCTTTTCTTCGGTCTCTTAACATTATTTTGCATACTATAGTTTAATTAGAATTGTTTTTCTAACTTCGATTAACTAGTGTTCGTTACCATCGTAATCGAAGCTTGTCCTAGTGACCGAAATTAGTGTGTAAGTGAAAAGGTCAGATTACTAAATTACTTCCTTCCTTTCGGCTTAAATTGCTCAATTGTAAAATATTCCATACATGGGAGGTATGCTATATGGTAAGTACAGGGTGATCTAGAAATAACAGGAGGTGTTCGAAGCCCTGTAGTTTGTTATGTACTGTACGAAATATAACAAAATTTGGTCGAAACCGCATGCACATTAAAGTATGCGGTTTCGATGTATAAAGAAAAAAATAGTACCAAAAAACGCCGGTAGGGGAAACTTTGGCACTGCGATCGAAAACTTTATTATACAATTTGTGACATGACATAGAGGATAGAATAATTCACAAAGTTAACAAAAAAACAAGAAGAAGGCGTAATGAAACTACTAAAACATGAATCAGAATTATATTACAGCGGAAAATATTTAAAAAAAATGAACTGATTATTAGAAACAACAAAATAATTAACTGTTCTTAAATTAAAAGTAGCAAATACACGATAATAAGTTAACTTGACGCAAGAATATGAACATGAGTTGATTTTTGAGTTTGAGAAGTTTGACATGAGTTGATTTGTTTTCATTGAATTTGGTTATATAAATCATTGCTGAATTGTTTTCATTTTATAGCAAAAACAAAGGAAAAAAATTCATCTGTTATATTTTTCACATAGAGGAGCTTTTTTATGCATATATTATACGACAATATAAAATAATATCTATGAGCGTCTACATCAAATCTCGCAATTGTAATACAAGATCTGAAAATTGTTTTCTCAGAAAATAGATTTATTAAACAATCAATTACAGAAAAGAACATCTAATCTTGAAAACGTAATAATGAAAAATAATTTTATGTCAAACTTCCATGAAAAACGTAACATTTATCTAAAATTCATAGAATAAATTTCATATGATTTGTTTGTGGAATTTATATAATTTATGTGTTTTTGCTGTAAATATTTTTTGAAATGATATATATCAGAATGCCGCATAACAGAAAACATGGCGAAAATTTGCTTTGGCTACATTTCTTTAAATGAATCTCGTATGCATAATATTTATTCGAAAACTGTCACGAAAAACATGGTGAAAATTTGTTTCGGCTACGTTTCTTTAAATGCATTTCGTATGCATAATATTTATTCGAAAACTGTCACAAGCAAACGATATTTACTTTTTTGCTTATTCTAACGCATTCGTCTTCCCGCCACTAAACATTTCCATAAACAAATTTTCCATTAGAGCAGCTCTCGTATATAGTCTATTGGCACAATTTTTGTTTCGCCAAGAAGTCGCCAATAATGCGTGTTTAGTACGTTGTGATTCTTGACCGGAACTTTCGAAGCCGTGTTAGATTTAATCGTCGGTTTATTGTCTGACACCTTTGGAACCTTAAATCCATGCAACACATTTTGAAATTTTTCAGCATCCTTAATTGCTACATTAACATATGCCATATCTATGAATAAAAATAGAAAAATATAACCTGACCACGTGGAAAATAGTGGGAGCTAACAGCAAGTCCTCTGATGCAAGTGGATGGCAAAAACAGTATGAATTTAGTAAAATTTAAAATTAGAAGTTAAAGTTAAAAGTTAAAGAGGTCAGGTTTAAGGTTACCATAAAGTAGAGTGCGGATGCCGATTACGGCAGCCATAAATTACCGTTTATCGCCAAATATATCGCCAATTTGGCGGAGCTGTATACTGGAGCTCAGCCTTTCAATTAGAATTTTTATTCTTTGATCCATGAGAACAAAAAAAAAAGTAAAAGCAGGAGAAGAAATAATTTATTCAAATTGAATTAACTCATTTCTGGAATAAATTGATTAAACATTTTGGCTGCCTGTTCTGATTATTTACATATTTTATTTTTTCTATTTTGATTAAACTATATAGAATTTAAAGTAACGAAATTAACTTTTTCTCAATGCAGAGCAGAATCCTGATACTTTAAATGCAATTTGATATATTATTTTAATTATTATTATATTTTATTTTAAAGATTTTTATAAGTATTATCTTAAGTATTATTTTATTAAAATTTAATCAACTATATGGAAGAGTCCAATTTCTACAGCACTTAAACATTTTTAAAAATTCATTTGAAAGCTAAATATAAATCTAAACCTCCTAAGATATTGTACTAATATAAAACAGGCAACATATGATATTTCTTATAAACTATTATCATGATTTCTGAGTTTATGGAGTATAATACGAAATATTTTAGAGAAAAGTAAGATTTATGCAATTTTAGATAAATCCAAATGTTTTTTTGAAAGCAAGAAAATTGTTACGTTTTATAAAAAGATTAGTGCATTTCGCTTTTTCCTATTCTGAATATTTTTTCAATAAATCTTGAAACAAATAACAGTTTTGGAAAGAGAAATTAGCATAAATGCAGTTTTAAAAATGGAATAACAGTTAATCATGTGTTAAAAATTACGTTTGGTATGATAAATCTTTTACAATACTATCTATTAATTTTTCCAAAATCAAATATCTTTCATACAGAAAAACCACAACACTTAACTTAAAAGCAAATCGATTCTTAAAAGTATCGAAAAACACATTTATAATTAGAAGTAAAATACAATATTTCTTTAAGTCTGCAGAGATTTAAAAAAAAATAAGTGCGATTCAAGTCTTTAAAAGTTACAAAAAAAAATTAAAGAAAAAGTGGAAATAGCATTCTTTTCAAATGCAAAAAGAAACATTTGGAAGAATCAAGCATAATGGAAAACGAAAATAATCAAATTTTCGAATCAGTTGACTGAAATATTAATCTCGGAAAACGAAGATTACTTTTCTCTTATCGAAGATCACACTGGAGATAAAATCCATTAATTCATCGGCTAATAATTTACTGAAATTAATCTCTTCAGAGAGGCTGAAATAAAATTAATGAAATCTGCTGGGCAATTCAGCCACTTTATGAATATTTCCATTATTGCTCTTTTTTAATTAAAGCCATTATTTTTTCACATCATATATTTCATTTTCTTTTTTCGTTATCAATGTCTCTAAACGCTTTGAGCTGGTGAACGTAATTTTAGAAATAATTCGTTAATTTGGGTTTTATTTAAAGCTTTGTAAAATGAATTACCCTTTAAATATTTATATCAGAAATAAATTGGTAAATTTTAATTTCAGGCAATGAAGGCTCGTGCTAGGTATTGAAATATATGTCAAATTTTTCGAAATACAAATCGAACCGTAATCAAAATTATAATTACTTTATAAATTGGAATAAGAATATAATTGTTTACTATTCTAGTACTCTCTGCAAGAAGTACTTAGGATAATTTGAAATACATGGAAAACAAAGCTTCAATCAGCAAGTTTTTTTTTGTGGTAAAATCGTGTTTTTTTGGGGGGGGGCGAAGATATTTAGATACGAGTCACGTACTGACTTACCTACACGTGAACTGGTCATTTAAATAAAAAAAATCATGAATGCACTTAATTTAACTTGTTATTCGAAACAATTTGCTATATTACAATATTCATTTTGTAGTTTGTCGATCATTACTTATATTTTTGAACTTACCCTTAGTTTTACTATTGTAAAATAGGGCCCCAGATGGCGCTATATGACATTGTCAACATGAGAGCAGATATAAAAAGACTTTAATACTAATTTTGTGTGTGTGTGTGTGTAAAATCGGCTTTTTTAGAAAAGACACCTATATTGATAAACTTCAGAATCAAAAATATTAAATATAAAAACATAAGGAAAAAAATAAATCAAAATGTGCAACTCGAACCAAAGACCCGCAAGAAACATAATTCTTGTTGCTCTGACTACTATATGTTACTTCCCAGGCTTCGAAGCGGAAGTTGAATGTATCTACTCTAATAGTTAATTATAAAAAAAAATGTGTGTGTAAAATCTCGTTTTTTCAAGAAAGACAACTTTATAGATTAAGTTAAAAAGCAAAACCTTATCTAAATATAAAATTTGATACAAATCGTTAGAGCCGTTTCTGAGATACATAATATATATATATATATATATATATATATATATATATATATATATATATATATATATATATATATATATAGAGAGAGAGAGAGAGAGAGAGAGAGAGAGAGAGAGAGAGAGAGAGAGAGAGAGAGAGAGAGAGAAAAGGGAATGCAACTGTCTGACCTTAAACTGTTCGCTTAAGCATCCCGAAAGTAACACTATTCGAAGATTGTGTTTTACTAAGTAGTACCCAGAAAGATGAGTATTTATTCCACCTGCATATTCCTCGAATAATTCGAATTCTCTCTATTGCTAAACATAAACTTCCTTTCATATGATGTCTCACCTCTTTTTTGACAATATACTATAGATATCGGTAAGCTGTCAGTGAGGACAAGATTTAACAATTATAATAAATTAATACACTATAACCTTTAGGTTATATGAAAAAGAAATTTCCTATTACCTTTTTTTAGAACTTTGAAGAGATACTTTGTGAGATAGCTGAACATGTTCAGCTTTTTTTAAATTTTAAAAAGAGAGATCTGCTGTTACTTTCGATATACAGTCGAGTTGCCAGTACTGTATTTTTTATTGGCGATAAGCGTTGCCGTCACTCATTTATGAAGTAATACATTAGAACAAGAGATAATAACTTTCTTTAAGGTGATTTCTTGATAAACTGATTAGTTCTTTAAACTTGATGAAATCCAAAGATTCTTTCTTGTTGTTGCTGATACATCCATACATGTTCATATAAACAGGATAATATTCTTCTTATACAATATTTCTAATGTTTATAAGAAGGGTAAACGAAAGAATTCAATGAACAAAACTGAACAAATCAAATGCGTTGTCGAAAATGGTTAAATTTAAAACTCGAAAAGATTGGGAGGGGAGAGGTTTCGCTTGTTTCTGAAGTAAATTCAAAATGAAATTGACTTTGATCGTAATCATAATTTTTTATTTGAATGTAGTATCTTCTTCGATTTTTTATTCTGGAAAACTTCATGCAAATATTAAAAAAAATGTTTTAAACCAAAATATTATATTTCTTTTTGTTCGAATCAATAAATGAGTAACTGGAAGAATCGTATCTAACCTTTAATACATTCCTCAAATACATTCGTTTGAAGTAATAAAATATTTATAATACAAGTGCATTGAAAGTAAAAACTAAAGGTCCCTTTTTTTTCTACATCCAAATCTAACAAAGTTATGCAATTATGAGTATCAATCACTGTTTTAGTATTAAAACATTGTAACATCAATAATGCTTTGCTAAACATAACTAAAAAGACCGGAGTATTATATAAAATTTAGATTACATTTTTTTAGCATTCCATCTATTGATAAGCAGCAAAAATTGTAATTCTTTAATATCTTTAAACATTTTTTCAATTTGAAATATATCTCTTGTTCGGTAAATGTCATTATCTAAATCTGTTAATAGATATTTAGCAGACGATTGCTTTTCAGACATTTTATAACTGCTGCTATTTTTATTTTGTTAAAATATTATTAAAAAGTAAAAGCAAACGATTTTTTCTTTGATAAACATATTTTGTTAATATTATTTCGTTTATTTTTTGTATAATAGCTGATGATCAATTGTAAACCTTCTGGAATCTGGCAATGTTTGGAAGATACGCTGTTAAGTTGAAAGAATAAACAAGTCGATGAAATTCTAAAATGCTTGGAGCATTATTTTGATTTTAAGAATTTAAGATGCTCTACAAGCTATAGTTTGAAGCTTAAGAAAACGGATAGTTTTCTAGAAAGAATGCAAAATCTCTAATCAATTTGAGGTGACTGTTGCATCACTATATGTATGTACATTTTACATGTTGCATCACTATATGTATGTACATTTTACATGTTGCATCACTATATGTATGTACATTTTACATGTTGCATCACTATATGTATGTACATTTTACATGTTGCATCACTATGTAATTTAAAATAAACAAGTAGTTCACATTCGTAAAAGTAATAACATTACTTCTTTTATAACTGTAAGAATTTTCAGCTAAATTTATGCATATAATTTTTATAATTTCTATATATAGTAAAAGTATAGATATAAAGTATATTTATTTAATATTTATAAAAACAATGAATTATTAACGATCATTAACTGATTACTTGAATTTTTTATTTATTGAAATAGAACGAGCAGAATTATTTCGAAAATATTAAAAATCTCGAAAGAATTTCATTTTAGAAAACAACTGTCAAACAAAATTAATTCTCTAAAATCCGTAACAGTACATTTAAAAAGATTTAATCAAGAAAAATCAGTTCTGTCTTCTCTATGAATTGTTGTTGAAGTGGCATAGACAAGAAACGGAAATAAAAAAGTGTGAAGAATATTCCTTTTGAACTGCGCTTCCGAAAATTGTTTCTCGTATTTAATATTTGTCCGAAAACTATCGCAAACACGCAATATTTATTTTGTTTTTGATTCTATCACATTTATATTCCTGTCATTCAAAATATCCATACGAAATTTTTCCAGCGCGTGAATTTTTATTCTGTAGCGCATTGCTATTCCATTCCGGTTATAAAAAAAAGACTTAGATCTAAAGAGTAAATAAACTCAGAAATATGGACATAACTGCATTCGATTCTGCATCCATGGAATCCTGTATTGAATGACCGATGAAGAACGTTTTGGGATGAAACTCAAAATAAATTTCGTTTCTCCTCGAGCTACGGCAGGCTTAAAACAATTCAACTTGCCCGTAGTTCAAAGAATCGTTTGGTAAAAGAAAAAGTAAACAGAGAGAGACTTGTGTCGTTATAAAAAGAACCTTCCATACAGTTCTTCGTATTCTTCAAGAACAATTCGAGCGAAGGCCTTCTGTTCATAATCGGTCTAAATTTTGAATACCGTGTTCATTTTTTCTTGTTTTCTCATCGAACAAGAGACTTCTGGGATGAAATGGAGCATTTCGTAAGGATTGGAAAGAATATTTATCGGAATAATATGCCATTTAAAAAAAGTTGGGCACAATTCCAAAGATGGGTAAATATGTAACCAGCTCTCTCTGAATATATATTCAGCAATAATTTTTCTAGGGTTTATTCTGGATTGATTCCTGAAAACAGATTTCTTTCTTCATAAGTTGGCAAAATTTTTAAAGGAAATTGTTTTATCATCTTTGAAATCTTATTTTTATATGAAAAGAATATTCTAGAATGTATTTTAAATGTCTGCTGATATCCATTTTTTTCCTATGTCATTTTATAATATACTTTTTTTTTGTTTGCCTGTTCGTGTCTTATTCAAATATTTTTTTTTTTGTATGTTTATAAAACTGTGCTTAGATTTCTAATATCTTAGGCTTCTCTTTTTTGGGGCAACTGCTCAAAAATTCATGTCAACGAAATAGAAGCTTTTTAAATACTTCAAATTATTTTTAAAGTTATTTTTCACAAATTTGGTATTTTCAATTTTTTATAAGAGAGGGTTTTTTTGTTGTTTTTTTATAGAAATAAAGCTTTACTATTTTTCTCCTTTCGTCAAATTCTAATTTCACCGATAATGTATCTTTACCACATTTGAAATTTTATATGCATTCAGAATTATTTTCAATTATGAGTCAAATAAAATCATTTTTACATGATAGGGTTTACATAAAGGTATTTTATCTGTAGATTGTGTTATGCAAAAATGATTTAAAACCTCAGCAAACGGTGAAATTTAGAACTACCAAATTTCAGTTATTTTATGATAAGCATATGTTCAAAAAGAAAGAGTTTTTATAATTCTTAATTAGATTGTAATTCAAATTAAAATCGAAATTTTAATGTTTTTTTCCCTCGATGACTTTAAAGATAACTGAGGCACAAAAACAATTTTTACGCCATTTTAAAATATTAAATATGATATTTTAGCAATATAAATTTTGTTTTCTGACCGTAATTTCTATAATTTTAATTTTTATTGTAAACATTTTAAATTTAGTCTAAAACAGTACTTGATATATCAAAGTAGTGCCCGTTGTTTTAATTATTATGTACTTACACATAATGCGCACTGCAACATATTAAAATTATTTTTTAATGTTCGATTTCGTTGCTGTTATAACTACGAGTAAATTTTCGCTAGCAGCTGTTGAACGTTTTTTGGCGGTCATTCTTTCTGTCAATCCTTCAATGTAAAAATCTTTGCGCAACGAATGCAACAGAGGATGCAATCAACCCAGTCGAAGAAACAGGGGATAAATCAAATTAAAATATTATCATGCTACCATTCTCAGAATTTCTTCACATGAAATTTCCTTCAAATTTTTTCAGTGCTCTCTTTCTGTGAAGCTATTATATAGAAGTTGTTGTTGTTGTTGCTTATGGCACTTGTCATGGACAAGACCGATGACGAAATCAGTAATTTTAAGCCGAGTTTCAGCGTCTCTTGTTTCACTAGCGCCATCTAGGGTCAAGAATATGTCTTGGCTACTCATACATCACAGTCCTTTTCACGAGCCGGACTTCATTCATACATTTCATTCAATCATTCACAGATCGTAATTTAAACCTGAATAAGAGAACGATCCCCTCTGATCCAATACCCGCATTGGTTTTGTCCCGACTTGGAGGACTTTGTGGCTGCACCAGCCACCATGTACAGGGAGAGTCTTATAATGAAGAAGTACAATTTTCACCATTAAGTACCGACAATCCATTTCCAGTAGTAAGGATTCGTATCAATATTAACTGCCTTCTCTTCAAGTTCATATATGTTCCGAGGTACTCTATAGATGTCAAAAATTGATGCTTTGATAATGAAATCTCCAGTTTTACTAATTCTTTAAGGGGAAGTATGAAATACTAACCAATATAAAAGCGCAAGAATTTTATTAAATATTTCAACCGCATAAAGTAGCCAGGAAAAATAATTAGATTTTCAAAATGTAATTTAATTTATCTTTTCAATTATGATTATGATCAAAAATGTGACAAAAAAATTTCTTTCTACATTCTCTCTTCATTATCTCCCTCGTCAAAGATATCATGATTGTGCTACAAAATATAGACCGAAATGATATATTTTATTACATTGAAAACCCGAAATCCTCCAAAACCCGAATTAACAAGGTAAAACGCGTTTTACTAATAACGCTAGGGAGAACCCGAACCAACTAGAGAAATGTGTTTAACTGACAACGCTAGGGTGAACCCGTTTAATTTGTGTTTTGATTGATTTGTTAGACAATATTGTCACGTAGATACTTTGGTATAGAACTCAATAATACACACACGAAGTAGAGCTAAATCAATTTATTAACTGAACACAGAACTGAGAATACAGTAACTGACAAATCTTCTGCTTTTATACAAGCAGAGAAAGTTCCAGAATACTCTTCTGGAGACAGTAAGAAAAGTCCAGAACACTTGTCTGATAAACTAAAGAAATGTCCAGTATCTTCTGGAACATGAAATAAAGAAATACATAAAATCAAACAATTAAGTATTTACATATACTATTAATCGCATTGTCTCTAGCCGTATTCGAACCCAGGTCTCTTGATCATGAGACCAGTGCCATGACCATTCGGCCGTGGAAATTCGACTGACTTTCTTCAATGCGGCAATATTATTTGTACGTATCTAAAATTATTGAATTAAACTATACTTAGTAAAACAGTGTTTGTGGAAAAAGCCTATCATTGAAGGAAAAAAATACTTATTTGGATAATAAAATATTTTTTTTCTGTAGTACCTTTATTACAAATTACTTATTTCGACAAGACAAACTACTCTGATACTTAGTATTGCAAAGAGAACTATTTTTCATACAGAAACTTCTCTTTGATGAACAATTTCTTTTACAAGAGCAGCGGACGAACCCTTGTCTTCCTACTGCTCCTTTTCTTGCTGCTGTTCTCAGATTCCTGATTCGGGACTCTTTTTTAAAGCAAGAAAATGTAAGACGATACATCGAATTCAGATTTGACAATCATTGAATAAACTTGGTATCAATCTTTCATCCTGATTAGCTATAGTCTACTGTATAAATACTTATAATATTTAAATTTAGTATAAATAATAACCATATATTTATAACTAGAGAAAATAATAGATAAATAACTAAATAAAATGGGTTCGCTCTAACGCGTGTTTTATATAACTAATTCGGTTTCTCCCTAGCGCTGTTAGTTAAAATGCGTTTTGCCAAGTTAATTCATGTTTTGACTGATTTCGAGTTTTTATTGTAATATATCTATAAATTATATAAAATGAAGTCTCCTGAAAGCGCCTGTATGTTTGAACTCGAGAAATACTTAACTGATATTGGGGTTATTTGCACCATTTTGTAAGGCGTCATTGTTTTAATACATTGAAGTCATATCAAAATAAAAAAAAGGAGTTTTATAATTGCGATTTTAATTATTTTCCTAATAAAGCCCAAGGACAAACGTTTCATACTGCTAGAATTGACTTAAGCGAAAAATGTTTTTCTCATGGACAACTTTATGTGGCACATTCTAGAGTTACATACAAAGTCTTTTTGTCTTGGCACCAGGTGCAAAAACAGACAACATAGTTTACAAAGAAATATTATGAAGAAAGCTGAATTTTATTTTCATCTCAGGTTATACAGAGTTGATCAACAAGTGTGGAACAGTGGGTACAATTATACAGTATTATTTGTATATTTTTAAAGTTTAAAATAGTTTTTCTATTGTATATTTTTAGTGAATTGTTTTGTTTATGTACATATCATATTTTTATCTTTGAACAGTCTAATTATTTCTGAATGTGTGATATAAAAAATTATATTGTAGTTATTTTTTGTGATTTCTAAATATATTTTTATGTTTGTTTCATGTTGCGTGACATGCCCATGTCATGTCGGGTGGAGGCTAGACTTAAGTTTAAAGCTAATTTTTCCTCTTGGATGTTATGTCACGGGCAACGCTGTGCGGGTACTGCTAGTATATTTGTTACATAAATTCTTTAGCAGAAGTTAATAGTCGTGAATTTTTAATGGTATTTATTTTTCATGATTTTGAAGAAATAGTCAACTTTTCATGCATTACCAAGAATTTTTGTTCAAGTCATGACAAGGGCTACGCAATGGGCCGTATAAGAAGGCAGAAAGCAGGAATGAAAGTGTCTATGAGAAAATATTCTAAAATTAATTAACTTTTGAAAAAAAAATTGCAGACAAAGAGTTTCGGTCTATAGGGAAAAATATGGCCCTCTCAACTCAAAATTACAGTGAAACTAGAGTTCAAATGATAAGGATATTATTTTATACATCTATATATTCTTTCCACTCTTTACGAAACGCTCCATTTCATACGTACAATCCCTTGTCCTATGAGAAAATAAGAAAAACAAGTCCAACAAGGTATTTGAAATTTAAACTGACTATGAACTGAAGGTCTTCGCTAGAATCGCTCTTAAAAAATACAAAGAACTGTATGGAAAGTTCCTTTTATATTGACACGAGTCTCTCTTTTAGTTTTCTTTCTTTTTCACTAAACTATTATTTGAACTGAAGGGAATAACTTGAATTGCTTTAGGTTTTCCGTAACTCTTAGAGAAACGAAAATTTTATCTTGAATTTGGCGTCTTTCATTGGCCAGTGCAGGATCCTACGGATTCAGGATAGAATACAATAATGTTGATATTTCTTGATTTATTCCTTCTTCAGACTAAAGAGTTTTTTTCGTAACTGGTAAAAAAACAGTAATGGGCTTCAAAATAAAACTTCATGCGCTTAAAAAAAAGGAATAAAGGTTTTGAATGGCATCAATATGAATATGATAATATGAACAAGAAAATCAGTGTATCCTGTTTACGATGAATTTCGGACAAATATTATATGTAAGAGATATTTTTCCAGAGGCTTTTTCATATTCTTATATTTCTTAAATCTCAATAGAGTTATTAAAAGGAAGGGGGAGGGATATTTATATTCCTTAAATAATTCCTTTAAATTTATTGATATAAAAATAATTTTGTTACATAATCGTTTTGAAATGATTATATATATATATATATATATATATATATATATATATATATATATATATATATATATATATATATATATATATATATATATATATATATATATATATATATATATATATATATATATATATATATATATATATATATATAAATTTATTTCGTGTATTTCAGAAACGGTTGAAACGATTTGGATCAAATTTAATATTTAGATAAAGGGATTTGGATCAAATTTAATATAGGGTCTTTCCTGAAAAATCGCGATTTTACATACACAAAAAAAAAAGAAAAACATTTTTTTAACTAATTATTAGAGCCTTTTTCTATCTACTCTCATGTTTCCAATGTCATACAGCGCCATCTTATAAATTTTTGTGATACTTTCAATGTTAATGACAATCTTGGATGGTAATTTACTGATTCTTCTAAATTTTATGAGATGGCGCTGTTGGATGTGAGATGAGGTAAGATTGAAAAATTTTCATATGTAATCAGTATGTGATTACATATAAAAAAAAAATTCCAAAAATTTTCTATATATATATAATCATTTACCTAAAATAAAAATAGAACTTTCCTTGCATATTAGATCACTCAATAGATGGCGCTGGGAGACTACAATTATTATTTACCTTTAATACGTTAGCTTTGTGTTTTTAAAAAGCGGGAACCACAATCGATAGCTTAAAATTTCCTTGCCTGCTGCTTATATGTGCTTTCATTTTAGTTTTTCTTTAATGGTTTAGCGTTTTTAGTGTTTATTGTTATTTTGTTATTTTATTTTTAATTATTAGTGGTTATTTTCTTCTAATTTGTTGTTTTGTATTGTCCTTTCTGTTAAAATGGTATATCTCTTAGGCCTAATTTCAGGGGATTTTCGGGTCACGAGGAATCCTTATTAGACTTTCTTGTCTGCATTCCCTAACAGAAAAAATCCCTTTTTTTGAATCCCTGCCTGAAGGTGACCCTTGAAAAAGTCTTCAGGCCGGATTCTTTTTTTATTTGGTTTATTTGATTTTCATATTAACTTGATTTTAATACTTTTATTTAAATTCATCTGTGTTTTAGAAGTAGCTGCATTTGCGCTCTCTAAATACTATGAAGTTTTCATTTTGGTTATATATATATATATATATATATATATAGGATTTGACGGGGGGTGGAGGGAATGATTGCCGAGCGAAACTTTGTCTCCCAGATATTAAATAAAATGTATCTCAAAATTATATGAGCAGGCAAAATGGAATATGCAAAAAAAAAAAAATTTCAATATCTGGCTACTCTTACTTCTTTAAGTAATTACTGGTACAAGATAGTAAATAAACGAGTTATTCTTTTTAAATTTTGGCTTTTTTACGTTATTGAAAAGTCTTCCAGTGATAATATTTCTAATGGAATAATTAGAGATATTAAAATTTACTTTGTAGGCGATATAGATCTCCTACTAGCAAAATTTTTGCTGCTACGCTTTAAGGAGGTAATTAAAAGAATAAATAATATTCATTTAATAGAATTTCCAAAAGTTAATCTCACCGATGACCAACCGTTGAAATTATCTTAAAATTGGAAGCTCAAAATTCACTTTTCAAATGACTCCTAAGAAAAATTTAATTTTACCAACTTTTGAATGGAATTCAAATAAATAATTCACTTTTAAAACAATATTCATTGAATTTACAATTTTTGAGTGATGTGATAATCTTAAAAAAAAACTGAATTAAATTATCTAAAAAATGTATCAACTCTAATTAAAAAGTAGTATTGGTGAAAATATCCAGTAAGTGGTTAAATGGTTATCGGATTTCATTATTTTTGTTTCAATTTCAATTCAAGAGACATTTATCTCAGTAAATTAATAGCTGAGGAATTAATGAATTTTTATCTCCAATGTAATCACAGGAAGAGGAAAAAGTAATATTCGATTTTCCAAGATTAATATTTCAGACAATTTGTTTGAAGTTCAGATTTTTTTTTTTCATATTTCCTTTTTTTTATCTTTTTAGTTGAAAAAAATGTGTGATTTTAATCTTTTTCGTTGTAAATTTGTAAAAAGTACTTTAGTTTCTTTTTATGTAAATTATTTAATCCATTATTTAAAGAATATTATTCTTTTCTATTTACAAGCGGATCTTTTTCTTTCCTTTTAACAACGGACTGACAAGTTTGGAGTCCAGCAGCATATATAAATTGTACAATATTAAATAATATCTGGAATATTGTATAATAATGTTGAATATTGTGTAATATGTAGAATAATGTACAATAATGTAGAATATTGTATAATAATGTTGAATATTGTGTAATAATGTAGAATAATGTACAATAATGTAGAATATTGTATAATAATGTTGAATATTGAATAATATTGTTAAATTTAAAATAATATAATATCCCACTGTATTGTACAATACTGTGCAACATGTTATGATACCAGACCGTGATTCAAGTATGCTTTAAGAAATTTCAGTTTTCCATCGTAAAATTTTCTTTCCTTTAGATATTTTATACTCTGTGTTTCAAAAATATTGCTATTGTTTTATTTGCATAAGCTACATGAGGAATCAAAAAGTTCATTTACATTACCATGATAGATGATGTGCAGTTTTAAACATACTTCGATAAATTTAAGCTTTTAATATCAGTCACTATGGCCTCATGGGATTCAATTCCATTAGGAAGGTTTTTGTACACAATAAATGGAACAAATGGGAAGCTAATAATAAAACACCGCTTTTAATAACTGTCAAAATTTGATGGTTAAAGATTTTTTGTTGAATATCAAGTCATACATATAATATTTCACAGAAATTAAACATGATCAATATTCCCAGGAAACAGTTGGTCGCCAAAAGCGGAAAGCATGCAGTAAGTATTTTTAATGAGATTTATGATGGCAAATTACATATATTTAGACTTCAGAATTATTCTTCAAAAAATATAGTTTATTCACCTAATAGTATTCAGAAAAAAAAAACTACCCAAAATTTTTAATTCGGATTTGAGAATTTTTATTTGTTGTGGAGAATGTATTTTTTTAGAATATTTCGTATCATAAAGTTGAATTAATAATCAATTATCTACCGTGTACAGAATACTAATGAGCTTTACGTTCTTCTATAGATATGGAATGGAAATTTGGAGCGGGATTGTCAACCTCCTCTTATATTTAACGTCTTTATTTCAAAATTACTTTTTCTGTCTCAAAATCGCCAATTTATAGTTTGTAAATTTTACAAAAACTAAATTTAAAAAATTATCGATTATAATTTTTTGTAATCAATAAAATTACATCATTGAATTATAGCTAGTACCGAAAACATAAGCATATTTTGACACCAGCATAAGCAGTAAGACAAAAGAATATTACAAATGTTGAATTTTTGTTTCATGCAATAATTTTAAAGAATATATTTTGTAAATGCAGGATTTATTGAGAAAAATAGAATATTGCCAAATTTCTGTTTCGAGTTTTGAGAAAATTATATAAAAAAAAGAGAAAAATTTTATTGTTTGATAAATTTTCTTTTTGATAAATTTTCTCAATCGTTCTTACATATTAGAATAGCATTTTCATTAAAAAATATTTCGATTACTCCAAGCTGGTACATGCAATTTGAAACTGTCCTAGAATTGAAGTACTTCCTTTCTATAGCCCACCCTTCAATTATAAAATTTACAAAAAGGAATAATTTAATTCAGTAGTAATGAAATCTGTTTAATTAATTCCAAATGTATAGAGTGAATCCTGTTGAGTTATTTCGTTTAAATTTATTTTATGAATGAATTCATTATTAGGTCTCAATAATTCTTACGTTCACTCAAATAAAAATGCCCGTTTGTCCATCAGAATCTACCTCTTCTACTCTTTTTTTATTTCAGTCTGTTATTTAATTTAGAAGGCTTTTGCACCCATAACTTTCAACAACTAAAAAATCCATTTTAACTGCTATTTAGTTCTTGAATTTCAACTGTCTCGAATTCAAAAAGCAGCGATTCAAAATCGCAGATCCAAATGATTTCTTAGTGTATAATTACAAACAATTCTTAAGCATTATTCCCGAAATTTCATCAAAAAATAACTATTATTTAGTGCTTATACACAACTTCTTGTTTCAAAAAGAAGAAACAAAATGCTTTTCAAAACTTCAGAAATCCCACTTCACTCAGCAGAAAGTTCCTCCGCCATTTTTTATCGCCAGTTTTGGCGATAAACTTTCTTTTGGAAAGCCGAAAATCAGCAAAATGCGCCTCGGCAATCGCTATCGCTGCTAAAGCAGAAAACGGCGAGATAACTTCAGCCAGGATTAATGGGGCTGGTGGACAACGCAATATTGCGAATAGTAATCTCCAGCGCGTACCAACAGTGTTAACTAATTAAACTACATGCGCTTAATCTCGCGTCTCAGAACACTTTTTAAGGGCCGGCACGCGCTAATGGATGGAGGCAATTATCTTCGCAACGAAACAATAACAAACGGAAAACTCATTAGGTCTGTTATTCTTTCTGCACGGGCTTGCAAGCAAAATCGATATATCGATAACGATTTCTTTCAAAACTGAAAAATTACACTCTAAAGGTGTGTAATTAATTACGCGCAAATTACCTGCCTTCTTCAGTAATTAATAGGTCTCCTAAATTAGTCCTCGAAGTATTAAGATTACGAGGTAATCAAGTCTTGATCAGAACTTTTGATTTCTTTTGGACCATTGTCACGGAAAACAGCAAAAAAGAAGCTTTTTTTTTCACTTCTTGATAAATTGGGTTGAGGATATCTTTCTTTAATCTTTTCTCATAACACGGATAGTTAGTTACACATCGGAAGATTTTTTCTACATCTAGGAGCAGAAATTCAAGTATTTTTCATCTGCAATGGCACGACTTTCAGTAACAGTCTGTATATTTTCTTCGACCATAGTCCCTAAAATTCAAAGCCACTCTTAGTTTAAAAGTTTAGACATAACGCCACTTCATCCGCATTCTTAAAGATTAATTATTTTCTATTTAACTTTTGATATGTGGGCGTCATCATGTTGTTTTCATCATATTGTTTTTATGACGTCATCATGGCGTTGGTTTCCGACATCAGATCTAAGAGTTCTAATTATAATTATCTTAAACTGCTCTCCAAGTTTCTTTTAATCCCAGTTCCACATTCGAAACACAGGGAGACCGCTTTCTGAGCTGGTAAAAGGTCATTTCTTCTTCTTTTGCCCTGTTTTTATCTCAAAATCTTCAAAGCGAAACTTTGCTGTGTTTCCCTCCATTGATCACAGATCAGACTCCATGACAATATACCTGAAAATTACATTTATGATTCCTTTTTAATCATTTAAAATTAAAATTAACTGAGTTATGGTTTTTTTATCACGACTGTATTTCCTACAATATCTCGACATCACTACACCGTTAATTGTGCGTGTGCGTGTGAGTATGTGCATGCATGCATCTTGGCGCAGTGCAAGCCAAATCGCTTGGCCGGCGTTTGCCAAAACATTTGATACGTTTGGAGGGTGAAAATGTGCACCTCGGAGTAATTTTTTGAAATGTTAAGAAGAATTTTAATTAATTAAAAATTAAACTAAATTTTAATGTTTTTCCGAGAATTTAATTTATTTCCATTCCAAGGAAAAAAACTGTAATCATTTGAACTGTGGATTTACTTTAAATGTTGAGTTGTACTAGCTTTACTATTTTCTGATACTGGACAAACTGAGGTATCAGCAAGTTTATTTCTAAAAATATGAAAATTCAAAATACATTCTAACGCTTTCTTCTTCCTACTTCCTAGTCGGGACTTTGCACACGTTATAGATTGACAAAGAAATATTGATAAAAGATAAATATGGAACTATTTTAATAAAATTGTGAAGAATAAAAATTTTTAAAGAACCCACACCTATTTCTTAAAAGAATATTTTATAAAAAGTCCATAGGATCGAATAATCTGGAGAGTAGCAAGAATTTGATGATATCACGTTTCTGTTGCTGTGAGAAAAAACGTCCGCGCAACTCAGAAGTTAAAATTTAATGAAGCCAGAGTTCAAGTGATTAGAAAGCATAGAAAAACCACAAGATGAAATAAAAAGGGGGGGGGGGGGAGAATGAAAATATTGAAAATTGGAAGATAAATATCCCATTAATATCCAAAGGGGTTGTGTTTTTTTTTCCCCTCGTTTAGCGACTAACGAAAAAAAATGAAGAAGTAGACCATAAACCTTCCAAAAATCGCCATAAGGAAGGGAGCAATAAAAAATATGTACTGAATCAGAAATAATACAGAAAATTATATAAATGTGGCGAATGATCTGTGGTAATGATCTCGATTATTGAATTGTAGATATATATTAATTGATATAAAAGATTTTACAGATTAGGAGTTAGAATATGAAATAAAAATAAGGTAAAAATGATGCCATCAAAAACATAACTTGTAAAAAAACCCAAGTCTCGCAACTCAGTTCTTCTATCGTAAAAAGTTATGAGATTCATGTAATACCAAGTCGGTCCATTCATTCAGTCCCTACTGAAGGGTCCTTCTGTCTTAAGTTATTACGTAATTAGCTAACCTAACAACATCTTATAGTGACCATATCAATATTAAAAATCTTTTATGGTTTAAATAAATAGATTGACTTGGCAATCGCGCTGAACAATCTAATTTAATATAATATGTTAATGTTATCTAATTTAATGTAAAGATACATTGTGTTTTCATGCGATGGCCAAGTCAATCTATTTATTTAAACCATAAAAGATTTTTAATATTGATATGGTCACTATAAGATGCTGTTAGGTTAGCTAATTACGTAATAACTTAAGACAGAAGGACCCTTCAGTAGGGACTGAATGAATGGACCGACTTGGTATTACATGGATCTCACAACTTTTTACGATAGAAGAACTGAGTTTCGAGACTTGGGTTTTTTTACAAGTTATGTTTTTGATGGCATCTCATTTCTTTTTGTAGATAGTCCTTTTCTTATTTTTGTATGTAGTCTTCCTCTTTTTCTTTTCCGGTACTACTCCTTGAGCTTCAGCTACAGTTTTTCTCAAAGCCCACTCCCTGTCTCTATGGGTTTTTCTCGTAAGCTTTGATGTTACAATTTTTGACAAGTCTGGACGGTAAATGCTTCTTAGTCTGTTGTATTCACAAATTGGGGATTCCTGCGCTTTAATTCTTCCAAAGTCGACATTTATTCGATGTAAGCTGTCCAGAATTTATATTTTTCTACCATATATATTATAACTTGTATATATATTTATATTACATATTTTGTAATATATATATTTATATTACAAGTTATATTTATATTCCTCTGCCAGATTGATTTTCTGAAAGTCACCCATTGCGTTTGCAGCTTCCAATTGAATTATTTCCAATTAGATATTGTTACAAACCTGTTATTTTGCTTCGCAGCGTGAATAGTGTCATCATAAGAAAGACCAAACAGTAATCTGTATTGGATGCTGTCGGATGCCGAGCCAGTGATCCCAGAGCTTGGTGGCGACCATTTGGCGACTTGGCGACGAATTTGCCGACAAAATGGATAATGCTCGAAACTTTGAAAAATTTATCGACCCGTCCATTATTCCACGCATATTTTAGTTTTTCCTTGATTTATACACTAAACACTAATTGTATTCTAAATTTGAAGCTTCTATGTCTGCTAGAAGTGCCTTAGAGTTTTGATGATCGGTCAGTCAGTCAGTCAGTCAGTGACAAAATTCACAAATTTTGACTAGTTATAATTCTTAAACTACTGGATCAAATTTAATGAAATTTGAAATATACCGTGTTTATATAACGCCTGCTTGGTTACTGAAAATTCAGGCTTCTAGTTTAATCCACAACGAAGTTATAGGAGGTCGAAAATGGCCTGAACTGCTTCGAGAAAAGGATGGTACGGCCGTGCCGCCTGTTTTTGCTCGACTTGGAGGGGGCACTGCGGTGCCACCAGATAGAGAATAAAAACACAGTTCGTCACATTCGTTAAAGTTCATTTTAAAAGCCGTCTACTCTTCATTGCTTATCATCCTATATGGAGTCTGGCGTCCTGTTCACTAATTCTGGTCGAGTCCAACAGTGACGCTGGTCAGCAGGGCGGGAACTGTTCTCCAATCAGGACCTCAATTTATTACCAGATAAATGCTTGATTATCTCAGTTCGTTTTTCATATTTTTATAGTTGTGTGTATGTTGCTGTGAAGTGCCATTTTTTTAGTAAATATTGTAATCTCCATTCAAGAACAGCAATCAAATTATCCTCATTCATCGTTTAATATTAACATTCTCTAATTTCGATCTTTGAAAATAATATATACATATAGGATTGGAAATGGCAAGGGATATACTTTTAAAAAGATTAAAGTCTCAAAAGAAGTCACAAATGGGACTTCTAAGCAGAAAAGGAAAGAAATACAGCTGAGTTGAAATATTCATTTCCCTATCATTCCTTCAGTATGGAAGAAATGGTATACAGATAAGAAGAATAAATGCCTGAACGTAATGATTTTTTTTTTAATTACTAGTACCTTGATATCTGCTATGCCTTAGAGGATAAGAGTCAACAACTCTACTCTTAAATGGACATTTGTGTTTTTTTTTTTCTTATATCATCACAGATATGTTGGCCTTGTTACAGAGTTTCATCTTTAAAACCGGACAGCTGCGGTTTCAGAATTCGATTTCAAGGACGATCCGTGGAGTATACTTATAATATATCTGTAAATAACTTTTTAAGAAAGGGATTGATTTGTTGCATTGCTTTCCAGAGCAATTATTTTTCTGATAAGAAAGAGAATTTTACAGATAATTCTAACGAATTCTGAGTGAATACTAGACAGTTATCCCCCCGCCCAGCTTTAGCGACAAACTTGTCAGGCGGCTTTGGCGACAAAAATGGGAGAATATACGAGAATATTGGCGGCAACTCCATTAGGACTAGTTCCAGCATTTATTCTAGAATATCCGATGCTCTGTCACAGGATCTATAAAAAAATGGAAACGCACAGAACAGAGGAATAGTGAGTAGAAATAGTCCATATGAGCTCAACTAATTGACGAATCGAGAAATGGGAGTAGTTGAGCGAAATCTGTCTTTGGAGTATTTATTTCTGGCGAGCTCTGTCTTCACTTTCCACTTCCGCTTTTTGTAGGTCACGTGGCAGGTCGTCAAATATTCTAGATCAACTGTCGGAATGCGAATATTAGTAGAGATAGCGCCAAAATACTTGAATATTTTTTCATTTCTGACGCAAAATTGCCGAAATTTAAGTTGCCGAGTTTACTAATTATTCCATATCCATTAAATCTGATTGTGAATCTCACTTCCTTACTATAAAACTAATTGTGCAGGGAAACAATGTTGCAAATTCATAACAATATATTCGCCTCTCTTGATGTCTGGGTTTTCTTTAGCTTTTTCATATACTAAGAATAACAAGAAAATATAATGCGATCTTCAAAAAATTCGACACTTTAATAGCTTTCCACGCTCAGAACTTCCTAAATCTATGTTATTTTCTACTTCTAACACGATACTGAAACAGAAATAATAATTGAAAATATATCAGAACACAAAAATTATCTACACTAGTACTGGTTTAGGTTGTAAAGAAAATCAAATTATATTTTATCCTTTAGATCAAAACGAAAATTGAAAGCTTATACTTTTTTTCTTTATTTCGAAGTAAATTTAAGCATACACTGCAAAAATGCAGATTTAATTTCAGCAGGGATGGATACCTAATATTAAATTCTCATTTTATCCGAGAACTTGTGCGATAACATACAGGAATATAGAGAAATAAATCTCTTTGGCTTCAATTTTAATGCAATCCTTCGCGATCTGTGATTTTTTTTTAAACGAAAGAACAACTTACCAAAATTAAGGACAGCATATTATTAAAAAGGGGAAACAAAAGAGTTAAATGATTTATTAAGTTTTTATCAAACAGGTAATCGCTTTTCAGAAACTCACATTCTTATTAATTGCTTTAACTTTTCCAAGACTCAGAAAAAAAAATTGTTTCAGAATTTTCATCCAAATTTCTTAGTATACTCTCACAATTGTGTGCGTTTTGTATTTAGCTTCGTCATATAAGAAGGGAAGTTGAACATGCATTTTCGATTTGATCGCTTGGTATTCCTTTTGACACAAAATTAATACTTCTTTTTCTTTACTGGCACGACGACTTCCTCGAAATTCCATTCTATGCCATCCTGTTCTTGGTTAAAGTTGTCAAATTTGTCACTTTAATAGTTTTCATGTCTTTTTCCAGGCACTCAATCTACCTAAGTTTTGGTTTTACTCTTTTTCTGGTTACCAAATGGTGTAGTCAAAAAAATCTTTTTAGTGGCATGCAATCTTATCCAGTGTCCTGCCCATTTATGTAATCCTTTGTATTGCTATCAATTTAATAACATTTGGCTCTTTAAATAGTTTGTAAATTTCCGAGTTGATTCTTCTTCTCCATTAATTAGCACACTTAATTCCACCAAACATGCTTCTTTAAATTCCTCTTACAAATATAGCTAAAGTCTCTTTATATTTCTCATTCATTGCCCATGCTTCAGCAACATATGTTAGAAGGGGACTAACCAAAACAAACGCATCTGTTATAATATATGACTCTGTTGACGAATCCTCGGAGCTTAACTATTTCAAGCTATTGATAGTTTCAAACTGTGTTTTCTTATTTCAAAATAAGGATTATTGAAATTGGTACATATCATACATTTGCTTTTGGATAAAGTGAAGAATAGTTTGTCGCCAATATTGCAACCCATCGGATCGCTCTTCTAGCAACCCTAATGCTGTTTTGTTTACTACTTTTTCAATTGTTTACTTGTACATAAACTACAACAATATTAGGGAAAATGTTAAATTAAAAATATTAAAAAATATCGATTAAAAATTTTAATTTTGTTCTTTATTATAATTAAAAGTTTACTAAATAAAGAAAGTTAAGCTTAAAATTAAAAGTTATTTTCTTCTTTCTTTTTTTTAATGTGAAAACGAACAGAAAATATTTATTCTTTTGCAATTTTTAATTCTCAGTATGCGCTTTAAAAAATCGTCTGCATTCTCACTTTAAAAGACAGCTGCAATGGAATTCTTCGCAGTTCTCGTAATTCTTTTAGTGTTCTAACGGTTGGTTCTCTTCATAATTTGTTATGTCGGGAGTATTTCGAACCTATAGAATGGATTAAGGATGAGTTATATATATTACGAGTTGATGAAGTTGGGAAAAAGATGTTTGTATGAAATTTTGTATGGAGAATGTTCCTCCTTTCTTTTCTTTTGGTTATGTAGTGTTTCTGTTATCCACACAGTCCTTATGTTCAATGTACTAGCGAAGCTACTAGGTTCCCGCTCCCGCTGCTAGCGAAGCCGTAGGATGTTTTTTTAAGTTAAAAAATTCTGCCCGGTGCCTTCTACAGATGCCGAAGGCATCTGTAGAAGGACCGGGCAGTATGGAAAGAAAAAAAAAGATATTTATCAGTAAAAAGTCCTAATTATATGGCGGGAAATGGTAATCGTAACTGTTCCGCCTAAGTGTTTGTTTATTTTGTCCGCCATCTTTATTGGCGACTTGGCATTGTTGGCGCAGCAGGGTGCACTTTTACCTTAATCTTGTACAACTACTTAATTATTGTTAACGGATTTTATTAAGTGCTTCTAGTGTCAAAAGTCATGTTTAGTATTTATTAATTAAGGGTAAAACAGCCAAAACTCACCAAAATGTGCCAACCTAAGAGTGCGCTTTTAATTTACGAGAAGATAATAAGCGTCTATTGTTTATACAAAATGTACAGAAAGAAAACTTTATTATCGCCACCGAATTGCCAATCTCTCAACATTTACTAATAAATATCTCGTTTTTATCACTTTTAAATTTAAAACAATAACTTTCTAGTGATACTGATCTTAATCCTGTACACCTTATTTACTGTTACCCGATTTTTTAAAACCATTTTTAAATATATTTTAGAGCTACTCATTTTAATCTTTTAATAATAGCGTTTATACACAAGCGTGATGCAATTATATTAAATGTTTTTTGTGTACAAACAATTATAGTTGTAATAACTAGAAATTGGCACAAATCAGTTTTAACGGCAACCATAAAGCTCCAAGAAAAAATTTGCGATTTCTCAAATTGTACAGACTAAGTCTATAGCAAAGGATACCGACGTGCTCTGATTGGTTTAAGCCTTGGCATCTTTTTGGCATTGTTTTGCCAAAAAGATGCCATACCGAAATATATTTTTATAAAAATAAATAAAATTTGGGAATTTATCTCCCCTTATTTTTTACGGTTTGCATGTTATATTAATCTGGAACACATATACAGCAGAAAAGATCAAATCCTGAAACCTAAATTCAGGAAATATAAAAATTACAATTTATTAAAAATATTTTTTGTGTGTGTTTCTTCTTAATATATGATATAACTAAAAAAATTAGCTACGAAATCACATTTTCCATTAAAGCTTACATATTTATACGTTTTGTGCATTAAGTAATCATCTCCCCGTATGTATTTGATGGGAAAGAAACAAACGTTCAGCAACAAGTTTCAATGACTGCATAAATTATCTAATAAAGGCACGAAAATCATAGAAAAATAAGAATTGTTTAATTGCTTCATCATATGTTGAGTAATTACTTTCATATAGTTTTTTTACTTCTGTGCATAAACAACATTAGTTACTTGTATTACTAGTATTATTAGTAATATTTATTATTATTAATAATAATTAGTATTAGTACTATTACTAATAATATTTAGAGAAAACAATTATATTAATAAAAATTAGGTCGTGTTGATATTCACTCGTATCTGCCTTAAAACTAATGAAAGGTACAAAGTTGAAGCCAAATAAGCGAAAACTACACTATTATGAGAGTAAAACATTGCCAAAAAGATGCCAAGGCTTAAACCAATCAGAGCAGGTCGGCATCCTTTGCCATAGACTTAGTCTGTACAATTTTTCGAACTCGCAAAAAATTTCCCCAAATTATAAAAATATACTCAAGTATCAAGTTATATAATCATATGCTATGTAGTTCGACGATTGAAACCGCCAAAATGGCGAAATTTTTTCTTGATGCTTTTACAACCGACAAGTACCATAATAATGTAAAAAGAGACAAATTAAACCTAAAACTCGTAACATCTGCTACACTTTTTCAGATCAGATATTCAAATCTTCTTTAATGTGTTTTTTTTTTCTTTTCGAAAAACAAATTCCTGACAAAACCGTAAGATTACAATTCCTTCAAAGAAAGTCGACCACAAATCCTTCATTGTTATACCAACAAAACAATTACTGGAATTTCTATACAATATTTCAAGCAGTGCACCTGACTATGACAGGCCACTCAAAACTATGAATTTAAAACGAATTTGGTTTTCGTCAGGCATATCAACATAAAAACCCTTTTCTTAGAAGTTTTTCCTTAACTCGAGAGCCACATCTTTGCTGTCTGCTTTTGACATGATCGCAGATTCTGACTGTGAGCGCCATCAGACCAAAATGTTTAAAATATAGTTTTTTTGCCGACGAAGACGTGTTTTGGATATAGATTTGCTTATTTTGATGGTATAACATTTTACGTTATTTTCTGGTTTTCTCGTTTTGCATGACAGTTTTTCCATTAATCTTGCGATTGCGGAAAAGTTTTAGATGATTACTTTGTATATCTTGCAATCTTTTCTGACTTGAGTAGGAATTTGTTTTGAGTAGGAATATAAAATTTATGCTAATAAACAAACTTAAAATGAAGTTGTCAAATTATAATATATGGAATTAAAAAAGAATTTAAGAAAATTATTCATATAAAACAAGAGTAAAAGTTTACAATTGGGTGCCCCTTGATTTTTTGGCTTTCTTTTTTGACCCCAAGATCGATGCCAATGATAAAAATTTTCAGTCGGTAACCCAATAAAAACAAGACATTATGCAAACCAGAAGTAGTGCTTCATCGCTGAAAATTGTCGCCAATCGAATGGGCACCCTTTGTTATGTGAAGCATGATTATTCTTTGTTATGTGAAGCATGATTACTTTTTCAAATATATATTTTCTGTGGTATACAAAGTGCAGATTGTAAACGCTCGATGCATAAAATAAACATTTCTTATTTAGGATATTACGACCAACGTTTGAAATTGTTTTAAAGAAATTAAAATCACACTCAGACTACGTCAATTCCAAGTAACAGCGAGCATCTCACTCGTTCTATTTATTTTTACAACATAATCCTCGTTGCCAGACGCAACATCAGAAAAACAGTTTCATTTAACACAAAATAATATATAAAATATTTTTGCTGCAATTACTTCAAAAACAAACATGAACAATTATAACAATTAAACAAATACAAAACATTAACAATTATTTATAATATTTAGTTACGTGTGAACCACAATGACTTGCGATGATGAGTTGCGTTACTCACAACCTGTTCCTACAAAAGTTATGCGGGTTTACACTCGGCCAGTTATAAGACGGCAAGTAGGCAACGTATGCGTAGACAGGGACCGATTTTGTTTGCCACAATTTCATAAGATAGATTCAGGCATTCCATGCTTGGTTATAAACTGCCATTTTGGCATCCCTAAATTCCTTTTTTTTAGACTGTGTATCATATTAAAATGATGGATGTTTATACAAAGAAACATGGTAAAATGATAAAAAAGGTCAACATACCTAAATTTGGAAAATTATAGAAAAAGAAAAGGCAAATAAAATGAAAAAGGAACACAACCTCGCATCAGAAAAAAGAAACAGCAAAAAATTTCGGAATTAATCGATGGTAAATGAACAATTTTTTCATTCCAAAAAAAAAACCCACGCGAAATTCTACAAACGCATGCGCAGTAAGAAAAGAAAATACAATGCAGCGGCATGTTGTTGTCCCATCGGGACAAGTAGTACTTGCAATCGACCGAATAGCATTTTTCAGCCTTTCTACGCATGTGCTATCTACTTATTGGTCGTCTTATAACTGTCCGAGTGTAAACCCCGGCATTAACGAGAACAAGCGATTTAAAGTTAAAATTTTCGAAATAGAGTTGAATTGTTCATGGCGCACTCACCTGCATGAGCTTTTAATTATTATCAATATATCCTTGATATCCGATAACTATAGGTAAAAACTTCTTGATATGTTAATGCTTGTTGGTGTGATGGTTTTATAAATTTATTGCAGAGTTGAATTAAAAACTTTATTTTGTATTCCATTTTCAGATACCACTCCTTTACGAGAAGAAGACGCTGGCTCCAGTTTGAAAACCACAACCACCTCTTTAACGCTCTCACCTAAATTGGATGACAATGGTGCTATCTACAGTTGCGTGGGAGAACACAAGGCGTTATCGAGACCCATAAGGACCAATGTCTTCCTCAGTGTTTTATGTGAGTATTTTATTATATTATTTGGATTCTAGTGTAGTTTTGGGTGTCCCTTTGATTGGCAACAAATTTCAGCGATGAAGCACTACTTTTGGTTTCCATAATGTTTTGTTTCATAGACGTTGCTGTTGGATTACCGACCAAAATCTTGGCGTGAAAAGAATCGCCAAAAAAATGAAGGGGCACCCAATTGTTTACTTTTACCATTATTTGGTATTTTTGTTATCGCCAGGCATGAATGCTGGCGTAAATCCGTTAGTGCTAGTTTTCGGTGATACCTTTGCTAACCCTACGCTATTGCCACATTAGACCATTTCGCTAAAATTTGCTGAATTTTTTTTTTTTTTTTTTTTTGGTAAAAGGCACTGTATATCAAAGTTGTTCCCAGGGATTTTTATTGGAGACTCTCTAACGGAAAAGCATAATTTATTTTAGCATATATTTAATCACCTATTTTGAGCTATGAAAATGCTTGATGGTATTTAGGTTAATATTAACGATGATTATATTAACACTTCAAACTTTTTCAATAGATCACTTGCCAAATTGGTAATATATTTGGCATATTGAAGGCCTACAACTTAGTGTCGTAACTTGGCTAAAAAAACCAAGTCTTATATTTACAATGAATCTTAGGAAAAAATGAATTTTAGTGTGCCCCTTGCTTCGCCAACGATGCCAAGTCGCCAATAAAGATGGCTGACAAAATAAAGAAGTACTTCTGCGGAAGAGTTACGGTTACCATTTCCCGCCATATAAGAACTTTTTGCTGATAAGTATTGTTTTTTTTTTTTTTTTTTTTTTTTTTTTACTGCGCATGCACCGGACAGAATTTTTTAACTTAAAAAAACATCCTACGGCTTTGCTAGCAGCGGGAGCGGCAACCTAGTAGCTTCGCTAGCACATTGAACATAAGGACTGTGTGGATAACAGGAACAGTTCACAATCAATTGAAAAGAAATAATGAAGGACGCTATAGGAACAGATGCAATCAAACCATTCTCCATACAAAATTTCAAACAAGCATCCTCTCCTAACTTCATCATCTCGTATATATATATATATATATATATATATATATATATATATATATATATATATATATATATATATATATATATATATATATATATATATATATATATATATATATATATATATATATATATATATATATATATATATATATATATATATTCCATTCACCTTTCATCCATTCTGCAGGTTCGAAAAAACTGTTTTACATCCTATTTACCCGACATCCATTCTTGCACAATTGCCGACATAACAAATTATTAAGGTAACCAACCGTTAGAGCACCAAAAGAATTACGAGAACTGCGAAGAATTCCATTGCAGCTATCTTTTATAGTGATAATGCAGCCGATTTCGTAAAATGAGAATACAGACGATTTTTTAGAGAGCATACTGACAGTTAAAAATTGCAAAAGAATAAATATTTTCTGTTCGTATTCACATTTCAAAAAAGGAAGAAGAAAATAACATAATTATAAGCTTAACTTTCTTTATTTAATAAATTTTTAATTATAATAAAAACCAAAATTAAAATCTTTAATCGATATTTTTTTAATATTTTTTATTTAAAATTTTTTATTATATAGTTGTAGTTCATGTACAACTCAACCGTTACAAAAAGTAGTAAACAAAACAGCATTAGGGTTGCTAGAAGAGCATTCCGATGGGTTGCCATATTGGCGACAAACTCGGGGGCATACTATTCTTCCCTTCCCCCGAATCTTAAAACTACGGGCTATAAAAAAAAATTGACTGTCTTATGAAATGCAATTTCGGAAATTCTATTAGATTTTTACTTTTGGTTGAAAAAAATAAATCATGCACACCAATAACGAATTTGAAATTTATTTAAATTTATAGAACAGATGCTATCAATATTTATCTAGTACAGCACTTTACCAACTACTGTTTTTATGTAAAATTACATTTCGAAGCTAATAAATAACTTATAAACTAAAAAATTGTTTAAAAAATGTTTTGTTAAGTTTTTGATTGTAAGTACCAAATACACGGAAATATGGAAATACAGGAGACCTAAGACCTATACAGTTAATTAAGTAGTGAGATATAATAAATAGTGGGCATAATAATAATATATGCAAAATTAGTCTCTCTCTCTCTCTCTCTCTGTGTGTGTGTGTGTGTGTGTGTGTGTACTACTCACAATTGCAGAAAGTATTACACTTAAAGAAATTTGACATTTCTGACAAAATAATATTAATAAATAACAAATATATTAATATATGACAAAATAGTATATTTGAATTTAAAGATGTTCGAATAAAACATTTCTTGTGAAATAATATAATATAAAGAAGTTGCAAATAGAACAGCCAATTTTCTGCTGATTTCTAATTAATTAAATATTTAATGGACATATATTTTAAAGAATTAGCAACATTCTTTCTCTTGTCTTAAAAAAATAGTCCAAAGTTTCAATCGATCCAGAAAAATCGACCCAGTCGTTTGAGAAATTTGTATACACAAAAGTGCTTATCAGAGATTATTCAAAATTCACGACTCATAGGATCTTACAATCCATCCCATACCAATTCATTAAGTGTCTGCATATGACACAGAGGTATTTTCGACAAGCTTCATATGACGAAGACTTCTTCCATAAATGCATTCTTCCGCAATTTGCAGCTGTCCCCATCGCACTTCCCGTAACAACTAGTAATGCCATTTGGCACAGGAAATATGCTACAGACGATCATAAAAAAGGCACAAAACGGGGATGGATTGGCATTCGCAGAGGTACATAAATTCTGAAAATTGAAATGATCAAAAGGGTGGGTAACGACCGAACTTCTTTGGAAAAGAGCAACGATTACAGGTGAAAAACGATACGCTGCGCCTGAAATACTGCAGTTCTGCATGAAGAGGTTATAAACATGGCGAGGACTCAGCACCGGTTTCGTCGTAAATACGAGAAAGTGTAAATGAAAGAGCATCGACACGGACGGCCATTATCCCTTGTTGCCAAATAGTGAAAAGTGGAATAAGACTTCATATTTATGACAGAGATTCTTGCTCTGAAGAAATGGAGATGTTTTAGAAGAAAAAAAATTACTCCGGTTGGAGAGTTATTGTTCTTCAAGATAAAGGCGTAGCGGAGTTCGAAAATGTTTTGAGAAGAGAACATTCATTTGTAGAAACTTTGGCTTTCTTTCTTATTCATAGTGTTAAAATTATATTTTTTCATTTAGCAGGAAATACATAAGTATTATCAGTATGATGTAATAGCTTACATTGAAGAAATAAACACATTTAATAGATAACTTTCTTCTCTAATTAAATCAAAGAATACTGTTAAATATTATGTTTTTCATGAGAATCTCACGAATGATTCTCACGAAAGAATCTCACGAATGGTTTAAGAGCGAGCAATGATTTGATGAAAAAAGATTTGACGGTTAAAATTTGGTATAACGTCTTTAATCCAAATTTGAAGATTTCTATCAAATTTTTAGTGGAATCTGTTCTGAAAGTCTGTCTGTCCGGCTGTTCGAATATAAGTTAAGACGATAATTATAAGACGATGAAAACTAGAGAGAAAAAATTCGGTACTCCGATTTAACATCTGTTGTGTAGATACCTTTCGAATTGGGAGCCAAATCCAACTAGGCCAAATGACTGTCCGTCAGTCAGTACTTTTAAAAACATGCAAACAAGATTTCAAAAATAAAATGATTTAAATATATCAAATTAGGTATGGTATTTTATTAATACAAGTATAGATATGTGTCTTAATTTCTGTTTCAATCGCTTAAGAAAAACGCGTCTAAAGCAAAAATTCGATTTTCGGATACTACTAATCACATACAAGGTATTAATCGCGAAATAACTCGCCAAGAATGACACGATAGATTCCGTAAAAATGCTAAATCCATGCCAAAAGTTAATCTATACTTACATAAAGCTCAATGTGTGTGTGGGGTGTGTGTGTGTGTGTGTGTGTGTGTGTGTGTGTGTGTGTGTGTGTGTGTGTGTGTGTGTGTGTGTGTGTGTGTTGGCGCTCTACAGGCCAGGCCATTTGACCTACAACTACCAAATTTGGTACATGTATACCTTAGAGGTCGGGAATGTGCACCTGGGCTCCCTTTTTTTGAATTTTTAATTAGAATTTTAATTATTAATTAAAAACTAATTTTCCCACCAAAAATTCTTTTCATTTTCCCCAACGCCAAATGAGTAAGGCTTCAGTTTTTTTTCCTCAACAGTAATGAGGCTAAGGTTAACATTTTTCAGCCGATTCTTTCAAACGATTCTGTTTATTTTCTTAATGTTTTATGCATTTAAAATTAAACATTGTTAATGAATCGATTTTTCAGATTCATTCTGAAGTACTTTTGAATTAAAATAACACAGAATAAAGGAAATTAAGAATTTCTAATCTGCATAGCGTTACCCCAACTGGCGTAGATAAATTCACGCATTAGCGTTACCGTAACTGGCGTTGAAAATTCACGCATGCGCTTTGTGTTCTGATTGTTGATAATATTATCAACGGATGATTCTTGATTTAAATTATTTTTAGGTTAGTTGCATGCTTTTGTAATTAAATTGTATTTATGTTAGTTATATATTTTTTGTATATGCTTATAGTTTTAAGTACGTCGTTTTTTAAGTAGTTTTTTTAAACCTGTTTTCGACCGATTATTTTAAACGATTCATTTTATTTTCTTAAAGTTTGATGCATTTAAAATGAAACATTGCTAAGGAATCGATCTGTTTATGATGAATCTGAGAAAATTTTGTTGACAAATTCTTGAGATATTACATAAATTAAGAAAGATATTCTTTAGTGCCCATAAAGTTTAAACGCTCAGTGACTCTGTTATCAGTAATCATATTATAAAAAAATGCTTTGTTTCAGTAAAAAATATTATTATATTAATCGCAGATTAATTCTTTCCACTTTAATTTAAAGCATAAATTCTACGAGAGCTAACAGAAAATTAGAGAGATACATATTACGTTATGACTGAAGGCCTTTATAATATCATGAGTGAATTATATGACTATCAAAATTTGAAGTTTTAAAATATCTTGATGAAGAATCTATTAAAATAGGAATTGCGTAAAATATTTAATTATTAAAATTTTAACGAACATTAAAATTGGCGAACCGACTGGTCGCCAAAGGCGGTTAATATTTCATAATTATTGTACGCCAATGTCATATAAAACATTCACTGGAGTGAAAAACTTATTAGAGAGTATGTAAGAAAGTTGTGGGAAAACCTCTCCTACTGGTTTCAACAAATTTGGAGAAAAAGCTTTTTCATTGTTTAAAGTTAGAAGACTAATACAATCAAATTTTGATTTTATCCTTAAACCACAATTACGTAGGTGTCTCTTTATAGTATAAGTTAATAAAACAAATTTGTCAAATTTGGAACCATAATTTCATTAATATTTTATAATATAAAATCAATTTTAACACAGGGTGGGCTTATCTCTGAAATGGGAAACATTTAACAAATACAATAATTGAGCTCTACATTGTTAAAAAATTTATTTTTTCCCCAATGAAAGGTGTTAAATCAAAATAATATTCAAGTAAAAGAAGGAATTCAAGGAATAAGTTTTATACTTTACTATCCATTCCTTAAAAGCTTTATTCTACATTTAAGTAAATGATAGTTCGGTTACTTTCAACATTTTAAAAAATCGAAATTCAAATAAGTATTCGAATCGAAATTCAAATGCTAAATACTAATACTAATCAATACCGATATAACTGCTTTAAAAGAAAGTTCATTCAGGTACAGTAGCATTAAATTTAAAGGTCAAGTCTGTTTGGAGGTCATTACGAGCATCAATTGAGTTATTTCACGTAGCATCAAAGTCATATGATACTTATGTTTGCGCATGTCATCTAACATTAACTTGCATGTCGATCCAGAGAACACTTTACACAGCACTAGCTTACAATCGTTTCGGTTTATTAACTTTTGGCATGTTTACTATATCATGCCCTCCTTGGCGATTATTTGGCGATTAATAGCTTCCGAAAATCGAATTTGTACTTTAGACACATTTTTCTCAACCGATTGAAACAAAAATTTGATATAAAATTGCTCTCTTAAACATAAAGGCTCGAAATCTCATACCAAATTTGATAGATTTAATCCAGTTCATTTTTGAATGGTCGCATTTACATGTTTCTGACCGACAGACAGTCAAGCCGTTGTTGGATTCGACTCGCAATTTCACAGGTGTCTACAATATAGATGTTAAATATGTATACCAAATTTTAGTTATCTAGCTCTCTTTGTTTTGTAGTTATCGTGTTAACTGATATTCGAACAGCCGGAGTGACATACTACCTATGCGTGGATTTTTTTTTTAATTCGACAGAATCCTGCAAATTTTGTGTAAATACCGTATACCAAATTTCAACCGTCTAGCTCAAAGCTTTTTTGAGATTTCCAAACTGTGTTTTTCGAATTCAGGGTGATCTAAAATGTGTAGATTCGTCAATATCGAGAATTCGAATTTTTTGACATTTTTTTTATATTTCATATACAGAAAAGTGAAAAAAAAAGCCCTGATAAAAAATCTCATTTCAAAACAATGAAACTTTACTAAAACTTCAAAGAATTTGTCCACTTTGCTTTGCTGCTGTGATTGCTCTAAATATGTTTCAAGACAGGTAGATTAAATTCTTTAATATAGTTTTCTTAAATATTGTTATTAATACAGCTTCTTAAAATATTGTTTTACTTTTCATAACATAGATTAAAAGAACGAAATTCTCTCCTACCCTCAATAGCATTTTTCCTCCACTCCCTTTCGCTACTCCTAAACAGAAATCGCCGTAATAAACATGAAGTTTTATTCCATTTTCACTATTTGCCTACAACAGATTACGGCCATTGGCGCCAATGCTGCGATTTACAGTTCTTTGCAGTTCATGATACAACTGGTTTAATATCACTCACTCTCTTGTTTATAGCCTCTTTATGCAGGAACCGCAGTATTTCAAAGTTGGGATATCGTTTTTCATATGTAATCATTGCTATTTTCCAAAGAAACTCCGGTTGCTACCCTCTAATCATTTCAATTTTCACAATTTATATACCTCTCCAGGCGCCAATAAATATATCTGAGTATCTAAGTTTTGTTTCGTTTTCATGACGGGAAATTGTTTGTTCTTCACATCCGTGACGTCGTTTGAAATTACACAGAATGCGATGGGGACAGTAAAAAGAAAATTGAATAATTATTTTTTCAATGAATGGTTTTTAAAGCTTCGAAATTACCATGGCGTTTATTGTTGTAAATCTAGTTATTTAAAACAATTATATAGATTTGAATAAATAAATCTGCATCTGCTATATATCTAAATCATCAGATTTTTATATCCTTCATTGTGAAAATTAACTTACTTAAAGAAATATTTCGATAGAAATTAAATTTAATAAATAGTATCATTTATAAAGCTTTGAGTTACCATTTCATGAAATTATCTTAATTTCTTCATAAAATCTATGTGAGTAATAATTATTTATTTTTTAAAAAATAAATTTAATGACATCTTCGGATAATGTATATAATTTCCTGCGATTTTAATAGCCATAGATTTAGGGTATTACCCAGCAGAAATATATATTGTTTGTCAACGGATACTAAAACCCTCCGTGTTTTTGCGCATGCGTTGGGATGGGTTTACTTCGACAAAATAGGGTCAGGAAAAAAGAGGAAAGGAGGAGATGTTTGCATTTGACAATAAAGTAGATTCCGGAAATGCGTACATCTTTCTGCGTATGACACCTTAATGAGATAGAAACATCGAAAAGTTGTTGTCTCAGGATGCTGAAACGAACAATAACACGAAACTTTGTTTTTGAACATTTATAAATACATTTCTCATCTGTTTATAAAACTGTGTAAAACTGCAAAGTCAATATTATAGTTTTACCACATTCAAGGATCGAGTTAACCCTTTAAAGGGCCATTTTTTTCTAGTCATATTATGTTAAAATATTTTTAGGCTAGAAATTAGAATAAGAAAAGGGATTCATTTAGCTTATTAGATAAATTTAATTTCATTCATTAATTAACTTGGTTAATTAATAATTAAGTAACAAATCAAGACACGTCATTTTGTCTGAGATAAAGAACTGAAGCATCTAAGTTTCTGTCTTTCTAAAAACATTTGTCAGAACTTATGCCAACCTACATAAATTCATACAAAGATTGATAAATTTGGAGGGAAGCATACTTCCCACTGCCCTAGAAAGGGTTAAGAGAGAAATGGTAAAAAGCTCTGGGCTCATCTATATTAGTTTTTAGAATGCAGGAACGTATAGAAGAACGTTTTAGAAATCAGCGTCGGATTTAGACATTATGAGGCCCTAAGTAGTGTATAATTTGAGGTCGCTCTTTCAATAAACAATCCAATTTAGTTTCCCAGTTCAATGCATTTTTTAACTTAACATATTAATGATTTATTTTAGACTAATTTTTTTTTATATTTTATTATTTTTATTTTTGCTTTACTTTATGAAACTGTATTTGTTTTTATTTATTTACTAGTCATCTTAAGCGACCAGCCAAGTTCGGTGGGAATTTTGGTTATATTTGATATCATTATATAGTTCTGATATAAATGAATGTACATGATTCCATCAAATGGTATGGCATTAGAGTCATGTGATTTTAATTGTATGACTTATGTTCTGTTTAATGTGTGCATGAACCTTTCTAATGGCGACCACCACCATAACATTATAGTGCTATTGAAAATGTAACTATCCTATTAATCTCTTTTTTAAATTCCGCGATATCGGAACTTCGCTTTCTTATTCGTCTTTTAAACTACGCATATATTAAACAGTATCCTTCTTCTTTAGCCATAAACAACTGAAGAAAATCACGTGATTCAATATTTGATGAAACAATAAAAACAGTTTGGTTTTTAAGGACAATGCAATCTATAGTTGGAAATTTGGCAAATAAATATATTTAAAAATTGTCAAAATTCAAGAAAAATTCGCACAATTATTAAATTGAAATCATTAAGAAGACACTTTTTTAATTTTGAAATGGTGTAAAACTAATAATTGTATACAAATATTTTTGAATAAGTGGATGAACGACAAAATTCAGCTTAATTTTTAATTAATTGAAATGCTAATTAATATTTCCAAAAAATACACTCCAAGGTGCACATTCGCATCCTCGAAAGTATACATGTGCCTAATTGCTCTAAATCAAACAGTGTTACATGTAGAGCACCAGCATACATACAAGCGTTCATCCTTATTATTAGTAGAGATTTTGACTCTCAAAACTGTGGCAATCGCGTTTGTAAAAATTTTCTTTGAAAGAGAATGTTCGACATTAACAGTTTAAGTTAAGGAAGAAACAGTTTAAGTTAAGTTAAGAAACAGTTTAAGTTTAGTTGAAATGTTATTTATACGCTATGAAACTTTCAGGAATTTGACCTGTAATACTTGATAAAAAATATTATTTGAATATTTTTTGACTCGTAATTTAAAAAAAATCATTAGTTTAACAACTAAGAAAAAAAATTTCACCTTGCGAAGACCTTCCCACCCCCCTGGCGTCCCAAGAAGCTGTCTAGTCCAATGGTAACTATAGGACATTTCTTTAATGAAACTTATTAAAGATGTAGTGGAATCCTTTAAAGAAATTATTTTCTGTATTGTTAATAAAGCACATTCATGCTATGACTTTATTGAATTATCGGCAAACTCGACAAATAAAGAAAAGCTAAGTAATGCGGGAAATTAGTTTATTTTAATACGCCTTTCAGTACTTTGTTTAATCGCATTTGTCGAAAGGCGTTCATTTAATAAGATTATTTTCTACATCTTTTAAGAAATATTTCTCCATTAAGGTCATCGAATTAAATGGGAACATCTTTCTTATAATATTTTAAAACGGACGCATAATTTTGTTTTGTCTCTTTTAATGCACTTTATCTTCAGATCAATATTATAACCTTGTCTCAAAAATATCCCATACCAGCACAAGGAGCCATGTTGCAAATTACAAATAACATCCGATAGACTGCTCGAGGATTTGTAAACATTGCCACCCCACTCTCAACTTCCATTATCGAATCGAATATCCAAAATTCATTTCCGCATACCTGCCTGAGACAGGCGACACTGCAACCCCAGCAAAAACAAAAGACAACATAAAAGGTTATAGAGTCTGTTTTTTCTTTAGCAGCAATACGTCAACACAGCGTGACATGCCTCGTATCCCGCCGCCAGGTGGCAGTGTCTGCTGTAAGAGATAATAACTGAAATAGACAAGGAGAAATAACAAATAAGAGCTCCGAAAACTTGTTCTTGTAGATTGCAGCGCCCTCGGATAAATGACGTAAAACAGGCATATTCATCATGGCTAATACTATAAGGCAACTACTTCCACTGCTGCCAACAAAACAATGCTAATGTTTTCTTCCAAAGAAAACGGGAATATTTATGATGTTTTTCACCGGAGCTTTTTGGATAACTGTGCCAGAAACTCACCGTTTAAAGCATTAATGGTGCTTTTTAATAAATTAAGAATTACCGTGAATTTTTTCCTCTTTCCACTGGGATGTGTGAACCTGAAAATAAAGAGAAAGGAGTATAAAAGAAAAGCGTTAAGATAAATTACGTTACACAGAAAATTACTTGTTAAGTGTTATGGTTAATCATATTCTTTGATGATAAAATATAGCAGCTTTGAATATATTTTAACCATATTAAACATAATATGCATTGGAAAGCCAAAATATTATTTTTTTAACTTTTTTTTTCATCTCTAAGTAATACTCAAAGCATTCTAAGCACTTCATACCATTTATACAAAATTCACACTCTTATCAGGGCTCGATAACTACTTTCTAAATACTTTGGAAAGATTAACTTATATTTTCAAATGTGAAAAGGCCAGATGTACGTACACACTAGAAGATTTATTTTTTAACTTTAACTTTAAAAATCCAGTTTTTTCACAGTAGGTCATTAATATATGTTTAAACTCACTTCAGTGAGAAAAAACCATACTAAACTAATTATTAATTAATTAAATAATATTTCATGAGCTAATTAGCCTATTTTTTGAAACATGATATCTTAAATTCTAATTTGTACAGACACACAATTCTAGTTGGAAATGATGCCTAATATTAGTCTTCATGTTGTCTGCCTCAATCAAGTTATAAAAATATATAGTTTTTTTTTAAATATTTTTTTCATCAACGAAGAATAGAAACAGCGAGATTTTTTCTGTAATTTTAACTTTTAAATAGCTAATAAATATTTATTTCTATAAATATAACTTTGATTGAGGCACAAAACATCCGCTATTTCATACAGATTATTTTGATATATAAATTATTGTATTTGGTTCATTTCTTGTTGAGTTATGATTGTTTGAATGAAGCAACATAATGAGAAAATATCATTCTTCATAAAATGAGTTTTAAAAAAATCGTAACCAAAGTTTTTAATGAAAGCACCTGAAGGAAAATAATTATAACTCGAGAAATATTTCGAATATTGACAACATCTTGGTATCGTTTGAAAGCTAGAGGATCAGAGAATATTATTAAGCAATAAAAAAATATTCAATATTTTGAACGATTTTCGAAGTTTCAAGTGTGTACATACACCTTAATGACATAAAGAATTGAATTCTGCATTGTTACACTTAATAAATATACTTCTTGTGTATAACCGACCACCTCACCACCTCTGAACGAAGCATTATCAATAGCCTCAATAAATATACTGCTGAAAAAACTATGTAGCCAAATTTGTTTACTTTGTTCCATTGCTTACATTTAATAAAAAATTATCCCTTCCAATAATATTTGAATCAAAATTGCACCACTCTTCTCCGATCAAAACTGACGTCTGATAAACAAAATATTGAAATTTTGAGTTTCGGTATTGTTAAAAATTCAGTGGCCACCTACAAAAAACGCATTGCCTTCATTGCAAATTTTATTAGAAACGATTATTGAAATTGGCCATCGTTTATTACTTTCTCGTGTACAAAATAAACAAAAAAGAGTCTTGTTATCAACAAAAACTGATTTACAACCTCGAAATTTTGATGACTCACTACGCTTCAGACCCGTTAAAATCCGACAAACGCATTTGTGAAATGTCAGTCTATTTGTCTGTAGCTTTATCTGTTTGGCCATCTTTGCACAAAATAGCTCAGAAACCCATTGAGCTAGACAGATGAAAACTTGGTATGTGCTCCTAATATCAAATTTAGGAAAACTCCATTGATAAGAAGTCTGTCAGTTCGGTTATCCATACTAATTTGAACACGATAACTTAAATGCGCAAATCAAATGGATAAAATCTGACATATAATTTTGTCATTATCGAAATATGACCATTCCATTGAATATTTAACCGAATCAACAAAGATCTAGCCATCACTGTATCTGTTTGTATATCAAATTGCTAAAACAAGAAGCCAAAATTGAATGCAAATAAAATTTGACATGCTGTCTTGCACAAATATTGTATATCTGCTCTGAAATTTTAAACAAAGACGTCTAAGACTCATTCTCGGCTTTATTATATTAGGAGCCTCAAAGTGAAATACAGTGAAATGTAACTCAAAGAAATAGGATGGAGTGACGATTCAGGCAAATAATCAATATACCGTTGTTTTTACAAAATAATGCTATCAAAAACGATCTCCAACTCTTCACCATCAAAGATTTCCATAAATAATGCAATAACATTTTTTGAAAAACTAAAAAACTGAGAATGACGATGACATCTCAATTAATAAAGTTCATAACAATAATCCCAACCATCTAAAAACATTTGTAAATCATGTCGACCCAGTTGCGACTAGACCACCATCTGCAACTTTACCACGCAACTTTGTGATTCGAACATTGTCGTTTATTTCATTACTTAAAATATTATATTATAGGTTTTATTATAGGTTTTATTAAATAAATAAAACTTCAATACATTCTAAGCTTTTTTTAATTTTACCAAGCAAAATCTTTTTGTTAAATAATATTATTAATAAGCTACTTTTCTTCTATGTAACTCTCTTTCCTGGAGGTTATGAACCTTGAATTTAAGCACTCCGCCCATATTCGCTAAAATCGGTTTAAGGCAAAAAATTCTTTATTTTGGATTTATTGTGATCTTGAAAAGTTTGCTTTCTGTTTCATTAAGTAAAACTCGTTCTTTTCTCTGTTTATGTATTTATTTAAAAAAATGATGATGCTTTCAGGGATGCAGGAGTCGGTGGGAGAATAACAAAGCTAGTCTAGATTGTTATTAATGGAACATTGGAAAAGATCTCTAGTATTTCTATAAAACTCTTCCTCGCTGGAAAAGATCGACAAGTAAAATATTTTCGAAACCAATAATGAATGCAATGAGGTTTAACAAAATACCATTAACCTCCTCCTAAGCCAAAAACAGCCGACGTTAAACCGAGGTATTATTCATGAATACCAAATGCATTTCACATTAAGTACCATTAACAGACTCGAGTCAGGGAAAGTGCTGTTCAGATGCACTAAGCTTAATGAAGCTTAAGTAGGGAAGCTTGTCAAAAGAAGTTAAAGAAGGCATCGCATCAACAACGCGGGACAAGCAACGGATACATCCTCATCCCAGTGGATAACACGGTGGACCCACTTGTCGAACAACTTCCCCCACTATATCCCCCTCCTTCTAATAATCCCTGTTTCTGCAGGTCTCCAGAGGATTATGCGATTTTCAGTAGAAGTACTCGGTTAAATGAGTTAATTAAGTTATCTTTGATCGCCATCATTGAAAAAAAGAGAGAGAATTTTCTCTTCCGAAAATTCTCTTTAGCTCTGAAAAGAGAAAATGAAAATGGAAGAAAGTGTTCGACATCGAGGAAGATAAATTGTAAGCCTCTTAACTTATTTAAGAGGAGGAAATAATTCAAGATAGTTTTTTTCATTTGTTGAGAGAAACGTTGTTTTTTTATTTTTTTAATGAAAGTTTCTTTTAGTTCTTCATTTCTTTTTTAATTCATGGTGTTAGAGGTGTTGAAATATTTTGTTGGTTGTCCAATGGAGCTGCGAAATCGTGTCTGTAAAATATAAATTAGGAATAGAATTGGATGGTTCGCTTTTTTATAAATTTAAAAACTGATGAAACGTAAATTTTTTCTTCCTTTCTTTAAGAAATTACTGGAACTGATATCTTTTTTTAGGAAATGGGGGTGCGGTGGGGGTGAAGAGTTACCCTATGTTGTTTCAATTTTCAGTATCCAAAGAATTTCCAGTATCAAAAATGTGTATGGGATTGTAGTAATTAAATTATTTGTAAGTTATATCGTGAACACGCGTAATGGTGTGTGTGTGTGCACGTGCGCGTGCCTGCGTGTGTGTTTGTGTGTGTGGAAGATGATGAATATGTGCACATTTTTTTAAGTAGTATTAAACGAAATCTTGGAATTTTCTTGCGATAATACCCGAAAATATGGCAGTATAAAAATGATTTTATGTCATCTTAAAATTCAAAATATTGTCTTTTCAATTATAGCAATTTTCAACATATAAATTAAATTTCCAATTTTAATCAATTTTTTTTAAAAAAATATTTAAGCATATTTTCCAACGATTTATTTTCACCCAAATTAAAATTGAAATTCGACCTACTCTAGAACGCTACACTTGCATGGGGAAAATTAGCGTTTATTTGCATGTTGCCATCATATTGATAAAATTAAAAGAATAATTAACTCTTATTGCAACCAAACGTACAAGAGTGTAATTTTCAGCACATTTTTGCAAGAAATGAAATAAACATAAACCATGATATTCTTTATATTTCAAAACATGATATCCATAGTACTAAATAAAAATAAAAATTTTAGACACGCTATTGACCATCTCAAAGAAGATACATCAATCGGCGCCCGAAATCTCTCAAAGGTTGATTAGTTTATTGATTGTCCTAAATATTGATATTCAAAACTTCATCACTCGGTCAGATCAGGTTGTAGAAGATATAATTCTTTTTTATTCAAAAGCTAAGGTGTCAAGAATATTTCAGTAAATATGATTCCTTAGGATCAAAGGATTGTATGAAATTTAGATTTCATAATTTTTCAAAAATACTTTTATTGGCTGAAGCAAAATAAAATATTATTATTTACGTCACTTAAACCCTTTTGAAAATAAAATTAAAAATAATTTTTACGAGGAATCAGATAATTTTTTATTGAATAATTCCTTCAAATATTGCATGAATTTAAAAATATTCTGTAGTGTACAAAAGACTTCAATGATGCATGATTCTGCTTTTTGCTCTTATATTTAAAAAAAAATCATGTTTGGTTTCAGCAGAAAACTTTTTATATTAATTGAATATAAAAAGTTTATTGCTGAAATTCAATTAATATAAACTTTTCACTCCTGCTTCAAATATTACGGGGGCCGACAGAAAATTAGAGAGATGCATAGTCAAATGAATAGAATAGCGTTATGCTTCTATAATAGCATGGATTATATAACTATCACAGTTTGAAGCTTTAAAATATTTTGTTGAAGAAGCTATTAAAAAATTAATTTACATAAAGTAAAAAAAAAAGCAAATAAAGTAAAAGTTTACATTAATCCTTGCGAAACAGCTGATCACCCAAAAATATAAAATAGTTTATAAATTATATTTAATTTTATTAATATTTAGTAATATATAAAAATAACAATACGCAAAGCTATAAATTGCATTAACTATATTTATAGACGTATTTATACAAAAACTCCTAATCGGATTAAAATTTACAATATTCTAATCGTTCACAAAAAGCTATTGCCAACTTAGACTGTTTAAATATAAAAGCAAACGATAATAACAAAAGCTATCTTCGACACGTAAAATAAATCCACCTGTCTAGGGATTTTGGACTTCCACTACTTTTACAATCAACCGTTACTCAATTTCTATCTTTGGCTAGTTTCAAATTGAACAAAATGTTGCCATTTTTTTAAATATTAGTAAATAACTAATAATTAAAATAAATATAATAATTAAAATAGATTTTTAAAATATCATTAAATAAATAATATCTAATCATTAAAATAAATATAACAATTAAAATTTTTTTTAAAAATTACACTAAATTAAGCACAAATTATTAAGATGTTCGTACATCAGTTTCAAAAGGACTTTTTTATACTATACAGTCGCCAAAAGTTTATGTAATTTTTAAAATTTAGTTTAGGTTAATGGATAACAATATAAACGCATTTACCGGAGACGTAAGCGTGGATTTCTTAAAGCTATCCATTAACTATTATAAGAAATTTACTAAAATTTTTCAGCATTTTAAAAAGGAGCACTCTATCAACTGATTTCGGATATTCAAATATACACAAATAAAAAATTTAATAATAACCTTAGAGATGAAATATTAATTACAATTTTACTGCGACTAAACTTTTATTCTATTCTTCAAAATATGAATTAAATCATTAGGAGCAATGTCTGTGCCATTTTCTTATTTACTTTTACAAGTCACTTTTCTTGTCAGGTTCACCATATAGTGAACTATATATAGCATATATTTCCCCATTTACCGATTACAGAATTCGATAGACATCTTTAATAACAGTGTCTAGACTATACACTAAATTTTATTTGGCCTTGGAGTGCTTTAATTTTTAGTTATTGCATTCATAAATATATGAACAAACCGTCTGCCAGATAGTCCATATATCGATAGGTCTTTTTTAAATGTTTGATTGAGATATAAAACTTCGTCAAAGATACTGAGTATCAGTTTTCACCTGTCTAAGTCGTTCCATTTTTAATTATTGTATTTACAGACAGAACGATTCCTTTATTTTATTGGAACTTTAAACTTTAACTTTAAACTTTGGAAATTTATGAAATTCTGCAGATCGAATTTCATACAGATTACTGCATTCGCTCTACTTCAAATAAGAGAAAGCAAAAAAAAAAAAAAAATCTTAATAGTTGGAATTTGTAATTAATAATTCTCTTTTTCTTATTTCGATATCGTTTTATTTCAACCATCATAAAATGATCCTGATTCGCTGTAATTTGAAAATAGTAGAAATAAGATGCTTTCAAAATTAAACAATGTAACATGCCGCTTAATGAAATGCCTTTGTTTGCCTCATAAGCTATATGAGCAACAAATAACAAACCATGACATATCCATGAATATTAAATTAATTACATATTGTTGTGGATAATAATTAATTCAATTCTATTAAAAATACAGCTTGTTCGCTTGTAGAAAATGTATGATATAACACGGTAAGCAGCACTCAATAACAAATAAGGACGTTTATTAGCACGAAGACTCGAATAAAGAGATGAAAAATACAAAACCGAGACGCTACACAAGCACCACACAGGAGCACATACTACAAACAACAGCCCACAAATAGTAATCGGCAGTAAAGAACAACCACGGCAAACAAAGCGGCCAGACAGAACTCAGCAGGAGGAGGGAATCTACACAGCTATTCGTTAAGGTCTCTCCAAACGCCTGCTATTTCCCACTGTCTACTCGCTTCAACTGTACTCAGCTGCTTACTCACTACTATACAACTCCACACATGACTCGGGGTTGTTTCAATACCGGACTCCAAGACTGGCACATAGCTTAGTTTCCAATTTACTAATTGCATGAGCTCCACTCAACGCTTGCGCTTCGTTGGACTGATCCAACTAATTCGTCGTTGACTCACTATACGACTCTTTACGACTGTTTTCGGCTTGGAGTATAGGTCTTTATAGTTTCCGGAGCATGACAGAGAAGGTTCTCAACAACCGAGCATAACTTGTCTCTTATTGGTCCTGTCACCAAAGATAAGAAGATAGTCGATTTTGTACAGCGTCAGGGGATAATATTTTTTATAAAAGAGCATGCGAAAAAGTTTTGGGGACATCATTCCTACTGATTAATTTTTATATTTAATGTAAAACATGAAATGTAACCAAAAATGTCGACAAGAAAACGTGACATTAAAATATTCAAATTAATTAGAATACACTTTCACTAATTTACAGTGATAGTTCAGGCGTTGTAGTCTGTATTACATTACGCAGTGATGTCTTTCGGGTCACCTTAAATTTTACCGCCCTTAATTAGTTTTAAATGATATAATTACTAGTTTTAAAATTCTATACGTGGATAAGTTTTTTAAAAAAATTATGATTAATTAAAGACTGAACTTCGAAAAAAAAAATTTTATTTTCTAGTACACATAGAATAGAGAGAGTATAGTAATCTTGAAAAAAATTCGCACTAAGATTTTGACGAATCTCCAAGTTTTAGATCTTCCTGAGTTCGAAAGACATATTTTTGGAAAATGTCCGTCTGGCTTTCTATCTGTGACAAAGACAATACAAAAACGCTTTGATTTAGACGGGTGAAATTTCGTGCACGGTCTTTACACCAAATTTGCATATTTCTATAAAATGTCGAATAAAATATGTTCAAAGGAAATCCGGCTGCTCGAAAGTATCTTAACACAATAATTACAAGAATAAAAGAACAAGTAATATATAAAAAATAATTTAAGTCAATTCCTACTTAGGTCAACAAGCTTTTTTTTTATTTTGGTTACTTTTTATTAAATAATTACAATTAATATAAATATGTATATACATATGACAGAATGACAATATTAAGTGACAAAAATAGAGCTTGGCGACAAACTTGGCTACCATTTGGCGACATGGCAACGGATGTGGCGACTTTGGCGACCAAATATAAATTACTGGACAAATTTATTTAATTAATTAATATTTTTTAAAAACTGTATTAACATCAAGTGTCATCCACTACAAGTTTAAAAAAATGTATTTGAAATTGAGTGGATGAATAAAAAGTATTTTATTAACGATTGAAAATTTTAACAAGATATATATAGAGGCAGTGTGAGCTAATAGAAGGAACTGAAAAAGAAAGATAAAATTCGGTACATATATTTAACATCTATAGGGTAGATAACTGCCAAATTTTGAGCCAAAAGCAAGAACGGGTTGGTTGTTTGTCGTTCTGTACTTTCAGAAAAATGTAGACGCCTCAAATCAAAAATACAAGGACTTAAATATATCATATTTGGTATGGGAATTGGTTTGAGGAAACGTATCTGAAACACATATTCGACTTTTGGATACTATTAACGCATGCCACAGATTAGTCGCCAAAGTACTCGCCAAGGATTGCACGATAAATTCCGTAAAAATACTAAGTTCACGTCAAAAGTTAACATTTCATAATTACTGTGGGCCAATGCCATGTAAGGCGTTCTCTGGGACAACACTTTTATTAGAGTATGCCAGAAAGGTTTGGGAAGACCACTGGTTCAATGCAATAACTAGAATTTTTTCTTTGATTTCAAACAAGAACAGTGAAAATAATTATTTTCCTGGTGAGTTCAAAGATTTTCTTTGTTAATCTGCGACACAAAAGTATTTTTGAAAGCAGTTTGAAAAGTTTATTAGAAAGTAGGCGAGAAAGTTTTACTATTACTCCCACTGGATGGATTATATTTCCTGCAGTCTTTTAACTAAACAATAAAATGTTATGAATGTGAAATATTAATAATAGATAGACATTTAGGAATGTTTCTTCCGTATGTATTTACAAAAAAACTCTTTAAGTGGTCCTCCTTTATCATGAAAAGTTTCATTCTTTAATTCATTCTTCATTTTAGTGCAATAGCAGAAAAAAATTTCTGCTATTGCACTAAAATTTTTCCATCAGACCGCTTAAACCGTTAGTACTTTATTTCTGACATCAACTTTTTTTTCTTACACAAATTTTGCTAGCAAAACCAATGCATTCTGTTCCACTCCGTGTCCAGAGTGCTTTACGATGAAATTAATTTGCTAACAGTTTCTATCTTTCTAAAATATGTATTAATATATAAATACATACTTTGTAAAGAAAGTGCAAAATTCTAAGAAATTCTTTTTTCATAAAGTTTTTAAAAAAAACCATCTTTTATTAACTTCCAACCGATAGCACACCAATTAAAGATAAATGAAATCATCGCGACCCGATAAACACTTTAAGCATCGTACACTCACCAGGAAAAGTCATTACAAATCTAGATTCTCGCATGTATTTTGCCGAGTTGAACATATTTTTAACAGCCATAGAATTCGTTAGACAAAATGCTCATTCAACTGCGGCTCATTAGGGGCATCTGTTACCTCTATTTAAATTATTCATCTCTCTCTCTCGCAAAGTTCATTAGCCTATTTTCTGTACTATTCATTACTGCGTTACAGTTCACTCCAAAGCTGTTTAGCTAGGATCGAGTCTCCCGGTGTTAAAAGAGGACCTCATCATGTGTTATTGAATATTTATCCAATTTCTAAATAGTTTTGAAAAGAGTTATATAATTACAAAATTTTTTTTTTTACTTAATGTATTAGAAATCTTGTTAGTTTCCAGTTAAATGCCAAATTCACTGAAATTAATTTGCAAAATAAATTGCGTCATAAGTATATTTTAATAGCAGTAAACCCGAGGCTTGACCATTACCAGATGAGTCTGAACGAAATCAAAATCATAATAGCATGCATTGAAGTTATACAAATGAAACCTTTTTTAAAAAAATTTATTTAACTCGTTTATTTTTCTTTGCGGCATACAGATAAATTATTTTAGTGCCCCATTTTTAACAAAGAATATTTTTGAAATCCTCAATAAAACAACATTTTCGATTTTTGAAAGCAAGAAAAATGTCTAATTATTACATTTTATCAGCGGGAGAGGTCATAAAAGTTCCTCGCACACTCTTTTACCCTTTAAAGGGCCATTTTTTTCTAGTCATATTATGTTAAAATATTTTCAGGCTTGAAATTAGAATAAGGAAAGGGATTCATTTAGCTTATTAGATAAATTTAATTTGATTAATTAATTAATTTAATTAATTAATAATTAAGTAACAAATCAAGACACATCATTTTGTCTGAGACAAAGAACTGAAGTATCTAAGTTTCTGACTTACTATAAAAATTTGTCAGAACTTATGCCAACCTACATAATTTCATAAAGGATTGATAAATTTGGTGGGAAGCATACTTCCCACGGCCTTAGAAAGGGTTAATAAAGGTCTTATCCCAGAGAACATACAACAGTTACGAAACATTAACTTTTGGAGTGAATTTTGCAATTTTACTGGATCTGTCGAATCATACTTGGCGAGGTTTTGGGCGATTAATCCCTTGCATGCAGTTCATGCAACTCGAAAATCGAATTTGTATTTTCGACGCGTTCTTCTTAAATGATTGAAGTAAAAATTTGATGCAAAACTACACTTGGAGTCACAAAATTCGATACAAAATTTGATATATTTAAATCACTGCGTTTTTGATTTATCGCGTTTACATGTTTCTGAAAGTACAGACTTACAAAAGGTTAACCCTTGTTAGATTTGGCGCAAAATTTGACAAGTGTCTGTGCTATTGTTTCGAATTTCATGCATCAAACTTGATTTTGTAGTTATTGTGTAAACTTATATTCGAACAGCCACAGGACTTCCTTTAAACGGATTTTGCACAAAATTTGACAGAAATCTACAAATGTGATCTAAAGATCGTATTTCAAATTTTATCAGTCTAGCTCAAGGCGTTTTATGAGTTTTCTTTGTCACAGGCAAACAGATAGAGAGACAGACAGACAGTTATTTTCCAACAATGTGTTTTCGAACCCAGGGAGGTCTAAAACGTAAAGATTCGACAAATTCTCGAGTTTGACTTTTTTTGAGGCAGCGGTGGCCTGGTGGTAAGGTCTCGGCTTGTGAGCCGTAAGGTTTCAGGTTCGAGACCCGATTTCACCGAAGAGCCGTCGTGTAAGGGGGCCTTTTCCGTCAAGCCAAACGTCTCCCGATGGTGTAGTATGGAGAGGGGGTGCCAGCTCAGGTGTCGCCCTCATCATCTGACCGCGGTTCAAAACTACGAGGTCCGTCCCAAAATAGCCCTAGTGTTGCTTTACAACGGGACGTTAACAAACTAAACTTGACTTTTTTGACGATTATGGTATTTGTTTTATACTATGTAAGCGAGAATGTAAAAATGTTGTAAAGATAACTAAATGTGATTGTTAGACCAATGAATTTTAGTTTTAAGTGTTAATGTTATTTCATTTTTAAGGAAAAAGTGGCGATATTTTAAAAAATTTCAAATTCATTAAAACGTTCATTTAAATTTCATTAAAACGACAAGAAATCTGAAATGGTGCTGATGGTCGAGAAGGATCATGGAGTACTTGAACTGAAGATTCTTAACTTTCGGACATGACCATTGCTGAGAAAAATTTCACTACCATTTTATAACAAATAATTAATGCATGAAAAAAACGAGATATTATACCATGAAAATAATTACATTCCAGAGTAAACTGTGGAGGAGAAAAAGAAGAAAAAAATTAAAATTAAAAGAATTTAACGTAATGAAATAATGGATAGTTTCGTTTCCCCAAGTGAAGTGGAAGATACCACTCCTGATGGTAAGAGAGGGCCAGTGGAAATGAATACTGCTGATAAACAAATGTTACAATTCATTGAAACAACATACTTGATAACCTTAAACCAGCTACTCTGATCCGCCGAAAGAAACACAGAAAAATCTGAACGATCGGACCGCTGCAATAGCAACACTAGTGAGAACTGGGATTGAGTCCTAAGAACTTCCACCGGCCATGGTACAACCCTTCCCTTGAGAAGTACGTCCCGTCATCGATAGGAGGAACCAGACCTCCACTTTTCTCTGTATCCCCCAGGATGACGAGAACCAACCACCATACGGGAAGCTTCTCGTCCTCAATTGAGAGATGCCCCTTCCCCAGGGGGAATAATATTTGATAAAAAGATTTCTGCACTAAACTTTAAACTCAAGTGCTTTAAGTAACCATTCCAATTACCCGTGCATCGAATGACTTGGTTGCGGGGTACATAAAATTCATTTAGAGGCCGAAAACAGGCAGACACACTTTTAAATACCTTCTACTATATAGTTTAGATAGTTGGGTTAATTTAATAAAACATACAGCCAAACTTTCCATTTGCATATGAATTAATGTTGGTGTGGACTCAGTGGTGACGGGTCCATTAGGTCTTCGATAATGGAATGATTCCACCCCCCCCCCCTCGTTATTTTAGAAACCTTCTCTATTATTTCTAATTTCGATTATTTTCTTTCTACATCGAAACTTCGATAACCAACTAGAGTTTAAAAGAAAACAAAGAAAGATAATATAAAAAATGCATCCGCCTGCAGGAGGAATATATTAAATTGGATCAAATATATAATTTTTTTTCATACCATTATACCATAGAAAAGTTGCGGATAAAGTGGCAAATATAACGAAAATCTGTATATCAGAAATTCCTGTTTTTATTTGCATCTTTATATTTTTAATGAAATAAAAAATTACTTTATCTTAATTACTACACATTTCCTTTTGAATCTGGAGGCGTAAACGCCTTGAGTGCCAACAGGTATACCATAAGGCTTACAAACATAACTCTACACAATTGATAGTGGGAGAAATTTCAAATATAAAGGACGCAGGCACAAATGCAAAGAAAAATGGGGGAACCAAGAAAATACACAACTGTAAACAAAAAAATAAAATAAAATTGCTCACATACTGACGGAAACATACAGTAAATGATATAATACAATTGGAGAAGCATGATAAAATAAAAATAAAATATTCAAAATACAAATACATATTTTTATTACGTCAAAAATCATGAAGGAAAAACTAATAAATAGAACCCAAGATACAATCACATTCATTGGAAATTACAGTCAAAAGACTTTCAATTACAATCCTTTTATTATATCTTCAAATAAATCCTATTCAGATAAATGGAACTCTAATCGTTCTATCTGGGCCTCCAAACATGCCAGAACAAGCATCCTCAGCCAACTGTTAGACAGTCTTATAAACATTTACGTGACAGAATACAACGAACGGAAACTAACGTGCCAAGAGTATCCGCAACGAAAAGGCTGTTGCCAACATTTATTCACTCGACAAAAGTGTTACATTTGGAAAAGAGCCACAGACAATGGGCTGGAAACGTGTTATCTGGTCAAATGGAATTTCGTCCAGGCTTCTGAGAGAATAATGTCGGATGTCGGACGTAAATTGTGCGTATGTCCTTGGCTATGAACCTCGTTCTATGGATAAAGCTTTTGGACTTGGCGGAAAACAATCGTATCTCTGAATCAATCGTAAACGAAAATAAAAGCGATAAAACGGGTTTTATGTCGCAGGAACAAAATTGTTAATATTTTTAATGCTTGATCTTAACATTTAACATATAAAAAAGTATTTTTATCGATTATATTAAATCTACTGCATTTATATATCGTATATATAAATGGCAGCGGAACTCATACGGTGCCCAGGTCATGTTGATTATTTGCGAACTCAAAATCAAAATAATTTAAAGCTATAAAAGCATAGTAGAAATATACTATTCTTTTAGTTTAGTAGCCTTATATTGTCACGTTCGTTCTTTAGTGTGGAACTCAATGACACACACAAGAAGTAGAGCTATACCAATTTATTAACTCAACTCTGAACTCAGAACACAGTGACTGACAAATTTTCTGCTTTTATACTAGCAAGGAAAGTTCCAGAATACTATTCTGGCGACAGTAAGAAAAATCCAGAACACTTGTCTGGTAAACTCAAGAAAGGTCCAATATCTTCTGGAACATGAAATAAAGGGAAACATAAAATCAAGGAATTAAATATTTACACAAACTGTGAATCGCATTGTCTCTAGCGGGATTCGAACTCACAATCTCTTGATTATGAGATCAGTGCTATGACCATTCGGCCATGGAGAGTCGACTGCCTCTTTTCAATGCGGCAATATCTATTATATTCCTTAGTTCTATTATATTCCTATTAGTAGTTGTATTATATTCCTATTAGTAGTTCCTATTAGTAGTTGTATTGTATTCCTATTAGTAGTTCCTATTAGTAGTTGTATTATATTCCTATTAGTAGTTGTATTATATTCCTATTAGTAGTTGTATTATATTCCTATTAGTAGTTCTTATTAGTAGTTGTATTATATTCCTATTAGTAGTTCCTATTAGTAGTTGTATTATATTCCTATTAGTATCTATTAGATTCCAATTATTAGTTCTATTATATTCCTATTAGTAGCCTTACATCTATTACATCTATATATATAGTGTATATGATTCATTTTAATACAGTCAAGTCCCATGACATGACAGCGTAACGTAATTATCTACAATGTGAACATCTATCTTCCAACGTTCGTAGTATTGTAAATCACTTGCTATAGTAAAAAAAAAAAAAAAAATATATACTATATATGTAAAAAATATAAGCATAATAAAATGGATGAAATTGGGCTTTCACCAAATAAAATCATCGCGCACATTTATTTATTTATTTTTCATATATGAAGTATATAAAGAAAAAATATATTGCAATTGTCAAAAAATTAGCTAGAGGTTTTGACGAATTTCCAAACTATAGATTTCCCTGAATCTGAAAAACACATTTTATTTTTTAAATATATATCTGTCATTCTATTTTTCTACGAACATGATAACTCGCACAAGCTTTGAGCTGGATGGATGAAATTTGGTATAAAATCTTTACACCAAATTTTTAACTTTCAAACAAATTTTGAATGAAGTCCGTCTCCGAGAACTTTGTCTGCACAATAGATCAAAAACACAACGAACAGATCACACATTTTAGATTTATATCAACTTCTGGAACAAATGTGATCACAAATTAACTGTCTGCTAGTTTATCTTTTCCAGTATATATAAACAAGGTAGCTCAAAAATGCAAAATACTAAATAAATTAAATTTGGAGTATGATCTTTGCACCCAACTTGTAATAAAATTTAAAGGAAATAAATTTTAAATTCGATGCAGAATTGTAACAAATTTTATAAATATTAAAAAAATTGTTAATTATATGATGAAAAAAACGCAATTAGTTATAGATTCTCTTCAAAGGGAAGAAGTCTAAAACATATATTAGATTCAGTTCACTATATCGCGAAGCTAAATACGAAACGTTGCATTCTGTGTAAGTATGCAAAAATGTTGAAGAGAAAATGTTCCTCTGATTTCGATTTTTTAAGTAAAAATTTTACTTCTTTTTGTCAGCTGTGTTAACGATACTTCATTATATTTGTTTATTCCAGATATTTCTCTACTGATTTTATTTATTTGTAGAAACCACTAAGCGTTTCCTTAGACATGACAAATGTTGCTGAACTCAAAATTAGAATAATGCAACATAAATTTACAATAACGAAGTAAAAAAAAATAATGATGATATGATATGCTTTTTTCCATGATGATAATATCGTTTGGTGAACAACAGACGATAAAAATTGAAATAAATAAATGAAAGTGAAAACGCTCTCAGCAGAGAGAGAAAGAGAGAGAGGAAAATTAAAAAGTTCGTTGTAAATGATGCCATTAAAATTTAAATTGTAATAGAATAATTGAGAATTGTAAGGATTGCCTTGTTTACTTTTGAACGACAAGTGTGTGTGTGTGTGTGTGTGTGTGTGTGTGTGTGTGTGTGTGTGTGTGTGTGTGTGTGTGTGTGTGTGTGTGTGTGTGTGTGTGTGTGTGTGTGTGTGTGTGTGTGCGTGTGTGTGTGTGTATGTGTGTGTGTGTGTATGCGTGCGTGCGTGCATGCGTGTGGGTGTGCGTGCGTTACAATACCGTGAGGGTTAGTAGATAAATGGCACATAATAGATAATTACGTTTTTGAGTGCTATCAAGTCATGGTTTTTGACTTTATTAGAATGGTTCATATAGACTATGATAGAATAGGTGTAAGGCTATTAAGCTAAGCCGACGTTAATTTCTGTCACAATTTCATGCTTAAAAATACATTAATGAGAGAAAATGTTTTTAAACACCATTTAAAGCATTATCATTAAAATTTATGAATATTAACTTATATTTAAGATAATTAATTGAAAAAACAGCCAATTTACCGGTTCAACAGTCGGTCGCCAAAGACTTCTAGTAATCTTAATACATGTAACTAAACTAAACTAGCAAAGCAAATACGCTCCTAGTTAATCTAGCATTTTTCTAATTTTTCAACTGTTCTTATCGAGAAATAATGTTATAATGGGATTATTTTTAACTAAGACCAGACAATATAAAATATTTCCATTAAATTCTTCTCGTATAGTTAAAGTTGAATTTCTTTTCTAACCATAAATCCCAAAATAAAATTTATAAAAAGTCATCTCTAGTTCTTGGTAATTTGATTAAAACGACAAAGACTATTTCACAGTAAATTTATTTTCTATAAAACGAGATTGAAAACCCTTTCGTGCAGAGTAACAAACGATTCTGATAAGAAGATCATTTCAAAACAACTCAAGTGAAATATGAAGAGCGCTGTATCCTATTCTCGGAAAAATAATAATACATGAAGATCACGTAAAATTACGATTCATCAAGTTTCCATAAATGCTACATTCGTAGCAGGCTTTGGAAAGCTGCCACACATAAATGCTTCGGTAAATTTAAAATTGTTCTGCTATTTCCCCTTTTGTAAACAACGCTACTTTCGCATGGCGGTGCTATTCCAAAAATAAAAGCACTTTAATTCAAATCTAATGTTTACATAGCTAACATTCATTGGAGTCATGAAACACTATTAGCGAAATGAATAATGTCAAATCCAACCAAACGTGTACTACAAACACAATTTTCTTTATTGAGCTTTAAATTATATTGCCATTTTAGTATTACACTCGAGAGATTTCTGTGAATTGGGATTCGTAGAATATTTTGGGTTAATTCCTTCTGCAAGATAATGTATTTATTTTGTTAAATTCAGCTAATATAATTCATGCTGGAATTATTTCGTTGTAAAACATCGGTATTTTCGTTAATTGCAAATTATTTATAGATTCAATTTTTCAATTAAAAAATTTTTTAGAAATTTATTTTTTCTTAATTTTCCAGCATATATGCATGATATTAATATTTACGTATAAAATGTTTTCTTAAGCTAACTGATTTTAATGTACCAAGTGAATAAACCATATAAAATTATAAAGTGTTACTAAATATCAATCTATATATAGTTTGAATCATACACAACTATGAACTTGAACGTTTGTACTTTCACATTTAGCTTTTTTCCATCATTAATACCGAGCTTCATTCGGCATTTTTTTTTTGTAAAATATGCGTGTTTTTGTGTGTGTGTGTGTGTGTGTGTGTGTAAATGTTTAGATACAAATCACATACTGATTACATAGGAATAATTTTCAGTCTTGCTTTCATATTATTGCGTATTTACTTCTTCCTCCGTCGGGGTTCTTTTTGATTTGTTGGTCGATGTAGAAATAAACAGTTCTTTAGTGACAAAAGACGACGATTTTTATTTACATGAAGACACTATCACAGAGAAGACAAATATGTACAGCCGAGACGAACACAGGACAGCACACAGTAGCCCACAAGGAGTAATCGACTACAGCACACAAAGCGGCCAGACAGAATCCAGCAGGAGAGGATATCTTCGTAACTTCACTCTACGGTTTCTCCAAACGGCTGCAATTCTCCACTGTCTCCTCGCTTTAGCTGTATCCAACTGTCGATACACTACTACACGACTGGCTACTCCTCAAAGGACTCGATGCTACTTCCACAATAAACACAGGGTGTCGGCACACAGCTCAGTTCAGCAATAGCTTGGGCTCCACATAACGTTGGTTCTTCGTCGGACTATTTCCGCCGTTGTTTCGTTATCCTCTCGACGACTCGTTTCACGACTCCAACTGACTACGATGCATTTCAGCTTGAGACTGCCGGCCTTTTATAATTCTCGGGAGACGGGCCGAGAAGATTCGGGACCAATCAGGTGTATCTTGGTTCCTATTGGATGGATCGCTAAAATTCTGGAAGTTTCATTATTTTGTCCCCAAAGTCGACAAATTTGGAATGTACTTAATTAAACATCTGATTCGAAACATGTATATTATAGTATTCATTTTACAGTTTGTATATCATTATTTATGTTTTTCGGCTTACACTCAGTTTATCATAGTGAAGGCGGGTACGAGGTGGTGCTATATGACATCGTCAACATGAGGAGAGATAGAAAAAGGCGCTAACAGTTAGTTATAAAAAATCTCTCTCCCTCTCTCTCTCTGTGTGCGTGTGTGTGTGTGCGTACGTACGTGTAAAATCTCGTTTTTTCAGGAAACGCACCTATATAGTTAAACTTAAAAAACAAAACCTTATCTAAATTTAAAATTTGATCCAAATCGTTAGAGCCGTTTCCGAGATACCCGGAATAAGTAAATTTTTATATATGCAAGAATTACTAGTTTAAAGCTATAAGATTTTTGGTTGGGTTTTTTTTAGATCTCCTACTTTCATAAGTATTTAAATCATTGTATTTACGTTTATGAAATTCTATGTTTCCATTTTTCCATTTCCATTTCCATGCTAAACAATTGAAATAGGTAAAACAGAAAGAAATTCTAAGAAAAATTGCGTCGCAATCGATTAAAAACACTTTTATAGAGTCTTCTATAGAGCTGATGTAAAAATAATTTCGATAGCCTTTACCAATTTGAAAAATGATGGTTTACGAGAAAAAAGAATGCAAAGAAAAATTCCTTTTGGATAATATTAATGTTACGAATTTCTAATATTGCTTACCTGCGCCGTTTGTCTCATAGTAAGAAAGATAGTTCTACAGATAACTCTGACGGATATGAAATGGATGCAAGATTAATGATACCCGACCTTGGCGATTATATATATATAATTATTTTTATTAGGCAATATCTTCATTAGGAGTCGAGTTCCAACTTCTGTTCTAGAACATTGCATATCCTGTAACAGAATTAATAAAAAGGGGAGATTCACAGATAAAAGTGATTGAGTAGACGAGTGAGAAAGTAGTTGAGCGAAATCTGTCTTGATCTTCAGAGAGTACTCTATAAGCGCTTTGCGCAGTTGCGATTTTTAATTTCTTAACATATTTTTCTGCTTCTTAGCTATTGTTTAAGTGCTGTTTTTGTGAATTCTTTGGGTGTGTTTTGCTGCTGTTTTTTCGTGTTTTCTTGTAAACTTAAATGCCGTTATTCATTACTGAGCCTGTGAGACTTTTTGCCTTAAACCCATCGGATGGATTTTTCTGTGGCAATGTTTTGATTAGAACCAATAATTGTGTTTTTTGCCTGAAATAAATGATTCCTAATATAATAAATATAGTTCCATTTACTAAAACTGAAATGTTTCAAGCAGAAAAGAACATTTATTTCATCTGACATTATTCCATTCTCATAATATGAATTATTACTATTGAAAGAACATATCCCAAAATATTTTAACTAACCTACTTTAATTGCCTGTAAATAAAACAGGAGGACAATGACACAGCAATATAAGCCACTAATTTATATTCGATATTTATTTGAGGTAAATACTGGCAATAAGAATGAAATGTTCTACAATATTTGTACTGCACATTCATAAAATGGTTTTTTTAAGCCTTTTTGCCAATGTAAAAGGTTTCTTCCGATTTATGTTTTCTGTCCATTTACATCACAATTCCACTAGAAAAAATGTAAAAGTCGAGTAATATTAAATCTACTATCTACTGTACTTCTTCGAATTTTTATAATATGGTGCCATAATACATTCTTTAGAAACAGGAAAATTACAAGTTCGAAATCTAATACTATCAAAGATAAACTTTATATGTGGAAATTATACACAATAATTCTCTCTTCGAAGGTCAAACATTCTCCTGCTGGCGTGATGCGGATGTTTGGAGAGACGGGTGTCATTTCAGATATTTTTTTTTTCCGTCTGATTTCAAAATTTTGAAGGCCATAGCAACACAGATAACTTGTAATTTCAAATTGAAGAGTCAATACTTTTAAACATATTAAAATTATTATTATTTATTACAGTTAAAACTTGATTAAACAATTTTATAAGAAGTTATTTAAAAAATAATTTGCATAAGGTATCTATTTATAAACTGATTCTGAATATGAAATCTCATAATCAAATATGCATGTAAACGAAACGACCTATAATTTTGTCTTTTAATTCCCAAAATTATGAAATTTTCTACCCAAATACACGATTATTATAATAAATATGAGATTTTAACTATTCATATTATTTTTATGTTATTATTTAGTTACATCTAAGTTATATTAACATTCCCTTTTAAAATAGCATGGAGTTTATTTTGAGAAAGACTTTATAATTTTTGAGCCATGATCAAATGATGAAGACGATATCTGAATCGTCACTGCATCTCTAAATTTTTCCGCTACACCACAGGGACGGCAAAAATTTGATCCCTTGACATCAGATTTATTAAGCAGTGGCCTTGAAGCACGGCTAAGCGCTTGGAAGGAATCCAGTTTCAAACCAGATACCAATTCTGTATTGATCATCACTAGAATGCAGCAGCTTCCAATAAATTAAGTGAACTCCGCTTATCCAAAGTCAAGTTCTCCAGATCTCTTTGAGTATGAAATGAAATCCGAAAACAAAATCTTCCGAATTAAAAATGAATGAAAGCAACGAAATAAATAGATTTCAGTGATATGTTCACTGATATTTCAGTGCAGTATATAAGTATATTAAAATGCAAGCAAAATCATTTTTGTAGCCATCAAATCCCTTTTTCTAAAAAACAAGTTTATTTGCAAATTATCCGGATATTAGATTATCCAGATCGGGTCTGGTTGCACATAATCTGGAGATTATGAAGATCTGTTCTATGAATGTGGCATTGAGAATAGGATTGTATTGCATTGTGATTTACAAATAGATTTGTTACTCGTTAAGAAAGAAATCAAAAAGGAATAGTGTTACCTGGAGCAATATATAAGGCTGTCATTATAGTAATTGCTCAGATGTAAGCAGTTTGGGGCTGGAAAGTTCCAGGTTCGAGATCCGATTCCACCGAAGAACCATTGTATAAGCAGGTTTGGGGTACGTTAATTCCGTCGGGGCCAAATGTCCTCTCACTGGTATAGTACGGAAGTTTGGAAGGAGAATTCCAGCGCAAGTGTCGTCCTCGTCATTTGACCATGGTTCAAGATTATGACGTCTCCACCCCAAAGTACACCTAGTGGTTGCTTTAAAACGGGACGTTAATATAACTAAACTAAGTCGTAGCCATTTAGTTATATTTTGGGAACAATATTTAGCCGAAACTACTAGTAAGGAAGTTGTTAACTGTTTAGTTCATTCTGACATAGCATTTAAAAATCAACGTCACTACATAATTCCTTAATTGTTTTCAATTAAATAATGTATTAATGATTCAATTCTTCAGCTCATGTAACACAAATGTAGGCCAGTACCTCTTAAGAGGACGATTAATACCATGAAGAAAAAAGATGTAAATTTAAACAAAAGACAGTCCATATCCTTTTCCAAGAGAATATTCCAACTTACTGCTTGCTGAATTTCTGAAAAACTTCTCTTGTAAAGGAAATTTGACATTTGTTTTGCATGTGATATTTGGATACATCGAAACCACTAGATAATATTTCAAATTAAAAAAATTACGAGCATTTTGACGTTTCAATTGGCAAAATATTCGAATGCAATATTGAATGCCATTTATGTAATGCACGGCAACCGTAATCACACATGTATAGTTAGTTGTTCCATAATTATTTCTTTTCTCAATATATTTTTTTCTGTCTAAGATATATGAAGTTATATTCATATTATACAAATTTTATCATAAGACACTTATCTATCAAATATTCGTTTTAAATCGTAGGCATATTAAAGCAAAATCCACAAATTTTAAATAAGGCATAATTTTTTGTAAAGATGTATAAATTCACTAATATATAATACATGGATTTACATGCAAATACATGGATTTCTTTTTTCTATCAGGGCTCTCAAAGTCAGTAACAAAGTATCTGTAAAATCAAATAACTTAAATTCCAGCTCGCTTCTCTATTTACGAAGCGGTAAACACCTATAAAGACCATCCAACCACTCCATCAACCGATCTCCCACGCCGATCCTATCCCCAAGAACGGCTTAATACCGTCTTTAACGATCCAGTCCACCCTTTCAACTCTCTTCGACTCGATACAAAGCAAAAGAGGAACGCTTCGATCTCACAGCTTGAGAGATAAGAAACGAAATAAATTGCTAATTCGTTATCGCCAGCCGAGAAATTTCGCAGCAGACACCTCATCGATGCTCGTCCACCCCCTTTGCTGCACAGTCAGTACCCCCTCTCTCGCCGTCCTTATATCAATTGGATCGTCATCATGCCCAACGCAGCTTATTATTATTTCCGCCTGGATCGCGATTGCGATCAAAACCAGGCGCCTTCCACCCCCTCCTCACCATCCTCGGCCATCCCCAAGCTGCACCCCCACGCCACTGCTAGTGGCCGGATGCAAAACTAGGTTCGATATCGACTTGGTACAACTTTTCATCGCTGTTGTGGATGCAATACATATCTGATGAGATGCCTAGGCGGTGGAAGCTCAAAGGGCTGTCGAATACCAAACGATCATTAATCATTCAAAATAAGAAGAGGGAGCGGGTGCCTCGAAGGTCTAGAGGAATTTTGGTTCGCCCCCCATCCATCCAACAACAGGCGTTTTAAAATGATTCGGTTCGGTCGCTACAAGCGATTTGTTACTTGTGGAAGTGACATTAAGAACAATTAATAACCTCGCGAGTAGTGCAACTTGCATTGGAATTTGAATTAGAATTCTTTCTAAGCCAGGAGGGGGGAAAAAATTGGTAATTTCGATTACTGATATACCGATTCGTTTATTCCTTCGTACTCACCTGTTTTCAGAAGAAAATTGGAAAGTAGAATTTGGGGGAGGGGGGTGACAATTTTAAGAATTTGAATAATTCAGTCGTTTCCAACTGAGATTCATTTTTGAGACCACAGTTTATACTGAAATTAATTTTTAGTTGTGAAGGGTTAAAAAGGTAATCTGGGGTCTATTATATAAGTATATTTTAGAATGAATGTAGATTGCTGCAAATCGTTTTTTTTTATTATCTGAAGTGAAATGAAATGAAACAAAGAAAACTATTAGACATGGGTCGCATTTTAGTTACGTAGAATTCAGTTAAGCTCCTAATTTTAATCGATCACAATAGAATGGATGAATGAAAGTTTACTTAAGGTATCCGACTAGGTTTGGAGGGGATTTAAAAAAAAACAAATACTTTAATGTTTATATGAAGTTTTTTATTAGAATAAAATGATGAATAAATGTGAAATTATTTAAATAAATGCGTAGCTTTTAAAGAAAAAGCATATTTTGATGTTAATTTTAGCATTTACTTACAAAATATAGGATTGCTCTAATGAAAAAAATTAGTAGTTTTTTATTCATTTTTTATAATTAGAGTGTAACTAATAATTATCTAAGAATTATATTCAAAAATAAAAATTTTCTGTTTAATATATGAAATTATCTATGAAATTTTGGAATTTTTTTCAACAATATTTGCATGAAATAATCATAAATCCATTTCTATAACATTAAACTTTAAACCCATACTTCATTACATTCTGCATAACATAACAAACGCTAATTATAAATGTTATTAATATATTTTGATACTCGTATGGTAGAAGCATAAAAAAAAACTCGTTCTTCAGAAAATTTAAATGCATTTAAAGTTTCTAACTGTTATAAATTAGAGTCACTTGCATGTCAATAATTTGCTATGACTTGGTTTCTAATTGGCATAGCTGCAGAGCGTACTCTTATAAAAACAAAAGTGCCTTACACTATTATTAAATTTCAATTGATTATTTGGGATTATTAAAATATTAATATTTTTAATAAACACAATAATACAGTTAAAAAGCTACAGAATTTTATTAGGGGACTAGTAAAACCCTGAAATTGTTGCCCCTGATATAATGAACTTCCACGAAATCACAGCATAAAATCAAGTAATAAAAACGAAGACAAAAGATATATATATTTAAAAATGATAATTATTTCGGATATTTATTTTTCTTTATGAGAGGGATAACATTGAGGTAACAATAATATAAATAACAATAATAATTTAAACAACAAGGTAATAATCGAAACAAATAACTGAAAGTGAAGATAAATTGCAGAATAAAAAAAGAAAGCAATGAAACAAAAATATTACTACAAATGGTGCTTTAGAATTTAAATTCTATGAAAATATTGGCCATGATTCTTGATTTTCTAATTTGACTCCTTGCCAAATCAGTGAAAAAGGAACATTTCTTCCTCCTGATCCGCGTTTTCTGCCACAGTTTTACGAAGAGGATCTTTAAAAGCTGCTAGGAAACAATTCATTAAAGATTAATAAAAAGAGAAATTTCTGAAATAATTATTTTAAATTAGAAAGAAATGTTCAAATCGAGAAATTTGAAAAAAATAACGGAATTAGAATGTTGGATGTAATAATTTTTATTGTTATTCTTAAAATTTTTCTGGTAAAATGACTATTCTTTTATAAATTATTAAAAATTTATTAAATTATGTAGAGGGAAAAGGCAAATTTATTTAGGACAATAATTGTTCTTTTCGATAAATTAGAAATATTATTGGTGGTAAATATGTGTGGAAAATTAACAAAACACAAAATATTGAATATAAAAACTTTCTATGTGACTATATTCAAGGTTAATCTTTTTAAAAATATCGGAAAACTGCTATATTTTTGAATATTTGCATAAAAATGATTGAAAAAAATCTATGAAACCAAAACATACCAGTTAAGTGCCAAAAGTTTTTTTTTTTTTTTTTTTAATTTAAAAAGGCATTTTTTGGATAAAAAGAGGTATAAAGCAAAAATATTCTGGTTTTGAGGCATATCAAATGATTTGCTTAAAATTTAGTAGATAGTTTAAGGACTATATTATCTAGTTCTTGAACTAAAAAATAAGCTGCATTTCCACCCATTCTTTAAATATTGGGGTTCAACTGATAAATAAAACGAAATTTTCAATTTTCCTCACATTGTAATGCACTAAAACAACCATAAAATATTTCTCAATGGAGAGATTACTTATTCTGAAACTGCACAACATATTGAGAAATTATTGTACCAAATTTGAACAAAAAATATGCATTAGATTTTATTTAATGAAGTTTTTCTTAAGAAAATTCTATCATATTCGGTATTTAAGAAAATACCATCTAAAGATGCTGGCATTGGGGTAGCGCATCTTCCTCGTGATTTGGACGTCCCGGGTTCGAATCCCGGTTCGGGCATGGTTGTTGTTCTATCTGTGAGGTGTGTGAATGTGCCCCCCTGTAAAAAGGGGTTGTGCAAGCGAATGTATGTGAGTTTCATCTTTATATGAGCTGGAAGTCAGACTTCTGCCCTCGGGTGCTCAGGGGTCTTTATCTCCAGAAGCTACTTCAGCCCCTTTCCGTGGTAACGAGGACACGACATCACCATCTAAAGATGTAAAACAGCATTAAAACGTATGTAAATTTAAATATAAAAATCAGCGTAACTTCCCAAAAAATTCTAATAGTTTTATAAAGAAACCTGTTTAAACCTTAAGAATATTCAATAAAAAAAATCATAGTTTCGCAAAAAAAAATCGAATTTTTAAAGTAGTCACCTACCATAAATTTTAAAATTGGGCTTTGAAATGCCTTAAATTACCATTTGAACTACGTATCTCCTAATTCTCATTGCCGTCTTGATGAAAATACCCCAGAAATTACTAACGCATGCGCACATTCAAGTACTTTCTGTTGTAAATATAGATAAACCTATACTATTTTATTACATGGCTAGAACATGTAGTTTATTCCACTTTTAACCAAGATAAAACAGAATTTTATCTTGGATAAAAGTGCCTTAGAAGTGCATATTACTTAGAACGTACTTAAAAGTGCCTTTAAATGGCATACTAAAAGGATCTTAATGCACATTGAACTTTTCACCGAGGAACATTTTACGCTAAAATTATCAAAATTATCTGACCACCCATAAAATATCTCAAAAGATACTCTTATCCGCATTCTGGAATCTTCTTTATTGAAACATTTACTTCATTTTTAGCGACTGTACATTCCTCCAACACGCAGCAACTCACTATTCTAGTGTAGGTATGTTCCTCCAAATATCTTTCTTATTCAAGCCGAGCCCTAAAAGCCCTGGCATCAATAGCCAGCAGGATTCTGTGAAATATTTATTTATGTATCGTCTAAGATGAAGTCATATTACGTGTATCATTCATGTTGCAGCCCCAAAGTCAGATTTATTATCCAGGTTCTGGGATACTGGATTAAATGCCTGACCCTGCTGTCCATGGCAGGGGAAACATGACTCCATGACTTATGGATGTAGTGTTTCTTCTTTGGTGATGTTGGTAGGATGTTATGTTAAAAGGTTTTTGGATATTTTATTAGGAAATCTAGAGTACCTGATATTGGTCCTCGAAAGGCATGTTTATTGAGATCGGATAGTTGGCCTTCAAGTATTTATGCATTCCATGATGATGTGCAGAGTCAAATGTAGTCTCGGATCATGTATTATAGCCAAGAAGATTGTCGTAGCTAGTTCTATATTACGCAGTAATGTCTTTTACTTATTTGAATTTGGCCTTGTGTAGTAAGTTTTGAATAAATTTAATTATTAGCTAATGAAACGTTATCTCTGGAGATAATATTTTTGACTTAATGTAGGTTAATTTTAACAAAGTAATTAATAATTTTCTCTACTTTAAAGTAAATGATTCCGTTTATTTATTTGCATTTTTTTACTCCCGCTTATAAATATCTACTCAATTATGGCCACTCGATAAAATAACATGAAACTTTAAGATAAACTAAATGCGAGAATGTTACTTTCGTTTTTATTTATGAAAAAAGTTATATATATATATATATATATATATATATATATATATATATATATATATATATATATATATATATATATATATATATATATATATATATATATATATATAATTAAGTAATTTTTAATTATCAATAATTTATCCTCCTTTTTTTAACTTCTTTCAAATTTCAGGCTCCATAGTTTAGTTATTGTTTATTCCAGCAAAAAACTTTAAAAACCCTTTTACCGTCTCTGAAAGCTAAAGAGATGTATATACAGTATATGAATAAATAAATATACAGTATATACAATATATGTATACAGCATAAGAATATACAGTACATGAATAAATAAATATACAGTATATACAATATATGTATACAGCATAAGAATATACAGTACATGAATAAATAAATATACAGTATATACAATATATGTATACAGCATAAGAATATACAGTACATGAATAAATAAATATACAGTATATACAATATATGTATACAGCATAAGAATATACAGTATATGAATGAACTCAATAGAGTATTGTAAATCCCAAAAAATTCGAAGTCAACATTGTGACGAATCCCTATGCTTCATACCTGCCTGATTTCCTAAACACATACTTTTTTGAATTATGTCTGCCTGTCCATGTGTGAATAAGATAGTTAAAAAAAGCTTTGTTCCTATTAAATGAAATTTAGTATAAGGTCTTTATATCAAATGTGTAGCTTTTTCCTTTTTGTACGAATTCCATTGAAAGAAAGTCTGTCTATCCGTTTTTCCGAATATAAGTTAAAATCATAACTACAAAAAGAAAACAGCTAGTTGATTAAAATTTGGTACAAAGAATAAGCACCTAAAGTATAGATTCGCATCACATTTGTAGTCAAATCTCTCAAGGGGTTAATCAATTGTTTCTCAGTGCAATTTTTACAACCCTTTAAACATGATAACTCAAAAACGACGTCTTAAATAAATAAATTTTAATATATAATTTTGTAACTACATATGCAGATTTATATCCGATTTTTGTTTCAATTGTTTAAAAAAATTGCATCCAAAATTCACGTTCGATTTTCTGTTGCTTATGTATTAAACGCATCCTAGCGATTAGTCGCCAAAGATTGTACGCAATAGTTTCTTCTGTAACTGTTGTTTGTCATTGGCTTGTAGTTAATAATGCGCAAACGTATTTATTAGAGAAAAGAGAAAAATTTTCGGAGAGACAACTCCTACTAATTTTATCATGTTTGTCACAGTTTTTATCATGTTAATACAAAATGCATAAATATTCTATATTAATATGAATATCTGGAAGACCGATCTTCGCTCGACAGGATTTTTTTTAAATCTAAATTTTGGATAAAACATTGAGATAAGAATTGCATACCGACTACATATGAGTATTTTTCAATCTTACCAACATATAAACTCTGCATTAAAATAAAATAAAAAATCATGAATGCTCTTAGATTAACACTTTATTCGAAACAATCTGCTGTATTACAGTATTCATTTTCCAATTTATCTAATCATTACTTATATTTTTTCCCACAGTGAAATCGGGTCCGAAATGGCACTATATGGCATTGTTAGCATGAGAGCTGATAGAAAAAGGTTCTAATAGTTGGCTATAAAAAATGTGTTTTCCGTGTAAAATCGTGTGTTTTGAGGAAAGACACTTATACAGATATACTTAAAAGGCAAAAATATTAAATATAATTAATTAAGGAAAAAAATAAAACAAAAAGCACGACTCGAACTGAGGACCCGCAACACATGCATCATTAATGCTATTCTGACCACTATACTGCACTGCCACACTTCGAAGCGGAAGTTGAATATACTTATTCTAAAAGTTATAAAGAAATTGCTTTTTTTGTGTGTTAAATCGCATAAAATGACATCTATATATATAAACTTAAAAAGCAAAACTTTAAATATAAAATTTGATCCAAATCGTTAGAGTCGTTTCCAAGATACGCAACATGTTTATGATATACTAGAATTGTTCATTTAAAGTTATAAGAAAAAATTATTATGTAATGCATTATTAATTCGAATTTACCAATACATAAGTAATAATTCTAACCAAACAAAGCACAAATAGCTTATGTCTAAAATTCGACATTTATCACCATTATGGAATCAAGGATTTATCATCATTTAATTATAATGGAATGCATCATTAATTCGAATTTACCAATACGTAAGTAATAATTCTAACCAAGCAAAGCACAAATAGCTTATGTCTAAAATCCGACATTTATCACCAAAAGCTAATTTTACGTCACCGTTGATCAAAGGACGAAAACGCACTCTAAATTTACATATAATCTTGAAAAGCTGAATTTTGGCAAAAAGATACCGGTTCATCTTTGGAGCTTTAAAAATTACAAAAATCCCGAGCGACAAAATTAGCAAAACAGCGGATAAAAATGGTGCTCTCAGCTTGGCGTTAATTGCGGTTTACGCGAGGGTAATTATCATTTTTGGCAAGCGACTGGAGGAAAAAAAATTTCCCCAAGAGACAAAATGATAAAATCAATCAAAATGTTAATTACTCGTTTCCGAAAGATGAGAGCTTCATTATCAGCTTTGCGGCGATTGGATGATTAAACTTTCATTAGTCAACATTTAATTTACTTTGGTGTGTAAATACATTTTTTTTTTTCAAATTGTCTGCACCATTGTAATAAGCATGCAAAAATACAAATGCAGAGACAGTAAAGTTTTTTGGTTTGGCATATAAAAGATGTTTTGACTGAGAAAAATGGGAAAATGTTTTTGTTTGACCTCGAGAGAAGAAACCTTTTGTGTGATATGCATATTGCATGTCTGCGTAGTTTTAAATGGTAATTATCCAAGAATGATATCCATTATCCTTAGCAGACCATTGTTTAAGTTTATGCTTCAAATCCACCTCGGAAACTCCCTAGGCTATACCTGAAACATAATAAAATTTTAATTCATTTTATTATGAAAAAGTTTTATTATAGACAAACGTTAATTTTTATACTTAGGGGTATGGTAGACACCCGTCGCCAAGTTCATGATATTTTCGCCAACCATTAAATTCGAATCTAAAGGGGGGGGGGTTACACTCGGTCAGTTATAAGACAGCCAGTAAGACAACGAAAGTGCAGAAAGGGGCTGATTTATGTTTGACATAATTTCATAATATAGATTAAGGCATTCCATGCTTGGTTATAAATGGCCGTTTAGGCATCCCTGATTTTTTTTTCTTCTTAAAATTTTCTTTTTAATTAAAATGATGGATATTCACACAAAGAAACATAGTAAAATAGTAAAATAGAAACATAGTAAACATAGTAAAATAAAAAGTTAACATATCTAAATTTGAAAAACTATAGAAAAAATGATAATAAAATGAAAAAAAAAGACACAACCTCTCATCAGAAAGAACAATGAGCAAAAAATGACGGAATTAATTTACTTTGGTGTGTAAAAACACTTTTTTTTTTCAGACTGTGTACATCAGTATAATAAACATACAAAAATACAAATGCAGAGGCAGTTAAATTTTTTGGTATGGCACAGAAAAAATATTTAGACTGAGAAAAAAAAGGAGAAATGTTTTTGTTTGACCTCGATAGATGAAAACCTTTGTGTTTTGCTTCGATATACATATTTCATGTATGCATAGCTTTAAATGGTGATTACCTAAGTATAATGTCCATTATTCTTAGTTGGCCATTGTTGCTTCAAATCTACATCGAAAACTCTCTAAGCCATGCCTGAAACATAATAAAATTTTATTTCATTTTATTATGACAAGTTTTTATTATAGTCAAACTTTAATTTTTTTACTTAAGAGTATGGTAGACTCTCGTCGCCAAGTTCGTGATATTTCCGCCAACTAAATTGGAATCTAACATAAAAGGTGGTGAGGTCGTTAAACGAAATTCATGTTTGGTGGCAATATAAATTTTCTAAATTGTCCTATTCTTAGTCTAGCCAGCTTTTAATTCATTAGTTAATCTTTTCCTTGATTAATGCTTCTAATTTCGATTTCATTTCATTTCATTTTTGTAAATTCAGTAAACTGTTATGAAAACTAGGATATTTTTAAATCTAATTGCTTGAATGTACAAGATAACTGTTTCGACCTCTTCGGAAAGTGCGTATATCTAATATATAAAATTCTCGTGTCACAGTTTTCGTTGCCATACTCCTCCGAAACGGCTTGACCGATTTTGATGAAATTTTTTGTGCTTATCCGGTATCTATGAGAATCGGCCAACATCTATTTTTCATCCCCCTAAATGTTAGGGGTAGTCCATTATTAATTAAAAATTAACTTTCCCGCCAAAAAAATCTTCCATTTTTCCCAACGCCAACTTTTCCGCCAAAAAAATCTTCCATTTTCCCCATCGCCAAATAAGTAAGGCATCAGTTGTTTTTTTTCTCCCAACAGTAATTAGGCTAGGGTTAACATTTTTCGACGGATTATTTCAAACGATTCTGTTTATTTTCTTAATGTTTTATGCATTTAAAATTAAACATTGTTAATTAATCCATGTTTCAGATTCATTCTGAAGTACTTTTGAATTAAAATAACACAGAATAAAGGAAATTAAAAATGTCTAATCTGCATAGCGTTACCCCAACTGGCGTAGAAAAATTTACGCATTTGCGTTGACGTAACTGGCGAAGAAAATCCACGCATGCGCATTGTTCTGATTGTTGGCATGGCAACCAACGGACGATTTAAATTATTTTTAGGTTAGTTGCATGCTTTTGTAAGTAAAATGTATTTATGTTAGTTATATATTTTTTGTATATGCTTATAGTTTTAAGTACATCGTTTTTTAAGTAGATTTTTTTAAACCTGTTTTCGACCGATTATTTTAAACGATTCATTTTATTTTCTTAGTGTTTGATGCATTTAAAATGAAACATTGTTAATGAATCGATCTGTTCATGATGAATCTGAGAAATTTTTGTTGACAAATTCTTGAGATACTACATAAATTAAGAAAAATATTCTTTAGTGACCATAAAGTTTAAATGCTCAGTGACTCTATTATCAGTAATCATATTATTAAAAAAAATGCTTTGTTTCAGTAAAAAATATTATTATATTAATTGCAGATTAATCATTTACACTGTAATTTAAAGCATAATTTCTATATATCACGCTATAACTGAAGGCCTTTATAATATTATGAGTGAATTATATGACTATCAAAATTTGAAGTTTTAAAATATTTTGCTGAAGAATCTATTAAAGTTGGAATTGCGTAAAATGTTTAATGGTATGACCGGAGTTTTATCCCCTGCTTGGCGAAATTTTTAAAAATCGCAAACAACGGCCTTGCGAAATGTTCAAAAGCAAAGAAGCAGATGTTCAATTATAGTGCATAATAAAGATTGCCAGCTTTGGTGCGTTTTCGCAACTTGGCGAAGAAGGGGGTTAAACTCCGGTTAAACCTATTTAATTATTAAAATTTAAACGAACATTAAGATTGGCGAACCGGCTGGTCGCCAAAGGCGGCTAGTATATATATATATATATATATATATATATATATATATATATATATATATATATATATATATATAATTAATATTAAATGTAATAATTAAGCAATTATTCTATAAAAATTTAAAATAAAAATTGAATAAACTCATTATAACGCAAAATGTCGTACTTTTACTCGTCAAAAACAATTAACTGGTTAAGACAGTAAGAAAAATAAATCGAAAACAATGTTATTAAGTTACAAATTTTAAAAATATCAAAACAAATTAAGTAATGATAAATAATATAAAAAACACCAATGTCCTTCAAGAACATGAAAAGTTTATAATGTCGATTTTTTTACTGATAAAAAATGTAATGAAAATTGGTTGAAGAAGATAATTACAAAAATATTTCTGTGCATCAAATTATGTGAAATAATAAAATCGCGTAATTTAAAATAACCTCAAAAATGTATTTTTCGAACTCAGAGAAATTTGAAACATACAGTTTCCTCGTATTCTAGAATTCGAATATTTTGACGATTTATAAAACCTTATCATTCTAATAACTTTAAAATGATAACATAAAAGCTATTTAAGTATAGATACATTCTATCTTAGAAAATGGATTATATTGTGACAACTATCGCTATGTCTAAATATTCATAGCTGATGAGATTATTTGTGATATTTCAAGCAAGTCAAAACCGTTAAAATGCTCTTTTAAAGCTTTCCGGAAACTGGATAAATAATCAGTAAAACATGATGAGGTCCTGTTTTAACACCGGGCGATTCGATCTTATCCAGTCACACTCAACCATGGAGCGAACCGTAGCTCAGTAATGAATAGCACAGAAAATAGGCTAATGAACTTTGCGAGAGACGAATAATTTAAACAGAGGTAACAGATGCCCATAATGAGCCGCAGTCGAATGAGCATTTTGTCTAACAAATTCTATGACTGTTAAAAGCATGTTCAGCTCGGCGGAATACATGCGAGAATCCAGACTTGTAATGACTTTTCAGAGGAGTATACGATGCTTAAAGGCGTTTATCGGTTCGCGATAGTTTAATTTTTCATTAATTGCTCGGTTACCGGGTGGTAGTTAATAATCGACCTGCTTTTGAAAGCCGTATTTGTACTTTCTGTAGTTTTATGAAAAAAAGTAAATATTCTTTGAAACTTTATTAAGATTGTTTGGTACGGAACATCAATTTGACCATCACAGGGGATATTAGAATCGAAGTCTAATTCCATTGGAGATTCATTATGTAGGAAAAGAATGGAAACATGGTACTAAATTCATGGCGATTGTTTGACAGTACTTACTCTGGGGTGGGGTGGAAATTTGAGAAATTTAATATCCCTTCATTATTGCTGTCATCTCATTATGGATCGAAATTTGAAGGTCCACCCCCAATAGAGTCTTTGCAGTGGATATAATTTTAGCAAAAAAAAAAAAAAAAAAAAAAGTGAAGCTTCGTTTACTATCTCAGTTCATTAAGAATCAGTAAGGCTCACATGGAAAATGTTGTAGAATGTTTTTCACGTATTTCAGTTGAGTTTCTAAGATTCTTTCTTTTTGGACAAGTACCTTTTGGAGTTCCATTTCTATAATAGAATATTTTTTAAGTATGTAAAAAATATAATGTGCCATATTTTATCATTGCATCATGAATATTGTTAAGTACCATATATTACTAAATTATGTTGAGAATAATTAGAAGTATTATACAACTTTGTACTGTTATATCATGAATACTGTATGGCACTATACCATTTTATTGTAAATACAGTTGAACACTAATTTTCAATATACACTAGATTATGTTTATTGAAAAATGCCATCAACATTGTACTATTATATCGTGAATGCCATACAGTATCAAAAATAATGTACCATTATATTGTGAATCCAGTACAACTTATAATAATGTACCATTATACTGTGAATCCAGTACAACAACTTATAATAATGTACCATTATATTGTGAATCCAGTACAACAACTTATAATAATGTACCATTATATTGTGAATCCAGTACAACAACTTAGAATAATGTACCATTATATTGTGAATCCAGTACAACAACTTATAATAATGTACCATTATATTGTGAATCCAGTACATTATCATACAATACTGTAAGATTATAGGGCAAATACTAAACAGTGTCATACAACATTGTACCATTATGTAGTGAATTCTATTCATTACCATATACATTGTATTTAATGCTGAAAACGATTTGCTCTATCTTTGTGCTGCTATAAAAAAAAATCATCGTACCCCAATCGAAGCAGAAGGATTAAACCGGAATATATTCCCCATATTCCGCTGATCTATCAACCACTAAAAAAAATCGGAATCCGAAAACACTTATATATTCCATGATGGACGCTTATTTCGCGAGAGTGTGTGTGACTGTTCCATTGCATTTTCCACACAGGCAATAAATCTTTCAGTTCCGAACGCTGACGGAACAGCTGGATGTGGTTTAGAAAATGATCAGAAAAATTCGATTTACTCCCATTCTTCAAACCGCGTTTTTTCCATCTCCTCCCTTCTTAAAAATGGAATAAAAAAAGCCAACACATTCCCATTTTATTTTATACTATTTTTCTCCTTTGCATATAAAATTTATTACGTAAGCATTGATATGATATTTCTCCTACCTGATCTGGAATATTACATCGGCAGATAAGTTTTGGCGACAGTTTAAGTGAATTGTTTCGCCAAATGATTTTCCCCATCTCTGAAAATCTGATTTTGGTCGGAAGTAGCGACAAATTTGCATTTAAAAAATTTTATGAAAGTGTTTTATTCTTTTGTTGCTTAAAAAAGAATAAAGATCGAGCAGAGTTGAGTTGCGTAAGTGACTATATCTAGTAGCAAATTGAATTTGGAAGTTTTATACGGCAAACAGCACTTCGTGATAAAATATGTATGCTACTCTAGTTCGGAATTGTTTGCATTCTGAATTTTTTTTTTAATTGAAAAAGGTTTTTGAATTTTCTTGAATTTTGAATATAATCTTTCTACGACTTTGTCTAGATTTCTTGTAACTTTGTTTTCATTTCTGCAAGAAACTGGAGGATATGATTTTGTTAACCCTCCAAGCAATCAATTATTTTGATCAAATAACTTTTAAAAAAAAAAGATTTTTTTTATATATGCAAGAGATTTTGATAGATAAAATGACTTTGAATTTTTCAAGAACGTATTATAAACAGAAGTATTGTAAAAAGATAAACATATACAAATAAATAAGAATAATTTAATTTTGAAATGAATCAACAAAATGGAAGAAACCGGTTCAGAGGTTTAGATCTTAAATTTTATTTGCATTAAAATATTTTTCATTTATTGTTTAAAGAACTAAACTAATAAACTAATAGTGTGTGGGGGGTGTAGGTACGTGTGTGAGCACATGCATGCATGTGTGTGGGTATGAATGTATGTGAACTTGTGAACCTACAGCTAAAAAATTTGGTAATTATATGCTATGTAGAATGGAAACAAAATGTGCACCTCAGAGCAATTTTTTAATAATTTTAACTGGAATTTTAATTAATTAAAAATCAAACTGAATTTTGGTTTTTTTTCCTCGATAAATTCCAAAAATATCTTTGCACAAAAATGTACCGTTATTTTGCCCAAAAATAAACCGTTTTAAATTAATCAGTTTCTCTAATTGCAATTTCTTTGCGTACTAGAAAAAGGTAACGTACAGTGTATAACGATATACAAAGTAATTCCAAACAATAGTTCAATATGTTGCTAGAAATTCAGAAATACAGAATCAAATGATATTGATATAAGGAATAGGGAATGCAGTGAATGATTGCCTTCCTGTTCCTAATCAAAATCAATAAACGATTGTTCGAAAAATTGCCATAGTAATGAAGCACTACAGATTATATCGGAGGTTACGCTTTCCAACCGGACCGGACCATCTGACTAAGGGTTGTTTGCAGCTTCTTTTAAGTTAGAGGAACCACTAGGGCAGAAGACTGACTTGACTTCTGGGTTCACCTACAGCCATTAGCTGAGCATAGTGGAACGGCCTTCACGCCTTGAGTGGCCCTACCAGGAAAATATTCTCCCGATGCACTTACTAGCGGCTAAGAGACCGACTGCAGGACTTGAGGCTGCTGGTTGAACGGAACTTTCTGCAGATTTATGAGGAACTGACGTGACGGGGCCTCCTGGACCTGTTCTAGGCTTTCCTTCTCCAGGGGAATGTGTAACAAAAACAACAACAACAACGCTCTCCAATCTGCGCTTTTTCTTTGAATGGTCGAATGATCGTTGAATGTAATTAGCTTCTGTGGATATTTAGAAACCCATAAACAACAATGCAGTATGGTGTAAAGCAAAACATCAGGATCAACATTTGAGCTGGCATCAAAGAGAGATTTGTTTAGGCCATACCTTCTGCTGACGTGGCATCACTAGAGACCTATCGGGTCTTGAAGAAAGTGTTCCAAATTAACCAAGTCCAGTAGTTATACATTTTAGCAAGTAGTAAACATTCACCCTTCACTGCCATGGTGACTCTTATTGTATGTTGCTTTTGCAATCACATGTTCCCATGTAAAAATAACTTATTTAGGTAATCTAGACTTCCCTTGCAAATATTAAAAAAATATATCATCCTGTTTGCAATTGTATAACTTAATTTGAATACTAATTTCCATTGTTTCCATATATTTGACATTTTTTTTTTTTTTTTTTTTTTTTTCCATTTTTCAGTTCCTCCTGGTCCACCTCAAATTGAGGGTTACCATGATGGCGACATTGTGCAGGTTGGCGATAAATTGAATCTTGCTTGCATCTCCAGAGGTGGGAATCCTCCTGCTCGTCTCATATGGTTTAGGAACGATGAACAAGTGGACGTCACCTACTCGACAGGAGGTCGAGAGGCCACGAATACACATACTTTCACAGTAGGACCGAAAGACAACAAGGCCGTTTACAAATGCGAGGCATCGAATGTTGTTACAAATCAACCCCTGATATCCTCAGTTCGCCTTAATGTTCTTTGTAAGTATTCTGTTCTGTATGATAAAAAAATGAATTTTTCAATATCCGTTTTAAATGCAGAATTGTTCTTATACATTTGGCCAAGAATATTTGATAATAAACCCACAATTCATCCATAAAATCAGTCAAAAATCCGCTTTATTTAGTCAAAGACATTACTGAGACATTTGGTATATAGAGGATTCGATAATATTCAAAATTTTGTACGGTGATTTCAAATTTTTGCAGTTCACGAATACGTCAAAAATATAATAAAATAGATAATGATTGTTCAAAAATGGGTCCAATGATTTTTAAGTCAGATCTGCCATACTACAAAATAATATTTTATAAATAAGTTTTTCAATTGCATAATGTCTGGAATATCAAGCATATCAATATCAGAATAATTAAAAACTGATCATAGAAGAGGAAAAATCATTAAAAAAAAATAAGCTAAAATCACGTTGGAATGTATGGCCGAAATCATTAACTAGATTAACTAAAAGGTACTGTTCATCAGGGTTTTATTAAATGGCAATATTAGCAATTTAAACTTCTAGTTTCATAAAAGAACACGCAACGGTATAAAAATTCCGAGATGATGGACATGCGCTGATTTTATCGCTTATATATAATTTTATATTTTATCATTTATATATAATATTGCTACGGAACTTCTGGGGTTCTTTCTCCGATTTGTTGGTCGATGAAGAAACAGTCCAATAGTAACGGACGAATATTTTTACTAAACACAAATACAAAGACAATAAATACACGGCCGAGACGAACATAGGCAACACACAGCAGCACACTACAATAAAATAGCTCACAAATAGTAATCGGTAGTAATAACAACCACAGCACACAAAACAACCAGACAGAATTCAACAGGAGGAGGGAATCTACGTAACTGCACTCTACGGTCTCTCCAAACTCCTGCAATTTTCCACCGTCCCCTCGCTTTAGCTCTATCCAACTGCCGACTCACTACGACACGACTGACTACTCCACACAAGACTCGATGCTGCTTCTATAATAAGCATCAGGATTCGGCACACAGCTCAATTCAGCAAACGCCTGAGCTTCCCACAAGGCTTGCACTTCGCTGGACTGATACAACTATTCGCCGTTGACTTGCTATGCGTCTCTACACTTTTCGACGACTCTATAAATGACTATATTCAGCTTAGACTGCCGGCCTTTTATAGTTCCTGGAGCTGGGAGGAGAAGGTTCTGGAACAATCAGGCATAGCTCTGTTCCTATTGGCTCAATCGCTAAAATTCTGGAATTTTCCAGTTTTATCTATTTTGTTGCCAAAGTCGCAAAATGGTCGCTAGGTTTATAGCCAAGCACTGGAATCACTGATTCGGACTGACCGATCAGCATCCAACAGAGCTGATCGTAAAACGGTCTTTCCAGTGATTGAACAACTGTGATGGGAAGCAACATTATAGATTTGTAACAATATTTTGAAATGTGAAATCGATATTCATTTTAAACTAAATAATATAAAATTCTTGCCAATCACTTGCAGTAAATACCATTCGTGGACTATCGTTAAACCCAGAAGATTGCAGCTCAGTGCAATGACTGCCAAATTATAACAATTTATTGATATCTTTCTATATGCACCACTCTTTTAATTGCTTTTGTTTGATTTTGAAGCCCTACGTCAGTATCTATTTCGATTATCAAACAAAAAATAAATATTCAATTATAGATAATCTTTTTTCTCTCTCTATCCAGTCGCTCCAACCAAAGTCACCATCAACGGTCCAAAGGAGGTCCGTGTGGGAGACTCCATCACTCTCTCTTGCCAAACAGGGGCCAGCAATCCACCTGTCGAGGTATCCTGGGTGGTAGACGGCCGGCCCATGATGTCCACCCAGTCGGTCACGGAGGACGCTGCAGGGGGATGGGTGACAAGTTCCAACGTCACTGTCTCTGTGTCCAGGCAGGTAAATCTCCTGTAATTGGTTTTAGATATCATTAGAGTTATCAATATTAATGAATTATGTATTAAATCTTTTGGCTTTGATTGATAAACATGTACAGTATACTCCCGAGTATTTGGTCCGTGACTGTCCGCTTACATACTGTCCAGTCTAGTTTTCTTTATCGTAAATAATTGAAGAAGGCAAGGCGTTGCATTAGCAACATTGCCAAGGAATTACATGTAACAGTGAGTTTGATATGAAAACTTTGTCTTTTGGTATTGGTAGGCAAAGAAACGAGTTCATAAAACTTCGGCTTATGTGGCTTTTTTATTATCCGACCTGGCCTTCTACCACATTAGGCCGGATACACGGGAGTGTAGTACTGTATATTCATTTGATGTGTTTAAACTTTTTCTTAAACTGTGATATGTATGTAGTTATTAGTATGGTGTAAATTTATCAGTTTTTAAAAATGGTAAACCTTTTTACTATTTCTGATCAAAATTGATATTTTTTAATAACTCGGAAACAAAAGAACATACACCCACATCACATAGTGGGATCTTAACAATAAGGATCCTGTGAATAAATTTTTCCATCTAATTCAATTCTGTTCTTGGATAAAAGAAAGGGAGATAACATTAGGAAATAATTTTTCCATGTACATATCCTACATTCATTTAATCCTTTTTCATCTGATTGTTTTTCGTGTCTTGATTTATAAACATCTTAAGTTAAGTGCATGTAACTGTAAGTAAAATATCGATTAATATTTGATTATTTGGTCAATGCTTTACTTTCTAATGGAGACCAGTCATATAAAGTTAGTAAAAATGTACATATTTGTCTATGCTTTAAATTACGCGGTATTGTAACTTCACTTTTTTATTCATCATGTAAACTACAAACATATTAAACAGTATCTTTCTTCTATAGTTTTCAACAGTGGAAGAAAATACCGCGATTAGTTACTTGATGAAACAATGTAAAAGGCTTAAATTTCTTGCAGGGTGTATATTACAAATCTTTCAAATGGTGGAAAACTCATTTTGGAGCATAATATTTTCAGAAGTTATCGCGAATAAATGACAAAATTCATCTTAATTAGAATTTTCTATAATTACAAATTTTTTTTTTTTAAATTATTCCGAGTTTCACATTTCTATCCTTTAATGTACATGTTTGGCAAATATAGTAGATGCAAAGTCAAACGGTGTACATCGGCAACATACACACGCACACATTCATTTTTATTATTAGCAAAGATGTAAGCTACACATGCGATTAAATATTTGACAAGAAATGAAAATTATTTGAGTTTTAGTTCCAACAATGTATTGTTATGAATTACCTCCCTTTCCCCCCCAAAAAAAAAACAAATTTTTTTTTTAACTTTCCAAGATTTAAAAAAAAATTGCATCACAATTGATATTATTGAAAAATGCAATGTTTTAAATTTTAAATGGCTTAAAAATCATTTTTGTGGTATAATATGTACAGGATTTATTCCAGAAAGATGACAAAATCTGTTGTAATTTTTAATTAATTAAAATTTTAACTAACATTTCAAAAAAAATTATTCCGAAGTGTATTCCCAGTCTCCAAAGTGTATATGTACCAGATTTGGTATGTCAAACGACCTATCCTGTAAAGTGCAAATAAGACACACATTCTTTATTATTACTCAAGATGACTAAACCGGCCATATTCAATTGTTTAGTTTTTGCTTTATATAACAAATAAATATGTATTCTCAAACTTCTAAACAAGTTTCAATTGATATTTACCATCTTACAGATTACAAAGGAAGTCCGCATATTACCTGATTTTCGCACAATAGTGGTAAAATACATATATATATCAGATATGAGAAAGGGAAAATACTATAGTAAATCTGTTTAAAAGAACTAGTTTTAGAAATTCGTTTTTTTGTGTTTTGTCATGATATGTAAATCAATTGAATGGAAATAACTAAGCCCCATAAAATAAAATTCCATTTCAAAATATAATTTTATTGAAACAATTGTTATATAAAATTGAGTATTACAAAACTGGAAATTTATTAAACTAAAATATATTAACAAAAATTATTTCCACATTCTTGTTATATCACAGATTAGACAGGCAGTAAAAGTTAAAACACATGTCACATAAAGTTAATAAAAATGAGTAAATATTACAAAAGTAAGGCAATCATCCAAAAAAAGAGCACATCTCATTTTCTATTTTCTTTTCATTAAACTACAAAAGTTATTTATCTTCTCTCTCTTTATATAAATTGGAATAACTACTTTAAAATGTAAATACTTGTAGCAAAATATATTATACAGTAGATCACAATTTCGTTACTGATTTGAGATAAACCTTATACAATGTTTAAAAATATTAACTGCTTCTATTTATTTTCAATCAAGTTATTTATAAAAAAAGTGTCATAACTGGCAGATAAAAAAAATTAAATTTTAAATTAGTTTTTTTTAATTTAAAAACAATATATTCGAGAAATAAAAACGTTTTTCACTAAGTACATTGTAATCATTGATTTTGAGCAATAAATTCAGTTATTACGCTGGTATACTAATTCCCAATACAGAGACAGAGGCCTGCATTAAATCCTGAGAATCTAAGCTTTAACCCTTTCCAAGTATTCGTATTGTTAGAAACCGATTTTCAAACAACGCTACAAACCTACTATCTTAAGGAAAATGTCAATACTTAACAATTTTGTCAAAAATTTATTCTAAAAAATGCTAGAAAAAAAGGGGGTATATCATTAAGGTAGAATATTACATTTAGGAATGAAAAAAATTGCTAAATGTTAAATTTTTTTCCCCTGACCTTAAGATTTTTATTCTTCAATGCCACTTTTGACAATGATTGTGATTTCAATTTGTTTGGCTCTTTCATATATATATTATTACTACTTATTTGTTATTATAATTTTATTTATTTTAGTAGTATTTTTATAAAATTAATTGGATTGAATTTCCAGCATTTTATTATTAAATCGATAAAAATTATTTAAAGCACACTATACATGAAAACAAATCTTGTAAAAAATGGAAATGGAATGATATTATTCCAAAAAGAATCTTTTCTATTAACTCAGCAGCAATAGTCGCCAAATGTTTAAGTTGGCATAAATTAATTTTCTATCAGAACTGAAGTCTCCAAAAATACAATCAAGAATAGCAAACATACACGGCACGTTTGGCGAAAAATCACATGATTTTCAAAATATGGCTGTTGAATTTGCAACATTTTTTTTTTTTTTTTTTTTTTCTGTTTAGCTAATGGAGAAAAAATTCTAGCAAAATTTAATTTCAAAGAATCGATAATCCAAAAGAAACAATTGCGATAATTAGTACACAATTTGGCGACACAACATAAATAAATCACTTTGTTTGTAATAAAAAACAAGTGCAGTACACAAATAATATTAAAATATCATGATATAAAAATGCAGCTCAACTGCAGAGATTCAGCTATTCACAAGCTATTTGTGTAAGTTGATGGCGATCAAAACGAGCATTACATAAAATATCCAGTACAAATGAAACAAGTATTCCCAGTAATGAAAAGATTAATTGGCGCATTTTATGACTTGGTGTAATAGATAAGGACAATTATCGATAAGTGGCACGAATAATGGCAACCATTATGGCTAACAAAATAATCGCAATAATTCCGCAGCTGTTCTTATCCGTTTAACTGTGTTATTTTTATTGAAAGTGAAAATTTTAGATACTTAACAAAATAAATTTCATTTTAAATAAAATAATTATAAAATAAAAATCAGTTTTTTCAAACATCTTATTAATGAATTAAAATCACTTAAAATGGCGATTTGTAACAACCATGCTATAATATAAAATACACTTAATGAACATAATAAACACTTCATATGGCACAAAGCAATATGCTAAGCAGGCAAAAAAAAGTTTAAAAAATGATACTTTAAGTTTAAAATTATTGCACTTGGACTCAGAACAGTTGCCAAATGTTTGCTTAAAGTGTATATGTTTTTAAGTGGTAGTAATAAACCGCCAAATTAACAACGATTGGCGAAGAAAAGGCACAATCCTCAATTTGGCGACAGGGCAATACAGTAATTTCTAATCTTGTCCGATTCTGGTATAGCATAAATAGTTTTATATTCTTACAACTCAATATAGTAATTTACAGCAGCAAAGATCTTAATTTGCTTTTTCCACTAAATTGACCGTAATTTTAAAAAGAAATATGAAACTTATCTCAAAATTTCTAGGCCAGCACTGTGCAAATTAGAGCACTCATTGTCACAGTAATCAATGCATATAAATGATGCCCTTTTCAAGATATATCATAACACCAAGATAAAAGTTCAAATGTATGATCCAAGTATATTTAAAAGGAATTGATAAATCGGGACAGAACAACAGTAATATGCATTCTGTATAATGGAATTCTGCACTTAAATTGTAAGTTGTTTCATTTCATAGAACTCTTTCAATGGCCACGAAACATACAGATATATGCATTACAAAATTCATCAATACTCCGGTTATTTGTACCCACATTCTTAAGTATGATATGACTGATTAGAATAAGTTCAGTTGAATATTCTGGGTTAGCAGCCTCATACGAGTCACGTATACACAAATGTTTCATATCAAAAATATTGTCGCATTTTGCATAATCCTCATTCTCTGTCACAGTATGTTTCTTATACTTGGAAAAGTCGGCTGTTAAGCATAAAAAATTTAACAGCCGAAAAACTGCGCCAAAAGGCTACAAAAATTAACGCATCTACTGTGTAAAGCACTGATATTCCTCAATATTTAAAAGTTGAAATAGAGAATTCTATACTCCATCACCAACAAACAAAATGGTCCCAATTATAAGAATGTCTGACTTCAACAACAATCATCTCAATGGATGATGAGACGACTTGGCATAAAGTAGTAAAACTGGATACACAGTATTCTAGATTTAAAATCGATTACAGTTAATATCTTGAGACATTCCTACATTAATTGAGCTTGAAAGGTTCCGACCGTTGCAATTCCTCGTCATATGGAGGAGGGGGAGGTCTGGCGAACTGACTAATGTCCAACCCAGGCATTGCTATTCTCGTTTCAAGCTGTCGTTGAGTCGGTACCTGTTCTGGAGGCTCATAAGGGGGAGGTGGGAAAGGGTACAAATCCCCTTGCTGAACTGTCATATGAGGTGGCTGCTGTTGAGCAAAAACAAACTGTTGATTTTGGGAAGATTGAGGCAATATATTGGGATATTGTTGATTGTGGAACTGTAGATGAGGTTGAGGTGATGCCATGGGATATTGTTGATGAGGCAATGCAGTTTGAAGGCTAGATGGTGGCATTGGAGCTCTTGGTACATTAATCTGTTGTTGTTGTTGTTGAGATGGAGGGTTTGTTATCTGTATTCGAGTTTGTGGGTTAGCTGGCGGTGGTGGATGTGGTGCTGGGCAGTTCCTTTGATGCCTTCTCCTTTTGCGTCTTGCATTCTTTTGTTGTCGCCGTCTCTTGCGTCTGTTTTCTGGTCGTTTCTTTCTCTGGCATGCTCTGGTACAGCATAGACAGAAACCAATGAGAATAGCTAGAAGTATGGCCGCACCAATTATATCAAATATACCTGGAATATTGAAAAATTCAATTAGACAGTTTCCTTAAATACATAAATATGTCTTGTGAAAATTTTCAAAAACAATGATACTATTTTATTCTCAAAATTCTGGTTAGACTTAAGAACACATAATTATCTTATTGTATTACTTCGCGGCACTTTAATTAGTTGCATGGCTAATTAAAGCTAATTAATTTAATAATAAAAATGATAGTTTTTTTTTCTTTCTTTTTCCCTACAGAAGAAACTTTTTAGATTGCTAAATGTGGCCATTAGTCACTAGGAAGAAAATTCATATTTAATAGAGTATTGTTTTCTATGGGTTACTAAAATTATTAGTAGGGCTCACATAGGATTAAGATGCGTATAAATTATATTTGAAAATCATTAATATTTTTCTCTGTTTATTCAGATAGCTTTAAAATATGGATGATTTTGCATTTCAAGAAAAACACTTTAATAACAAATTACAATAAAATTATAAAATTCTTTTAAAGAATACCAAAAACGCACTATTATTTTATATAAATGTAAAATTGCGAATCAGTGCCTTTTATTTTTCTCATTTAACTTCGGATCATTTATTATTAATTAACAAAATTCTTTATTTATTGCATTTTTTATTAAAGAAATCAGGGTATTAATCAAGAAATGTTAATGAATTTTTTCTTTCTTATATAAAAAAACATGCTAAATTTTAATGAATCTCCGAATCTAAACGCCTCCGAATCAAAAAAATAAATAATAATAATAAATTAATAAATAAAGTTGAAATTATGCAGTCAGTTAAAACTGTAACTCATAAACCTCGAAAAATTAGAGGCATAAATTTTGATGAAGACTTCAGACAAGAATTGCAGAATTCCATTCAATTTCGAACGAAATCTGTTAGCAGGAAGTCTGCCTATTGACGCCATAACTCGCACGCAAATAGCAAAATACTTGAAATTCAGCATGCAGTTTTATCATTATTAAAAAATTTCAATAGAAATGTGCCGAATCCATCTATGTATCTGCAAACACGTAAGCACGAAAATGCGTCGAAAGAAAGCAAATAAAATATGGCATGTCGCTTTGTCACCGTGATTATAGATCTGCCTTTAAATTCTTCAAAAATCTCAAAGTCCATACTCAGTTTTCTACTATATACTATAAAGCACAAAACACCTGTAATGAAAGTATACGAAAAAAGTCCTAGGAGAAACTACTGCTTCTTAATTAATTTTAGTTAGAAATTTGCGAAACATAATTATTTACTTTTAATTTATTATTTATATTTTATCTATTTATTTGTAACTATTAAATTTAATCGCTTTACACAATTCTAGTAAGAAAAAAAAAATCAAGATATGTAAGTATTAAATATCCAATACTAGAAGTTTTGACTCGATTTAATTTCTATATAGTTTATTTAGTAACAAATTTAGCATATTTTCCTAAAAAAGTATATTTAAGCATTAAATTTTGACAGACATTAAAACCGCATTATTTGAGTAAATTTATATCCATTTTGTTAATTGACCTCTCTAATGGAGTTAAATCCCATGATACTGTAATGCTATGCAAAACTTTAAAAAAATGTCTAGGTGATTTATTTCAAATTGCTCGTAGACGTTTGAACTAATAAAATTTCATTTTCTAATTCTTCGTGTAAACTGAGCAGATAATAAGCAAATTCGGTCTTCCTGAGCTTTTAATAACTCATCCACTCCAAAAAAACGCAATTAAATATTTGAGGAAACAAGAAGGACGATTTAAATGCTGTTGGAACAAAAATTACAAGATACTATTGTTAAAAATTATGGAAAAAAGTATTCAAAAATTTACACAAACTAATTGTTTGATTAAAAGAACAAGTTTTAAACAGATCTGACAAAAGTTCCGAACAAAAAAAAAATTTAAAAAAACCTTAGGAATTATGCCAAACATAAAAACTGAATAATAAGTAAAACAATAATCATATGAATAAATTTGTTATAAAAAGAACTTGAAATGTTAAAAATAATGTAGAATTATTAGAAAATTCATTGATCTCAAGAATGATAAAAATTTGATACCAAAAAGAGCGTGAAATATCTGACAGAAAATGCCACGTCTGAATATAAATTAATTTAATGCAATAATATCAAGAGTTAGCCAAACGTCAAATTCATTTACTTTTTCGTTAAAATTAAAAAAATTTAAAAAAAATGACTTAAGATGCACTTTTTGGTAGCTATAGAGCGTACACATTCTCCCTTAATGCTGGTAAAATTAAAACAGAATAGCATCTTCTGCTTACATAGTAATGAGGATTTCAAGCACTCGTTGATGATTAATAATTGCCATCCTTAAGTCATAACCGTCAAACATTTCATTTTTTTAAATTTAATAAATGTCTACTTATTTCAGTTGTGAGGCTCAAGAGCACTGTTTAAAAACTCCCTCACAAATGAGTTATTAAAAAAAAGTCTTTCAAGAAAAAACATTTGAAATATAAAGCTTTGGTAAAAACAATAAGAATAAATTTTGAGCTTACACGCTAGTTAAAAACAAAGCAAAAGTGGAAAATCATGCATATAATTTATGCAAAAATATGAAAGAAATAAAATATCAGCTTTTAACATTTATTCATTATACCTATTCGAATAATCATGAGCATTTTCTCCCCTCAATATTTAATTCAAATTTATGTATACATTTTATACAAATAATAGTTCCAGAATTTTTCTCTAAAATACATCATATCAGAAACAATGAAAATTATCGTGAAAATTAATATCAAAACTTTGCAGTAAAACTTGCTAGATTCCAAACTGAAGATTCCACAATAAAAGTTTGATTGTATTAAAAAATTTGAAATATAGAAAACTTGACTTAGAAATCAATACAATTTGAGAAAATGACAATATTTAAAATAAAAAGTGCAAGATCAATTTGTTTTCAATACATAACTTATCAAATAATACATAAGTAATGAAGCAATTATATCTTTTAAAAGGAATAACTTTTAAGTATTTAAAAATTTTAATAAATAACTTTATTAAATATAGATTTATTAATTTAATAGCATACTTAATATAAATTATTTATCAATAATTTATAACTCTGGCATATAATTAATTTTTATAAAGTAGTAGTTGAACTTAATTAATAATACAATATTAATATAGATTTTAAAAATTAACATACAAAACAAGAAACACAATGATTTTTTTAAAATGGTTAGTTGGGCTATAAACCATTATAATTGAAAAAATAAATCTGAATTATTGAATGCTATGTTCTATAACTCAGATTAATTATATGGACAATAATCTAAATAATCAATGAATACGAATTCAAAGAATCTAAATTAAACACAATTCAATGTAGTATATTTATTACTTTCAGTTTTGAGTGCAAATTCTATTAAATAACTTAGTTAATTTTTTTAAAATATTTTCCAGATTAAAAAATATATAATTTTTTTTCTGACTCAAAACCTCAAATGATAGATCAGTGTTTAATTCTATTGTCTGCTTATTTGATTCCTTACATTTTAGGTGTAACTGTAAATTTAATATTTGTCGCATTTGAATAATATAATTAAGATTTAACACAATCAAGAAATGTAAAATGAATTTAGAAGAAAATTTTATTTTTGTAAATTACATAATGCACACAATATTTTTTTCAATTAATGAATATTTACTTAAATATGCATTCTTTAATTTAAATTTTTTTTAAATACATAGAAACTATGAACAGATTTCTCCAATAACAGTTCCTCAGAGTTCTCAAGTCTATTTTTAAAACATAATAAAATAAATCAAAGACTATGTGCATACTTGAAGATGAGTGCGGAAAAATGGGGGGGGGGAGAGGAAAGCAATTTTCTTAAAGTTGGTATTTGATTTCACATATACTCCAATATATGAATTTGATTTTCTTCTAAACTTTAAAAATCTATGCTAACTTTTTAAAAAGCTAATCATCATCTTTTCTTAAATTCTTTCCTTACATACTGATGACATTTGTAATATATTTTAAACAAAAAATACAGGTCATAAATATTTTTCATTGTTTCAATTCAAAACCAATATAAAACAAAATTAACACAACAAAGACAGAGAAAAGTATATTTATTTCTTAAAATGCATTCTTACAAAATTCTAAATAGATATAAAAAGGAATATATTTACAATAATTGAAACACCAGACTCAACTGATACACATTAAGAGCACAGCTCAATGAAAAAAAAAAAAAAAAATACATAAAACAGAAGCACTGCTATTTCTCATCAAGACACATAAATTATGTTCACACAATTCCTAAAGCTGATATCTAAAAGCTAATCATTTCAAGCTTTTTTAAATTTTAATTATAAAATACTTCAAAAGATTCTTTATTGCCAGCTAAAAGGTTGATATGTTAAAAGCTATAAATCTTTATATAAATCACAGATATTCAGTACTACTGTTATGAACAATGAGAAAAACAATGGCAGCAGCACTTAGATATTATTGAAAATTCATGAGATTTCTTAGGTAAAACTGCAGACATTTTTTATGTAAATACAATTCAAAAATAGAGCATTAATAGCCACACGCTATTTAAATGTGCATATGAGAGAAGCTTCATCTTTGTTTTAAAACACTTTTGGACAAACTATTCCTGTTATTTATTGGTAGTCAATATTTTTGTTGCAAGATTGCATAAATATATTGAAATTGAATGCAGTAAGGCTTCTTAGCCATTATCATTTTTAAATAATAAAAATATTATTTGATATTTATTTATTTATTAATCCAATTTTTTATCATGATCTCAAAATTTAAAGTGTAATGTAAAAAAAGATGGGACAATGATTATTTAACGAAGCATCTTAAATCAATGTTGCTTTCATAATAGTTTTTCCCTATTATAATTATATTGGAAAGCTGGAAAAAACACTTAGAGCTAAAGTTCTAAAGGTCTTAAAAATAAATGCTTGCGATCCCAGGTGAGGATATGACCCATAGTAGCAGAAACCCTGACTTACATGACAGATAGGCTACTGGTCAATAATAGATGTAAAAACTACATTACCTGTGATTTTTAAATACATCTTATATAGGAACAAAATCTTACATATTTACAGTGTGTTGAGATTCATAAATAAGTTAATCTAAGCATCTAATATATATTCTAAAATAATATTGCATGAGACATCTTTCTCAATATTGAACTAAACTTATCTGACACTTAATGTAGCCATTAGAGAAATAGGGCATGTGATCTGTAATATTTACAATATTTAACAACACAATTATTTCAAGTTCGTCCAGAAGTAATGCATTTATTGGACTAAAAAATAAATAACCTCATTAAAAATACAGTTTATCCATCAAAAATTGCATTCATTTTACTAAACAATAGTCTATACTACATTCCATTCCATTGAAACAAATGGACGATCCTTGATTACATTCAAGACAAACTTCCCTTTACAAAATGTAAAAATATTGCATTTTAATACCCCATGAGCAAGCACATGGAATGTTTGTTCATAGTAACTGCTTAGAAAAAATTACAAATTGTATTCTTAAAAAAATGGAAGATCAAACCATAAGTATAAAATGTTTTATAAAACCTAAATTATGATGACCTTACAACCACTGAGAATATAAATATATATATATAAATAAGGCAAGCAAAGGAATTAACAATTCTTTAGTTATTAAGACTCAAAATTAAAAAGGATACAAAAATAAGACACAAAAAAATCATTGGCAGTTCTTTCACTTCGTTCATAAAGATACATAAGTACAATTTGTACTCTATGAAAAAATGAAAATGATTTTTAAAATTGTAAATAATACTTTTGCAAATATTACCCTGTTAAGTTGAACTACAACTTTTTCTATTAAAGAAAATAAACTCATTTGGTTTCTCCGAAATTATATCATGAAAATAATATTTTGAAATTAATTCCAAAATCAAGTAAAAGTATGTGTCAAACTCAAATAATTTTGGTCACACACACAAAAAAAAAAATTGTTTAAACTATTTTAGCTTTTTAATACAAATCAGACTATTTTTTAATGACATCAATTCGAAAATGAAGAAATTTTGGAATTTTTTATCAATTCAAACAATATTTAAAATAAAATTTCAAAAAGGAAAAATGTATTCAAAATTCCTTATTCTATAATTTTGTTTATAAAGCTTTATATACAATACACGTAGAAGGCATGCCTTCTCTATCAAAAAATTTATGAAATATTTTAACAGTCAAGAAATAAAAACTATCATAGCACAATTTCACATTAAACATAATTCAATTTTAACTTATAAAAAATATATCAAATTTATCTTTGCCTTCACTGAGCCAGTTCTGTATGTTCAATCAGCTAGCACAGTTATTCATCATTTTTTTAAAATATGGTAAAAATTTTTTCCAAATTTGAAAATTTTGATTATATGCCAAAAAATTGGTTTAGACAATTTAAAGTTGACTTTTAAAAGAGTAAAATTAAAATATCAAAATAATTAACCACTTCGAGGGTTAACATATTATAATAGAAATCTTTTGTACAAAGGAACTAATTTATAATTATTTCTTTCAAGGAACAAAAGGGGGGAAAAACCTTGTAAATTACATCTTTATTATATATTTAAACACTGATAAGGAAAATTTACAAAGATTTATTATGAAATGACGTGAAAATAAATGCTAAAAATTGGATATAAAGTCCGAAATACAGCTTTGTCTACCTATAAAGTTCGAATAAATTTAAATTTTTTTAATGCTTTAAAACATTTAGTTTTGCCTTATTCTTTATAATAAAATAATAATGCAAAAATTTGGCATGCATTATCCACATTATTATCATAATTATTATTTTCAATAGATTTCAATGATTTAATTCCTGATTAATAGCATTCGTTATTAATCATATTTTTAAATAGAAGAAATGATTCTCTAATAAACAATTTTCATTTTAACTATGCCATTTTTTATATCAAGGAAAAAAACTGACTTTATTATGCAATCCTGATATTTATTTTTTATATGTAAATATGACTTAGAGTAATTTAAAAAAATCATGAAGAATATTAAAACTAGTATATACATATGAGATTCATTATTTTTGTCTGTTATCTATTCAACCTGTTTTCTAGATATACAATGTTTATTTGAATTGCAAGCAAATAAGCATTGAAATGCAATGTTTATTTGAATTATCAAGTATTTTATCATGTGACAGATAAAAAAACATGATAAAATATTCAGTCTTTTAAATAAAGATAACCTTTGCAACATAAAAGAAAATTGCAGATCTACAACATGAAATCGTCAGTTTAAATTAGAATAATAATTTGTAATAAATGGTAAATTGAAAATAACTGATAAATAAATTTGATTTATATAAATGGCAACTAGCTTTAAGATTTGAGCAAAATAATATTAAATGATATGCAATATTTCTCTTTTTTGCAGCAAATAAAAAAGTTGAGTAACTCAAAAGCAATAATTGAATTACATTTAAAAAAAATATTTGGTCTTTGTAATTTCTTATGCTATTATATTATTAATGTTACATATTTAACACAAGTTCTAAAGAAGCTAGATTTTCTTACAGTTACGTAAATGAATTATTTTTTGCATTACAGTGAACCTATTATATATTTTTTTAAATATTATTCATTAGATTTAAAAAATCATTTTTGAATTATTAAATGATTTTCTACATAGAGGATTAACTGTCAATCAAAATGTAATATTTTTCATAATAGAAAGAAAATGAAATGTTAATACAATAAAATACATTTGCAATAAGATCAAAAAAGCAACTTAAACGTGAATTTTTTAATGCATTTATAGAAATCTCCCTGTATTAATCCCATAATCTCTTTTTAATAAATTCAAGTTACAAATCTGTACTTTTCTTAACAATGTTGCTATCTTAGCAAACATTGTAGTATATACCAAAATTCATACAAATCACATGAAAAAGTCAGCTTCCACATCCAAGAAGAAAGAAAAAAAGTCGAAAGAAAAAAAAGAAGATGCCATCAAAGTATTTATGGTAGTGGAGCACTTGGCACATAATTAGGATTATACTCAGGTTGCCTTTCCGCCGTTTCCGTTTGTTGAGGTATTGGAGGCAATGGGCAATGAGGAGGAACAAGAGGGTTGTAATTGACCACTGGATAAGGTGCCTGACCACCCATTGGTGGTAGCTGAGGAGGTGGATGTGGTGGATAGTAACTCATGGGTGGCTGTGTGGCATTTGCAGGATAAGGTACAGGGCCCATTGGATATTGTGGTGGTGGAGACTGTGGTGGATAATAACTAGGTGGAGGCGACATTTGTTGATGAGCTAGAAGTGTCTGTGCATCCACAGGTGGAGGTGCATGCTGTATTACAGGTGGTGAAAGTGGTTGGGTAGCTTGAGTGTCAATAATTATAGCTCCTGTTGTTGGTTGTTTACAGCAACAGTCCTTGCAGCATTTACAACATTTGCAACAACAATATATGACACAAGCAAGTAGGCATACAAAAATAGCAATTGGTGCTATAGTGATGATAATTTCATCCATACCTGCAAAAAATTAGTTAAAAAGTTATAATTTAATACAGAAATAGTAATAAAAAAAGAGTGATTTATAATTAATATTTTTTAAAATTCAAATGGTTTTACAATGTTAAATATAAAGAAATATTAGTTTTGAAGAATAAAGAAACAAATAGCATATAAACCTTGTAAAAATTACAAAACCATTTTTTAAAATTGAATAAAAATTCCACTAATATTTTTCTTTTTCAACATTTTTTTTTTTTTTTTTTTTTTTTTTTGTAATGATTACTAATTTAAAACATTTAAATAAATTTTAACAATTTTCTCTTTGGTTTAAAGCTGAGAATAAGTTTATTACTTTATGTAAATAATTAAATTAAGTACAGTAACTGAAAACACATATGTGTGCATGCATGCAAAAAAAAAAAAAAAAAAAAAAAAAAAGAATATATAAATTTTAAAAGTTTATTACGAAAACATTAAATCTAAAACTATTAATAAAGAAAAATTAATTTTAAAACTTTTCAAAAAAGATTTTTTTTATTAAAATGCCTATACTAATAATACACAAGACAGCAAGAAAGATTTCATAATAAATGTATATTCATAAACCTATCTTTAATTATGTTATTGCTAATTCATGCCATAAAATGTTTTTACTGCTTCAACAGATATATGAAAAACAATTTAAATATATTAAAACAATGGGAATAAAAAGCATATATTCCATTGAAAAATAATTACCTATATTTTCTTTTTATGTTGATTTTCAAAATAATCCAGGAAATGTATTCTGTACTGCAACAATTATATTATTCATCAAGAGATGCCATGCCTGTCAAAGATTCAGTGGTACTCCTTTTTTTAAGGAGTTAAAAAAAAGGGGCAGCACTGCATCCAGACAGCTTGCAAAAGCCATTTCTTCATACAAAAAATATTTAGTAGACTCAAAAACAGTAGATTTTTATGTTAATTAAAATTCGTACTGGCAAATATGTATCTTACCAAATATTTAGCAAATTAATTCTGTGGTTTTTACATACATAAATTAACCCTCATATGAATTCTGTAAATGCATAAATACCTTTGCATACCCCTGTCAAATTAATACTATGTGGATTTAATAGGGTTTTTATTAAATATTTTTAAATATGGTCCTAATTTGAAATAAATTCCATGCCACATCTTCTTGAAATAAAAAGAATTTCTAATTTAATGAAATACCAATGTTGAAACAATTTTATTATATTCAGATTTGGAGCTTTGAAAGCATCATTTAAAATAAGATCATTCGTAAATATATAAACATATATAACAGGATATAGTAAAACAAGTTTTCATTCTATGCAAAATAATAATTTGTTCTTCTATTCCTATATAAATAAAAATTATGGTTCTGTTTCGAAATAATTTCACCGTTACAAATGTTATCATTAGAATATTTATTTGATCCTTTCCTCCATTAATAACTATCAAATTTGAATATATATCTTAAATCATTCCCTGATAAGTAACTCATTTAGCTTAACCCTAATTCCAAATCCGTAATACATATTTCAATTATTTATATTCAAAACTGGCATTTTTCAAATTATAAATTCTTTATTCCATCATTACTAAAGAAAAGCATCATTTGCAGCATACATCAATGCATATAATTATTTAAGGATTTTCATTCAGGTTTGATACATAAAAATTACTATTATCAGTATATGAGATGTTAAAAATCCTGGATCAATTGAGCAAATACATTAGAGCAAGTTTTAATATCTTCTTAATAGTTCAAATGAAAGGAAAAATTGCATCTAAAATATTAAAACAAAAAAATGTTTCTTACAATTTATTTTCATTTGTTTTTTAATGAAATAGTTATTTTACTGGCATTATTCAGTTTTATCTTCATCCTTAAAAACCAAATACGAATAAGAGAAATGAACTCCATACTTATGCAAGTTATTTAAAATATAAGCCGCATTTGTACCTTATTATTTATTGAGTAATATTCTGAATGTGTCAACCTTACTTATTACATTGAAGAATAATTAGTTTAGTAACTATTCATAAAAATAAATATATGAATTGTAAAAACAGTTCCATGTTCAAAGATACTGTGAAAGACATTCTACACCTACTATTTCTTCTAAGTTCACCAAGCATTTTGTACACAGGATTATTTTCAGTACCACAAATATTTTACATATATTTGGAATTGGTTAATTTGAGAGGACAAAAATTCTTAGATTGGCTACTTATAATTAGGACATAAAGTATGCAAATAATTAAACATTCGAAACAATTTAAATATATATTCTTTAGTTTGAATTAATCAAAATAAACTCAAATTCTAGGTGATATTTCTGCATTACATAATAAGAAAACTCCTAGAACGAGATATAAATAAATCGAAATCATAATCGATTACTACTTAAAAATGTAAACGTAACAGATAAGCATAAAACATAAAAGAAAGATATTCATGCCTTGAAAGTATCTAAAAATTTGGCATAATGAACTTATACTAATAGGCATTTATTAAATGGCATAGTCAGTAGGATTAGTCAACAGATTCTATATTGAATGGAAATACATCACACAGCTTTAGGAGACCATAGTCCATTTGGAATTTTATGTAATAAGATTTTTTTTATTTGATAAAATTTCAGCGAAATTATATATTTATACTATTTTAAATATCTATTTTTGTACTTTGAACTACAAAAGTCAACTTAAAAATTTTCTGATTCTCAATTTTAAAATATGTTTCTGTTAACATGCACTTTATTAAATTGTCTAAAATTTCAATCATTTAAAAAAATATCAGAAATGAATCAGTGACTTACTAATTAAAAATATAACTGTAAGTGTAATAAATAAATACAACATAAGCAAAAAATGCTTTGAATAAAATTCAGTTTAAATTTATTCTAACAGATATCTATTATAGCAGGAAAAAATATTCTAATTTAAAAATGATCAATTTCTGCAGTATTTTTATTCAAATTTTCTTAAGTTTACATAAAATTATTGTGTATTACAAAGAATTCTAATATTCAAATGTTTAAATCAATAATTCTGAAATTCGCATCAAAAATATTTATGTCTTAAGATGAAAGAGTTCCTTCAAGTTTGTTATTACTAAGAGAAATGACAATATGCAAATAAACTTTTATAAAAATAATTCATTGTGTTTATTATTCTGATGGTTAAATAGCTCTAATATTATTTTATGATATTATTAATAAATGCTGTAGATATTTTGCAGAAGTATTCAATTGTGTTTGAATATTGCAAATAAGTATTTAATAGATAAAAATTTTTATTCATACAAAAGTAAATATATTGTTTTTAGTTACTTTTCTGTTATTTCAAAACAACCATATTACAGGTATTTGGCCAATTACATGTAAATCTAATTTTACACTCTTTCACACACTTTGGCTACTGCCAGTTAAGGGAAGAGTATTTTCATTTGAACATTTCTGCAACTTAAAGGTTTTTAATGAAATATGCTATTCTATGGATAAAATTTAGAATGTTTATCTGCTCAGATATTTCAACTTCTAATATGAACTCACAAAGCAGTATTAAAAGAAAATTCCAGGTTGACAGCTACCCAATATTTATTTTTCTCAATTTTTAAGAACCATTTTAAAAGATTTACGAGTTTAACAAGTTTCTTCAGATGAACTATAATTTTTCACAATGCTTCCAAATTTATAAAGATAATGGAAATTCCTACCATTCTATAAAAGTTTAGCTGATAATACCGAATAAGTAATCAGTACAATGAATTCTTAAATGTATAAATTTACCTCTGCATAGATTATTTAATAAGAAAAATCTATTAAATAACATTTTTTATATTAAAAATGCTTTTAAATAGCTTTTCAGAATTTCAATTTCAATATTTAGTACATATATTCACACTTAGTTTATCAAATTCATCATAAATTTGTACAAATATTAAGGAAATTGTTATTTTATCAACAATAAGTATATTAACATAAAAATATTATGTAGTTCAATTTGTAAGTACAGCATTGGAAATTAATATGTCAGATTAAAAGATGTGTACATATAAGGTAACATGTGCATTTTTCTTACAATATGTATTCAATTAAATAATACGGCTCTGAAAACAAAGTTATTAAGGAACTGATTCTAATATTAGTGGCTCCGTTTCAACAATACTACTAATTTATAATCAATGATAAAATACAGATTAAGAAATTATAATTTTCTAGAACAAAAAGTGATAATTTTGAAATCTGTGCTGTGCATTACAGGTTTTTTTTTTTTTTTTACAAAACAGGAAATTATTATTATATCTTGATATGTTAGGCCTTTCGCTTGACATAGGCGAATTAACATAAAATATTTCCAGGGCTTCATTTAAACAAATAATGAATCGAATGATTAAATTAATGATTCTAATTAAGAAGCTAAATAGTTACATACGACAACAATTCAGTTTACACTTTTCAATTAAAAAAGAATGTCAACTTCTTTTCGGTAACGACCTATTCATTACAAAAGAGAATTAAGCTATTGTTTAAATGAAGTTCTCGAAATAAGTTACAGAGGAAATGAGAATTAATCTATAAAAAAACTACTTTACCCATGGTTGTCTTTTGTTTAGTAAAAAGCTATGACAACGTCTATTGTTTTTCTACTCTACTTATTCTGTTAATAACAAGTCCATTCCGTCATTCCAGTTCCTGCATTTACCAACAGTACTAACTCCAAATCTGATAATTTGGAATTCCTGAAAAGCCTTGAATTGATTGGTTCGTTCTAGACAACAAAGTGGTTTCTCTTCTAACTGCGCATGCTCTTGTTGGTGAATGCAGTTCTTTATCTAAATGATACTCCCAAACAGATGATTGCATAGCCTTGAATACTTTATTTATTACTCATTTTATGACAATTACGAACCTAAATTTTCTTGAGTTTTAGTTCTAGAAATGCAATGTTGATTGTAATTAATTAAAAATAAAAACATTATTAAAATAGAATGGTAGTAGAGGATAATGCACAATTTTTTTAACTTTTCGGCTTTTTTCATGCAAATTTTAAGTTAATTATAATTTCGAAAGAACAACTGCAGGATATATCATATCAAGGATTACAGAAGTATTTAAAGTAAATTGCAGAAGAAATAACTGAAAGAATTATAATAATAATGTAAAATAATAAAATATATCATAAAGAATTCTTTGCAGATTATAGCACTATAGTCTGTTTTAAAGCAAAAAATTATCATAACTTCTTTATTTTTTTAAACCAGTGTTAATATCTTTTATTCAAATATTAATTTAATATAAATAATAAATTTAATATGAATAAATAATAATAATAAGTAATATAATAAGTAACTTCATGTTAATTCATAATGTAACTTTATTCATTGATAATATATTTTAAAAACTTATTTTACAATATAATTTAAATTTGGTTCTTCAAAATTTCTTAGTAAGAGGTAGATTTCTATATTTATGTTAGCACACAATTTTTGTGTTATAGATTCTTGTTGCTTATGCAATTTGTTCCTACCAAGGAAATTCTAAAATATTGTTCCGGTATCTTCGTGATATTTTTATAAGATATTTAGGATATCGAACAACATTGTGGACATATCGTTTAACATATGTAGTTCATAGTAAAGTATAGTTTTTTACATGCAACAAATTCTATCTCATTTCATCCTAGCACAAATATTCTAAAATATCGTTGTCATATCTTTATAATATTATACGGCATTTAGAATAATGAGCAACGCTGTATACATATCGTTCAAGATCTTGTTCTAATAACGGTAAATATATTTAAAGTTATGTTTTCATTTAAAAAAAAAAAAAAATTCATTTATTTATTTATTTGTTTTAAGGGTTAGAAAAATGTTGTTTTAAAGGATTAAAAATCCATTACTTGAAGTAATGTCGAAATATCAATCTATTAGTACAAAATGCCGAATAATAGTATTTCAATTTTAATGACGTAGCGATCAGGTATTAAGGGTGGTATGGATGCTCCAGATACCAGTCTTAGGAATTGAACACGAAGACAAAACGATATTGTGTGTACGATATTTTTTAAAATTAAATACGACAAATGAGTGAAAAAATAAGTATACTCTAATTACTATCGATCTTGGCTAAATCACTGATGATGATTGAGAACGAAAAAATCATATCATATTTTAGCCATTTAGCCTCACTACGCCACTGTGCAATATCATCATAATCAGAATAACCGATCAATATTAAGAGATATTGCACAATATCTTTTATGATTAGGATTATTCCGAAAGAGGCGACTTCTTTCTTTATTTATATTCAAGAGCTGGGCGTCTTATGGTTCGTGGTGAATCTTATTATAAACAACTGCTATAAGTAATTTCATTTTTCTCAGAATTATTTGAAACATGTGTTGAAATAAATTAAAACAAAAAAATTTGTTTTCTTCCTATTTTGAAATTAATTTAGGATGCAGTAGATCTTCTAGCACCAGAATCAAAAATTTGTGTACGTCATAGAGTTTTTATTAAAAATTATATCTAAAAATTTAACTTCCTTCAAAATGTTTTCTTAATCTAAATCTAAATTCTAAAATCACAAAATATTAGTGATGATTCTTAAAATACCAGTATTGTTAATTAGTGAATTAATCATTATTCATGTTAGAAATCTTTACATTTGCTTTTGAAATAATTATATTAAAAGAAAATGAGAAGTATTGACTTCTTTATATTTTTTAACCCAGATAGCACAGCCTTTCACACAATATTGTACTATATTATATTGAACAATATTAAATAGTATTGCGACTTTGATCAGAGTCGTACAATATTTGTGTGATACTAGGGGGTGACAGAGTGTGAATGCGGGAATACGTCAATGGTTTTCATTCAATCGATTAAATAATTTCACTGAAATTGCAGATTTTTAAGTGTTTACACATTATCTTTTCTGAGTGTAATATCACGGTGGATTAAAATTTAATAATTCGCACACGTTCGAATTCAAAATTTCTTCCCATTATTATACGAAATTTCGGTTCGTTGCTAGGAACAAATACGAAACAGTTGCAAATTCTGATTTATAATGAAACATTTTTTTAAAATATGTATGATAATCTTGCTTCAAAATCGGGCGGACTTCTAATGATAGTATAATTGTTTTTACTGAAGTTTTTTTAGATCTGTTGTTAAAATATTCAAGTTGAAATTTATATAGCTGTTTATTTGACCTTCACTTTGTTTAATTTTATATTTTATTTCGATATCTACTCAGTCAATGGTGTCTTTTAAAATATTCCAATTAATCCAAAATAATCCAAAAAATGTAAAGAAACCTTGAAAATCGTAGAATAAATATAGTAAGGTAACAAATTCAGAATAATAAGCACACTCTTTAATAATCAAATATATTCTTCGTGTATAAAGAAGTAGTAATCATCTCCTTTTAAGATGATAGAAAAAATAATTGTTAATGACTAATCTTCAAAACAAAAGGTGAGATAACAAAGTAAATATATTAATTTTAATTCCATCCAAATTTGTAAAATATAATGATAATTATTAAATGCATTTTTACAATGTTTCCAAAAAAAATTGCAATCAGCAAAGAAAATATTTAGCTTATTTGATATCCATCTGACGGTGAAGACTGGAAAAACCCAAAACTGGTCGGATCAGATTGCAGATGGCCTTAAGTTAATGATCAAAATAATTAGAACAGTTGGTATTACTCGACTTAATCGTTTCTCCCGTTACTTGATACCAAACCTCAGAACTAGGCAAGTTATTTATTTGATGCCATGAATGAAAGGAAGATGTCTCTTTAAAAAAAAAAAGAAAAAGAAAGGAACACGGTAAAGTAATTCTTTATTCTATGAGCTGCTCAGAGAAAGATTACTTTTAACTTTCTCGTTTAAGTAGCACAGATAGAGAAAATATAGCAACCGTAAAAAAAGAAAATGATCTTGTGACTTTGATGAGTCAATGTTTGAATTAACTCGAAAAAATATATATATACTTACTATCATGTCAGCTTATCTATTGTTTGTTTCATTATCCCGAGACTAGCACTTTTCAGCGTTTGCATTTAGCTAGGGTGGGGCAAGCAGAAAGATGAGCGGTTATTACACCTCTGAGTTCCTCGAATAACCTAAATGTAAAAATATCCTCTTTATCCTTCCTCTCGCCCCTTTTTTGACGAAATAAGCTCTCCCTGATGCATGAACAAAAGCGCTAAGGGTTTTAGAATCCGAGAACGAACAGTGTTTATGTGTATAAGAGGACAATAAATCAAAGCCACATAGGATATAATGAATGAAATTCACCATACGGTAACTGCTTCCAAATAATAGTTCTGTGTATATTAGTCAGTTGAAAAAGTTGTTTCTTCTAACAAAAAGTTTTTGCTATTTACTTTCTCGTATACGAAGTATATAAAGAGAAAATATTGTAATTTCCAAATCATTCGAACACGAAATTTTGGCAAATCTTCGCGTTTCAGACCCCCTTGAATGCGAAAAACACATTTTTGGTATTATGTCCATGTTTGTAAATAAAATAACTCAAAAACGCTTTGTGCTTTATAGACTTTCACCAAATTTGTAGATTTCAGTCAAATTTTGAACGAAATCCAGTCAGAGAAAGCCTGTCTACCCGCCTATCCGAATATAAGTTAGCGCGGTAACTCCAAATACAAAAGGAAGGTAAAATATGATACACAAATTTAACAACTATAGCGTAGATATGTGTTAAATTTAGAATCAAATTGGTCACAGGTTTGTCTGTCTGTCGGCCTGTACTTTCATTTGTAAACACGATAACTGGTTTTTCGGTTTGTGCTTTTAGAATTACAATTGTAGTTTTCGGTCAAAGTTTAGTTTTTAGTCTGCCGGGGGAAAAATTACCAGAATATACATTCGATTTTCTGGTATTTATATGTCAATCGCATCCCAATGATTAATTTCCAAAAATCGTACTCTAATAGGGTCTTTCATAATTATTGTTAGTCAATGACATACAGTTAATAATACACAAGTACATTTATTAGATAGACATTATCTCAAATATTTCGAGAACATCACTGGTACTGTTTTCATTGTAATTCGAAAATACAGAGTCGGATTCTCAAATTATTAAATTAGACAACTGCTTTGGAACTTTGTAAATCTGAGGGCCCTGAATTCGCAAGTTATTTATTTATTTGCTGTACTTTCTAAATAATTTTGTTTTCATTTTATTTAAAAAGGCAGTGTGTTAGAATTTAATCACTTTGAATTTTATAACATTCTTCACAGGATTCCTTTTTTTAAAACAATCTCCTAAGTGATGAATAAGAATATTTAACTTGTGTTAAAATATTTATACATTTTTTTTCGTATTTAAAATTATTTAAAAAAATCCTTTTTATTCACGGTACAGCGAAATTAGTTGACTTGCGGTTGAGCCACAGCATAACATGACAAAAAAAGGTTATATTTGTGGCTTAAAAACAGTTTATATTGACATTAAATTAAAGTTAATAAAAGTATCATTTTGAAAACTAAGGAGAAAAGAGCCTCGAAATATGCATTCTATAAAGATCGTTAAAATGCTTTATCCGACTTTGAATATATTAACTACAATTCTAAATATTTTGTCAACATTCACATAGTCGTTCACTCCGAATGAGAATATTTTAACACGTTGACTGCACGCTGAATGTCTTACAATGTAATTTATATAGACGGCCGGTCGCCGATGACCCCTACGGCAGTCAAGGTGTTAAGCATGTTCATTTGAATAAATGAACAGAGGCATTGATACTTAGAGAAGAAATCTCTATTACAGTTTTACTCATATAACTAACTTGTTGTAATTATTGCGTACTACTTGTTGTAGTTATTCTTTAAATGCGCATTACTATTTCGTTCAAAACATTCGTTTGTGCGCTTGTTTTGGTGTGTATGGTTATAAAAACGCAAAGAAGAAATCAAGGGACCCAGAGAAAAATACCACAAAAATCATAGTAATATCTTAGACTATGTGACTATAAGTAATAACTATGTGTAATTATAACTATTTTTTTAACTATAAGATGATGTAAAAATTAATTTATTCCTGTAATATATTTGATTATAGATGAAAAATTCAAAATTATGAAATAAAATAAATATTAATGACAAGCTGTAAACTGAAGAAATAAATTGTAAAGATAAATAGAATTTTAGAAGAATTTCGTTGTTATCAGCGGAATTAAAGAGATGCATTACAATACTTCTTAATTTTTTTACTATACGTAATAAATGATATTTTTATATGGAAATTAATCTAAAAGTTGAGAGGAAAGCATCCCAACTTTTTATTTTATTTTAGTAAATTAATAAAGTAACTACACTTAATTTAACTGCATTTTTACTAAGCGTAAAAGCTCAAAATGTCCAACAGTATTTTTACATCTTCACGATATTGTACGGTGTTCTTTCTGCACATCGAAACTCGGTAGAATATTTTATAATAGGAAATTACAAGAAATAAATTAAAATTAAAATTTTTACCAGTATGATTTTTATTTTCAATAAGCATATATTTTTGATGCTTTTTAAGATATCGCCAAAATTAATCTATTATCCATGTAGCAAAAATTCTATTTAACTATATTGTACAATAGTGGGAAAGATTGTTTAATACTTTTATGCTGTTTGTTTGAGAAAGTAATTCAAACAAAAATAAACTGCTTCACCTAATTTTCGCATTGTTAAGTATTTCTTGAATCCCTGCTTTTAAAAGAAAAATTCGTCAAATTCCTAATCCTGGGAATGTTTACAAGTAATGCATAAATCACTTTCCCTTTCGATAAAATCCTCTTTAAACTTTGAAAGGAAAAAAATTTTAAATTTCTCCTGTCCAGATAAGACTTTCTTTTATACTAGAATTTTGTTTCATTGTGCGCGAAAAGTAAGTTCTTACAACAGATTCTGTACCTTTCTCTGAGAATTTTCTTGTTAGACTACTGAGCGCTTCTGGACAGCACTAAATCCTGTCATTGGATTGGTTGTTGGACAGGGAAGAAAAGTGACATCAATCCTTGCTGCCTGCCACTTTGTTGCAGAAAATCTTTTACGCAATAGGGAAAAAGAAATACGCGAGGGAAAAAAAACACAATTGCTGTCAAGAATAAGTAAAAGATTAATGCGTAGGGATTTTGAACTCTTGATTAAGTGTGAGCTAAAATTTGGACTGGCTTTATTTTCTTTCTTTCTTTATCTATTTATGAACATAAAAATTTTATCTTTCGTATGTTTTTATTTATTTATTTATGTAAAAGAAGTATATGCATTTAGAAAGTGGGTTTTTTTCCTTATCAAAACAGAATTCATGGTGAGTATTTGGTGAATCTTCACTTTCAAACATTTAAGTTTCTCCAAAACATATTTTTGGAATTGTCTGTCTATGAAGATTCTCGCTCAAAAATAAGGCGAGCTAGACAAATGAAAGAAGTATAGGCGCATCCATTACAAGTCTTGAGGGGAGAGGGTCATGGGGACTAAAATAATAAAATGTTTATATAACTTTTTAATACTGCATATAAAGGAGTAATAGAAGCTAAAAAATCTTACTCTCTTCCCATAATCCATTTACCGTTGCTAAATCTCTAGAACTGAAATAACGTTTGAAACTGAAAATCGAATTGAATCCAACAACAGAACAGGGGTGGGGTGGGGGTGCTTTCTCGTCAGCGTTTTCGTATATATCCGTTAACCGACATTGTGATTTGCAATTATCTTCATCATGATGATGAAAAAAATTAGAAATGTATTATTTTAGAAGTTTTTGGTTTAAAGATACTATTAAAAATTTATAATATTATTTAATATAGTTAATCTCATTGTAAGGAAGAGAGATTGGCCGAAATTCTCAATGAATCCCAGATCAATGATGACCAACTCGACCATCATTTGATAAAGTGGCGACAAATTATTAATGTGTCGAAAATATGAAGATTCTGGAAAATACATGAACTATGACGATATGTATTAGGATTCGAAATACATGTACACTTTTTAAAAATTCGATACCCTATCACGGAAATTGTATATAAGTATGAAAAAAAGTTAGTCAATCGAAAGAATTATTGCTTTGGATGTTGATAGTGGACCGATCTCTTTAACTACACTCTGAACTCTATTGTACTGTTTGTTATTTAATAACGATTTCTTGTTTAAATATGTATTTCTTTTGCATGCTTTTGCTAAGTTTTGTAACCTGTGTTTTGAGTTTGTTTTCTTTTAGAATAAAGCTTCGTAATCCATTATCGGGCTTATTGGGCTTTTAGCAATGTACATCCACTGAAAGGATTTTTGCAACAATCTTTTGGAGCCATCATGTAAAGAATAGTCCACTTTTAACTAGTCTAACTTTTCCCAGTTTTTGAATTAGTATGTTTATAGACATATATTATTCTCTTTTCGGTTTCAGGGAGATTTAACTCTATCAACACGCAAACGCCATTTCCAAGAAACTTCTTGCGGATTCCGCTCGACTCGCCTAGTTATCATTTCAAAATTCTTCGCCCTTTCATGAAAAGTGATTGATTGAATACTCGTGGGGCATTCTTTGCTCGTTAGAGACGCTTGTTCAAATTTCCTACCCCTGGTAGAAAAGTTTTCTAATGGCACTCAAAGGATGTCCGTGCATACATTTACATAGCTAAGTAGAGATGTCTTTTATATGATTTCGTAAGAACACAGTACGTCATTGCAGTTTTTGATGAGGGTGGGGAATTTTTTTTAGCTTTGAAAGAGAAACTCAAGCGATTCAGTATACTAGAGTATCTAATCTTGCGAATGAGAGAGTTAAAAGTGAGGATTCATCGACATTTTCAAGTCGAATTTTTTTATGGTTAAAATACTTATTCATTGAATGCTTCATATATTCAAAAGCAAAATGCTTCATATTTGACATCAAAGTAAATTTTGTAAAGGTTCATTACATATTTGTTGAAATTTTCATAACCTTTTATTGAAGGAGATGATTTCGTTGCTTAGTATTACACAACAGTTTCTGCACAAACTGTTTTTGGGAATAATGTAGTGTTTGTACTTTGTTTCATATTATGAAAGTTTCCATAACATCAAATAATTATAATTTGTAATTAATCTATTATCTAGTTATTAAGAGAAGTAGTTTTTTGTCATTATGAAACCGAATATTGCAAAAAAGATTAAAGATAACCATGCAAAGATCGCATCTGAAACGCAAAAAATAGTCAAAGCCCGGCGATTAACAGATGTATATTCATTTTCTTATCTTAGAAATTAAAAATAATAATAATAATGACGAATATGTGTAGGAGAAAGAATAAAATTATCATATCGAGTTTTTATAATAAAGATATTTTAAAAAAATCATCTGGAGGAAAATTTTATTCATGGCTTTTAGAAGTTGAAATGAAAATTTCAAGACAAATGAAACAAAATATTACGAATGGACAATAATGACGCTTTTTTTTATTTGTTAAAACATGTCACCAATCACAATGCGATCCAATAATTATCACCACTAAACACAATTTTATTACATCACAAGTCAAATAAAACAAGAGAAAAAAAGGGCGTAAAGACTTCCGGGATCATTAAGTTCTCATCAAGATCACGAGATAACAGTCATTAACAGCGATAAGAGTTCATTAATTGACTCCTAGTTCAAACTGTCCATCTGACCATTATCGTTTGCACGCGAGTTTATTGTCATCAAAGTGACATTTGCAACAGATTTAAACTATGCAGATGAAAGTTACAGTTAAGCGAAAATATGGTAAGTTAATATCAAAATGGATAAATGCAGTATTCTTACAGAACAAATATTTCCTTTTTATTTTTCTTTCATAAAAAGAATGAAAAATTACCTTCATAACCTACAAGCCATCATAACTCTTTCTGAAAAAAAAAAAAAAAAAAAAAACTGTAAGCATTTTTTTGCAGACGATATTATCGTTTAACATTTATTTATTATTTTTCATTTAACAATACGAATCTCAGTGAAAAATTTATTCCATTCTTTATTTATCCTTCTATATTATTATAAATATATTTTTATGCGTTATTTTATTTTAAACCAATCAACGATAAGTTCAAGTAAGTACCAACCGATGAAAGAGACTGAATTTGTTTAAAACAGTGCTATTTAAAGCATCACAAATCGGTCAGATTTAGTCACAGATATTCTTTTTTTTTTTTGTTTGTTTAAAATGTTAGTTGTCAAGAAATTTTTTCATTAAATTTGATAATAAAACTGATAAATTGTACAAAAATCTTGAATTCCTTATTTTTTTAGCAGTATTTAAATTCAGAAATCACAGGCTGATATAACTTCTAGAACAAATTTGAATCCATTTCACTCTACTACAGTAGCATCTGTTGCAGTTAATCTTCAATATTCTTCAGCTCTATTTACTGCAAAAATCTGTGAAGTCTTTTCCGCTTCACCTAATTAAAAAGCGTGGAACTTATAACGAATCGAAAAAAGTTTATAAAAGTGTCTCCTATCAAAACCAATAGCATTACTAGTGTGGAAATAAAAATTCAAAATTTTATATCTCTTCGCCTAGTTCAGTTTCTGCTTCTACAACACTGAAATATAAAGTGAATACAATAATGGATGCTTCTTTTGAAATAAAAATAACCTAGTGTTGGTTCTCTATCAACTTTTATAAGTTCGCCCTTCAAAAAAATTAAACGTCGTTCTACAATCTCGTGAATCAGATGCAGATGCCGAGTTAAGCTCTTTTGTAGTTTCGGAAAGCGACAATACTTTATAATATGAGATGTCTGAAGACTTAGAAGATTCAATTGAAGTTGTTTGTCCTCCGTGCTCTATTAAACCTCAAAAGTAGAGGAAAAAATACATCATTTCTACGAAATACAAAAAATTGTAGCTTTTTTACCTCTATTGTTTTCCGTCTTCCAAAATATTTCTTACCCATTTAACCGCTTTATTTTGGTAAATGGCAGATATTATATTTACTTTTTAATATAAAATTTTTATATACAATATTTTAATTTTTTTATAATGGTTTTCTTCATTGTTCATATAGTACGTGCTCCTCACTTCCTGGCATTTTTTAAAATGTAACATTTTAAATTATGTGCCCGCAATCTTATATAAAAGGTTCTTCCAATTAGTTTTTAGTATGAACATTTAAACTTTTTTTTATTTCACAGCGAGTTATTGCAAAAGGATTTTAGAATATTAATTGTCTTTTATGGTATTTCATCATTTGTATTTTTATCACGATATGTGTTAATCTACCATAACGTGGCGCAGTATGGCCAAACTTGTATCTTGCGTTGATATTAAAAACAGCGAGACAGGTTCCTCCAAAACTTTCTCGCATACGATTTAACAAACTTGATATGCTATAGAATGTCTTACGTGGCATTAGCGTACAAGAGTTACGAAATATTCACTTTTGGCTTAAATTTAGCATTTTTACTGAATCTATCGCTTTATTCCTTTGCAAATTATTTGACAATTAATCCCTGGCATGCGATTAATAGAAACCAAAAATTGAATTTGTGTTTTAAATGCGTTTTTCCTAACAGATTGACATAAAAATTTGACATACAACTACACTTATAGTCCCAAATTTCCATTACAAATTTGATATATTTAAGATATTGCCTTTTTTGAATTAACAGGTATTTCTGAAAGTACGGACAGATAGACGAAAACCGTTCGTTGAATTTGGGTCAAAATTTGACAGGTGTTTATACTATAGATATTAAATTTGGGTACCGAATTTTATCTCTCTATCTAGCTGTCTTTGTTTTGTAATTATCGTATTAACTTATATTCGAACAGTCGGACAGATAGACTTCCTCGAAAAATTTTCCTCAAAATTTGATAGAAAGCTGTAAATTTGTTGTGAAGACCGTATACCAAATTTCAACCATCTGGTTCAAATCGTTTTTGAGTTAAGCTTATCAGACAGACAGGCAGAGGTTCATCTTCCAAAAATGTGTTTTTGGAACTCAGGGTGGTCTAAAAAGTGGTGATTCGTCAAAATCTCGAGTTCGAATTTTTCGACGATTGCTATACTTTCTCTATACTACGTATACGAGAAAGTAATAAATTGCTTAAGTAATAATTAAGTATTGCTTCTTCTGTTTCGATATAAAAATAACATTTATAATGCGGAGGAAAAATCACATTTATTTTTCTAATCCAATCAGTAGTGAACCACACTGAAAGATGGATATAATTTCCAAGTATGCTATTCCACACTTAACGAGGTCTAAAAGATAGAAATTTATAAAATTATCGATATCAAATTTTTCTGACGTTTAATATTTCTCTAATGCATTCCTGTTTATATATTTAGATATATTAGAAAATTAAGGAAGAATCTCTTCTAGTTACTCTAATAGTTAAGTATTGTAATTTATTAAGCAATGGCGAAATCTACTAGGGAATTTCCATTTTCCTGGTGTTAAATTTCCATTATTGTTAACAAGCAAACGCATCCATAATGCTTGCATGTTTCATTAAATATCAAACTAGTTAGCAGTTAATACCGCTTCTTTCTACGCACAAGTGTTCATTAACAGCAACCCTAAGGCTCTTAATCTTCCTATTTGGTGAGTTTAAACTCTTTTTCTACGTAATGCATTGTTTTAAAAGCATTTGTGTGCGGTATTTTTGAAAAATTTAGTTCTTTTTAAGCCATTCTCTTTTAATGGAATGCTGTTTTCTTCTAACATGGTGATAATGATTTCTTGTGTAAACCTTGTTTTCAAATCCTTGATACAACTTTATTATTCTAAAAAGCCATTTCATTAATTATCTTTTTTTTTTTTTTTTTTTTTTTTTTTTAAGATTATGGTGTGATCGTAATTTTGGAAACCAGTAGTAGGCGGGTCTTAAACGAAAAGTGGAGGTAACGGAATGACGATATTTAAGTTTTTCTTTCGACCATTGTTTCTGAAACGACTTTTGCCATTTAATTTGAGATTTTGAAGAAAAATATTGAATCATTTTCCTTTTCTGTCATATGAATTATAGAAAAAGAAATAACTGCAATAATCAAGAAATTTGACCTTGGGATTTTCATAGTGGAGCATTCTCGAGTATTCTTTGCCAAACTGCAATATTCAAAAAATTTGACCTTGGGATTTTCAAGGTCGAGCATTCCTATCACGGTTTTGACGACATTCGCTCATAATTAATCTGTGTTCTCATCGCGAAAATTTCGTGATGTGAATTTAATAACTCAAACAACGATATAGAAGGATATAATGATATAAACGATATAAAGGATAATTTTTTTCCACCAAAATTGCATATATGGATCAAATTTTGGACCAAATTCACCTAATCGTTAACTGTTTTTGTGAATGAGTCCGATAGTATCATGGTGCAATTAAAAATCCAACTATCTTCTAATCGCATGCTGTCTTTCTTAGTACTGTGACTTCACTTTCAGATTTCTCATGTAAGCTGAACAGATAAGCAGAATTTTGCTTGCTTAGCTTTTAATAATGGAATAAAATTACGTGGTTAAACAATTGATGAAGCAAAGGAAATATTTTGAATTTCATTGCAACAATGAAAAATATTGTTGAAAATATCACATAAATATAATTTAAAAAATATTTTCAAAATAAGGGGAAAGAATTGCACCTGCCACTAGATTAATATCATTAAAAAAATTTTGAATTTTTAAAATGATATAAAAATTAATTTTGTATAATAATATTTTCAGAAGTGATCATGGGAACATCCTAAAACCTCATATATATATATATATATATATATATATTATAATTTTAATTAATTGAAATTACAAAAAAATATTTGAAAAAAATCGCTCCAGCAGACACATTTCGACCCGCTAAAGTATATTTGTATGAAATGTGATAATTTTTGACGAAATGATCTGGCCTGCGGAGTGCTAAACAAGCACACATTCTCCTTTATCATAAGCAAAAATGGAAATAGGTTGATGGTGACTGATTGGTGACAGAACATATAATCGAAAATTTAACAATATTATCTTTTACGTTCTGCTGTGACTTCCAGTTTGTATCATTCCTGCGAGAGGTAAAATGTACGACAAAATCAATTGACGAGTCTTCCATGGGTTAATTTTATTCAAGTCTTTTCATTATTATAATAAATTTCCAATTTCATTATTCCATCAAGCCATTCGGGGGCCTGGGGGAAAGGTGTCGTCTATAGAGACCGGAGGGTTACAGATTCGAGACTCAATTCCACCGAAGACCCGCCGTGTAAGCGTCCCTGCTGCATGTTAAATCCGTCGGGGCCAAACGTCCTCCCACTGATGGGGTTTGGAAGTTTGGAGAGGGGCTGCCAGCTCAGATGTCGTCCTCGTCATCTGACCACGGTACAAAATTACAAGGTCCGTCCCAAAATAAACCTAGTGTTGTTTTAAGAGGAACTTAATTAAGAGGTTTAGTTTAGTTAATAATTTAACTAAACTAAACCATTCTATCGTGTGATTTTGCCAATGTTAAAGGTGAAAGATAGCCTTTTTTAGGACAATTACTCCGAAGTAAGATTTTCATGTTATTATACTCTTTCATGTCTCTATATTCTTTAGTTTGTATGCACATTAAAATGCAGTAGACTGATTCCAGTAATTTTATATTTTTCTGTTATCAAATAAAAAAATGAAATGCTAAATAAAACGTTAAATATTAACAATTTATCTGCTAGGAAAAACAATATTCTGAATAAGCAAAATGGTCACTAAAGACGGCTAGTTTAATATAAGTTTATTTCTCTCCTGAGATTAAAAAGAAATAACTTTTGTTGTTGTTACATCAAATATCGAAATGTTAAAGTACAGACTAGGTCCAAAATAAATTTTTCAAAAAAAAAAAAAAATCTTTACAGAATGTTTTTTTTTATTAATATGAGGATAAAGCGATTAATAAAAGTGAAATTATTTAAATATGTATGCACCTTTTGAAGGAAAAGCACACTTTGATGTAAATTTTAACATTTATTTACAAAAACTAGGATTGTTCCCAAAAAAAACTGTTACAGTTTTCATTTTTCTTTGCAACATATATTAGAATGTAACGAACTAATATTTAGAATTATATTTTTTAAAAAAAATTTCTGTGTAATATATGAAATTATCTATGAAATTTTGGAATTCTTTTCCATAATATTTACATTAAACAATCATAAATCCACTTCTATAGCATTCAACATTAAATCCATCGTTCATTACATTTTGCATAAGATAACTAATTAGAAATTTCATTACGATATTTTGATTATTGTTTGAAATATGGCGATACTCGTACAGTAGAATTATGAAGGAACTCGTTCTTCAGAAAATGCATTTAAATTTTTTAAATGCTTATAAATAGTCGTTACTTTCATGCCTATAGTTTTCTATAACTTGACTTCTAATTGACATAGAGACAAAATCAAAATATCAATGGAAATAGAATTGTACCTATTTGTTTTAAACACAAAAAATAATAATGCGAATTTTCATCCAAATTCATATTTTTAACCTAGTCGGGTACCTCAAAGGCTTACAAAAAGCGTAACTACATTTTATTCGGACAAGCCGACATGGTGACTTCATCGATTTCTCTCGCCAACCGCTATCTGAATCCATAAAAAGTAATCACTTCCTGGCGTAACTGAAGGAGATAAGAGAGAAAAGATAAAAATAAGCGGGAAATCCTACTTCCGTTGCTTGTGATTGGCTGCACTTCAAAATTAAAGATGACGACAATGATTAAGAGGTTATCAGGAAGTCGAATGTTTATGTACTCGGTTTGTTTTTAAAATTCAGATGGAACATATCATCAAAACAAATCCGTCTTCGACAGACAAATTCCAGATAATAGCCGATTAGATCGTGTTCTTGTTTATTATTAAAAGAAAAATTCTTAAATCTAGTCCGGAACTTGTTAGTATGATATGTTTCGGGTTTTTTTTTTTACATCTGTCTTATTCTTGTTTTAATTGAATGCGATAAACGTTGTATTCTGTGCAATACATTCTAAAATTTAATGCTAGCCTAAAAATATTTTCATGTTAATAAAAGCTAAAGTGAACATTTCACTTTTGAATTGATGTCCAACGAAGGCACTTTTTACAACTTCATTTTAACAATGGCAAATGCAAGCGAGTGAAGGAACACTAAAATTGAATTTTAGCACAATAGAAAATATTACTTGAAATTCTGCTCAAAATTAATTTTAAAAAATATGTTAAAATCTGAAAAAAATTTCATTTAATCAAATAAATCAATGCAATGAATTAAAGTTATATCTGAATATCTGAAAAGATCGTCTTCAATCAAGGCATAAAAATAAACTTTTGATGTATCATGTCCCAGATAAATTTCGCATCAGTTTTTAAAATAAAATAGTGGCGCTTTCAATTACAATTAGAATTATTTAATTGACATAAGCTATCTGCACGCGTTGTGACACTCGAAACACCCAACCTTAGTTCGGATCGGTAAACAAGAAAAGTGTACAAATCACTTCAAAATATCCCAATTTATGTATAATCGGATTAAAACAAAAAGCAAACAAAAGCATTTTCCTTTTGCAAAATCAATCAGGCGTATGAGGCCTTCAAAGACCCATTGCCTTCTGCTTAATCCCTCGGGTGGAAACTGCGCAGAAGAGTGGAACTTTTTAAAATTAAATTGTTTGTATTTATTTTACTGAATTTGACTATTATGACCGGGAAACTATATAAATGTTTAGATTTTTCGTTTTTTATTTTATTCTGCAGGGTGTTTATTGACTTAACGTATAAAACATAATTATCTACTCATTTTAAAGCATGTTCTCTGTTTGGAATTATATATCTGTCTCTGATGGTTTAGACATTAACCATTCGACCACGATTACAATGATGATACAGAATAAATTTTCCATTCTATAATAATGACAAAATGCATTATTTCGTCGATAGAAGTTTACTAGTCTAAAATATATCGGAAACCGTAAAAATAAACAGTTTTCTTGCATGACTTGAGCCTTTTAAATGACTTTAAAGTTTTTTTCCAATCCTTTAAAACATACGACTATGCACTTTATACTTGAAAACAATTTCACTTCTTTTTTTCCATAGTTTATATAATAAGAATTCGAGCCAGTTTCCTAGAAAAATCCGATAAATAGTGATTTTGTAGAGAACCGAAAATATAAAACCGCCTTTCCTAAATCTTGACCTTTCTCTATAAAACCAAATTTTAGAGTTAAGTCGGGAGAGGGAGGGGGACATAAATCCATTTTTAACAAGCACATTCCATGCTCCTGCGAACATTTTCTTCTACTTCTTTCTCAACTATTTCAAAACGAACATTAAATAATGGTTGACTAAATCTTCTAAAGCGCAGATTTCGCTGAAGAAGAATTGCATTGTGTTATCTAAAGCATTACGTATTTATCGCCCTAGAGCTCGGAATTTATGTTTCTCTACCACTTCTTCAATGCGAGGCGTTTATCATGCTGCTCGTATGAATTTAGTGGTGGTGGTTGTGAGGTGGGATGGAGAGATAAAAATGCGAGTGTTTTGCTATAAAGTACTGTGTATTATTATTACGGAAACTATCTGTATCCTGAAATGACAAGCATACATCAAAAGTGTTGGTGTAGGAAATAGCGTCTTTGTTTGTTTAAATGATGGCGATTTAGGTCAAATTCCTCCAGCAAGATGATTAAAATCTGTTGTATTAAAGACTCTTACAGTTAAGAAAAAGTTCTTAACAATGAGGAAAGGAAAATTAATTTTTCCTGTTAGAAACGAAAAGAATGAAATCAGAAAAAAAAAGAAATGAACAGAAAGAATAGAAATGAATTAGTTCGATAAAGACTAATTGCGTTGTTTTGAGATTCAAAGCAATGTTCTATAGCTTAAATTCTTAGTCTAAAAAATAAAGTTTTTTTTTCAATTATAACTCATTGCTCCGAAATCTTTTTGTTAATGTGACAAAACAGTCATGTGATAAATGGAATTCTGCATTATAATGTCATTTCATATAAAATGTACATTGGCTTCCAGACATGAATCACATGATAAAGTATCTGTTCCATTTTAATGTATCGTTTTGAAACGGTAAAATGAAATTAAGTCAAATGTGCTTGTATTTACTTATTTTTACGTGTCTCGGGATAAATTGCCAAATTATGCAAACCGAAGCCAATCATTTTAGCATCTTATGTGTAAAGGAGCTTGGCGATTTCGGTGCAATCACAAAATCGCCAAGTAAATCTGACGAATAGTAAAAATAAATAAGTTCCAATTCATTGACAACTTCCCAATTTAGTGTCTAAGAATATATATAATGACTAATTGAATATAACAAAACTTAGTTATTGGCCACAAGTATTAAAAAAAATTCTTATATATTATAACTTATATGTAATAAAAAGAGAGTATAGTTATCGTAAAAAATTTCGAACTCGAGATTTTGACGAATCTCCAGATTTTAGAGCTCTATGAGTTCAAAAAACACATATTCAGAAAATGTTCGCTTTCTGTGACAAATACAGCTCAAAAACGTTTTGAGCTAGACGAAATTTGATATTAGGTCTTTATACCAAATTTGCATATTTCCATAAAATTTTGAACAAAGTTTTCTCAGCAGTCTGTCTGATCAGCTGTTCGAATATAATATTTCACGATAACTCCAAAATGAAGAGATTGTATAGATAAAATTCGATGCACAGAATTAACATAAATAGTCTAGACACTTTTCAAATTTTGAGGCAAATCCAATTAGGCATTGATTGTCTGTCGGTCCTTGCTTTCAGAAACATGTAAAAGTGATGATTCAAGGGCACAATGACTTAAATATATCAAATTTGGGATGGGATTTTGTGAGTACAAGTTTAGTTCTGTGTCACGTTTTTGTTTTAATCGGTTGGGGAAAATGCGTGTAAAACACAAATTCATTTTCGGATACTATTAACTGCATACCAGGGAAATTACCGCCAAAATATTCGCCAAGGATCGCACAACAGTTTCAGTAAAAATGCTAAATTCACGCCAAAGTTTAATATTTCGTACCTATTGTACGCTAATGACACACAAGGCATTCTCTGGGATAACAACTGATTACAGAGTATGTGAAAAAGTTTTTAGATCACTCAAGCTGGCTTCGGTTGATAATTGTCAATATTCACTTTTCACAACTACAGATAATTTGTATGAAGACACACTGTTTGTTTAAAATAATGAAAGTTAAATGGAAAATTGCTACTACTATGGTTCTATATCCATGAAAAAAATAGCAGTACGATAGTTTCATACTTACTTGAAACATCACAAATATAGTGATGTAATGTATGCATGGTTGAATTTACTAAAGTTTCGCAACAGCTCATTTGTAATAATTTATTTTTTGATTTCTTTTATTAAAGGATATCTTTTGTTCTCATATAAAATATATCGCATTTCACATGTTTTGTAACATCAGCATTGCAATCTCAGCTTCAAGCACAAAATTGCACAAATTAAAAAAAATAATCAAAGTTACAAAAATAAAATACAGGATCATAAAAGGACCCTGAAGGCATAATATTCGGTAAAAGAATTAACTGAATTTCCCAAATAAATAAATGGTCTCCACAGAAGAATTATCGTTGGACGTTATTATGATAGACAAACGAAAAATAAAAGCAAATATGGTGATTTGATTGGTTAAAAATTGTTTTGGATAAGCAAAAAATAAAAATGAAATCTGCCATCCAAAATTTCAGATATTTTTATTTTGCTATATAAATTTTGATTAATGTGAGTAGATTTTTTTAAAACTATAGTTAGTGACTTAAAATGAGTTGATGAATCGAGCCATCCGAAATATTTTGAAAATAGGTAACTGATCTTCGTATCATCATATTTCTAGAGAGGCAGTATCAAAAATGTGATTGAAGATAAAAGTTAATGTTTGCACTTCAGAATCTAAGCTCAAGCGTTTTGAATTTGGAAGTTTCTAATATAAAGTGTTTTCTATAACCCCAATTCATTTATCGATAATCTCTAAGCAATGTCTTTGTATCTATATCCCGGCAGTTTTTTAGGTAGATTCCTATAGGAAGAGTACTTATTGCAATAGTTCTTACGACATGACTTAGGGAAAACGTCTTCAGTTCTTCACCGATCATGATCCCTAGAACCCTTCATTCAAAGGTTCATATATATATATATATATATATATATATATATATAATGATATTTTAAACTCTTAATTTCAATTTAATTAATTTCTAAGATTTTATCTTAATTTAGCTCATAGTAACTTCATTCTAAAAATATTCTCTTATTTCGTGATACAATTCCACTTTCTCTGCTTAATTCATTCAAGAGAAGCTTTATAAAATTGCTTAGTCAGCTAAACGCCGATATTTTCACACGCTCGGCGTGAAGGGGTAAAAAATGTCCAGTAAGCACATTCTTTCTTAAAAGATCCCTGTGTTTCCCTTACACGTGATTGACAGACGTCAGAAATCCCTATGAGAATCTTAATAATATATTAGCACTGTGGAGAAATATTTTCCCTATCAAAATCTAAGGTTATATAAGGCGAGGGATAATTTATTTCGGCCCTTTTTCCCCACTCCGGCTTTCGTACTGCGCTGCGGCGGACGTCTTGTCCGCGTCTCTGCTTGTAAATAATTATGCTTTCCCAATGGATATTAAAAAGAATTTAAAAACATAAAAAGTCCCTTCAATGTCTTCAAACTGCATCATGCTTCACAACAAATAATATTACATATTAAAAAAGCCGACAGGATTCGAATTTGTTACATATATATATTATGTAATAACGCTAACTAGAGTAATTTTGCTTAGATTTTAACTAGCTTGCAATATGTTGTTAGAAATGCAAAAATCTCGGACGAGTTCGTAAATGGGACATCTAGTTCAAAGAGGGTGGAAATGGTGGGAGGTTGAAATTTTCATTTCGCTATAACTTTCTTAATATTGAAGATAGAAAAAAAAATCCAGTTAGCCAAATTAGCGCCTCATTAAGAAGAACTTTTTTATTTAAAGCTTTTCGATAATTGCAATATCTTAGAAGTTAGGGACTGAAATATGATTTTTAAGCCCAATTTTGAGTGTTTCTAACATTAACAATTTCTGTTGCCAGATAGTAATTTAGAAGTAAAGGAATGTACATTTATCTTCCAACTTGCCGAAAGGAATTTTATATATATTAAAAAATTCATTCCCAAAATATAATCACATTCTGACAGGATGATACCAAAAAACTCACTATTGTAAGCAAATAAGTTCATTAAAATATCAATAAAATAATATTTATATAAGCACAATGAAACAAAAACGCTTCGATTTCATAGCAAAAATTTGATGAGCCTGAATCTTTTATAAAGGTATATTTGATCGAAGTTAATTATATTTGGTTAAAATAAACACAAAAATAGTTTAGACACGTATCATAAATTCTATTCTGCCACATTTAATTCTCCTAGTCTCATACTGTTTGTTTTGCATTATTCTTTTATTTCTGTTTATCCAGTTAGTTCTGTTATTTCAATTTGTTCAGTTTATTTCGTTGCTTTTATTCATTCATTCTGTTCTATTGTTTCAATTTATTCATTTTATTCTATTGTTTCCATTTGTTTCATTCAAAGTAACAATTTGACTTCATTCTCTGCTTATTTTATTCCGAAATCAAAATCTCAAAAATGGAAACACAAGTTAATAAGCAAAAAGATGAGAATTTCAATTCGTCCTGCTACAACGAAACCAATTTTACAACTAAACTCATATCTCGGAGAAATCATTTGGCGAAAGAGGTAGAAAATGAATTGGCTTTTCATGTAATAAAATGCGAATCTAGTTTATTTGAATCCAACGTAAAATCGTCTGAAATTTTCCGACGCTAAATACTGAAATTTTTTTTGCACAGATTCGAATGAATTCTTCGCTGTGTTCTGTCCCAGCTTTCTCGCACATTAACGATAATTTCACTGAATATTGGTTCGACCGCTGTCTTTTAAAACCCAGAAGGCGTTCTTTTTCTATTTCATTCGCTCTGCAGATTCGAGTTTCCTCTTTCAAGTTATGTAGGTTTTATTCCGATACAAGACGAAAAGCAGCGGAGCAATCGTGTGTGAAATTGAAAGGAGTTCCTGCGTAAAATTCAAATTTCGTTATTTTAATTTTGTCAACTTTAGAACTCTACTACCGATTCTGTGTTTTGATTTTTTTTTTTTTTAATGTAGGGAAATAAACAGGGCGGGAGTTTTGAGAGATCAGTCGGCTGTATTAAATTTTTTTTCTGTCTCTTTAAAGTAAAAAGTCTTAGTTATTATTATTATTTTTTATTTTTGCCATTTGAAACTTCTGATTTTTCTTAAGATATGTTTATCTATATTGGAGAGTTGATAAAGAGGTAAAATTAATAAAGGACTTTCCCCAGCGGGAATGCATTTTTTCTTTAGGTATATTTCCTAAAGTATATTTGATTATGCTTTTTCTTGCATATTAAACTTTCGTCGTCTTTTTTAACTGCAACTTTCTTAAAATAACAGACAGTATTAATATGTGATATTTGTTCTTGCATCTTTAGAATATTACCCCTTGTTATTAAATTTAATGTAAGTTTGGAGTTGTTCTTTATAAAAATTTTTTGTCTAAATTTACTAAGTTTTTTTTTTTATTTTGGAAGATGCTATGTAAAAATTTATCTACTAATAATTAAAATAAGGTTTTTATATCGGCACTGTACAAGACAGTCTATTTGACATGGAGATACCAAAACTGGCACAATTATTCTTTGGATAGTGTGATTGTGAACATAGGAACGATATTTTTGAATTTTTAATTAAAATTTTAGTTTAAATATGAGCTGATATTTTTGCGTTTCTCCAAGATAACTTCCGAAAATATTATTTCACAAAACTAACTTTGAGATATTTTTTTAATGGCTTTTTTAATGATATTTATTTAAATGTAATGAATCTTACCCTGAATTTTTGAATTCTTTTTGAAAATAGTATTTTCGACAATTTTCAACAATGTATTTCATTGTGACAATAACATTTAAATATTTCTTATTGTTTCATCAAACATTTTCTTCCCCTGTTAAATGCTAGAGAAGAAATTTTCTGCCAATTACCTCACAATTTACATGACGAATCAGAAAGTGGAATTACGAAAGACAATGCGAGATTTGAAATAGATAACTCTACTCCTTTAGGAAGATTCAAGCACATAATAAGCAGATCAGGTGTAAGGCTATTAAAATAATATGGCTTTAATATATACCACTATTCGATATTTTTTAAATACTACTTTTTTTTTATGGAATCCTAGGCATCATGTTCTGTATAAAAATTTAATGGAAATTAATGGAAGCATAAACAATATTCTCAAGAATCAAGTGTTTACCAAAGACGGTTAATTTATTTCTACTTCTTTTAATTCTTCGGCTTTTTATTTCTACTTCTTTAATTTAATTCTTATTGTCTGGAAATGAAACATGCTTGTCTTGCAAAATGTTGTTGGTTTATTACGATTTCTTTCTGTTCGTATATTAATAAATTATACTTGCATCTCATCTTCAACTTATGATGAACCAGATCTGAAAAAGTCATGACCTCTGTCCACTCAGAATCAATGAATTCTTTCTTTCTTTTCGATAAACTGCAAAATTAACTTTCCCCAAATTCCAAACGAACCCCTTCATCAACGCAACTGAAGAAATCATCGGAAAACTCATTTAATTTCGATGCACTGAATTTCCATTCCGTGAGTGGCAGCGGCCATTCTCTCTCGAGATTATCGAAGGAATCGGTTACATCTGGATGATTTCGATGAAATAGAATCATCATCGCCAGAATCTGGCGAATTAGAGGGTAGTTCCTCCACGCCAAAGGACGGAAAGCAGAGTCGTAATTAATTTTCTATTTCATGAGCTTCCGTTTCCCGGCGTAGCGCAGAACTTCATTACTTTGTGAAGACGCCGCCGCGATGCAAAATTCGATATCGATTCTATTAAAACTCGATACGCGTCTTGGATTTTAATCTGAATTGTATCAATAAAAGAATGGAGCGATCATATGGTGGAGGAAGTGCGCGCTGCTTTTGAATTAATATTTAGATGAAGGCAGATCTGGTGCCTTATAGTTGGAAATAACTTACTGCTACTAATTTTAGACAATAGTGGGTTGTGCAAAAGTTAAAACATATCTCATGCGTAAAGTTAATTATTTGGTAAAAGGAATCTGTTAATTCGAACGTCGATTTTCTAGAAATTGTGTTAAAATATATCAGAAATTAAAATGTTTGCAAATATCTAGAATTTCTCATGATTTCTTAGAAAATTCTGAGCACAATTTGTTTGTCACTTTGAATTTTGAAATAAATTTTGCATTAGAAATATGTAAATTTAAAATAATCAGGAAATATATTTAAAAAATACTCTCCCATCCCTAACCATTAGTCCGATTTCGCCTTGGTTCAAATTAAACATCATGATTCATGATATATTTACCATTCATGGCAACTTCAGCTCAGAAAATTGTAAAAAGAGAAACATTTCTTCTCTGTGCGTTCTGTTAGAAGAAAAAGCGAGACAGCGTCTTTCAGCCACAATCATAGAATCGATTCCGAAATATTTTATTCTATATGAAAATTCTTGATCCCAAGAAGGCCATGGTGACCTGGTAGTAAGGTCTCGGTTTCGGAACCGGAAGATTTAAGGTTAAGATTCCACCGAAAAGCCATTGTGTAAGTGGGTTTGGTGCATGTTAAATCCGCCCGCTGGTGTGGTGAGGAGAGGTGGATGTAAGCTCAGATGTCATCCTCGTCATCTGACCGTGGTTCAAAAGTACGAGGTCCGTCCCTAAATAGCCCTAGTGTTGCTTTAAAACGGAACGTTAATATAACTAAACTAAACTCTTGATCCCAAGAAATGTCATCAACGATCATGTCCCCCCCCCCCCAACGTTCTAAATTCTCGACAGATGTCACAAAATAAAACTTTAAAGAACCTTAATTTCAACAACTATACTGATATCGCAATCGGTATAGTTGCTATAATTGCTTCTGTACTTTTGCGCATGCCTTCAGAATTGGTTTATTTAGTCAAAATAGTAGTAAAAGAAAAGATGGAAGGATGATATGTTTAAATTTAACAATAAGGTGAACTTGGATAACACGCTGACTTAGAAGGTATAAAAACGGCAAATAATTCTTAATATTATCGGGAAACGATACTAATTCCCAATAAAATATTTTGGAGCTATTTTCATTTATCGTAAGGAGTCTAAACGTTAAATTATAACGAATAAATGTAAGATTTATGTTCTTAAAATTTGGTATTTTTTGGGAAAATAATACTATTTTTTTTAGTTAAAACACTTTTTAAAATTTTTTATTGAATTATTCGATAACATTTTGAGATTAACAATGGTAGGTAATCTCAGTCACATTTAATGATATTATATATATTTGCCAGTCTGACAGATTTTTTGCTACTTGAACTGGCCATCTAAGCAATAAATATATATATATTGAGTTACAATAAAATAGAACGATGAGACACGACATGGCACTCACGTATATATGGAAAAAATAGAACGAAAAAGTATTTAATCGGACATGAATCAAGGTAAAAAAAAAATGAAGAACTCATCTCACTTCTTAGCGAGGTAGTATCGTCAAAAAGTAGTAATCTCGGGATACCGAAATGAGTAGTACAGGCATGTACTTATTGGAAGTTCAACGGATTTAGACGGCCTGGTATTCAGTAAAAGTCAAAATTAATAACATTTGCTATGTTTTTAATAACAGTTGTGGCGGTTACATTAACTCTACTACCTTCTCTTTTGATACAACAGATGGCGTTACCATATTAACATCAAGGTATGTTTCCCATGATCCTTCTAGGAGGGGGGCACATTATTAGATTGTATTCTAAGTCAGTGTATGATTTTTTCGTGTTTTTGTTTTGGGAAATGTAGAACTTAGAAAATAATTAAATAACTGTCCCTGAAACTCGTCAGTTATTTCCATCTACCTCATAATGAAGTTGTAATGAGTCTCGTCCCTCTAAACAGGTACAAAGTTAACAGAAATTCAAAAAAAAAATTATTCATTATGATATTTTGTTTATTTCCATAGTTGTAATTTGAGTTCTTTTTTTTCCCAAGCTACTATGGACAGTAAAAATAGATAAGAAAAGAGAATAAAATGAATTTATTACAAAAAATCATACACAAACATAGCAGAGTTCTGATATAATTTCGACATAATAAACAAGCGATTAAAGTATCATGTCATTTTTCTTTCCATAACCAAGATAACATACGCATTTGTTCTTTTTCATAGGATCCAGACACGAAATCTTTCTCCTGCTATGCAGTCAGTGAAGCGCTTGGTGAAACTATAGTACAGACCTATACAGTAGCAGTAGTCTGTAAGTACACTAGTCCTCTTATATTAAATTGATTTTATCTTTAATAATTCTCGAGTTATTTTAATTGATATTGCAATTTATTGTTTGAAGAAAGATTGAAGTGTTCTTGAAGGATAAAACTGTAAGAGAAAATATAATGATGAATTATTTTAGTTGCTATTTGAATTCTATGTTTAAAAATTTCTTTTCATATTCTTCAAGAAAAATAAAATACAGGATTTCTGCATAAATTACTGTCATTTTATAACACTTTTTTTTGGTGGTAAGTTAATCTTGAACGTTGCTTCACTCTAATGCGATTTGATAAAAAGAAATAATTTGTGAATATTAGAAGAACCCTACAATAGAACGAAGAATGAAGCTTTAAGAATAATTAAGATAACAAAGTTTTCAAGACCAAACAAATTTCTCACTTGAAATCAAAGAAATAATTTGTAAAACTTAAAAATAAATAAAAATAATATTGGGAAAAACTACTGTAGAATAAGAAACTTAAGAATAAAGCTTTAAAAAGAATTAATGAGATTATAAAGTTTTCAAGAACAAACAAATATCTCACTTGAAATCAAAGAAATAATTTGTAAAACGTAAGAATAAATTTTAAAAAATATTGGAAGAAAACTACTTTAGAATAAGAAGAATAAAGCTTTAAAAATAATTGAGATTATAAAGTATTCAAGAACAAACAAATATCTCACTTGAAATCAAAGAAATAATTTGTAAAACGTAAGAATAAATTTTAAAAAATATTGGAAGAAAACTACTTTAGAATAAGAAGAATAAAGCTTTAAAAATAATTGAGATTAAAAAGTATTCAAGAACAAACAAATATCTCACTTGAAATCAAAGAAATAATTTGTAAAACTTAAGAATAAATAAAAAAAAATATTGGAAGAAAACTACTTTAGAATAAGAAGAATAAAGCTTTAAAAATAATTGAGATTATAAAATATTCAAGAAAAAACAAATATCTCACTTGAAATCAAAGAAATAATTTATAAAGCTTAAGAATAAATAAAAAAATTATTAGAAGAAAACTACTATAGAATAAGAAACTTAAGAATAAATACTATACTGAACAAAAAATTACAGCGGCAGAAGGAATACAAAAATAAAATGCATTGTTAATTCTGAACGAAGCCCTGCACTCTTTATATTTGTTTTTTGTTCGCATTAGCTCTTTGTTCATTTTATTTTTAAGACATTAATAACAGTATTGAAAGGAACTCACTACATATATAACTCAAGAGTAATTATAAGCGATGCAATATGCGACTTTTTTAATAACATCATTATAGGTTCAATGGCTTTTAAAGTACTATTATGACGAAAATCGATATTATAAATTTAATTTATAATTAATTTTGTATCAGTTTGTTTAAAACCAGTAAAGATCATTATAATGCTCATTTCTTATTTAATTATATTAAATAAATTATCAAAAAACATATTTATCTTTTCGTATTTTATATTACTTTCGTTTCTGGTATTTCAAATCTCTTAGAATAACGAAACCAATCAAAATTCATCATATGACTGAAATTCTGGATTCTCTGCTTTTGAATAATATTGCCAACTATATTCGAAATATATTCAATAGTAACATTTCGCTTCTATAAACCAGAAAATAACTATGACCGCCAATATACTTTAAATTAGTAAAACTGAATTTTTGTCAGAATTTTGTTAAGAAAAACTTTTGATAAATTGCCCTCCCTAACTTAATATTTTGTTTAATAAATTACAAAGAAATTATCAGTAAAGGATAAAAATAAAAATTAATCGTTTAAATTTATATTTTAATATTTTTTTCAGACCTCAGTACCAAAACTGTAACAACTCTGATGATCATTTAAAGTAAAAATCCACAATCAATGTTAAATATTAATTATTTTTCTTTTTCCATTGCCACTTTCAAAAATGTTATAGCTTCTAAGGTTTCGACTGTATCTTTTGTTTTTATATTACTTGTTTCAAAAATTTTAAACACACAATTTCTTTTTATTAAGATTGCATATATTTAAAATAAAATATTTACATTTAATATGAAAGATTAATTATTTTTATTTTGCCTAGATGTATGATAAAAAATGACTGATGTTCAAAATCCAGCTATTCTTCTTGTTTTTAATTAATGTCGCTTACTGCAAACGATTATTGAAATGTAATACAACTTTTATTAAAAATCGAATGAATGTTTACTTACTTGCTAAATATACGATATTTCAGCGTTTAAGTGCAATTAAAATCAAATATCTCTAAAAAGTAAATGTTTAGTTTTCGTTTTAAGTGTTTAATAATTTTTTCTAATTTCATTTTACGTCATTTTGTTATTGCGATGCTGGAGTTCATAATTTCGGAAAAAACATGTTTGCTGTGGAAAGATAAATAAATATCAATACCTGCTTTTCTCGTAAGCTCTCAGAAAGTACGGAATTTACTCCATGAAAAGCAACAATTTCTCTTTTATTTTGGTCTTTGCCCTTAGAAATAAAAGCAGAACACCATTTTCTCCCTGCTCACAACGCTTTCTTTCTAAATGCATTTATGGTCCTTTTCTTATTTGCCCCCTTTTTATATCTTTTCACTCGAAAAGAGATTTAGCCTTTTAAGAAGAAAAGATTGAAGACTTGTTTTCTAAGCGTTATTTCAAATTTTATAACGGGTATTGAGCTTTTGAAAAGAGGTTTAAAGTATAAATGGTTTTCTTTCTTTTTATTATTATTTTTTTATACTTGCTTCCTTCTTTGTATTGTTTATCTGCATTATGCCTCCAAGACGTTTCATATGGATAGGTTTATTATCTTTTGGATACATTTTTCTAGTAATGAAAAGTTCTATTTGAAAATGTTGATAAGCTTGACAAAAGCTCGTAATTTTTATTCTTAGGTGGCTTGGTTAAATATGATTCTGTCCAGGTAATTATTTCATGAAGATGGATATAATAATAAAGTTGCTTTATAATGGATATAACATTTTTTAGTTGTTTTTCTAAAGGTAGAAATTGAAAATTTTGAAACATGTCCAAGCTGCGTTTTTCTAAATTAAAATATTTGAGTGTAGATAAATAACTGAATATCATCAGTTTTTCGGAACCTAATCTGACCGACGCAATTTAAAGAAGACGTCCAAAACGAAACAGAAAAATACATATGTATCTGAATAACAAAGATTAAAATAAAACTTGCCTTCTTTTGCGTCGAATTGTTCGTCCAGCATATTTGAAGCATTAATTTAATAATGTCAAGTAACTTCGATGCATTGCACTGTTTACCACCAAATGAAAGTACTGTTTTAAATTATATTTGCATAATAAGCATAGAACTTTCTGATTCATTATCTATGCAGGCAATTTGTCGATTTTAATTTGCAACATCGGCCCAATTATTGACGTAATGGCTTTAATTATATTTCGAAAAAGAAGGGGGAGAAGTAGGCAATTATTGATTATGTCTAGGCTTCAAGAACTTTCAAATAAAATAAAAATTCGCACGATTGTACAATAATTATGGCTGGAGAACTCTGTCGCGTTTTTTGTTCTGTACAGAATAGGCAATAAATTGATGTTTTTGGTACTTTTTTCCCGAAAATAGAGGTAATGATGAACAGTTGACCACTGATGACACATCTAGGATGTCATGGTATTTCCTATAAAATAAAGCTTAGAAAAATCAAACTTGTATTTTGAAATGAGAGATTGGTTCTTTGTTTTTTCTATTTATTTTGAATATTTAGAAATTTAAAAAAATCGATTTTTCTTCCTTTATTTTGAAAGTTTATTTAAATCTTTTTCTTCAATATTCTGTCCAAAAATAATCGGTATAACTCAATACTTAAGAGTTATACTTACGATGTTTGCCCCTTTTTTTCATTTCCACGTGAAAACGCTAATGCTAAAGTAATGAAAATTAGCATTTGGTGTTTTACCCGTCATAATTGCATATTTGAATCAAGTGGATTAAATTCCTCAACAAATTATTACCTGTCGTTCTGTTCATTCGTGTAGATATATGAACGTCATTATTCAAAAATTCTATAGGCAAAATTAATTACTTTTAGTATGAAATTTTGGCACAAAAATGTTATATTTATATCAGATTTTGTCAAATAGTGGAATGTCTGACGATCTATGCATTCATACATATGATTGGATAGCTAAAAAAATACAGTACACTACACTGGCGAATTTTAACACATGAAATTTATTCTGAAACTCTGTATTTATGTATAATTTTGTACCAAACCTGTAGACAAATTATTTACCTTATTATTTATTAATTATAAACACTAGTACTAATATATAATATCAGAAAGATTAATACAAGAGATTCAAGTCTTCATTTGTATTTTTTTAAACAATAGACATAGAGGATTGTTTGTTGAACTGAAACATTCAAGTCTTCGTTTGTATTTTTTTAAACAATAGACATAGAGGATTGTTTGTTGAACTGAAACATTCAAGTCTTCGTTTGTATTTTTTTAAACAATAGACATAGAGGATTGTTTGTTGAACTGAAACATTCAAGTCTTCATTTGTATTTTTTTTAAACAATAGACATAGAGGATTGTTTGTTGAACTGAAACATTCAAGTCTTCATTTGTATTTTTTTAAACAATAGACATAGAGGATTGTTTGTTGAACTGAAACTCTAGAAATATCTTAAAATTAGAACTGATACTCAAAAGAAATATCTGAATAATACTGATCAAACAATTAATTTAATAATGCAAGCCTTTTCACAAACTCAGAGGACCTCATCACTGAATTTAGAACAAGAAATTATCTTTTGAATGTATTCTCAGTAAATTCATTAGAGATTTTATTCGGAAATAAAAAAATTTTGTATTTGAATAAATAATCTATGAATGCACGAATCACAAAAATTACTTATTTTCCTTTCATAAAGGATTTGCAAATTATGTCTTTTTTTAATCCCACAAAATAAATAGCAATGGGCATTTAATTTATACAGAAATATTTAAATTTGAAACTAAATGTTTTGACTAAAGTCAAATGTCTAACAAAAATAGAAGGAAAAATTGTTAATAAATTTGTTTAGTATCACATCAAACGATTGTTATATAAAAATATATTTCAGCAAGTATTTTTATTGTGATTACATAAAAAATAATTATGGAATTACTATGCCTTTTTGAAGATAATCATAAACATGCAATAAATATTCTTAGTAACTGTTGAAATCAATTATATTCCATAATTTAATATATTATGATTATTCGAAAATAAATATAAATTATCGTCTGCATAAACCTTCCATGAAAAATAAAACACGCATATTCAAAAATGCGCTTAAATTTTGAAAACAAATGCTTTGAATGTAGGCAAAAAGATAGAATCAAGGAATAAGGACATCAAAAATAAAATTAATCTAATTATTCTTTTTTAATTTTGTGAGATCAAGAGATCAAGCATTTTTTAAAAATGGAAATGTTTTGATAAATATGTGAATCTATATTTCGTAAAATATTTTTTTTTTTTTTTGCTTTTATAGAACAATTATTCTTTATTTTCGATACATGAAACAGTTAATGCTTAATAGGAATAAGAATATTTTTATTTTGTTACCTAATTAATTATTATAATGTTGGAAATTAAAAAAAATATCGTCTGTTTCATCATGCATTTTTAAACAATAATAAAAAAACATACATATTCAAACAGATTGGAATTTTTACAATAAATCTCTAAATATTTGCAAATGTGAAGTTTTACAAAAACAAGGCACTAAAATTATAATATGTATTATAACAAGAGATCTAATGATTAAAAATATTTTCTAATAAAGCTTTATGATTCTATGCTACATAAAAATAAAATTATCATTTCATGCGAAAATTGTCTTTAATTCTTATATTATATTAAATTAATTTTGCTATTATATATTATAGATATTTGTGATACAAATTTAAACATGATAATCAGCATCGTTTATTCCTAAAGAAAACTAACTAACTAAAAACTTCCTAATATAATTGATTTAGAAAGATCAATTATGTTATTTTGAAATGCCTAATTATTAAAAACCTTTTTAATAAAGCTTTATGTTTACTTCTTATTCAAAAAATAAAATTATCTCCTCGTTCCAAAATTGTTTTTAATTTTTATATCTTATTATTTTAGTTTGGATATTAATTATATTATAGATGTTTCCGATACAAATTTTCGCATGAGAAATGTCAGCATTGTTAATTCTCGAGGAAGCTAACCTGTTTTTTTTCCTTTGGTTTTATTAAATTGATTTAGAGGAATCAATTATATTATGGTTATGTTGAAGAGCCTAGAAATTTAAAAAAAAAGTCTTTTTTTTTAAAAAAAATAATGTTTTATGTTTACATTCTTTCATAATGTAAAATTATCGCTTTGTACCAAAATTAATTGTTTTTAATTTTTGTATAATATTAAAAATTATTTTAAGTAAAATAATATTATTAATAAAATAATATTTAAAATAATTAATAAATTTTGTATAAATATTATATAATTAATAAATAAATAATATTATAATAACCTTTTTTTATTAATTATATTATAAATATTTGCGCTACAAATTTTCTAATATTATAAATTTATATTATTAATACTAGATAAATGCTAATTTGATATTTTTTCAAAATATAATTGATTTAGAGGAATGAAAATATCTGTATGAAAATATTTTTATGGCGTTTATTTTTATGGCAAAGAAGTTTCGCAACTTTTAACCTTCTCATGTTCAAAATCAACATAGATTGCTAGTGGCACTGATCTCTTCTCGACTCAAACACGATAATATATGTTGTGTTTTTCATTTTATAGTGAAAGGAATTGAAATTATGTACAGGGTGTCCCAAAAAAATGTATACACATTTTAGCAGCTGATAACTAATTTATTTCTTTTTTCTTTACGGACTGAACCCATTGAACCGAGTGATGGCAGACAGACTTGAATTTGAAGAAAGGAAATTTATTCTAAAATGCTACTGGAAGTATGAAAATGCAGTAGAAGTGCTAAGACAATTTAAGAGGGAGTTTAACAAAGAACCACCTACGCGAGTTACCATCACTCGAATTAGAGATAAGTTTGAAGCTGATGGAACTGTTCAGGACGTCCATAAACCTGCAACAGTTGTTCAATTGAGGGCAACCATTGAACATGAATGTACGAATATCCCAAGGGAATCGTTCCATCATGTGTGCTATTCCATCGCTTCGCGTTGTCAGCAGTGTCTGGAGCAGAACGGACATCAGTTTGAGAACATGCGATAACAAGACAATAGAATGATATTTGAAGAATCTTCTACATGTTGAAATTTATTCGAATTATAATAAACCCCAAATTTACAATTATTTAAAGTGTGTATGCATTTTTTGGGGCACCCTGTATTTCGGATCGTTTCCTTTTAAACCAATTGGATTCAAAAATTTTATGAAGAATTATAATTTTATCGTCAAGATTAGTACCAAATTTTATTTATTTTATTCCATTTTTATTTTCTCGTGTACGAAGTACAGAGGAAATACTGTGAACGTCGAAAGATTCAAATTCGATATTTTGGTGAATCTGCACGCTTCAGACCACCCTGAATTATATAATTTTGGTGTTATGTCTTCCTGTGAATACGATAACTCAATGTTTTGAGCTAGGCGGCTGAAATTTGGTATATGGAATTGCGACTTGAATTTCATAAATACAGAATGCAAAAAGGTAGATAAATAAAATTTGGTACACAAGTTAATGATCCAGAATATAGGTACTTATTAAGTTTTAAACCAAATCCGCTAAAAAGGTGAGCGTCTGTACTTTCGCATGCATATAAAGGCAATAACTCATAAATGCAATGAAATTCGGTATTAAATCTTTTGGCTACAATTGCAGTTTCATGTCAAATTTTGATATTAATTGACCAGCAAAAAAGCTTCCAAAATACATATTCTTCGCTTTACGTTCAGTAAAAATGTTAGCTTAAAGTCAAGATCTTTATTTTGTAACTACCATTCACCAATGTCATACAAAACATTAGTGGTCTTAACCAGGGTCCACAAACTTATGTGTAGGAAGGAGGATACAAACTTTATTGGAGAGTACACAAGAAAGTTTCAGGGAGACTATTCTTGCTAGTTTAAATTTTTTAGTCGGCATTTTTTGCGCCGAAAAAGCAGTCTAAAGAAATAAGTGTACATACAAGCAGACGACAGCTTTTTTTTTTTAACAATTTGATACAAGTTTATAATTTTTAGAATAAAACCATGCGCCAAATCTTATCTGTCTATTGCATTTTTTAATTATTATTATTTAGATGCATTCAGTAATGATGATAAAAATACACAGCTGCCACCTAAATTCCTCTGATAGAGCTTTTCCATAATTTGACTAAGATCTGCAAATTTTGTGCAAAAATCTCAAACTAAATTTCATTCGTCTCACTTGATGCATTTTTGAGCCTTGCGTTCAGAAATAGGCAGACAGAATTACAAACTGAGTAAGATATGAAATAAGAGGTAATCAAAATCTCGAGATCATATTCTTAACAGTTACAGATCTTTTCTTTGAGTATCGTAATATTATCGACTAAGAGCATTAGCGGATTTCTAACTTCGCAAATTAGGCAATTGCCCTAGGCCGCCGCACTGAGATGGTCAAATCGGTTATAAATATTATTAGTCTTGTAGCCAAATAAATATAATTGTAAAAAAATAAAATTCTAAGAATTGGAAAATACTAAGGATCAAATGTGTTTTTATATTAAAATATTAAAGCTATTAATAAATAAATTAAAATTTATTTATTTATTATTATCAATTTATTTCATTGGTTATGTTATATTTCTCTTGAAAAATCCTTTAAAATAATGGCTTTCAATGCTATATTTGTTTGTTATTCTCTTCAAATCCATCATAATTATTTAATGCTTTTATTCCTAATTAAAGAAATCATTAGTCAATAATTATAGCTAATTTTTCAATTATTTTATTTCTTGAATTATTTTTCCAGTAATATAATTTTTACAAAATAAAAAAAAAACATATTCACAAAACTAATAAAATAAAATATCGAGCTAAAATAACTCATTAACTTGCTAGTTAAATTAATCCTTGCATCCGGAAAAGAAATTCGACGCAAAATTATTCAGCTAATACTAGGACTTACTTATTGCTATGAAAAAAAAATATTTATTATAGTTTAAAGTTGAATTTTACCGAAAAATTAATCTACATCTCCTTACCATTCTTAATGTATTTAAAAAAAATCAAAATTAAAAGAATAAATAAATAAAACTTCAATGCACAGTCTTATATGATAAGTGAGAGGCAGCATCCGTGTGCAAAGGGTTAAAAACTTATTACAATAGGAAACTTAATTTATTAGTTTTTATAAAAGAGAGAGCTCACAATTTTCAATATCTGAGACCTCAAAAATATCTACAAGTAAATAAAAAGCAACGTATAACCTTATCTTTCCTCATTAATTACAATTTTTACATTCACTAGTTCCATCAATCCAAAAAGAAATGACATATCTGCTGTTAACCACAAATACCCTAGTCCTTATAATAATCCAGGGCCTCTTCATATCATCAGTGGCTAAAGATATGAGGTATCGATTCATCCGCATGTTGATTGTTAGAGTGGTTATCGCGCCGGGCAATATATCTTCGCCACTGACAAGCTTCAATAAATGGACTTTGGTGGGACCCGCAGCTGTTGTGGGTATTAATATAGTTGTGGCGGAATACAGGGCATCCATAATGGAAAACGGGATGTATAATGGAAACTTAATGGTTTGCCTTAAATCAACGGGTCTTAAGGCAGTGTGAAAAGGTTCCTTGTGTATGGTAGTATGAATGGCGTTGAGGCTTATCTTAACTAGGCTTAATTGGCTCTAAATTAACTTTTAAGAGAAATGTTGAAGGGTTTAGTATTTTATAGGCGATGTGTTTAATGATAAGGTAGAAATTAGAAAAAAGGGACAACGTTCGCTATTCGTTGGTGAATTAATTTTGGTCGTAAGATAAGTGATAACTTATTGAAGGGAAAATTTTTCACGCATCTTTGTTTTTTTCAAAAGCGGAGAAATTTTATATTTTTAAAAAATTTTATAAATATTTTATGTGTAATTTTTTTTTGTATATTTAAAATAATTGATATTATTAAGGGCAATCAGCTACAATCAATCATGGACCAATTTCGCAAATTTTTATTTTATTTGATCCCTAGATATGTAATCAATCTAGCGGTCATCGCCACCATTCATTTTTGAGAGAAATCTCAATAACACTAAATCAATGTATATTGCTCAAATCTGTAATACTATTTCTCCTTTATCCAGTTCATGATAAGGAAGAGAGTTTTACATTCATAGTTCAGTATTCGTAGAGAGTTATGGCTCTTTTCGAATACTGAATGGATGCTGAGTTAATAACCCTCTAGTTTGGCGACAAAAGTAAGAGCTCCAGAAGATGCTAATATTTTAGTGATTAGAAGCAAAGTTACGATAACCTTCTAGAAGCTTCTTTGCCTGAACACGGAAACTATTAAAAGAGAGAGAAAGCTCAGAGTTAGTATTGAGTAAGTCAGTTGAGAATAGCAAGTGAGTCGAAAAGTGTGACTGGTTGAGCGAATTCTTTCTGAGTGTTTAGTGATGTTACGGTTTTTTATTATTGTTTTGTTACTTGCATGCTGCTTTTTACCGCAAGTGTTGTTCTTGTGTACACTTCGGCTGTGTTTTATTATTTCGTAATGTGTTCGAGTAGTATAATGGGTCATTATTTGTTATTGCTTGTTCATGTGTTGGATTTTTCATCTCGCATCCTACTGACAGGTTCAGAGTTATTTTCCTGATCAATATTCTCTTTGGGGAAAATTCTTGACAGAGTCCATTAGTCTTAGTTAGTCCAAAAAATGATTCCTTTTATTTCATATCAAAATTCATGACTCCTAGAAAAGTCATTAATAATCGCTTACGCTCTCTCTGTGTATAATTTTTGAAGGGAAAAAAAATGCTATTTTACTATGCATTTCTTATGAGAAAATTTTTTTTAGGAATCCAATAGTCCATCATTTATTCTGATTTCGTCGTTTTTATTACAAATGAAAGCTTATAATCTCTAATAAATAAAAAAAAAGCTATTAATGAAAATCTCTGAACTTGTATACTTTGCTTACGAATAAATGAAAGTTCCTTTAAAACTATATTCACACACAGAAAATATAATATACTGACATTAATTGTCTAAAATCCTTCAATCCTTTTTTATGCACATAAAATTTAAAATAAATTGCAAGGAAGAATTCATTCGATTAAAATCAATATTGATGGTTCAGCTTAAAAAAAATGCGAACCGCTATCAAACTCCAACAAATTGCCAGGTTAAAAGTTTTCCTCCTCAGTGTACCTCCCAACTCTTCAATACCACCGCCAACTAATCGCCATTGGGAGCCCAGATAAGTCCCCGCCGCCATTATTTTTAAATTTCATTTGTGAGAACATTTTTCCAAAGAACCGTGTCTCGTCTCTTCATGTTAATTACTTTTTCTTTTCTTTTTTCTTTTGCTTCTAGATCCACCGTCCGCACCGAGTATCTCGGGCTACGAAGAAGGGAAACCTATCAAGGCGGGGGACCTTCAGAAATTCACGTGTGTATCCACAGGTGGGAATCCGCCTGCTACCCTCAAGTGGTTCAAGAATGATAAAGAGGTGAGTTCATTCTTCTAAAATTAATTGTTAATAATCTTTTTCTTGTTCATATCCTCGCTTAACCCTTTCTAGGGCCGTGGGAAGTATGCTTCCCACCAAATTTATTGATCTTTGTATGAAATTATGTAGGTTGACATAAGTTCTGACAAATTTTTTTAGAAAGACAGAAACTTAGATGCTCCAGTTCTTTATCTCACACAAAATGATGTGTCTTGATTTGTTACTTAATGATTAATTAACCAAATTAATTAATTAATCAAATTAAATTTATCTAATAAGCCAAATGAATCCCTTTTCTCATTCTGATTTCAAGCCTAAAAATATTTTAACATAATATGACTAGAAAAAAATGTCCCTTTAAAGGGTTAAAAGTTGTATACTGAGGTATCCGATTAGGTTCAGAGGGGAATTTTCAAAAAATAAATATTTTAATGTTTGTATGGTGTTTTTTATCAGTATAAGAATAAAATGATAAATAAAAGTGAAATTACTTATATAATATAGCTATTGAAGAAAAGGCCTATTTTGATGTAAATTTTAGCATCTGTTTACAACATATAGGATTGTTCTAGAGAAAAAAAAATTGTCAGTTTTTCATATTTGTTTGCAACATTACATGTGTAACATATCTTAGAATATATCTAATTATTACTTAAGAATTATTTTCAAAAATAAAATTGTGTGTAGTATAAGAAATGATCTATAAAATTTTAGATGTTTTTCAGCAGTATTGACATTAAACAACCATAAATCCATTTTTAGAGTATTCAACGTCAAATCCCCCGTTCATTACATTATGAATAACACAACGAGCGCTAATTATAAATTTCATTAAGATATTTCGATAATGTTTTGAGATATGATGATACTCATACAGTAGAATAATGAAAAAGCTCGTTCTTCAGAAAATTCATGTATATTTTTTAAATACATATAAATAAGCATAACTTACATGTCAATAGTTTGTTATAACTTGGCTTCTAATTGATAGAGATCAAAATACGGATATCATTGGAAACAGAAACGTACCTATTTTTTGAAACAGTAAAAAGTAAAAATGGGAATTTTCAACAAAATTCATGGTTTTAACTTTGTGGGATGGCTTAAAATTTTATTTGGCTTAATTTCGCCAGAATATCGCCAAAAAATGCCGAATCGCAAATATAAAAAAGGCAAGATAATTTCTAAGGCGAAAATTGTAACAAATGTCCGTGGAATTGCGTCTGTAATCAGCATGCATTAGTTGCTCGACATCCATTAGCAATATGAAAGGAAGCCAAAAAACGGATTGCAGCCGGTAGTAACTTTGAGTGGTGATATACTATGTGGACATATCATAAGGATGATTCACTAATTGGTAGTAACTAACTGGCTTTCTAATCAGCAAGATTAGAAATTCAGATGGTATTAATCTAATCTTTAATTATATCCAGTACGCGTGATGTAGAGGCTAATTGCTAAAATGTAGAGACAAGAATAAATAGCGTTACTGAAGGTATATAGGTAACAATGATCTTCCGTTCCAATGTCTTGAAAACAAAAGATATTTCCATTTTTGAATCTGAAATCTTGTCTTAAAAGAAGATTAACAGCTTAATTGTTTTGCCTGAGTGCTATACGTGCATCGATTTATCGAATGTTGCTAGTTGTAAGCAAAAAATAAACCATTCATGACAATTATAATTCACTATTAAAATTCTACTTCGAATACTTAGATAAGTCAAGTATTCAATGGATTTCCATTTGAATCAAAATAAGAAAATATTCTCAAAATAGAAGGTGTCATCTTATTAGATAGTAAAGAAAATAAAGCAGTTAAATGGTTAAAAATTTCGCTTGGATGTGTTAAATTTTAGAAAATCAATTAACTGATAAGTATTTATTTATGATTTGATTTAATTTCCACTTATCACTTAAAATTGACTATCTTTCATAATTTTGGAATTTGTTCGGAATTTAGATTATCTTTATATTTAGATTGCAATATTCTCGCCAAGAGTCTGGTCTTTGTTCATTCTACTTTTCCATCTCACTTAAATGCGATGTTTTCTCAAGTCGCAAGACAGTGATTATTAGAGATTATACAGTGGAACTTCGATAAGCCAATGCGATGATTTCTTCTTGCCTAACTGAATAGAGATGTTATTATTTACGATAAGCCGAATTTCGTTAGGTTGATATATTCGATAAGTCGAATTTCGTTAGGTTGATATATTAGCTAATCCGAATTTTCGATGTCGATTTTTCTTTTCTTTTTCCCTTCTACTTCAGGTTATCAAGGTTTCACTGCAAGAAACTGAAATACTTGAAAGAATCCACCTTCTTTAAAATTTTATACCAGTCAAGCACTGATTTAACAATTGTTTTTGATTTTTAAAAAATTGTCTTTAAAAATACTTTTTCCAACATTTCAAATAATTTTATAGCGGAAATTAAATAAATTAACAAATCCTAATGCATATTATTTGCTTAATTACATTAGCCATTTACAGAAACAAAGTCGAAATCTTTATCTAACGGAAAACTAATTTATTTTCAGACGAACAATAGTATGAAATCAATGATGAGTGTTGCCAGATGTCTGCAAAGTTGTAAAAATATTTCATAAGTCTTCGAATGATTTTTAATGTATGCATATTTATATATTGCCTTTTCACTACTAAAAGGCCCGAATTCGCCGAACAAGTTCTATATTAATGGGCGTTCGGGGACAGTTTTTCTTTTAAACGAGGAGTGCAGGATGTAAAGCCTGGATATTATTGATGATGACTTGCTTTATATCCTGCAAATCTCGTTTGAAATTGAATCCGGCACTAAAATGCCCCATTATTATAGAACTTTCATGGGCGGTTAGGGATAATTAGTACTGAAAGGGTTAAATGGGAAGGCGCATGACTTTCGAATCTCATTTCAGATTGAGGATTTTCAAATCGCATGTCAATATTAGTTTGAACTAATGAAATGTATCATTCTAACATTTCAAAAAAATGCATGTTTTTTAACAAATACCTTTTCATGGCTCTCTTTTAATGTTTTACCTGAATAATATTCATAATTTTTTATATTGTCTAGAAAATTTATACAATGCCTATTTTGTACATATATCTGGTAACCCTTATTTGCATGATGATGGAAATTAACCGCATAGCATTTAATGAACAAAAAATTGTACTCAAAACAGGTGTATTGTAAATTGGCTGCTGCTGGCAACTTTTTTCACTACTATTGCGTAAAAAGGAACGGAGCTGTCAGAAAAAATATATTCAAATATAAATAATATTCAAATATCACAATCATTATAGCATGTTTAAACTTGTCATTCCGCTGTTTGTTGTGATAGGAAGAAACGCGCGATTTCTTGAGTATTTTTTATAACTAATCTGAGATTTTGTTGCTAATAAAAGCGATAATGAGTGGAGAAATTTAGAAGAGAGGGACATTGAAGATTTTGTACTGAGCTTAACATGTAAATTTGCATGATGATGGATAGTTCCATCATATATACATAATTCTTTTATATTATATATTTATACTAGGATTTATATTTTATTTATACTAGGATTTTTTAATCATTTTTCTTTAATCCAGAGTATGATTTATATTACCCTGATTTATTTCACAAAAAAAGAAAAAAATCATGTAAAGAAGAATTAATTAATTGGGATTATAAAAAATACGTTTAATAGAGGCGATAATTGAAAAGTTATTTACTCTCTCTATTTGGAACAAGATATTTTTCGCTTAAAAAGTCTTCGACAGATGATTTAAAATGGATAGATTTAGACTTATAATATTTAATTTACTAAAAAAAAAAAATCTTGGAAAGATGAAAAACTTTCACGTTTTGGAATAAAACTTGATAAAATGTTTATTTTCTCTAAGGCAAATACATTTTTCACGAGATATTTTCTTTTAAATCCTTTTCGACATATCGTTCACAACGGATATATTTCAGACGTTATGATTTTTAAGTTCCCATGAAAAATTTCACATGATTTTTTTAAAAATGCATTTACTCTAATTAAATTAATTATTTGTTCGACGTCACTAGCCTCTTTGCCCATGTTAGGCTTGTGTTGATTGCAGTATAAATATTGACACTTACAAAAAAATAGTTTTTAAAAATATATCCCTAAACAAATATTTGTCTAACTCAAATAAAGTGAAATGCTGCGTTTTGCTGAAAAAATTTCGATTGGGATAAAAAAAGAAAAATAATAAAACGAAGTAATTTTATTTAAAATCTAAATATATGCAACAGTTGTGCATTAAAGGGTAAATTGAATTAAGTGTATGCCAAAGGTTAAACAATTAATTACCGTTCCAAAATGTATAATGATTTTACATTAAAAGTATCGTTACTTTTTTAAAGAGTACTTTATGTACTTATGTTTTTTAGAGCATGTACTATGAATTGACTGGTTTAATAACATTATATTTTCACGAATATATATATAAGATATTGTAATCATTGAAATTTTTTTCCTCGATATTGTTATGAATCTCCACATTTCATAAGGATATGAACAATTTAGATGAAATCTCAAAAACAGAAAGTTAAATAAAAATAGAAATATTTAAAAAAAAGACGAAATTTAAGATAGAAGGTTTTAATTTTAAGTTATCATGCGAGGACATTATTTTTTAACCAGTTTAAACCGCTTTGAAACAATCATGTGACTATCTCGATTACACATTCGTCGATATTTAGAAAAACGATGGGAGTTTTTTTGTAATCTGAAAATTGTTTGAACTCCAGAACACGTTCTGGAGACTACATTTTTTTTTTCGAAAATACAGTTTCAATTGGTTTGGAATGATCACGTGACTACTGCATTGCGCAATCTCAAAATTTTAGAAAAAACTACAGGTTTCTTTATTTTTTTTTCTTTTCTTAATTTCAAAATCGTTCGAGCTCCAAAACTGTTATTGCCTGCTAAAAAAATTGAAAATTAAAATTAAAAAAAAATTATATATACATATATACTTTTTTATATCTCTCCTGGTTGTTTCGCGGCGATTCCCGTTTTCTTTCTGTTTCTTCGAGCGGTAACTTCTTACGACCCGTGCTCTTTATTTTCTGCCTACGGATTTTGAGGCTTCAAAAGCCCCAAGCCAAAACAACACTATGTTCTCCTATGATAAAAAGGAATTAAATGTTTGGTCTGAATAAAGTACGGTTCCCTACGAAATTTTGGAGGACATGTCTCACTCAAGTATTCAAGTGAACAAGAAACTGGGAAATGCAAAAACCCACTTGTATGGAATTTGATATATGGCTTTAGCAGCAGAACTGTAGAATTGCATTAATTTTGGATAAAATCCGTCAAGAATTGTTTATCGCTTGGCATAAAACGCTAGAGGAAATAAATAATTTGCAATCTGTCAGTAAATATTCATTTTTATATGGACGCCATAAATTAAAATCGCAGTAATCTAAACGCGTGATTCGTTTTATGTATTCTTTGCACTAAAATTGTGTTAAAATATTTTTCAAAATCAGTCTTCGAGAAGTATTATGCGAAAATGCTTACTCGATTCTTTTAATAATCAGTCGAAGCTAAACAGAAAATATACTCTAATGTCAGAGCGCATGAGAAAATTAAAAGAGCACTCCTTTTGGTTTATGTAGATAACTACAAAAAAATAGCCGTTTCACAGTAATAAATAAAAAAGATTGTAACGAAACTGGAAATCTATTTAGCAGGAATTTATTCTGAATTATAGATGACAGGTATTAAGGGTGTCCCAACATTAACGTAAGATTTGAATTTGCCACCATTCATACAGTAAAGTGGTGGCAACCCTATTAAAAAAAACCATATAATAGCTGATAGTTTAGGATTAGTAAAAAGGGAGCGTTGCACGATATAACAACGTTTTTTTCGCTCTAAATTGCTATATTTTTATTTAATCGTAAAGTACATAAGACAGGGGTAAGTATGGAATGACACATAGGGCAAATGGCCTCCACAGCTTTGCTGGTACTCACTTTTTTTCGAAATTTTCCATGACCATTTTGCATAAATGTGGCTGAATTTTGTTGATGCATCGTTAAATTTCCTCCTTCAATGCTCTCGTGTTTGTGGGCTTGATGGCCTAGATCTTTGACTTCGAATAATCCCATAAAAAATATTCAGTGGTGTTAAATCATACAATATAGGGGGCCAATTCCCAAATTTTCGAGCTTTGACCACCAGACCAAGAAAGAAAACACGTTGTTCTATCGTGTAACGATCCCTTTTTACTAACCCTACACTACCAGCTGTCAAATTGGTTTTTTTAATAGGGTTTCCACCACTTTCCTGCACGAATGGTGGCAAAATTTTGTTTTTATTTTGGGACACTCTTTAGAAAATAGAATTTAACTTAACGTGTTTAAATCATGAATTCTCAATGTGTAGATGTAAAGCTTTTGGTTGTGATTAGGCATGAAAAAAAACTTAATTAATTCAAATGATATTAACTTCACATGATAAATATGGACATGTTACCTAAACGTATTAATAAACATTGGGCATATGTCTATTATTGAGCATTTTTTTCACTCTGCGATGACTTTTTCTTTTACATTTTGCTTAAACATATTAAATAAAATCATTATTAGCATATGATTTTCAGCTTCTGTAAATCAAAAGAGAAAGATGATTACCGTATTAAAACTTTTTAACATTTCCAGGCAGAATTATTAAAAATATGGACAGTGATCATTCAAAATTTGAATGGAAATTTTTGTTAGTTACTCCAAACTATGTAAAGTTAAACAAGACCAAGGCCGGATTATCAAATGTCCAAGAGTCGTCGCAATTTTAAAATGCCATGAATATTCTTGAGCTCTTTTTGTAATATTTTCAGGCTGTCTAATTATTATCTTCCATTTGATTTATAAGGATTCGAATTACATTTGTTCAAATTAAAATGAGTAAATTTTGAGTTTCAGAATATCATGCTTAAGATATTTTCATGTTTTCTAATTCGGTTGCAGGTCTCAGTAGCCTGAACTTTTTCTCAGTTATCCAAATGACTCGCAAGCCTATTTTTTGTTGAACTTTGTATTTGATATTTAGAATGCATTTAAAAATTTATAAATTGTTTCCATTTTGTCTAAATCTTTAAATTATATGAAAAGAATTGCTTGAAATACTGAAAGAAACTTCACTGAAAAATGACTTGTAAAGAAACGTTTTGTTATTTAAGTTTGTCTCAATATTTGTTACTTAGATAAATCTTATTTAGAATAAAATAAATAAAAAAAATATCGAATTTTAAAAGCTTAGAAAAGGAGAGGAAGCTTCCAAATTTCCATTGTCTAAGGACCCATACAAAACAAAATCCAACCTTGAATATGACGCGATAAACATCCTCATTTTGGATGGCTACAGAATTTGGCTACACTACTACATTTTGGCTTTGGTATGGTTGGATGTTCTACAGAATGTGGAGCCGGATCAAATTTCACTGACACGATTTCATAACATCCTCGTTTTGGTGTTGCTCGATATTCTACAGAATGTGGAGCCGGATCAAATTTCACTGACACGATTTCATAACATCCTCGTTTTGGTGTTGCTCGATATTCTACAGAATGTGGAGCCGGATCAAATTTCACTGACACGATTTCATAACATCCTGATTTTGATGTTGCTCGATATTCTACAGAATGTGGAACCGAATCAAATTTCACTGCAATGATTTCATAACATCCTGATTTTGATGTTGCTCGATATTCTACAGAATGTGGAGCCGGATCAAATTTCACTGACATCATTTCATAATAGTTCAAAAGTACAAGAGCCGTCTCTCAAAAGTAGCCTTCAAAATAGAAGTTGATCTTACTAATGCAAAGTTTAAAAAAGAATACCATTTCCACAAAGTTGTCAATAATTTTATGACCCCTACAAATCATAATCCAGCCTTGAATATGAGACGATAAACATTCTCATTTAGGTATGACTCGGAATTCTACAGTATATGAAGCCGGCTCAAATTTCATTGACATCATTTCACAATGCTTCAAAAATACAAGAACCATCTTCCAAAGTAGCCCTCAAAATAGAAGTGAATCCTACTAACACAGAGTTTAAAAAAAGAATACCGTTTCCACACAGTAGTCAATAATTTTATGGCCTTTCTTTTACTTCCTCTCAATATCTGTGTGCCAAAGAAAAGAAAAAAGACAAAAAAAAAAAAAAAAAAAAAAAAGCCCTCCTCTCAGACCCAATCCCACCTTTCAGATCAAATGCTGAGAAAAAGGCTTAGAGCATTCCATGTTCTCGGAGCAATAACTGTTTCCGGTGGCGGATCTATTTTCTTTCTATGGAAGAGGACTTATAAACTCTTGTCACCCGCAATTTTGCCCTCCTTTTTCGGTTATGTTTGAGTTCGTTCTTCTTTGTTTGAGAAAGGGCGGGCAAAAGATGTGGAGAAATTATTAGAAAGGGAATAATCGATCGCGGGAGAAAAAAGGCGGGAGCAAATTAAGGTTGGCAATTACGACTTTGTTGGGTTCGTATTTCTACTTCTTTCTGTGGTGGCTGACTTTTTTTCCTCCTGCTTTTTCTTTTGTCCGGCAGCGAAAATGAAACGCAAGAACGTGTGGTGTTCTTCGCAACAAAATAACGCTTTCGATGCGATTTTATCTGAAAAAAGTCTAAGAAAAATAAAATGTTTAGCATTTGAAACCTAAGAATGAATTGTAATTTGCTAGTCATTCTGACATACTCGATTAATATGATATATATCACACGTATCTGGCATTTGTGATTTGAATCTTATATGATAGGCATGTTGGCATGTCTGCAATTTTTTTAATCATTAAACTTGATTTTATTTAAATATTTATAGTAGCTTACTTACTTTACTATTATAGCTACTTTTCACAGATATTTTATGAAAACTAAAATTCCATAGAATTAGTAATATTATAATAACTGTTAATTATTAATTATTCATAATATTAATTAATAATTATTATTAATAATTATTATTAATAAACATTATTAATATCTGTTTTAATAAAACATGTAATGGCATTTCTTCAATTCATATTGCCTCAAATTATTTTATGATTTTAATTTAATTACAAGAAGCATATCACAATACACAATTGAAAAGTTGTCACAAGTAACATTTTAGGTAGCATAGTGACAATAATTTGCATTTGGAACTTAGTATGATTTCTTTTTCGCCCTCCAATCACTTTCATTGGTTTAGCAAGTGTAAATAAAACTGAGGGCATGATATTTTTTTTTGTCCCTTTATACTATTTCATTTTATGTTAAAACACATACGCACTGATGTTTTGTCTTCGGACGCCCCTCCTGAGGCTGACTCTGGGGCATTTTTACCCTCTTTCTCCTTGGCAGCTAAGTCACTAAACTTTATTTAGAGTTGTTGAAGCATTGAAGCTCATTTAGGAACCTTTTTACTCTAATATAAATCGACTTATCCTCTAAAAGAGCAGTTGCCGCTTTATTGTATTTGTATTTGTACTTGATTCAGCAGTGGGTTCTCACTAGGCACGCTCAGGAAGTGGGTAGGCAGATTGGTTAAAATTATTGATCTAATTTCCAAATATACAAAATTATAACACAGCTATGAATTCTAAATATATTGTTACGAATCTGTAATGCTGCTTCCCAGCATAGTTGGTTCTACCATCGGAAATAATGTTTTACAGTCATCGGTATTGGACGGAGTCCGGTGTCGCGTCGGAGGGCCCCGGAGCTTGACGACCATTTGGCGACTTGGCGACGAATTTGGCGCCAAAATAGATTATGCCCAAAACATCGAGAATTTTCCCGATCCGTCCAGTAGGAACGGAGATACGCCTCGAACGTTCCTGAGACCTATAAAAGGAAGCGGCCGCAGCTGCTAGGGCAGAGTAGTCGGAATCGACAGAAAGAACTGGCCTTCCAGAGATTAGCGGAGCAGCGACGGAGTCAAGTGAGTGCTGAATTAAGTTGGGCGCTACGGTCTGCATTAGAGTCTGTTGTCTGCACGTCTCGGCTAAAGATAATTGTGTGCTGTATATAGTAGTCGTCTTTGTGTTGTCTTAGTGTAAATAAACGCCGTTGTTTCATTTTCTACTGCCGCCTGCTGATTGAGTGTTCTCCACACCATATCACTCCCACTATCCAAACGAACTCCGGAAATTTCGTAACAATATTCTAAAATATTAGAGTAATATTATCATTTTATTAAGTGGAATTGGTCAAATCCCAATCACTATTATTCCATTCACTAAAATGTTACTACAGAATTTTAACGAATGTCTGCTTAATTGCAGTATGGTATGTAGTTGGAATAATAAATGAATAAATAAAGCATGTACATTTTCACAAAGTATATATCATTAATAAATTATATATATTTCGTACTATACATACATAAGTAATTATACAGACTAAAATGAATTATTAATATGTTGATAAAATTTAAAATGTATTTGAAACTAAATGTGAAATGTGTAAAATATAATAAAATATAATTGTAACTAAATTGGCCTTTTGATCAAAAGAAAAGCCACCTATTATGAATTGCCAATGGCTTCAAAATGTGTAAATCTATCACTGATGTGGCTTGGTAACTTAGACAGCCATCTGCGTGGCTATAAGATCATATTATTTTATGGATAATGTGTTGAAATTTTTGAAAAAAAAAGTCTAAAAAGAACTTGATTGAAATCTTAATTTTTTTATCCATTCACTTTCTAGCAAATAGAAGCTAAATTTAACAAATAAAAATAAATTTCTGTTTTATTCTTTAACACCCATTCCATAAAAAAAATACACAATAAAGTATCGATCTTTTTTTTTTTTTTTTTTTTTCAAAATTCATCTTACTCATTGCAAGATATCAGTGTGACGCCACATGACACAGCGAAATCTCTCAACAACCCTATACAGGCCAACCCTCTAAAAGTTTCTCAACATCTATCACATTTCTACCCTCCTTCCCCAGAAGAATCTCCACTCAGTCCGGGGGCAAACAAAATCTGCCCCTGGAAAATCCATCACTGAAACAGGGCGGAAAACAACAAGGAGGGATTGTGGAAAATTAAGAGCTCATCTTACAGGTGATCGATCAGAATGTGAGGGTGTGAGAAAGGAGGAGGATGGGGCAGCAGCATTTCTAGATAAGCGACCATCTCTTTGACGGGGAGCTTGTTATTTGGCTTGTTCCATTCAGTAACTACTGTCGATAACAAAAAGAGAAAAAAGGTGAGATATCCCTAAGGAGTTTTCAGTTGGTAGGCAGTGGCTTTTTCACTAAAAAAAAATTAGATTGGACAATCAGATAAAAAAGAACGTAGACAAAAAAAATCCTGATAAACAAAATTTGTGGTAATGAGATGTGACCTCAGATGATTAGCAATTGCAAGGAAAATAATTATCTGTAAATTGCAATGGGGCATAAATTATCTGTAATTTCTATCTATTGAAGTAGTTTTTATGAAGATGATTTCTGGAATTATAGCATTAGAAATAATAAATTATTCAATTCTTTATTTTAATGTTACTTTTTTTTATTTAAGACTGACTCCAAACCAAGTACTACACTCAGTAATAACTCTAATGAACTCAGATGAACCAATTCCTGACTTTTAAAGTCAATCGCAAGTCTATGATATTAATATTAAACCAACATTAAAGTATCCTTTTAGAAGAAATCGAAATTCGAACACGAAATGTACATACTGCGTCATTTACATATGAAACGCAAAATTATTTTCTCGTTTACGTAGTATAGAGAAAGTACAATAGTCTTCAAAAAATTCGAATTCGAAATTTTGACGAATCTCTGCGTTTTAGACCTTCCTGAGCCCGAAAACACATTTTTAGGAAATGCCCGTCTGTCTGTCAGTGACAAAAATAACTCAAAAACGCTTTTAAGCTAAATGGATGAAATCTGATATACGATCCTTATACAAAATTTGATTTCTATCAAATTTTGAGTGCAATCTGATCAAAGTAAGTCCGTCTGTCCTAATGCATTCGATACACAGATTTAATATCTATAGTGTAAACACCTGTCAAGTTTTGGGCCAAATACAAAAAGGAATTGACCGTCTGTCTATCTGCATTTCCAGAAACATGTAAGTACGGTAACTCAAAAACGCAAAGACATACATATTTGAAATCTGGTACGAGATTTTGTGACTACAAGTGCAGTTTTGTGTCAAATTTTGGTTTCATTCGGTTTAGAAAAACGTGCCTAAAACACAAATTCGGTTTTTGGATACTATTAACCACATGTTACGGATTAATCACCAAGGACGACACGAAAGAGTCAGCCAAAATGTTAAATTCACTTCAAAAGTTAATATATCGTAACTATTGTACACCAGTACCCTGTAAGGCATTCTCTGGGATAAAACCTTTATGAGAGAGTATGCAGGAAAGTTTTGGGAAGACTATGTCCACTGGTTTTCTAATTGAAATGAGGTTTATTTGTTTCATCTTTGTATCCGTTACTTTTAATAATTCATATTTTTGCTTAAAATCGCTTTCCTTGAATGATAAATTCATCAAGAAAAAAAACTGATCTGAAAGTTGTTTTTTTTTTTTCACAAAGTGTTATTTCCGATAATTTTAATATCGAATTTTCTCAACTGACATTGAAACAAATCGCCGATTCTTTTATTTTATTTTCATTTTTGTTAGTAGTATGAAATGAATTTATATTCATAGAGTGCTCGCATTTATAAATAATCATTCTTTCTTATTCGTTTATAAATATGTGTGATAATGCTTAGCCTACTTTGCACTTTGTATAGATGAAACAATTTACATCCTTTTCATCATTATTTAAAAGAAGAAAATATTCATCGCTGAACCACATTAACCAAAAGAATTATTAATACTTCCTGATCCCAATTCTCCAACAATTCACTAAAGTGTGCATTACTTTTCAACATTTTACATCTCTATACCCCTACTCTAAGAGAATATCAAGCTACTTGGAAGGCAAACAAGATCTGTTCCTCTAGAAAATCCATCGCACGAACGAGGTGAAAAACAACAAGGGGAAATTGTGGAAAATTAAGAGTTCGTCTTACAGGTGATCAATCAAAAGGGGGGAGGTAATAGTCTTTCCAGATAAGTCTTGGACCTTAAGCGGCCGCCATTTTGATGGAGAAACTGTGTCATTTGGCTTGTTATCCTAGTGTAGAATCTTCCTTTCGGTTACAGTTGCCGGACAGCACGATTTGGGCGGGGATGTACTTGAAAAGTTTTCTGGTAAAAGGGTATGTCTGCTTCATTTAGAAAGATAGAAATGGAGAATAAAAGGGGTTTTGGTACATGGTACTTGATTTAAATTTGAAATAAGGCTTTAGTTATTTAAGATTGCATGATATCAAACTGAATTTAATTTAGGTTGTATTTTAATCTACAACCTGCTCAATTAAATAGCTTCTTAGGGATCATCTTATACAAGGCGCTTGGAAATTATCTACCAAAAATTTGAATAGGGGTTAGAGAGACTGGAAATAAGAATTTTTTTTCATAAAATATTAATCTGATGATGAATAATCTAAGAATTAGTATGTAGTGCATTTTATGACATTCAATACCATCCGTGATATGTCATTTTCCCGTTGGGATTTAGAATATCATGAATCATTTTACAAATGTAGGTACCCATCTGATGTATGAGACCGCGAATAGAAATGGATTATATGCTCAAAAGCTATATAAAGAACAATTTTCGAATAACCAGCTACTCACTCAATAAAGGTTTGAGCGTGTTTATTGCCAGCTCTGAGAAAATGGATGTCTCACTGTTAGCAGACGTGAGATAGACTGGGCCAGCATTCTTGAAATGGAAGAAACAACTTTAGGTCCAGTTGAAATGAATATAATATATGGATGATCTGGGTCCGAGTCTTACATGATGGGAAATTTTACATGATGAAGGTATGCATCCATTTTGTTTACGAAGAATGCAAACAATGTGGAAGACTATCCTCTGTATGCAAGATTTTTAATTGGTATATACAACAGAATTTACTCCTGTTGGACTTTTTCGCAAATTGATATTCACCAATTAAATGACAATTACATGAGACGGCCACCAATGCACATATGTGGGACTATGAAAAGACAAGCATATGTATGACAAGCATATGTAGCAATTTTATACTTCTTCATAAAAGACTCCCGAACTTGGTTGGAGGCAATTAAAATTTGTCATAGATAAATCCATATCTAAAACAGAATGGAAAACTATGTGGGAAAAGTGGAAAATTAACAGCTCAACTTGAAAATAATTGATCAAGCTGAGAAATATTCATCTCGTCCTAACCATCCAGAGATTTCTCCAACAAACCATCTATCGCATTTCCAGATCCCTCTGAAGGAAAATCTCAAATCAAGTAGAAGGCAAGCAAGATCTTCCTCTTAAACACTTATAATCTATTTCTAAAACAGAAAAGAAAATGAAAAAAAAAGAGGAAATTGTTTAAAAAATAATAGTTCCGTTTATAGAAGATTAATAAGATTGAGAAATTGCCCCACCCCATTCACGCCAATCTTCCAAAAGTTCCCCGATATCTCAAATATCTATCCTATTTCACGATTTCTCTGTAGAAAAATCTCAAATCCGTAAGAATGCAAACAATATTTTTATCTCAATCATACATAATCCATCTCTAAAACAAAGTAGAAAATAAAAAGGGGGAATTGTTTCAAAATTAATAGTTAATCTTAAAGGAGATAAATCAATTTGAGATCTGTTCATCTTATTTTCTCAACAGATTAAGTATCCATCGTATTTCAGGTATCGAATAATCTCGAATCCGTTTGAAGGCAAACAAAATTTTTCAGTAAAAAAACCCATAATGCATTGCTAAAACAAGCAGAAATGTAGTAAATTTAGAACTCAACCAGCTGATGATCATCTGAAGAAATGTAGCATCTGTAGATAGGCAAGGTCTATTTATATTGGAGATTTATATAATTTGATCTGTTATCAGGACGTCATCTAGCGTTAAGTAACTAGTACAGAAACCATGAAAGGAGGGGTAGTAAATTCTTGAAACATTTTCGGTCATATGGCACTGTCTGTTTCATTCGAAAAATAGAAAATCCAGAGATTTGAGACCTTAATGTAATAGGACTTGGTAGGAAAAAATTGTTATTTCAGTAGAGCATAGGTTATCATGAATTCCATGCTTTACAAATAACTTTTACAAAGACATTTTTTTCACTAAGCATTCGAATTCATTGAAGCAAGTTGTCTTTCATTCCCATGATTGCACAGTTCAGTGTAAATTCCTATTCATCGGTGCTTAGCTTATAGGCAGTATATGCTTGTATTTTAAGGTTTATGAAAGATTTTTGAGAAGAAGGAAAGAAATATTACAGTTAATATATCAAAATAAAAAAATATTCTTTAATTCATTAGTTAATTATAAATATTTGTTAAATATCAATCGATGAAATTTCTTTCATGAAAGGCAAGGCTGAAATAGAGTATTCATTTTTAAACCTAAACTTTTTTTCAACATTTATTTAATAAATGTATGAACGAGCTCTTTCTTATTTAAATATAATATTTTTGTGTATCATTTCTAACACATTCATACTTCTGTTTTAAATTTTATTTTACTAAATAAATAGTTCATTTTCAAATTCCATCTGAAATGATTTTAACACACAGCATAGTTCCTGACGTTTTAACTCCCAACTACAATATAAATCCTTTGTTTTGTCTTTATATTTTCTTTTTATTAATGGGATTTGTGTATGTAACTTTTCAAATTTAGATTATTTTTAAAAAGAAAAAAATCTTTAAAAGGAACCATAAAAGAATGGAATTTTTACATTTCCTTTTTATCTTTATTTTACACTAAACACTTTTGGCGGACAGCTGTTCAGCAACCATTTTAATCATATTAATTTGGTCATATTAACCAACTTTCATAATGCAGCTTATCAAAATAGATGAAAGTAATATTTTAAATCACACTTAAACAACAAATATAGTTATATTTGTTGGATTGATATATTAAACATAAAATATATAATTACATTACTTTGCTGCATTTATTAAATGAAAAAATTAATTACTAAATAAAATTTGTGAAATCGCACTAATTGTCAATACTATGAAAGTTTTTTTTATTTAAAAATTTCTCACAACTGGAGGGCTATGCGATCTGGCGACCAGTAACCTATACAGTGGCTTAAACTTCCATATACAATAAAAATTTGTTGAAATCAATCTCATATAAATATTATTTTTACTGAAGAACTCTTCCAGGATTTTTTACTTTCATAGAAAATGTACAGAGATTCTTTTTTTCCCTCGAAATTGGAAGGTGGTGCATAGTGAGTGGCACCTGATGACATATTTAGAAACGATGAGCTTTGAAATGAAACCAAAATTGGATTAATGGCTGTAGGCCAAAAATAAGCGAACCAGTAAAGAACTGATTCTTTTGGAAAAATCATTTATTTTAAATATATAGATGCTTATGATAAAAATAGCAAATCATATGCCTTTTATCAAAAAGAATACGCTTTTGCGTTTAAAAATCAAAAACATTACTAACGTTCTTCTTGTCATGTCAAGCGATACAATCAGATTTTTCCCTCTTTGCGACTCTCCGACGGTTGTCCGACATCGCAGGCGTCTATTACATTCTCGTCCTCCAACTCCCGCAGAATCTGCACTGAGTCTGGGGGGCAACCAATATCTGCCCTCGAAAAATCCCTCGCTGAAACAAGGCAGTAAACAATAAAAGGGAATTGTGCAAAATTAAGAGCTTGTCTTACAGGCAATCAATCAAGATGGGGAGTGCCAAATGGGGTTGGTCTTAAACGACCATCTTTTTGTTTGTGGTGCCATGTCACTTGACTATGTACTGTCATTGTTACCTATCTACTGTCTTCCGTCTGTTTAACCACTGCCGGACAGTAGGAATGAGGCATGATTTGAAATATTTTCTGAAATAAACGATTGTAAAAATCTTGAAGGAAAAGATTGTTGCCAGATATTATGTATTTGATTTGTCAGTATAGCAGGTTTTAGTTATCTAAGTTTTCATATTTTCATGATAATTTTTATTTAAACTTTTCTCATTCTTTCAATTCATTCGATTTTTGTTGAACGAAGTTTCTCTTTGGTTTGAATTATGGTTTTTAACGATATGGCGTCTTACCTTGTTTTTTTATAAAATACTCTTCTATCATCAGGGAATTGTATATTTGTGATGTTAATATTACCATTACGTAGAATTCATATATGGTATCTATAAGGGCATCTTATTTAAACCCGCAAATTACAAGTAATTATCTCTAAGAGTGAAGAAAAATGAATGACGCCTTTCTACAGCAATATCTTTCTTAGATGCACTAACCTTACTCAGATATCACCTTCAAAAATGTTCAATTTTCCGCCTTCAGGTGTTTTTTCAATCTTAAAAGTAAAATATAGTTATTTTGATATACATTTAAAGTGGAAGAATTAAAGTATTTTGTTCATTCAGCCTGTGTATCAGATAATTATACATGCCTTAAATAAATTTCTAAAAGTTATGAAATTCTGTATTTATCCGAAAAAAATACACATTCAACATGTATCGGATTTAACGTGTAAGTAATCGTTAAAAAATATAAGAAAAAAATTTCAATTTAGGGTATTCCTGGAATTGTTTTAAGGTATGCGAGTCTGTATATTTCTTAAACTTCAAGTATAGAATTCTATGTCCACTAGCTCTACTACTAATAACGGAGAATGTGAGCTTGTGTTGGCACTTGCAAGATATACAGTCTAACCTATAGAGCTTCGAAACTTGGAAATTGCATGCATTGGACAATAGGAACATGCACTTAGAGGCACTTTTCTAAAATTTTAATTAGAATTTTAATGATTTAAATATTAAACGAAATTTTAAGTTTCTTTTTCCCTTTGACTGCCGAAAATGGTACAGCACAAAAATGAATTTTTCACCATTTTAAACTTAAAAAACACTTTATTATTTTAATTTTGTGGCAGTACAGCTTTTCGCTTATTCTTGGTAAAATTAAAAAATATTTCATGATAATGTTACTACAATATATTTTATTGTCGACATGAATATTTTTCTAGTATTGCCACAAGTATTTCATCCTGGATTTTTCATCACAATGAACAAAATGGCCCAAGGCTTCTAAAATAATAAGACTTACTTGTAGAGGGAAGTGTCTCTTTATAACTTTAATATGAGGTAGATGAAAATAACCGACGAGTTTCAGGAACAGGAATTTAATTATTTTATCAGTTTCACATTTCACAAGACAAAAGAAATTCGAGCACGAAAATGCAAGACACTCACTTAGAATACAATTTAATGACCACCAAAAAGGATCATGGAAAATATACCTAGATGTTAATAAGGTAGCGCCATCTGTTATATAAAAAGAGAATGAAGCGGAGTTATATAACCGTTACGGATTTGTTAACATATACTTTGTTGAGAAAGCCGTTAAGAGCAAATTAAATAAAACATTTAATAAAATCTTTAGAAATCACCGATCCTAGTAAGTTAGCTAGTCGCCAAAGTCTGATAATGTATCATAAAGACAATTCCTCCTTAATTTACAACTCTCTTTCTGCCAGACAGATCATAAATGGATGTGATGTTTTGCATCTCCATTTTCATTCAAACAGGTTATAGAAGTAGTTTATAAACAATAAAAATTTAATCAAAGTAGGAATATTTATTATCATATATAATATGAAAAACCAGCGAGAGAGGTCTCCACAAAACTTTCTCGAATACTTCTAATAAAGATGTTATTCTAGAGAATGCCTTGCATAGCATTGGCGTACAACAGTTACAAAATAATTACCTTAGTCATAAATTTAGCATTTTTACGTAATCTGTCGTGTCATTCTTGGCGAGTTATTGGCGATTTATCCCAAATAGGTGGTTCATTGTATCCGAAAATCGAATTTGTGGATTTTATCAACTGACTGAAACTAAAATTTGTCACAAAATCCCGCACCAAATATATATCCAAATGCTTGCATTTTTTAGTTAACAGGTTTATATGGTTCTGAAGGTACAGACCGACACATGATCAACTCTGCGGGAGGAGGGTTGATCGTGTGTCTATACCATTATAGGAGTCTATACTATAAATGTTAAATCTGTGTACCGAATCTTATCTATTTTGCTCTCTTCTTTTTGTAGTTACCGTGTTAACGTAGTTTCGAACAGCCGGACGGACGGAATTGCTCTGAAACGATTTTATTCAAAATTTGATAGAAATCTACAAATTTGGTATATTTGATATTTGGCATATTTGGTACATTTCCAAATTTCAACCATCTAGCTCAAAGCGTTTTTTTTAATTATCTTTGTCACAGACAGACTAACATTTCCCAAAAATGTGCTTTTCCAAATCAGGGAGGTCTAAAACGTGGAGATTAGTCATAATCTCGATATCAAATTTTTTGACGATTACTTTACTTTCTTATACTACGTACACGAGGGAGTAAAAATGTAATTTTAACTTTGTCATGCGTACAGTTTGTAAATGAAAAAATAATCTGGTTTCGTCTCTAAATTTATTTTCTATAAATTTATTTTCTTTTATTTCTTTTTTTCTCATTAAAAATCTAATTTCCATCCTTAAATGACAAAATCCCAAGAAAATCTGACCCCACGAAAGTCTATCGCCAAAAGAGCGCGGAAGACAAGAGGTTATGTGAAAAATTAAGAGCTCATCTTACAGATGATCGATCAAGGGGGAAGAATAGCATTAGCAGTTAGGGTCCGGCCTTAAGCGCCCGTCATTTTGATGGAGGAGCCGTATCAGTTGGCCTGTTATCCTCATGTAGCCTTCCGTCCGGTAACTACTGCCGGATAGTAAGACTGGGAGGGACTTGCTAGAAAAGTGTATTATTAGATAGTTTTCTTTACGCTGTTAATGATTTAAGTACAGTGGTTTCTATCTGAGATTATTTGTGATTACAATTGGGACGAGATTGTCTAAAATTTCAATATCACTCAAGTTTTCTGCCACTAATCTCCATTTTCTCTTATCTTATTCGAATCTTTTGAATGTCAGTTATTTTAATAAGACCTTTTTATAAATGGAAATTGATGATCTTAAAAATCATTACTGAACAGCTTTATGCGCACTTACATACTTCTGTTCCTTGCCTAAAAATGATATATGGGGTATTTTAACCCTTTATTTACTGACGGTACTTGAAAGTACCATTTAAATCTAGCTTATATATTCGTAATATGACTATGTTTGCTGATGGTATTCTAAAGAACACGGAGAATGTAACCGAAATAGCAAAAAGTTCATATAAGCTATTAATTAGGAATTAAAAATATTTAATTAATAATTAAATTAAGATATTTCTATTAATTAAATTTTTTTTTCTCGGGTTCCCTGGGATTATTCTGCAAGGAAACTTAACTACTGGTGCAAAAATGAAGTTGAAAAATTGATGGCAACATAATTCGGTAAATAAAGGGTTAAAATAAATTTCATGATTGAGATGTTAGCATGACATCACAGTAAATTAAATAGAAACTGAAATTAACAAACTCGAAGAATGTGTTACTTAACCAGCTGGCATAGTCTCCCAAAATGTTCTCGTACTCTGTAATAAATGTGTTATCCCAGAGAATCCCCCCTTGCATAGCATTGGGTTACAATAGTTAAAAAATATTAATCTTTGGCGCGAATTGAGTATTTTTAAAGCATCATCCTTGGCGAGTTTTGTTATAATTAAACTCTGACATGCATTTAATGATATGCGAAAACAGAGTTTGTGCCTTAGACGCGTTTTTTCCCAACTGAATGAAGCAAAAATTTGACACAAAACTGTTGTATATGAAGTTCTGTTGTTCTATATGGGGCTGCAATGTATGTACCTAAAATAAATACTTGCTCAGTTAGATTTTGAAAGAATTCCCTTTTCAGCTAGATAAGCTCCAAATCTACGTCCTGTTTTTCTTTTTCCTTTTTTTCCGGCTTTTTATGCTGAGTGTATAGTGTCTTCGGCATGGTTTAAAGGAAGATGCAAAAAATCGGGCATTTTCTTTAACATGAAAGCAAAGAATAAAGCTGCCATTTAAATAGCTCATTGTATCCTCATTTTTATCAGAAGAAGGAATGTATATATGTAAAAAATATTTGAAGAGGCATTTTTAAAGTTCTTTAACACTTTCCATTTTTCATAACTTCAAAGAAATAATTCAATTTTTAGTTTTTATCAAGGTGTCTTTGTACAAATTAAATTCGATAGCAGTGTAGAAAACCGAAAAAAAGGAGATAAAAAAGCGAAATCCGACTGTGAGAAGATATTCTGAGCTTATATAGTTCTAGAAAGAAATGTTTCAGCTCAACGTTTTGATTCCGAGAGAAAAAATATAGCCCGCCCAACTTAGAAGCTAAAGTTACAGTGAAACTGGAGTTGGAGTAATAAAAAAATATTTTTAGAATAATTATAATAATTTCAAATACATATATGTAATTTAAAATTATTACATATATGTATTAGATATATCAATTCCTTTAAATAAAATATTTTACCTTTGAAATTCTAAAACGTTATCGGCAGACACTTTTCTATCAATGCTAGTCGGGTTCTTAGAACCCGTCAGCGAGACGCGACATGATCCAGCAAACTGTCTCATTACCCACCCTCCAAATTTTATCAGCAGGACAGACAGACATCTATCACATTTCTAGCCTGCTTTCCAGAAAAAAACATCTAGCCAGTTCGAAGGCAAACAAAATCTGTCCAGCGAAATTCCATCACTTAAACAAGGCGGAAAACAAGGAGAAATTGTGGAAAATCAAGAGCTCGTCTTACAGAATGATCGATCAGTGAGGGGAGAGGGGCCTTCCAGATAGGGCCAGGGCCTTAAGCGGCCGTCATTTTGATGGAGCAGCGTGTCATTTGGACTGTTATCCGGGTGTAGTCTTCCTTCCGGTAACTGCTGCCGGACACCACGGAATGGAAAATGGTGTCTTTGGGGAATTTTTTGGTAGTGGACGGTATATATTTCGTTTAGCCCCTCTACAAAAAAATGCTCATTTTTGGAATATTAATACATGCGCAGAATTATTTTGACTAAATTTTTGACAATATATGCTTATTTTAAGAGTGATCACTGTTTCTAAAAATACGTCATGTAAGTTAAATTTTAGATATAAAAGAAATTTTCAACATGAATGTAGACAATTTAAATTGTTTTTTTTATTATGCTGATTATATTTTGGAATAGAACATTACATATAGAGGCTGTGGTTTATAACTGCGAAGAATTTTTTTATCCATTCATTTCATTTGACAACTAATAATTATCATTTAAATTTTTATTTTCTTATGTACGAAATATACAAAGAAAAAGTATTGTAATGGCTAAAAAAATAAAAATTCGAGATTCGACAAACCTACACCTTTCAGGCATTCATAAATCCGAAAAAATTATTTTTTGAACTATGTCTGTCTGTTTGTGAATAAGAGAACTGAAAAAATGCTTCGAACTAGCTGAAATTTAATAGATTCATTTTACATCAAATACTATTGTTTAGTTATATTTTGAGTGAAATCTATCAAGAGGCAGTCTAATCTACGATATTTACAAAACGAAGAGAACAAGACAGATAAAATTTGCTACACATATATATTATCTAAAGTATAGATGTATACCGAATTTGGAATCAGATCTTTGTACTTTTTCACCACAAACAAATAATAATTTCGGTAAAAGAATTTTTTTTTCCAAAGCTTTAGCATCTAAAATTCATATTTTTTTGAATCAAATCTATCAAAGTGTTTATTATCTGCAGGTTTGTATTGCATGCATGTAAATACAATAACTCACAAATGCAATGATTTAAATAAATGAAATCTGTTATGTGATGTACTATTTTGGTTTCAATGAGACGATAAAAAGACATCAAAAATACAAACTCATTTTTCTAGCAATTATTCACAGCAGTGAATAATCGCTAAAAGAAAAAAATATCATAGATCGCATGTTAGTTTCGCACCAGTGATGATTATTTGACAGTTATTTTTTCAACATTGCGATTTTCTATACTTTGAAACACAATATTCTCGTGTGTGGAACTACGAGAATAAGAATCTGAGCACTCGTGGCTTTAACGATCCTGTCTAATTTCCTCAATTCTATGCGTTGCTAGGAAGATAGCATTTTTATAAGGGATAATGTTGTAAAATTTCTAGGAGACCATTCATTGTGGTTTTATTATTACTCGTTTGAAAATTTCTGTTATCCTCTAAGCCAAAAATTCTAAAAAATTTTCCTTCCCTGAACTAGCAGTGGAAGTGCACTCTTCTTCATTTTATAGTCTACATATACAATATTATTACGTCGACTACTTACAATTGTATTCAGCTTCTTCCAACCTAAAAACTATCTAGCATGCATATTAGATTCCCTTCTATTTCACTTAATTCCACTACTTACAATTGTATTCAGCTTCTTCCAGCCTAAAACCCATCTAGCATGCATATTAGATCCCTTCTATTCAACTTACTTCCACTACTTACAATTGTATTCAGCTTCTTCCAGCCTAAAACCCATCTAGCATGCATATTAGATCCCTTCTATTCAACTTAATTCCACTACTTACAATTGTATTCAGCTTCTTCCAGCCTAAAACCCATCTAGCATGCATATTAGATCCCTTCTATTCAACTTACTTCCACTACTTACAATTGTATTCAGCTTCTTCCAGCCTAAAACCCATCTAGCATGCATATTAGATCCCTTCTATTCAACTTACTTCCACTACTTACAATTGTATTCAGCTTCTTCCAGCCTAAAACCCATCTAGCATGCATATTAGATCCCTTCTATTCAACTTACTTCCACTACTTACAATTGTATTCAGCTTCTTCCAACCTAAAAATCATCTAGCATGTATATTAGATCCTTTCTATTCAACTAACAGAATCCAGAACTTGTCACATTTCTACAAGTTGAGAGTTATAATCACGTATTAAAACTCATGATTCAAGTTTCTGGCATCTTTGGGATAGTGCTTTCATATACATATGATTAGATCCATCGACAGAGAGTCCGCAAGAGAGATTTTTTGCAGGTTTTCATATTTATTTACTGTTCTATAGGTAAAACCCAATGCCAAATTGTGCAGCCTCGCAACATTTATGATTTTTATGCTCATATGAGCAGAGAGGGACAGAAATACTATATTCGTTGGCAGAAGTCATCAGAAATTTGAGAGTTTTTCCTTAATTACGTAAAGAACATATATATCTAATTCCATCGAATTCTAATTCATTGCATTTTGAATTATTGTAATCTCAATTTAATTGCTAATTTTATGTTCAAAAGTAATTTCGGATTCTCAGAAGCCCAGCATGTCTGAATCTTAACATTTAAATTTTTGATTATTGAGGTATCATTTCTTATAATTCTTCGCATACTAGAAGGAGGGAAAAAATTATCATCGCCATCCAAGTTGCTAAAATTGTTTCTGGAGGCCATTTGTTTTTACTGAAAATAATCGGCAAAACCAAAAATCCAGCCCCTGAACCACTGGCCTTTCGCCAATTCTTGTATGATATGAAATCTTTTGAACTCTAAATATATTGTCAATGGTCGTCTACTCCACCCCACCTTTATTTTTTTAGAAGAATCTCAAAAACAAAAAAAAAAGTTGTTTCTGGAGATCATTTTTTTATTAAATATATTTGGGAACACTAAAAATATAATTCTCTAAACGCTGACTTATTTTCCCTAATTCTTGGGTCATATGAAAGCTCATGACCCCTAGATACGTTGTTCATTCTACACCTCACCTTTATTTTTGTGAAGAATCTCATTGAAAACTTTACTCTATACATAAAATTCAAGACAGTCCTCAGCCACTGGTCCGATTACCCCCAACAATTTCTTCATATGAAATCTCATGACCAGTAGATTTGATTTACTGGACATGATACTAGTCAATAGTTTTGACTTCAAATGTTGCTGTTCTTCTCCCCACCAATCATTTTTGAGAAAATTCTCAAGAACACTATTTCATTGTGCATTCTCTATGAAAAAAATACCTCTCTATGAAAAATCTATTTTGCCAATTTTTGCTTCATATGAATACTCATGATCCCTACATATGATATCAATGGTCGCTTGTTCCCCGCCAGAACCAATTTCGCCAATTTATTTTGCCTCTTTGGAAGCATAGCTAATCAATTACATTGCTTCATGTTTATTGTGCTAACATAATTTAAAATATTATTTCTGTTTGATGTCATAAGAATATGATATAAATTAATTAATGCTATTAACATGGTTGATAAACATTTGGTCGCCGTTGTTGAAATAATATGCGTATAAATTTAATAATTTAATGAAGCTGCATTAATGGTAAAGTGATTTCAAAAGGCAACAGTTAAGAGTTTATGACGTATAAATTAGTTTGTTAGATTAAATGCAGTATACTCTGTCTTTGCTTATTCGAGGCGCATTGGATTATAATAATAGCGGTTAGGTTTATTCAAAAATTCAAATTACGGAGAAGCTGGATATAAAAATGAGTACAACAAGAAAAAAAAATAACAAATTGCAAACTTAAATTGTTGATTAAGTATTGCTTTTTTTTTGTTGCGTACATCATCTGAATGCAGTCAAACAAGGTGGTTAACGGAAAACGATGTTCTAGAAAACACAAATCTGAAGTAAAACAAAAACACAGCATAGATGTTCCCAAAGAACAGCACTTATAGAAGCTAAAAGTATAAGTAGACACCAAAAAGCTAATTAAATAACAATATTGAGAACTCCGTGTATACAGTTTACCAGTTCTCAACACGGTAAAATTTCCAAAGAGATTAGATCTCTCGAATGAGGCGTAGAGTTCTCGAGAAGAATTTTCAGATTTCATAACAAAGATAGAGTCGTAATTCTTGAACTTTCCAGAACCTTCATTTTTTTCATCCAAATAACCTCCATAAAGAATTTCTATGAATCTCAATTTCCTACTGTAAGACTAATATCGCAGAAAAACGATATTACATATTCGTAACCATTTTTAACAGTTTTTAATACATAATAGACGTTAAGGTATGTATCGATAAATGGATTAATCGAGTGAATACCTTGAGGGAATAAAAAGTATTTATTTGCGTTCTTTGATATCTTGATGTACATAGCTGAAAAAAAACAATATAACATAAAGCTAACAATGTTTGTAATTTTCACTTTCAAATTAACCAAAATAAATTCATATTATTGTCGATATATCAAGCTTCTGTCGAGAATAATATCATGAGAAAATTTTGAATAATTGACGAATTAAAATATGGAACATATATTCTATATTTTAATTCGTCAGCCCTATTCCTATCTTAATATTTTAAATGATTTACATCAGAACAAAACTAAAAGGTTATTGCAAGCATCTTCTTGTGTACTTGTTTCCCGAAACCGAAACAAAAGATTTTTTAATCATGTCCAACGCCTTAACGCAGTAATGAAACGGAGACGATGATTGAAAATACATTATAACATAAAGCTTGTCAAAAATGATATTGGTTTAGGTTCTGAAGAAAATCAAATTCTGTTTTATCCCTCATTCTTAGGATGTTTAGCTAGGGATTGAAACAAAAATTGAGTCTTGTGATTGATTGTTCTTTATCCAATCTGGAAAATGAACTGTGCATTGTTTCAGAAATCTCAACTTCATTTTTAAGTTGCTGTTGTTCATAAAGAATATTAAAATCGCATTTTATCCACACAAAAAAATTGCATGTTAATCATATGAAACAAGGAACACATCCAATTTTTATTTTTTTATTTTTAATAAAATACATTGAACTCATCGTGTTATTTTATAGCGTTGATATTCTTTTTTAGTTTAATTTTGACATAATGTTTGACAAAATGCTTTGAAAATCTGCTGTTTTTCTTCACATCAAGGATCATATTTTTCACTTTAGTCTTGTAAAAAGGAAGAAAAACCTCATCTTCCATGAAAACTTAGAAATGTTGATATAATCTAAAGCTGTTTACTAACATTTCTGTTAGAAAAAGATTATAAAGAAACAGGAAAGAAAAATGGGTATTTCAAGTACTAACCACATGACATTGGGGAATTCCAATACTTAATTCAAAAGTATCATATTTTGTGTATTAATAGCATGCTATTGGTGAACAGTTATAAAAGAGTGTATTAGCATTTTTCCACCATACTAAAAAATATCTACTTCCGATCAACAGACGCAAGTTATACAATTTAAATTTGCAGAACTAAACAGTTACTCATTCCGTCTTTCAAAGTTAGGCAGAACGCACTTTCCAACCTGCTTAAAGACAAAGAATTTCGAATGCAAAAAATTTGTATTCACCAGAGAAGTGATGCACCCATTTCTAGTCATTTAAATGTGAATAAAAGCCCAAAAAATTTTTAATATACAAATAATTTGTTGTATCTTATTTATAAACAACTTGACGACATTTTTTTCAAACGATACGTGTTTAACATATAGTGCCACAAAAAAAATTTACTATAGTAGTGAGTTGTGGTTTTGATTTTTGTTGCTCTACGTTTTAGCGCCTCATTTTATAGTGGTGTGTTGAGGTTTTCTAAGGAACTGCCAGGTTTTAAATATACTATTTTGAATCTACACAAACACAGCTACACTACAAAATTCACAAACACTTATTACTACAGACACACATAGAAAAATTAAGTTAAAGAAATCGGTATTCTGGAGGGATTCCACGGTTTCCAGCCGAAATCATTCGGCGATAGCACAAGGGTTGCGCATGGGGAAAAAGTCGACCTCAGGGTGCAAGTCTGCCGTTCAACTGGTTGTCTTCTGCAAAATGCCACAAGGCGACGCTCTCTGCCAAGGGGGAAAAGGTGGTGCTACAGTACTTATTTTCTTCTTGAGTATAGCCAACTCGCCACCACTGAATGAAGTAGTTTCGACAGGAGTTTTACTTATTTCACAATGGGAATTTTCAAACGTTCCACAGTTTATGCCCCTCTCGAGAGAATTCCATAGACAGACTGTCATTAAATTCGAAAACAAAAGACTACGACATGTAATATAAACAGTTGACAGTTATATAAAAACACTTCAAACAGATGCGGAAACAAGTGGCATGCAATTTCTAACAACTGGCATCCCTTTTTGAAAAACCAGCGCTTGTGGGCTTTCCTAAACTTTCTCTCATACTCTCTAATAAACCAGAGAACGCCTTGCATGACATTGGCGTAAATTTGTTGCGAAATATTAACCTTTGGCATGAATTTAGCATTTGTACTGATTCTGTTGTGTCATCCTTGGCAAAAATTTTGGCAATTAATCCACGGTATATAGGTAATAGTATCCGAAATCCGAATTTTTGCTTTAGAAACGTTTTTCCCAATCAATTTAAACAAAGATTTGACACAAAACTGCAATTAGAGTTACTAATTTGTTTAATTTAAGTAATCGCTTTTACTTGTTTCTGAAAGTACCGATAGACAGACAGGCAATCCATAACTGGTTTTGGCTTAAAATTCGACAGAATAGACTTTAAATATGTCTATACCGAGTTTTTTTTTTTATCTAGTAGTAGTTATTTGTAGTTGTCATGCTAAATTATATTCGAATAGCTGGACAGACAGACTTCTTCTGAGGGAATTTTTTACAAAATTTGACAGTAATCAGCAAATTTAGTGCAAAGGCGTATGCCAAATTTCATCCGTCTAGCTCAAAGCCTTTTTGAGTTATCTGTGTCCCAGACGGACAAACAGACATTTTCAAAAATGTGTCTGTCTGTTTTCGAAATCAGGAAGGTCTAAAAAGTGGATATTTGTTTAAAACTCGAGTTCGATTTTTTTGTTAATTACTATACTTTCTCTGTACAACTTATAATAGAAATTAAAAAAGTGTTTCTCAAAGTTCAGATTTATAATCACTTTCTTAATAATTTCTTTGATATGCTGAAATAAGATGTTTTTTTTATTGAAATGAAATTAAAATTTATTAGTTTCCGGAAAAAAAGGCAACAATTTCAGTTTCCTTTTCTTTCTATATTAAAATATCCCGAATACAGTTGTAAACCTCGCACTCCCATGGAGCTGCTAATTTTGTTTTTTTACATTGGAAACTAATCTACCCATGGATGACTGAATCCGAAAGACAGATAAAATTACGAGTCAGGGGTCTGAACGGAAGAAGTCAAATTTTAATTTTTCCATGGGAAAATTTTGTTCTACATTAACAGTAGGTATAAAAGTTCTGCTGAAATACCATCTGTGCTTCCATAAAGAAAAAGTTGAAATTTCATATTCCAGTGGAGAAATAGTTTTCCATTTTCAATACCTTAAAAGACAAGAAGTGTGTGGCTCTCTGCGATGCTTCTTTTTCTTGAATTAGCAATCATACTATCCATCCCATATGAAATAATTTAATCCAATAAAGGGATAAAACTGCCTATAAAGTGATTGTAGATCTAACAGAAGAATGTTGTTTGGAGAGCGAAATTTTTTGAAGGCTTATTGATACAACATTTATACCAGTTGACAACAAAAAGGAAAAAAAAAAAAAAAAAATCTGCAGCATGTTTACCAGGTATTATTTGTCTCACCTTTCAGAAAAAATTTAACTGCTATGAAGATTAGACCAGAATACTAACCCCTCCAGCGGATTAAAAGGCCAGTTTATACTTTAGTTACTTAAAAAGAGAAGAAACTACTTTTTAATACCATTATCGAAAACCTTATTGAGATGAAATCCAATGCTTCAGAATACGATGTTTGAGATTTCATCTCGTTTAGTACATAAAAATTAATGTGATACCCACACTTTAAAACAGATTCTGCAGCTGTTGCTGGTGCATTAAAACATAAATCATTTACCATCATAAAATGTGCGAAATGTTTAAATACATTCTATATGTACAGAATATTTCATTTCAAACCGATGACTTTTAGACAGTTCCTTACCACGATCATCACAGAACCATAAACTAATGAAAAACCTATAAAACAACCGCGATCTTTCAGCCGCTAATTTACCCAGCCACCAATTGATGAAATTAAGAAGATCTAGCGTGCCTAATGGCTGTACCTAATTATACCAGCATTAGGCCCTCCTCCCGTCCACCGGTGGCCAAGAAACCCTACCTCTCTCACTAATGGACCAGGTTTTGATCGATACCTTCGATTCTTCCTCTTCCCCTAAGAAGTCAGTTCCAAAGAAATCAGTTAATTGGCTATTGATAAGATACAGTGGATGCAAAAAAAAAAAAAAAAAGAATTCTGTGCCCGGGTTTTGTTTCTTGCCGTAGCTTTTTCCCGATGCCGTTCCTTATCACAGATAAGAAACCCTGCGTGTTATCAGCGGTGAATAAATGGTGATATTTTCGATTTTGGGATGGCGAGAGTGGTCCATCTAAGGTGAAGTAGGCAGCATTAGGGATGTTCTGGTTGCCAGAGGTTCTAAGGTAACCACGGGGACGAAATTCGACGCCACTGGGATTGCTGGAACGGGAGAAATATTTTCTGGTATTCATTCTGAAAGGGAATAAAACTGTGAAAAAGTGCTTTACCACACATTTATACTAGCAGTATTAGCACAACGTTGCCCGTGGCATAACATCCAAGAGGAAAAATAAGCTTTAAACTTAAGTCTAGCCTCCATCCGATATGTCGTGGGCATGTCACGCAACATCAAACAAACATAAAAATATGTTAAGAAAACATCAAAAATAACTACAAAATATTTTTTTATAGCACATATTCCAGACGGTACATCATTTTGGTGTTTTATTTATCTATTTATTTAATTTTGATTATTAAACAAACCTGCATAGTTGTAAAAAGATGCACATTAATTAAATGGGAAAATTCAACTTAAAATTGTAATAAATATTTTTTTCATAGCAATAAGCAAGTCATTGTCTTAGCTGAATAATTTTGCATTGAATTATTTTTCCGTGAGTGAAAAAGAAGGGTTAAATCTTCAGGTGTTTGAACTATTATATTCGATAGATATATTAGATCTTTACCTATCAAACTATCTATTTTAAGATGGTCTTTATAATTTTGGACCGTGATCCGATGATGAGAGCGAGATCTGAACGAGCTCTCCCTCACACGTACGCTCTCAAAACTTCTGACGTCACAAGCAAGAGGTTGTGAGAATCTTGCTGTCAGTTTAAGCGGATATCACAACTGCCTAAACGGCGGCTTTCGGTGGAATTTGTATTCGAAACTTGAAGCGGATTTTAATCATAAAAAGTACCTTATAGCCCAATCGAGAAATTCTGAGGTTTGTTGGATATAATCCTTCCCTCACAAAGAAACCCCCGGGAGGGGCACCTCGAAATGAGGATGAGATGCTTCCAGCATGGTGGTTGGATCTCGCCACCCTGGAGGGTACACTAATAGATGGGGGATCTGACTCCTCCCATCGATGATGGGACGTACTTCCTTCGGGGAGGGTTGTACCGTGGCCAGTGACGGTCCTTAGAACTCAATCACAGTTCCCGCCAATGTTGCTGTTGCGGCGGTCCGGTCATTCAGTTTTATGGTTTAAATCCGTGTGCCTTCGTGGCGGGTCAGAGAGTTAGATGGTTGACTTCCCTCGCAAAGAGACATTACAATATTACAATTGAAAATTAAAGTATGCTGTATCGGTGTTTCGGCAATGATGGCAAATCATACCGAACCTTAAAAACTCGCCAAAATTCTTGTCAAATTCGTCAAAATATATGTTGCAGTCATTTGGGGGTTACAAAAGAAGTTTAGATAAAAATTTTATCATTTTGTCAGTTTATAATGGGGGTAATTCCTTTACATACCCGCTTTTTTATTTATCTTATATTTTCAATATAGGAGGTATTATTAAACACTCTAAAGCTTATTTGTTCTTTTACAGATTATCACACAGTTCCTGAATTTTAAAGATTCAAATTATGTTTAATATTTTTTAACATAATAATTGTTTTTGTATTTATTTTAGAGACAGTATTCCCATTAGATTTAAACTAATAAAAATCGTCGATCGTTTATTCTTTTTATTTAAATCAAAATGTCAAAAGAAAAAAGAATTCTTAATAATAAAACACATTTCATAGACAAGGAGAAAAACTTTCAAGCATGAAAGCTCTGTACATAAAAAATAATTCCTATAATTATACGATTCATAGAATTTGACGTGCTTTAATAATATTTTTTTTCCAGTGACAAATATGTAAAGCGAAATTTGAATTTGTAATTAAAATCATATTAATCAAAGATGTTTTATATTAAAAACCATAGTTATTATTAAACTTGATTCCTTTACAGACAGCATTGTCTAAGTTTTCTAAACATACATGTCAAATTTAATCACAAAAAAACATCCATTAATTTTTTCATTCGCATTTAAGTACTGAATGTCAAATTAAAAGCTGAAAGATTTTTCCAACAAAAATCGTTTGATTTGACATTCTTACAGCAATGCCAATTTTAAAATGAAAAAAATACAGTTAAATTGGACAGACGAAAAACTAATAGATTCAAAACAAAGAAAAGATAGAAATTTTTAAGAGAAGTGGTAAAAAGAGACACAAAAAAAAATCCTGTTAAGATTATTGAATTATTTGAGCGGAAAAGAAATAAAAGCTATTTAACTCAATCCGCATTTTTCTTGGTGTAAAAAAGATTTAAGGAGAAAAAAATGGTAATTTTGTTTTGACTTTTTCGGAAAAATTATTTTAATACTCTTTTTTTTTTGGCTGTTTGTTATTTTTATGACTTTAATTCATTCATATATTCATAATGTGAGTGTTTTATAATTCCGTAGTAAATGATTTTCACATCTTTTTATTTGAATTAGAGTTGCATTTTATTTATGGAGATGGAAATGTGCAGGTTGACTTAAATTCATTCATTTTCTGATGTGTTAAAATTCCTAAATTCTGTGCACTTCTCTGTTACTGAAGGCAGTTCAATATTTTGATATTTTTATAACGCAGCTATCAGTTTATTTAAATATTTAACTTAGTTTTGATTTGATACGGCAGGAGCCATCTGGCATGACTTCAAGAAGTGTGAATTATAAGGTTATGCAAAAGAATTTCATATAGTATTGTGAGTAAATTAACTCTTATCGTGGCAAGATTGCTTTTTTGAAGAAAAGCAAAAAAAAAAAATGTATATAGGTAGCTTCTTTACGCTATAAAAAACATCAAAAAATAAATAAAAAAATCGTTTAATAAAACTAAGTTCAAAATTATTTTATAGTGGTAGTATATTTTTATAAAGTTGTATGTATGGTATACTATACAAAATGAACATAAGGGTTAAAGAGTAAAATGAAGAAAATAGTAAAACAATACTTAAAAAATTACCTTTATAATGTAATAAAATGATGAAAACACTATGAAAATGTGGAGAAAAAACAAAAAATTATAAAAACGTCAATCCAGGAAATCATAATTTTAAGAAAAACAATAAACATGAAATATAAAAAAAAATTCTTGAACAATGATTAAAATGTAGAACATATGGCGAATATTATTCAAATTCTAATTTACTAACAGCATTTGTACCAGCGGCTAAAGCTTTAACGATTTCTTCTTTCCTTCGAGATTTCCGATAAAATCTGCAGCAGTAATCTTACTAAAATTTTCTCATATACTCCCTAATAGACTTGTAATGCCAGAGAACGTCTTACGTGGCACTGGCGTACAACAGTTACGAAATATTAACTTTTGACTTGAATTCGGCATTTTTACTGAATCTATCGAGTCATCCTTGCCGATTAATACCGGGAATGCAGTTAATAGTATTCAAAAATCGAATTTGCGCTTTAAAAACGTTTTTCTCAAAGCATTGTTGCAAACAAAGATGTGATGCAAAACTGCAATTGTAATGACAAAATCCCATATCAAATTTGATACATTTCAGTCATTCTGTTTTTAAGTTGCCCCGTTTACATGCTTCTGAAAGTACAGACCGACAGACAATCAAACCGTGGTCGGATTTGGCTCAAAATTTCATAAATGACTTCATTACACATTTTAAATCTGCGTACAGAATTTTATTTTATCTAGCTAGTTTTGTAATTATTCTGCTAACTCATACTCTAACAGTCGGACAGACGAACTTCCCCTGAACAGATTTTGCTCGAAATTTGATAGAAACCTGCAAATTTGGTGTTAAGATCGCATACCAAATTTCATCTGTCAACCTCAAAGCAGTTTTGAGTCAATTTTATTACAGACAGACAGACGGACGGACATTTTGTTTTTCTAAATCAGAGAGGTCTAAGAAGTGGCGATTCAAAATCTCGAGTTCGAATTTATTGACGATTACTATACTTTCTATAATACGCATACGAGAATTTAAAAAAAAAAAAAAAAAACTTGTTTTTTACTTTATAGAGCACTACTCAAAGCAAAGTAAATGACATTGAGATAATAATATGATGATTTTTCTCCCCTTCGACGTCAGTGGTTTATAAAATATAAATGATGCCTGAAACTTCCTTTTTTTTTTTTTTTTTTTTGCTCTTTCATTCTATTTTAAAGTAACAGAGATATAAAAGCACGTACTTATATCTGAATGGCGCTTCTTAATATTGGCAATATAATATGTTTCTCTCTTCCCCCGGATCACTATCCATTGTCTGCAGGATGAAAAGCTTCCGGTATGGTGGTTGGCTCTCGCCGCCCTGGTGGATACAGAACTTCCATCGATGATGAGACGTACTTCACTAGGGAAAGGTTGTGCCATGGACGGTGATGGCCCTTAGGACTCAACCACAGTTAACGCCGGTGTTGTTGTCGCGGTGATCCGGTCATTCAGTTTTATCCATACGCACATGGGGGGGGGGTCGGAGTAGTCAGTTAATGGTGCCCTATGTTATCATCCAAACTGGTTTTCTCGACTTCATTGCTTAAGGATTTATAGAGGAAGTGTTGCTCTACAAACATGTAGAATCTAAGCGAGTTAATTCATCTTTAAAAAAAGTTATGCGATTTTTGTATTATTTTTCGTTAACCCACCCATATGCAACCAAGGTTCAAAATTGTGAGAATCCCGAAATCCCGAACAGCATTCGTGTAACTTCCAAAAGAGTGCTTGATCTAATTCAAATATAAATGTTACAATGATATTTTATAAAACGGCTGGTAATAATATTAGAGTATTGCAGTGGAAATGATGATGAATAAAAAGTCTCCAAAGATTGGGTCCGACAAAAGGAAAGATTTAATTTAAATACAATTTATTACGAGGAAATAGAATTGAACACATGATGAACTATTTACAGATATGAAGGGGAAAACTTATAAAAACATAAACGGTCATTACTGGACCTGAGACCAATACCGAACCAAAACATCTCACAAACATAACGACACGTATTTATCTCATGTCTTAATTCTAAAATTTTTATATTAGCTACAGTTGCTAGGTTACATAAATATCAGATGCGATACCGATTAAATAGTTAAATGTTTAATGTCACGTGAAGTGATTTATTCATACCAATGACGCACAAAAGCAGGTTCAAAATGCATTGCATCATTTTTTCAATAATGTACGGGAGACAAAATAATTTGGAATTTATAACCTTAAAGCCGAAATTTCCTAACAATAAATACATTGATGAATTTTATTCTGGTAAAATTATTTATGATGAAATTAAACAGTTAGATTCATTTTTACAAAAAAAAAAAAAAAAAAAAAAAAAAAAAAACTGACTAATCTAACATATTAATCGAAATATTAACCCTTAACTGGGGACGTGCGGTCTGTGAGACCGCTAGCGATGTATTTCCTGTCACCCCTATTCTATTTTTAGCTCAATTGAATGGTTTGACCCGGTAGCTTCCTGTTTTGTGACCTTCAATACACGTGCACTTCTTCAACCGATTTCAGCAGATGCTTTTTAAAATAATTCAGTTATTTCTTCGAGCGCGGTCTCTAAGACCGCATCTCCCTGTTAGTGTCCCAGTGATAAACAAGGCTTAGCAGATGGCGCTAAAACTTGGACCCTGAAATATCATCCAGTTTACTGATTCTATTATGAAGCAGTGCTCCAGACACTTTTAAATGAAGCAGAAAGTGGTTTTAGTGATAAGGATAATTGTACAGAAGAGTTTTTCCATGAGAGTTCGCATTCAACTGATTTTGATATGTATGCTCAAACATAATTAATTTTTCTAGTGATAATGTATTTTGAAAAATTTATAAAATATATTAATATACCGAGAGATATATATGCAGAATTTATAGGTCGATTTTTATACTAATTCTTAACCTATATGTTTAAAATGCCCTAGAAAACCGTGCTATGAAAGTCACACAAGCCGATAAAAAAGGACCAATTTTACCTATTGTCATTTTTTTTTTCATATAATTGTTGAATTTTATATTATATTGTCTTCTATATACCTTCATATACTGTAAAAATAAATATGATTTAAAAAGTAAAAAGTAATATGCTTTTTCAAGAATATTATTTATTGTAACATGCAATTTGAGAAGAAAATGCATGTTCTAACGCATTTACTTTTTCCAATGATAATATATTTTGGAAAATTTCTAAAACATATCTATATATCAAGAAAAAATATCTGCAAAATATATTGGCAGTTTTTCCTACTAATACATTCATTATAAAATTTAATTTGAGTGTAAATGAAATGCGGTCTCGTAGACCGCACCTCCCCAGTTAAGGGTTAATATGTTTTCATAATTTCGAACCATGTTATCACACAAGAGTATTTCATATCCTTTTTACTTTCCCGTATACTTTGTATGGACAAAGTACAGCAATCGTCAAAAAAGTCAAAGTCCAGATTTTGGTGAATACTCTCGTTTGAAACCTCCCTGAGACAAAGAAAAAAAAAAAAAAACATTTTGGGAAATGTCCGTCTGCCTGTCTGTCGCAAACTTAAAGATTCGTCAAATTCTCGAGTTCGAATTTTTTGCCGATTACTATAGAGAAAGAGAATTACTGAAAGAGTTATTAGATTTTTTTAGAGCTGTATCGCACACATCGTCTGCCTAATGAAAAAGACGTCGAAACGAAATTCTGAATGATTCGAAACTCCAAAAACTTAAAATGACACGCAAAATAAATCGTTCACCATTCCCTCACTTAAATAACTCTTCCAAAGAACTCTTGAACTTCTGTCTTAACATCCAGACCATTACATTAAACAGCCCTACCATTACTGATCGCAACATCTCGAGGAAAACGCCGAAAGACATCCCCTTTCCACCCCAGTGGAAACCCTTTCCTCTCAATTCCGCCAAAAAGAAAACATTAGCCCACATTCCTAATGCGCTTAATGGTATTTCATGCGAAATTGTCGCGCATGGAACTAGCAATCACCGAATGCTAGATTTCCACCTCGCTGCACAGCCGCCGACGCCACTTCTTTCTTTGCCACTTTCCCGGAAACGATTACCCCTGGCAAGACACTTGTGACAAGGGGACGGTCCGTGAAATAACGGGCCTTCCATCCGCCAACTTTTCCTAGCAGTTGGTGCGTAATAGTTAAGACGATAAACGATTTTGGGTCTACGAATGCAGTGAAAAGGGTTCTTCATCCAATATTATGGGATTGGTCTGCTGCTGCGCTGATCGGATTGGAAAGGGGAAGGTATAGGGTGATGTGCCGGTGGTTGTTTATGAAACAGTTGTTTTATCGGTGAGAAATCGTACCTTTATCTATTGATAGAGTTCAGACGGTATTATTTAGTTTGTTACGGAATTTAGACACGTACGATATCATCTGGCAAAATCAGGATCGTCTGAACTGTATCTGTAAATTTTTATTTCCACTTTTTTTTATATTTCCAAAAAGAGAATTTTACTATCGGTGTGATCTTTTTGGGTTACGCTGGAATTTTAAAATTCCATTCAATTGTGTATTACCGATGACAAAACAAGATTTAAATATTTTCGGAATTTTAACATCAATTAATCGATAAACCATTTGGAAATGAATTTGTGAAAAAAATTATTTCAAAATCCCGCAGAAATAGTAGCAGTGAATACTAAAATCTATTGAAGATCAAAAGTAGAAAATAATAAAATTAATGGGAAATCTGCATTGATACAGAATTTTGCACTGATGCATTGATACAGAAGATACATTGGACCTCGGTGGCCTGGTGGTAAGGTCTCGGCTTCGGAAACGGAGAGTTTCAGATTCGAGACCTGATTCCACTGACGAAATTGGCGTATAAGCGGGTCTAGTGTACGTTAAATCCGTGACTAAATCCAGCGAGAGGACGTGGCTGGTGTGGTGTGGAAATTAGTAGGGGGTGCCAGCTCAGGTGTCGTCCTCATCATCTGATCGCGGTTCAAAATTACAAGATTCGTTCCAAAATAGCGTTAATATTGTTTTAAAATGGGACGTTAATATAAGTAAACTAAAACTAAACAGAAGATACATTAGAAAACATTGTTTCACCAGGTGTGGAATTTGAGATTAAATAGTATCTTATGTGAAAGAAACCATTGGTAGTGAATATACAGAAGATATATTGGATCTCGTGGTAAGGTCTCGGCTTCGGAAACGGAGAGTTTCAGATTCGAAACCCGATTCCACTACGAAAACGTCGTATAAGCGGGTCTAGTGTACGTTAAATCCGTCGTGGCTAAACGTCCTCTCGTTGGTGAGGTGTGCAAATTCGGAGGGAGTGCCAGCTCAGATGTCGTCCTCATCATCTGATCGCGGTTCAAAATTACGAGATTCGTTCCAAAATAGCGTTAATATTGTTTTAAAATGGGACGTTAATATAAGTAAACTAAAACTAAACAGAAGATACATTAGAAAACATTGTTTCACCAGGTGTGGAATTTGAGATTAAATAGTATCTTATGTGAAAGAAACCATTGGTAGTGGATATGAAAAATAGTTAATTCAAGATCTGTAAACATTATAACAATGAATAATAAAATATAGTAAAGGCTAAAAAAGAAAATTATAAAAATAAAATAGTTTTATTAGTAGAGAGCTACATAAACATCCCCACATTGTATATAAATATTTCTTATAACACTATTTTAATACTCTGTCATACAGAAAAAATACAAAAGTAGAAATTTCTGCAATTTATTGGTATTCAATTTTAAGTATGTGCATGATTTCATAAAAATGAATAGTTATTTTGATTTGTTAAAATTGAAAGAACAGCAATTAGAATATATTATTTCCATTAAAAATAAATAAATTTGAAATAAATCTAGATTTCAAAGTAGAGGAAAAATATTTATTTTTCAAAATAAGTCAAGGTTAAATTTTATTATTAATAAAAATCTTTATTATAATTATTAAAGAGGAGTTACTAAAAAATTATTATATAAAAAATTGAAAATAAAACCTTGGATTTTAATTTTTAATTAACAAATAATATTCCATTTGAGGGATTATTAAAACCGTAAATTTTAATGTTTTGTTTGTTTAACGTTTATTATTTTTTATTATCTATCATAATAATTAAACGTCTTTATGTGTAGTTAAGGAAATCATTCACTAATTAATTTTCAAATAGTTTAATACATCAGGCCATTTTATATAATATAAAATAAATAAATAAAAGCGTGCTAAACTAAAAAAAATATAAATAAATAAAAAGTTTTTTACTTTCACAAAATCAATAAAATAAAGACAATTTAACGAAAATAAATCATTAGCTTTTTGATTTAAATTAAAAAGTTGTTGAAATTTGAAACTAAATTGACTGGTCTTTAAATGATGGAACGCCTAACGTATACTGCCTGGGGTGAGGAAGGCCTACAAAAATCCCCAAATCCATCTCTGATAAAATGTTCTCAAACATATGCATGAAGTTAAATCAAATTAGTAATCTACGTTTTAATACTACCATATTATCTATATAAAAGTAAAGCTGTTTTGCATAACTGTAATTTTAAATTATTCTTTTATTATCAATACTGTATTATTATGCGGAGTAAAATATAAAATATGATAATGATCCCTAAATAATATAGCGATTTATATTCAACTCCATATTTAACCATGACTGAAATAATTTAAGTGCATGTATATGTTACCAGCAAAGTATGAACCCCAGCATTCTATAGAATGCTTAGGAATTGTATATAATGTCTGAAATTAACCAGCAGTGTATGAAATGTTTCATATTTCACACATTTACTAGACATTCTATAGAAGGCTAAATAAGAAACTAGTAAAGTATGAAATACATCTCCGATTCGATTCGATTCGAATATCACGTGACAGGGATGGGATATTTTGTGCATCCCATTTTTTCAAAACTGAAAATACTATTAAAGGTAAAATAAATTTTAAAATCAATCTAGAAATATAAGCCAAAAAATGAAAATGAATTCGAAAAAAAAATGCCAAAATAGGAAATGTCTTCGCATGAAAAATGTAATGAAATATAATTCAAAATTCATTCAAGCCTACCATGTTGCAACAATTAATTATGTTAATTTTAATTTCTTTTTTATATGAATTTTTTTTTCCTTAATAAGAAAGGCATAAATTTTCTCATCCATTAAATTAAAAGAATTAAATATTCTACCTAAAAAGTGTTAACAATTTTTCATAACACGTTGGATTTCAATTTTCCAACTAAGAAAATAATTACAACGTAACATATTATATAAAATTATAATTTTAAAAAGTGTAACAAAATAAAAAAAAAATCATTTTGGAGCATATTGGTTATTAAAACAAAAAATAAAAATGAATGCATAATTTAAAACAGACATGTAAATATAAAAGTTTATTACGGGTAACGTGACTTTTTAAAAATAATAGCGAATCAATCTAACTGAACAGGAATAATTTCACTGTGTGACTACTTGTTGATTGTTAAGTCAATAAAGAAAATATAAAAAAAATGAATACGTAATATAAAACAGACATGTAAATATGAAAATTTATTACATGTATCGTGACCTTTTAAAAATAACAGAAAAGCAATCTAACCGAAAAGGAATAATTTCACTGTGTGACTACTTGTTGATTGTTGAGTCAATAGAGAGAATTTAATGGATAACAAAAATATAAAGTAAATACTTATAAAAAAATATATAAAAGAATTTTCAAATAAAAGAAATTAGCCACGGACATAATTTATTGCTAGTAACTATTTTCATCAAAAAAAATATCGCATTTTTGCACATGTTCCACAAAAACATCATTTTTAATTTTCTAGCAGCAAAAAATTGTACATTCCATTCTACAAACATTTTATTAATTAAACAATATTTTCGAAATAAATTCTTTTTTGATTTAATTCTTTTCCTAATTAAAAAACGGATTTTAATTATTCTTCAGTTATAAATGGATTCTTAAAGAACTCAAGAACAATGAAAACAAGATTTTCCAATTATTTTTGAATAAAAGTCTCCTTGAAAATAATACGAATGTTAATAAATTAGAAAATAATACAAAAAAAAAGTTTTCGAAATATATCTGGTTACTTGTAAATAAATAGATTAAATATTCCATAATTAATTATAGGTTAAGGGGAAAAAGTAATAAATTTTTTTAAATGATTCCAGTTGCGATCAGTTATTTGTTCAGAGAAAAGCAATTATCGTTTTAAAAGAAAAAGTTTATACCAAGTTTTCTTTTATTTATTTTTTATCATCTGAGGAAAAGAAAATGAACTGAAGTGAAAAAATGAAGAGCTAAATAATCATTATCGGTTGCTACATTTTTGTTTGCTTTGTAAAATCTTATAAAAGATGTGATTTCGCAGTCTTGAATAGTAAGTTGTTGGAATAAAAATATTATTAACAAGCGATGGTTTATTATTATTATTATTATTATTATTTTGTTCTTGAAATATTTTTCTTAAAGGTTTTTTCTCTGCTGTATTAATATAATTTTCACTTTATGGCTTTTAATTTGTATTTCCTAACTGGAACAGTTTTTTTATTCCTAGTATTTTATTGAGAAAAAATAAGCAAATCCGTTTTGTTTTACGATGATTTTTAAAAGACAGAGATTTTGATTTGTGAATAATTTTTTAAAGGATTGAGATTGTTTTTTGCTAAATTCTTTATTAAATTAGAAAGGATATCTGTTATTCTAAACTCATAATTAATATAGAAGTTTATTCGCAATTCTAAGTTTCTAATTAAAAATCTAATCGGAATGGAAAGATATTTGCATCACTGAATTGCCGTTAGATTGTGTTATGGATAAAATTTAAAACAAGATATTGCTCTTCAAATTTTGCCTTAAAGTAAATCTCTACTACTAATAAAAATAAATGTGTTTGTTATTTCTGCATGTTTGCACCCAGTAGGTTAGAATGTTCGTTCTAGAACTACCAAATTGGCACATACAGTGGCTCAAAAATTGAGAGTACACCTTACGTTTACTTGATAAATGCGACTTTCAATATAAATAACACATTAAGGGAAGTGCAAATTTGTTTTTATTTTTACACATAACAAATGGTTTCATTTAGAGTAAAAATAAAGAAAAATCAACGAAAAATTTCTAAATTGAAAATTTTCAGAAGCATTTTAAATAAACATACGTAGAATTTTGCCTCAAAAAAATTGAGAATACACCAATGAAATTTTTGCAATATCACGCATAGAAACAAAGTGTCACTATTAAATTGCATGTCTTTTGGCTCTTATAATGGTCTCTAAACGTCATGGTACCGATTCGACCCATTTTTTGTGGTATCTGAAGATATTTTACCCCATTCTTCTTGCACCACTTGTTTTAAATGGGTTTTGTTTCTAATTTTGTATTTTTGAACTACTTTTTCGAGTATCCCCCACGAATATTCAATGGCATTGATGTCAGGGTACTGTGGTGGTGTGTGTAACTGTTGTTTACAATGAAAAATACATCATATTTTGACGTTACGTGCATTCTGTTTGGGGTCGTTGTCCTGCTGGAAAATGGAATTTCCATCTAAACCCAAATTTTTAACACTTAAACACTTTTCTTTATTTTTACTCTAAATTAAACCATTTGTTATGTGTAAAAATAAAATCATGTTTGCACTTCTCGGTAATGTGTTATTTATATTGAAAGTCGGATTTATGAAGCAAAAGTAAGGTGTACTCGCAATTTTTTGAGCCACTGTATGTACTTGAAAGATTTGAAAGTGTTTCTCAGAGCGACTTTTTGGGGATTTAAAATAATTAAAAATTGAGCAAAATTTTGATGTTTCTTCATCACAACTTCCGAAAATATTGCAACGCATAATTGATTTTTACAGCATTTTAAAATTTTTTAAATGCCTTTTTAATGATACCATTTTATATCGTTTGCGGAAATTTTTCCTGAATTTTGGCGACTTTTGAAATATATTTTTTATATCTTTAAAGAATGTTCATTGTTGAACATCAATTTAAGCCATTTTCTTTTTTTCCATCAAATATTTATTCGTATAATCTTCATTTATTGTAGATAGCTACAGGAGAATGATTCTGTTTAATATTTGGGTCGTTTACATGAGAAATGATAAAAGAGCATTTGCAATATTGCGAAAGTTAGAAGATAATATTATCCGGAAAATTACTTCCGGATAGCTCTATAATTTCAGGAGATTTTGGCTTTTTGGGATTGTCCATATGACGGGAAGTTAATTCGGTTTTAATCTATATCCCAATTTGATTCTAAAAAACAATTTCTTGTATAATCGTGAGCATTAAGGTATACATAAGAAATTGAATTGAAAGTAATTAGGTTGACCAGCTGTTTACCAAAGGCAGTTAGTATAAAATATTTAATTTCCATGTCATTTCAATAACAAAACATCTTACAGTTACCTTTTAACCATTTCTAGGGAATAACTCCAAGGCATCGATTTATTTTTATTGTTTTATCATGATAAACTGATGATGTAAATTAATAATAACATGGTAACTGCTGAATCGTTGATTTGCAGTTTAACTTATGAAATAAAGGGTGGTAAGAATACTTGCCTTGCCAGAGATCATTCAGTGGAAATTGTAAGAGGTAAGCTTATTTACCACTGAGCAGGTAAAAATAATATCGATTGTTCACTGGTAAGTATACTTACCATTAAATTTTAGGTAATTTAAAACAATTTTATTCAATTTTTGTTGTTAGAAATCATGGAATTGCCCGAATTCAAATTCAGTAATGCCTTACATTAAAGCCTGGAGTTCATTTTGGATTTAATAGAACGCCTAGACGGATTACATAAAAAAAACTGTTGCAATCTGATGTAATTTTATTAATATCATCTTAACTACGTTCTACTTTAAAAAATAAAAGAACATATCATAAATTACTGTATTCAGATAACAACACATCAAAAATTAAGTCAAAATATGCATAAAATCATTAGCAGGAAGATTCCGAATTTTAAGAAACTCCAACTGCATCAACAATTTTGTTCATTTTTAAACATGAATGTAGAACTTAAATTAAATATAAGGAATACCTTAAATATTCTTATAGTAAATTAACTTTCAGAATATCTGTTGTTCATTTCTGAAAACTTTTCTGAGAATTAAAATTTAATGACAAACGCTAGAACTTAATATCATTACGAAAACCCTTGCACTTTTGAACATGAATGGCAAGCATACTTACAGCATTTGAATGTAAATGACATTAAACTATAGACTTTCTGAGCTATTAAGGTAGCTCAGTCGAATATTAAGAATATAATTAACCTATTTATCATTTCAAGATGTTTTTTTAAGTCCTCATACAGAATTATTTTCTGGTGGTAAGCAGAGGGATAGAAGAAGGGAGAAATAACAGACATTATTTAAATTCATTGTTAAATCTGTTAGTTCGAAGGTCTGCGGAATAACTGTAAAATTTAGTAAAGAGCAACAAATTTGTACAGCTTCAAAAATGGATAACGCAAAAGCTATATTCTTAAGAAATAAGCTGTTTTGTAGCACAAAACCCTACTTCTGTTTTTAAAAAATAACTGCGTTAATACATTGATTCATTTTCTTTAATGGATGAATTTCTCAAAAATTTAAACACAGTTATATACCGTAATTTCTCAAAATAATTCTCGATATACATTAATTTTCAAAAATTTAAATTCATTCACTGTATTTTTACAGTTTAATACTTAGCTCAATTAAATCAATGAAGAATTTAATTAAAATTCAGACGATAAGGTTTTCATTGTTTTCAGTGCATTTTTTTAATGTAGTTACTAAAAGGCTTTATCCCCTGGTCGCTTTTGCTCACCAACCCTGATGTGTAATAGTAACTTCCCTGAGTATTTAGCTGTACAGTACAAAATCAACGTTGTACTGTATCAACCCTAGTACCTAGCTGTACAGTACAAAATCAACGTTGTACAGTATCAACCCTCGGTACCTAGATGTACAGTACAAAATCAACGTTGTACAGTATCAACCCTCAGTACCTAGCTGTACAGTACAAAATCAACGTTGTACAGTATCAACCCTCAGTACCTAGCTGTACAATACAAAATCAACGTTGTACAGTATCAACCCTCAGTATCCAGCTGTACAGTACAAAATCAACGTTGTACAGTATCAACCCTCAGTACCTAGCTGTACAGTATCAACCTCTCTCAGTATCCAGCTGTACAGTGCAGAATGAACGATGTACAGTATCAACCTCTCTCAGTATCCAGCTGTACAGTGCAGAATGAACGATGTACAGTATCAACCTCTCTCAGTATCCAGCTGTACAGTGCAGAATGAACGATGTACAGAATCAACCTCTCTCAGTATCCAGCTGTACAGTGCAGAATGAACGATGTACAGTATCAACCTCTCTCAGTACCTATCTGTACAGTGCAGAATCAACGTTGTACAATATCAACCTCCCTCAGTACCTATTTGTACCATACAGAATCAACCTGTACAGTAGTATCTTCGCGTACAGTATAAACCCGATACTTACGCTATGTACATTAGTTCCAGCTAGCAAGTTTTTAAACACCACTTGATTATAATTTCGCAGTACGTACAGTATTCTTAAATTGTTCTTGGGGTGTGCCTCAACATTTTTTTATGTGTACCACAGTGAAGATTACAGAATTTATGTTCTAATGTGAATAGTTTCTATCCTTCAACTTACTTTCCTTCAACTTTCTCTAATAAACTCTTGAAACTTGCAGTGCAGTATATAAACATATATAAACTACCAGTACAGAGGCTTCTATTTTAACTCGACACTTAATTACGGCAACTATTTCTATGATTCACCGAGCCGCGTTCACATGCTACATGGCTTGAGATAAATGCAGGGTTAGTACGCAATAAGAAGTGAGAAAATACGTATTTATAACAATGACTTATGGTATTAAAACTCTGTGTTCTGGTACTAGTGGGAATAGAAATACAGCTTATCCGGCATTTTTGTTATACGGCCAGTCCTTCCGCCATATTAGGGCCAGATACTCGGGAGTGTATTGTAATTATTAAATCACCATACTAAATTATCCTTAAAATCATTGAAAGCTAATGTGAAAGATGTTTTATAGCATATTTCCACGCAAATAAATTATTAAACAGTTATTACTTACTAAAATTAAATAATAATGTAAGTATGCATAATTATAAATCTTCAAAAGAATTTTATGTTATAGAGAATTGATTATAATATTGCATTAACGAAGGAAAATAAATATAAAAAATAGTTCAACCCTGTATGACCACTTGTTGATTGTTGTTGAGGAAAAAATTTGTTAATAAAAATTATCTGAATTTTTAAAAAAATTCTTTAAAGTATTTCACATTGAAATTTAAAAACCAATTATTTAATTTATTATTTGTCATTAATTATTTTCCGAAAAGAAAACCATATCTTATCTCTAAGCATTAGAAGCTACAACATTAAATTGAAACTGCAAAAACTTTACAATCACTAGGAATAATCTCTTTTATTAATCTGACAATATTTATGAAATAAATTCTTTTTATTTAGATTTTTTTCTTATTAAAAAGAAGATCTTGAATTTATTACGTTATAAATACTTTTTAAGTTCTAGAGAAATAATGAAAAAGATTTCTAGATTATTTCTAGATGGAAATCTGTTCTTAATAATACGAATGTTAATAAGTTAGAAAACGTAACCAAAAATAAATTAAGAAATTTTGATTTCCTGAAATTAAACAGATAAAAAATTCTATAATTATTTATGACTTCAATAAAAGCATAGAAATTAAATAATTATTTTTTCAACAAAAATTATTCCAATTGTGATGAGTTATTTTTTAATAGAAAAGCAATTAACTATTTTAAATGAAACAGTCTATACGATCTTTTTTTTTTCGTTTGTGGAAGTAAAAATCTTTTATGTGAGCAAATAAAGAACGTAAAAATAACTATCGTCAGCTAATAAATTCATGCTTTCTTTGTCAAATCTTATAAAAATTGTTATTTCACAATCTTAAATTAAACAAAATAAATTTATAATAGATATTCCTTTTTTCTTAATTAAAAATACCATTTTTTTCTAATTTGTAAAAGATTTTTGTTTTAATTCAGGATTTTCAATCTTTGTATTTCCTGGCGCAAATTAGAATAATTTTTCATTTCCTTCGCAATCTAAGGAAAAACTGCCATTTCCGCTTTTTTTATGCGGAAATTTATAGTAAAAAAATTCGATGTGTTATCAATGTATTAAAAAAAATCAAAAGTTAATAATTCTTTTTTTTCAAAAAAAAACATTGTAATATTGAAACGGTTGTAAAAATGAAGCTTATTTTTTTAATGAATTTTCTAGACTGTCTGGGCTTTTTTTAAAATTGATTTTGCTTTCCGAGAACAAGTATTGTCCGTGTTTAAAATCTTAATTAATCTATTGTTTTTTATAAAGCATACAATTTTATTAATTCATAATTTTGGAACATACTATAATTTTTTAAACAAAACTAATTTGGTGAGGATACGTTTAATTTAATTTAAATTAATTTTGTTAAATTTTGGTAGCAAATCAAATATTCCTCACTAGAAAGTAGTTAAAATATGTGGATAATTTCAATCCCCTTCATATTCGGAATTTCACCCCTTTATATTCGGAAGATTATCACAACTCTGTAATGATCTTCTTGTTCAATTTACGGATATTATTTTTTGAGATTCGTTTTTAACCTTTTTTTCATTAGCAGAATACGTTTATGTTAGAAGTAAAGTCTGCCTAACAAACAATTAAAACAAAATTGTGCCGTTTTTGAAAAATTTTGAGTAAAAAAAATTGCATTTCCAAAACGCATTTTGATGTACAATTATTTTATAAAACATTTCTTACGCTAATGCTATGTTCTCCCGAAATTTATGAATGCTTACTAAGCTATTTTGTAGTGCACAGGTTTGCGGTAGTTTCCGTTTTGCAATCCGTGCCTTGGAAATTATCATACTATAATTTCCTAGGCACAATTTTCAATAGTGAAATTTTGAAAATAAATAAAATAGTAGTTTGTTTCGAATTACATCATTATGTTAGTTCAAACATCCCTTGTTCCCTAGCTTTTAAATTAATTGAATTTTAAACTTTGATTTCACTTCTGAAGATGGTGTCCTTTATTTTTACTTTCTCGTTTAAATATATAGAGAAAGTATAGTAATCGTTAAAAGATTCGAACCCTAGATTTTTGACCGCCCTGTGTTCGAAAAACGCATTTTTGGAAAATGTCTGTCTGTCTGTGGCAAAGATAACACAAAAATGTTTTGAGCAACATGGTTCAAATTTGATATGTTGCCTTTAAGCCAAATTTGTACATTTCTATTAAAATCTGAACAAAGTCCGTTCAGAGGAAATCCGTCTGTCCGAACAAGATAATTACAAAACGAAGAGAGCTGGATAGATGAAATTCGTTACACAGATTTAGCTTCAGTCAAATTTTGAGCTAAATCCAATAAGGGATTGTCCGTCTGTCGATCTGTACTTTTAGAAACATGTAATCGCGGTAACTCAAAGAAACAGTGATCTAAATATATCAAGTTTGATATGTGATTTTTTTGACTTCAAGCATAGTTTCGTGTCAAATTTTTATTTCAATCCGTTGGGTTAGTTAGATATATTAACGCCCCGTTTAAAGCAACACTAGGGCTATTTTGGGACGGCCCTCGTAATTTTGAACCTCGGTCAGATGACGAGGACGACACCTGAGCTGGCACCCCCCCTCTCCATACCATACCAACGGGAGGACTTTTGGCCCTAACAGACCCACTTACACGTCGGTTCTTCGGTGGAATGGAGTCTCGAACTTGAAACCCTACAGCTCACAAGCCGAAACCTTACCACGCCACCACGGCCTTTCAATCAGTTGGGAGAAATGCGACTGAAACACATATTCGATTTTTGGATCCCAATAACCCATGCCAGAGATTAATTGCCAAAAAAACTCGTGAAAGATGTTACAATAAATCTAATAGAAACGGTAAATTCAAACCAAAGGTTAATATTTCGCAACTGTTGTACACCAATACCATTCAAGGCGTTATCTAGTAACTTTAATAGAGAGAAGCCAGAAAGTTTCGGGGAGATGTTTCCGCTGATTTTTGCAAGATATTTTTCCGAAGCTGTAACCAAAATGTATTTCGGATTAGGCAGAAACGTGCATATGGAAGGAAATAATGAATGCAATGCATCCCGATCTCATACCTGAAGGAATCTCCTTGACCAGCAAAACTAAACTCTCATTTTTATTTATTTATTTATTTATGCATTTTTAAAAATAATAAATCATGCATCACTAGTTTCTTCAGTGCACTACCGAAAATTCCCTTATGAACCTATAACATAAAGTACGAAAAAGAAACGCAAAGAATGCCGTTGTGAGAGGATTGTGGTGAAAGCTTATAAGCCAGTTAACAGCTACGCTCCACGTGCAATTGCTTTTGTATCATGGTCATGTTACTGGGCTGCAAACCATAAGTTCCCAGGTTCTATCCTCGCTCATCACAATTCGCAACAGGATAAAACAAAAGTATAATAGTAGTGTGGGGTCGTTAAGGGTTTCAGTAAAATGTCTGCATTAGTGTAACAGTTATTTATTTACAGGTTATGTTACACACAGACAATTTATATATAAAATTTTGAAATAATTTTAAGATATACGTATATCAGCTTAGATCTAAGCAAGCAGCACATGCAATCGCCTCATCTCAACTGAGTCATAGTGCTACCAGTCTTTAGAGGGCGCCATCCCTGTCTTCAGCAGTCAGTTATGATAAACATTACAAGAGCGGCTACAATAGTGGATGAAGCCCTCGACAAACTTCACATATGGCCAGTCTTGCTGACCGTGGTGATTCTTTTCGGTGATAACTAGCAACATTTTATGACGACACCTTCTTCACATTCTAGAGAATAGCCATGTTGAATTATTATCTCACCACGGGTGAGGGATCGTTTTTGATGACCATGTAATAAAAAGAAGAAAATTAAGTCATGTTTGAAGGCCGATTGTCTCTCATTTCTTTAAAAGCAATAAATAATTAAACATTTCTAATCATAATGGCATGTACTGTGAAAAATTGGACCTTTTGTTCTACAAAAGTCATCGAAGTTCAAATAAACAAATTTAAATAAACACATTTTCTATCTAATTTATTTAATGTTTATTCCTTTCTTTTCCTTTCCTTTCTTTTTTTTTATCTTTGGGAAAATATTTTGGAAGCCCAAAGAATTTTTTTGCACCCAGACCTCTATATGGATATAGTCGATACTAGGAAAAAGATATTAACATATCATTTAATATCGTGAAAGTCAATCTTAACACTCCTGGCCTGTGTAAAGCTATATCTTAAAGTATATGCTTGGGCATTTAAATAATAATAATTTTTGGAAAAATTTTAAACTAGTATATTATTATGTAAAATATTCAGAATTCATCCTGTGTTCTACTATGAAAAAGTCCGACAATCTAAATAGCTGATACAAACGTTTTATTCGATACTATGACTCTAATAATACATAGTAGCAAAATATAGCCTCCGAAACGTACACAAAAATAATATTAGCAGTTAAAAAAACAATACACAAATTGCAAATCGGTAATCAACAACTTTAACAACACAAAACTCTCAGAGAGAATTCTGGAGTTCGACATTCCAAAGACTTCGATCAACAACTTGCTTAGACTCGTTTCGATTGTCCAGTGATAGACTCTAACTCTACCACTCATTTTGTGGAAGTTTTCATGCAGGGGCAAAGAAGTTTATAAAACAAATCGTCGAAACTCAATCCTAGTGGAGATATCACCAAGATTCTCGAATATTCTGGGTCTTTTGTTTTTGTCCCAAATCTGTTGCTACATTGACGCCAATGCCGGGAATCATTGAACCGGCATACATTCAACATCCATTAGAACTCTATAAATTTCTATCATCTTTGACAGGAGAATTACAGCTCAGGAAAGCAATATTAGAAATTCTTAAAAATGTAATCTTTTAAGGTTAAGCGGGTATTACTTTCCGAATATATCAATGATTAAACTACCTGATATGAATCTAGAAATACGAATATTTTATATCTGGAGGAATAATTCCTTTTCTTTTTTTAAAATCTTAATATTATATATAAATATTGAATATTCTTGATTCTTTTTCAGCTGCGAGGTGCTGAAAAAAGCACCACCACTGGCACGACCAGCGATCTAGTCATCCGAACAGAAGCCAGCGACAACGGCGCGAGCTACAGATGTGAAGCCATAAACAGTGCTCTCAAGAAGCCACTCACTGCAACTATCACGCCATCCGTGTTGTGTAAGTTTAGTATTTTTTTTTAAGATACTGCTACTGTATTTTTTTTCTTTTGCTAAGTTAACAGGTGTTTAATGTGTATGATAATTACATCCCCGCACGAGCTAAGCCAGATTCTTTAAGCAAAGTGACAAATTATTTTTAAACTGCTATTGTTGCCGAATTCTTATTCCTAATCAATTCATAATTTTTTGTTTTCAATCTTCCTGAAAGTCTATTTAGTCCAATAATAGGAATTTGTGTTTTAAATCATTTGAAAATCCCTTTGCATTTTGGAAATTCAAAATTTTTTCACGCGCTTCCAAATTAGTACTATAGAAAACTGTTCTTCTTCTTTTTTTACTTTCAACTAGTGGCGTAGAGATTGGGGAGAACGGATGTATATATATATAAAAACTTTGCGCCATTCTTAAGTAGCCATTATGCTATTTTTTAAGGTTAAATACGATGAAGTAGCGAAAAAAAACTATATTGTGCCCATTTATTTTCTCTGCGTCTCCAATATTCTCGCATTGGAGCTACTTGTTCAGTCTTTTTGTTCAAGATGCGGCAATATTCTGCCTTGATACAGACCAGAGTATTATATCTGAAAAATTTACAGAACATCTCAAAAATTTTTGAAACAATGATTTATCTAGTGGAAAGTTATAATTAACTTTAGTAAATTCCAAGCTGTATTATTCACCGGGAATCGTTCACTTATCTTCTCCAACTAAATTATTTAGAAAGCACATTCCTTGGAATAATGAAATAACATACAGTTACAGAAATTTTCCAAAAGATTGGCTGTATGATGGGAAAGTCTAACTACTATTTTTTCCACGAGAAAGCATAACATACAAGCAACAAAACCAAACCTACAAGATCAGCATTTGCAATAAGCAGTAGCACATAAAAATTAAATCGATAATATACTCAATAATATCTGGGTGTGCTCTATGAAAAGTGAGCATTCATTCAACTTCTCCCGTCTATCTGGTCATCAATCTGGTTCTTTCAAATGACTAACTCCCAGTTCTGTCTCTCCGCTTTTAAAAGTTTCTGAGAGAGGGTACAAAAGCTTCTGAGAGGATCCTCATAATTCTAATCCGAATGAATTCCTCTTTGTCAAGATTCTTGTATTTTCTGGAATCTTCCATTTCGTCAAGTAGCCAAGTCTGTTGCCTAGTCGAGAGTCATTAATTTGGATTTCATTCAGCATCCATCAGAACTATCTGTAAAAGTATCTTCCTTAGCAGGAGACTTACTGCGATGCAAAACAACATTTTAATTTTATAAAAAATATCTTGACATTACCCTTGACAAACATCTGACGTTCAAATTTCATATTCAAAAGAAACTATAAAGGCGCAAAAATCAAACTTTACCTCATATTGAATCCAAATTCAATGCTATAAGGAGAAAAAATTTCTTGTTTTCAAAACGATGTTAAGGCGATTAAAAACATGCCTTTCCCATATGGTCAATAGCAAAGTCCAATCACCTCAAAAATAAATTAACGGGACTAATTAATAGCATGCCTTGGTTTGTCCCAAAACATCGATATTCGCAAATATATTCGACTTTCTACCATCTGAATTTCATAAAAAACGTCATTATGATTCTTCAAAAAACTCTATGAAAGCGACAACACTGCTATTAAAGAAATCGAAATGTATGACCAAGACATTCTAGAAACATGAGGAGACCATTAGACATAATTTAGAGTTCTGACAGTTTACTTCAAATGACTCTTTTGTCGATAACTTCCACAATGTGACACTTATTCTTCCACTTCATTTTCACTTTAACTTTCCCATTGAAAAGAATAATATTTTATTTGCCTTCTGTCAAGAAAAATTCTTTAATTCCCTCATAGGATTATTTTTCCCTTTTAGGTCTTAATTAAATTAAGTGGATTAAATTATTAACGTGATTAAGTGCATGTCTTGGTATATTACATACGAAGGAGAGTCCAAAAGTAAAGGGGCATCTCAGAAAAGGTGCATTTATTCTAATGATAGAAAACTGGAATATATATTATTTTCCTACATAACCACTTTGGACTTCAATGACTTTTTCCATCTCACAAGCCTTTTGGTTCCGTCGACAAAAAGATTTTTCGCTTGTATCTGTAACCAATTTTGCACCGCATCAATGACTCCATCATCGGTTACAAATCTATTTCCCCTTAGCGCTTTCTTCAATGGTCCAAACATATGAAAATCGCTTGGACCCAGGTCTGAACTGTATGGTGGATGTTCCAACACTTTGAATCCCAATTCCTCTATTGTTTCGGCCGTCCATTGGGCAGAATGTGGCCGAGCGTTACTTTGCTGCAGGATGACACATTTTCGCAGTTTTCTGCTACATTTGGGTCTGATTCCATGTTTCGATTTAGTTCATAACACATCACAATAGTTCGACTTTCAAATTGTCCTCAGTGGTTGACGTCGATGGCCTGCCGGATCTTTCGTCGTCACATAAAGAAGTTCTTCCCCGTTTAAAGCGCTCTATCCATTCCTTTATCTTGCTTCGCGATAAACAGCTGTCACCATACTCCGCTTTCATTCGACAAATAATTTCAGCAGATTTAACACCCTCCGCAAACAAAAAACGAATCACTGCCCTCATATCCTCCTTGGTGCAAATCGGCAATTGAGATGCCATATTTAAGGGTCTGCAACACTCCAACGACTACGCGAGAATAAGAATAACACGTTGCCTAGAAGTGTTGCCGACTACACTAATTCAATCCTGGATACGAACACTGTTACCAAACTCTGGAAAGAAAAATTCCAAAGTCCCTTTACTTTTTGACTTACCTTCATACATTGTCCCACAGAAGGGGGGAAGCACCTCGTAGTTGAGGACAAGAAGTTTCCGGCACGGTGGTTGGTTCTCGGCACCCTGGTGAGTACATGAAAAGGTGGAGGTCTGGCTCCTCCCATCGATGACGGGACGTACTTCCCCCGAGAATTGTTGTACCGTAGCCGGTGATGGCCTGTAGGACTCAACCGAAATTCCCGCCAGTGTTGCTGTTGCGGCTGTCCGGTCATTTAGATTTTTCCATACACAATTTTTTATAAAATACTAAAAAAAAAGAAGAAAAAAGTGTTATATTGAGGTAATGAAATATACGCATTCTTTTAGCCCTTCAATTAGTTTATTCGATATTATTAAAAATTCTTGTAACAGAATAAGTTTTGTTTTTGCAATATTTCTTTAAAAATGTGGCCGAAGCGAAAATGCAACATTTAAAAGCAAAGCTTTATGCTTTAACGAATTTTTCAGACCATTTAAACCCACTTAACAGTTGCAATTCCGAAGCTTCAAACAGCACTTCATTTCCGATATCTGCCAGCCGAACCTCGCAATTTTTCCTCCCAAAACCAGGCGAATCCATTCGTTAACTTTCAAGGGAGTTTTCCCCGACGAAGATATATGGCCGTTCGGAGCGCGAACTCGTACAGAAAATTAATGCATTTCGCCCCTTTCCCGACTTTGATATTGAAAAGGGTAATATTTTGTTTGCCCTCCTGTCAAGAAAAATTCTTTATTTATTTCCCTAATAGAAGTTTCCAAGGAGGAATACTATTTTGGAAGAAGTTTTATTGCGCCAACGTGTGTGGAACTTTTACAAAGCGATTCCCGCGTCTTGTATTCAGCTGCCGTTTATGCTTCCGTGACGTTTCTGTTCTGCAAACGATTTTTCATGTCATTTGGATGAGTTATGTTTTGGATGCCGGATTTTGTTTGTATTCTTCTATCCATGAAACGAATCTTTTTTATTTTGTTATGAATGGCAAAAGTTGGACCTTTTATGAACTTTCTATAAACTTAAGTATCTATTTTTATTTTGGTTCATCGACTAAATACTACCAATGTCGATAAAATTGATTTCCGGCTTTACAAGGGTAAGAAGAAAGAAAAAAAAAAAAGATAAACGGTGTGAATTGATGCTCATATGGAATTGTCAATGAATTTAACCGTATCACACAATGCGCATGCGTATTTCATTAATATTTTATACTAAGTGTTCTTTAAATATCATAAAATAAATCTGTTAATAGACTTTTAGCAGACGATTCCTTTTCAGACATTTTATAACTACTACTATTTTTATTTTGTTAAAATATTATTAAAAAGTAAAAGCAAACGATTTTTTCTTTGATAAACATATTTTGTTAATATTATTTCGTTTATTTTTTGTATAATAGCTGATGATCAATTGTAATCCTTCTGGAATCTGGCAATACTTGTAAGATACGCTGTTAAGTTGAAAGAATAAACAAGCCGATGGAATTCTAAATTGCTTGGAGTATTATTTTAGTTTTCAGAATTTAAGATGCTCTGCAACTTGTAGTTTGAAGCTTAAGAAAAAGGGTAGTTTTCTAGAAAGCATGCAAACTAAACTTATATATTTTTTAAATTTTGTGGAAATTTTATAAGTGGATAAAATGTGTTATTACTCGAGCTTTGACTGTTACAATGTAAAAGAGTTAAACGACTTGACATGAAAAAAAAAGATTTTAAAATTTCTACCTAAAACTCCTGTGGAATTAAAATCAGAAATCATGAAAAAGAAGGTAAAGTTTATATAATGCCATTATATTATGTATTATAACTTAAAAGATTTTTTTTCACTGCACTCATGCTATCAACTTACTTAAAAAAAATTTAATTAATCATATAAATGAATAAAATAAAATGAACTGCACGTATGGTAACTTTAAAAGACACTTGCAAAATTCTGTTTAGTCTTTCACATATAATGGTAACAAACAAAAATTCAAAAATAAATAATGAAATATATTAAATAAAATTTAAAGCAAATAAAAGCGCAGAAATTTAATGAAATCTTTGTTGCAAGAACTAGAATTATATTACCAAAAATATGTTTAAAAAATAAAAAAATCAGTTATTTCACGCAGCGGAAAAATTGTTATTTACAATTTAAGCAGCAGCGTTCCACTATGCGCGTTGGTTTTCAAATTTAAAAGTGCGAGAGTCAGTTTCATTTATTTCGTGAGTGTCAACTGATTCGGTTATTTGAATATTTAAATAAAGTCATTTATGCAAGCATAATAAAATTTTTAGTAACATGTATATAATACAGAATATCAACCTGAAATTTTTTAAATGTTGTCAAAAACTCTAATTTTTATCGTTGTTTTTTTTTTACTATTTTAAATAAATCTTACTATTTAATACATAATTTTTAAAATATCAGTTATTTATCGTATCCTCCTCATGTATTTGCAATATCTGAAGTACGCTAGTAAAGCTCTTTCATAACTATTGACTGGCAATGGTATACGATTGTGCTTCCAAAGTATATATACTATGTTCATTTATTATAATTTCAGAGAAATCACTCCTAAAGGTTTTGCCTTTTCCATATGTCCTAACATAACATAGATCTAGATAAAATAAATTAAAGAAATGTTGAAAATCATCTAAATGCGATTAATATGTTAAAAAGATCGATCTAGGGTGAGTTTTGAAAATATTCTATTTTTCCAAAATAAAGAGATTAAGCTTCGTCTAACTTATTTTTCTACTTTTGGACCAAAATTACAAAAATATTTCAATTGCTTTTTGATTTTGACATTGATAACAATGCGTCATTTTTTAAAAAATTCTTCGAAACCAATTTAAAAGTCCATTTTCCATTAAAATATTTAACAAACCCTGAAATTCAGTAAGCTGTCGTCTTTTCTAATAATACTTTCCGTGTAAGAATATTCATTCGCAACTTCTTAAAATTATATTTTTATCTTCTTTCAAATATAGTGGGGGGGAAAAAAGAGTTGGTCTGAAACTAATTTAAAAATGGAAATTTCTTTCCGTCATTGTGTTTTGATATTTATAGAGGGTTTTTTTTTTCTTTTGGTTTCTCCCAACTTCTATTAAATAAAAATAAAATCATGTTATTACATTTTTTTTTCATTTTTTTATTATTATTTAGGATATAACTAAGTCAGAAAACAAAAGTTTCCTGTCCTGAGTTCAAAATGGCGTCTTTTAAGCTAAGCGCCATTTTTTTTTTTTTTTTTTCTGATGAGCTCTTGTGGAACTTTTATTTTGTTTTCTCGCTTTGCATTTGCAATGAAGTTAAATAGTGATTTTAAAATCAAATTTCAAACCTAGGAATTTGTGTCTTGGCATCTTTTGTTAGTATCCTCGTGAAGAAGCGAAAAAATGCTGAAATGAAAGTTTAATAAATATTGCTATTTTGTCATAGAAGTGAGGAAAAAGGAATCCATTAAAAATGTGTCGTTATGTATTAAAAATAAGAAAAAAAACTTTTATTACTATAAATAACCACAAAATTTTCTAAATTTATTTGATAATATTCAGTTAATATAATAACCTGGATTTCAATAACATAGATACATTTTATAGTGTAATACATTTTTGTCCAATTATAATTGGCAAGTTGTTTGCTTTATTTTAAATTCTGGACTTCTAACGAAGAGCTAATATATTTTCGAATATAACCTTTAACGAAATTTGAAATATAACCTTTAACGTGGATGTAGCATTTTTACTGAATATATCGTGTCATCCTTGGCGAGTTATTTGGCTATTAATCCCTGCATGTTGTTAATCGTATCCAAAAATCGAATTTCTGTTATCGACGCGTTTTTCCCAACAGAATGAAACAAACATTTGATTCAAAACTACAATTGTAATCACAAAAACCCATATCAGATTTGATTTATTTAAGTCACTGCGTCTTTCAATTATTACATTTACATGTTTTTGAAAGTACAGACCGACAGACGGACAATTAACTGTTTTCTTTATCTCAACATTTGAAATGTGTCTAGAGCTAAAGATGTTAATTCTGTGTACCAAATTTTATCTATCTAGCTCTCTTCGTTTCGTAATTACCGCGTTAAATTATATTCGAATAGCCGACAAACAGACTTCCTCTGAATGGAGTTTGCTTATAATTTAATAGAAATCTACAAATTTGGCATAAAGGTCGTACACCAAATTTCATCCATCTAGCCCAAAACGTTTTTAAGTTATCTTTGTTCCAGAAGGGCATTTTATAAAAATGTGTCTTTCGGAAGTTATAAAACGTGGAGACTCGTCAAAATTTCGAGTTCAAATTTTTTAAAATTATTTTAATTATTCTAAAAATTCTAATACTAAAATAATAATAATATAAAAAATATAAAAATAAAAATAATAATATAAAAATTCTAATTACTAAAATTATTCAACAGTGAATGCAAAAATGGTTGAATAGTCGTTGCCAAATTTATGAGGCGCTTCTGAAATTCTTTTTTTTTTTCCAAGACAGACATTTTACATCCAGCCATGTTTATTTTATACACTATTAGTTGTAAACAAATCATTATCATTCTTTGTCATTTGAATTCAAAAGGAATTAATTAGAATTAACAAAAAAAAAAAAACTCTTTTCTAAAAAACTAATCTTGAAATTTTTTTTCACTTTTCAGTCAAAATTGAAAATAACCAAATCATTTTCATGTAAAACACATGCAACGAACAAACTTTTTTCAAATTTACCCGCTGCGTTAAAATCAATGTATACAACTTCCTCTGATTAACTGAGAGTCTTTCAGTTCAGGTTATAGATAATTATACAATCAAGTACATAACTGCTGACATACGAGTATCAGGAAAAAAATTTCTGCGAAACCACAGAGACTCCCTCTTGTTTGGGGGAGAGGGAGAAAAACTGAAAATATTTGGCCCTCTATTCTACATTAAAAGGAACTGATTTTCCTAATTGAAAGTAACGACAATAGATATGTAGTTGTTTAATTTACAATAATTAGTTTTGTAAAAATCCACATTCGTCAGAAAAATATTCTTTCTTTACTATTTTACTAACATCGTATAATATATGCATTTGTAATTCTGTGAAATGTTTTCGCAGAAATTATTAATCCCAATGCATTTAATTACTTTTCTCTGTTTATATGATTTTAATGAAGGTATCATCTTCCCAGCCTAAGGATATTCATATTCTTTTTTTAAATTGAAAATAATCAATTAATATTTACCAAGCTCATTTAACAAATTAATCAAATAACTGATTTCTTTCATATCATTAATTTCCAGAAAGTTAATGATTCTATTCAAATTTTCTGCCTCCAATAAGCGCATTGAAATTATTGTCTTAATTATTTCTCATTTTTTTATTTCTTTGCAGTTCCACCGAGCTCCGTTACTATAAAGATGAAGCCAAGAAAGCCCAAAGCTGGTGACACCGTAAGTATGAAAATATTTTCTTATACGAACAAGGAATTATTCTCACCAAAAGCGAAACAAATTTGCCGGAATTAAAAAGAATTGAAATCTACGCTGAACACACAACGAACGATAAAAATTCCAACAAAATCGTTTGGCAGTAGGAAAAAAAAATGATTTTAGAAAGAAAAAGAATTTTTACGTTCTGCTTTATTTTCTCGCTAGTTGACAGAAAACGTTCTAGCGGAAATTAAATACGCAAATTAGACTGGAAGTCAAAAAGAGGCTGTTAAAACCGCCATTTTATGCATTCTGATTAGAACGACGTGTGATGTACGTGATAGCACAGAAAAAATTTGAGAGAAAAATTCTTAATGCAGTTAGTTAATTTACCCTTTTTTTTTCTGCCGTTAGATGAATTGATGCTCGTAATTTAAGAAGAAAAGAGTATTATTCTTTCTCTGCCATTTTGGTTCCGGTTTAGATGGAAGTGCGATGTCTTTGTCTTTTAACAAAAGAAACCCACTTTTTATATTAATGTCATCCATACAAATAGATTCCATTTTTGAGTCTTAACGAACCAAGATTATAATAAAATGTTCAAAGCTTTTAACAGACTAAAAGGGAAAGATCATTGTCTCGACTGTTTTTTTAAGTATTTGTGTTAAGTTTGAAGATTAAAATTCTCTTTTCTTAAGTCTTAATTTATTTTAATCAAACTTTGAACAACGCACATATGCACATATAAAAAAAAAAATTTATGTAGCTCTTGAAAGAACACTGTTTTTGACACATTCTTCTATTTATGTATAGAAGTTTTAATTTATTCTCATTCGAAAATACATCGATTTCTGTGCAGAAGTAACAGGAAAATTAATTGTTCCTGGAATAGAAATTATTAGATAATTTTTAATTAACTCATAAATTTGTATAGAAATAAAGGAATAATTCTGTCTTATAAATTTGTATAGGAGTATATGTATATATATATATGTATCTCCAAAATTGTTTTCTATCAAATTTTGAGCAAAATTCATTCAGAGGAATTTTATATGTTCAGCTGTAGGAATATAAATTAACACTAGTGCTACAAACCGAAAGGAGCTGGACAGATAAAATTTGGTATGTAGATGTAACATTTAAAGTATCAATACTTATGAAATTTGGAATGAATTATTTGACTTCTTATAGGCTTGTATTGCCATAAGCGCAATTAGCTTTAAAATGTAATAACCTAAATATATGAAAATTGGAATGGCATTTCGTGACTACGGTAGTATTAAATTTTGGTTTTTATCAGTTGGAAACAATACGTCTGAAACAAAAGTATGATTTTCAGGTTTCTATATCTAATTCCTAGGGATTAATCCACAAAAAATTTAAAATGATGATACGATAGATTGGATAAAATTCTAAATTCACGCCAAAGGGGATATTTCGTAACTATTGTTCACCAATGCCATACAAGGAATTGGCAAGGATCACATTCTTACATAGCAATTTCAGGAGGAGATGAGGGGGAATTAGAGTTTTATTAGAAAATAGGCCAAAAAGTTTTGAAAATACAACTCCCGCTGGTTTGTTTGTTTGTTTATTTTTTCTCTCTAACAATCTGTTTTTTGTTCCATGTCTGGGAATTTTTTTTTTTTTTAAATTTTGACTCATTTTATAGAGCTTTGAAATTTTGTTGTCTTGAAGATTTGTTTTTTCTATGTGATTATATTCTCTTTCGATTTTTCTAGTAATTTATCATCAATTAATATATCACTTTAATAATATTTTTGATATCAAAGCGCCATCTGTTTTTGAATTTGCGAAAAAAATTATTTCAAAATTCTATAATATTTATATTAATAAATTATGAATTACAAAATTTTTTTTGCTTTTTAGTAACGTTATAAGGGTATGTTTAAGTAGCAGTCATTGAAGGAAGTTGCCATTTTGGCTAACGAAATAAATTTACTTAAAAATTTTAAAATCAATACGCTTATAAATGCTCAAAAAAAAAAAAAGATTGAACCTCTACTTTCATGCTTATCTACTTACAATTTTAAATTTAGAATTCATTATTATGAATGTTATTGTCAAGCCAATAATCTCATGAAAGCCTGTTGTAGCGTGACTTGACACGGGTGATTATACTTTATATGGCATCGTGATTTATTGTATTTTATCGAGTTAATATAAAACTCGTATCCCGGAGTTCGCTTTGCAACTCCTGCCAAGATGTGCACTTGCTGGCATCTTCCATTCGTCTCTCGCACTACCTCTTCACTTCACTTCACTTTTTTTTAGCCGTAAGGCCGGGACTGGTTCTAGGAGGTTAGTGATATGACAATTATGAATTCTTCAAATGAATTCTTCTGAACTTAAAAACTAAGTTACGGCATAAGTATGGAATTAAAATGATTGATTGGCTTATTACTGAAAGTGTAAAAATACTGTGAAGTAATTTATTTTTCTTAAAGAATACACAAATTATCAAAATTTCCAAACTTTAGAACTTTTTTTTTATACCAGCGAAAAATTGATTATAAAATTCAATCTTTACTAGCATAAAATGAATCAATTTAATAAGGGTAGTATATAAAGAGTATCGAAAACATGGTTACACATCAGAGCTTTTCTTCTCACAAATGGTGTTCAGGAAATACGTTCTTTTTCAGAAACAAAATTTTTTGTACCTTGTTAATTGCCTTAATCCAAAATCAAGTACACTCGAGATAAAGCAATAAGAAAGAAACGTTAAGAACCCGTCATGGAGAAGTGCTTCTTTTCCGTTTAAGGATGAAGTTAAGAACGAAAAATGTTGTCCTTTTTTCATTACACTTTTCTCGCTCCAGATACTGCAACAATGAAGAATATAGTACATGATTACAACAGAAGGGACAGGAATTCGATACAAATAGTATTAAATTGAACAAAAAGGTCTTGGTACAGCTGGAGGACCAATTATGTTTCATGTTTTTAGTTAGTAGATTAATGAAAGAATTCCGGTGTCTATTCTATTGTTTCTTGGGCATTAATTAATTTATTGTTCCAGCAAATGAAATATACTTTCTTTTTCTGGTTGATAATTTGGCCTTTCTCTTTCGTTCTTGTATTACAATGAAAAAAATAGTTATCTAGCAGACAATGTTATTTTTCATTCATAAGTAACATAATTATTGAGATTGTAAAAATGTATTGATATTTATTGCGCTAAGAATTATTGGCATTATTGTGGCACACAAAAATTAAAAATTATATGATAGGTTTAGATTTTTATGAGAAGACATTTTTATTTCTCGTATCCTTAGTACTCCCAGGGGGTGCACCTCGAAATGAGGATGAGATGCTTCCGGCATGGTGGTTGGATCTCGCCACCCCGGAGGGTACACTAATAGGTGGGGATCTGATTCCTCCCATCGATGACGGGACGTACTTCCTTCGGGGAGAGTTGTACAGTGGCCTTAGGACTCAACCGCAGTTCCCGCCAATGTTGCTGTTGCGGCGGTCCGGTCATTCTGTTTTTATGGTTTAAATCCGTGTGCCTTCGTGGCGGGTCGGAGAGTTAGATGGCTGACTTCTCGTATACTTAGTAGAGAGAAAGTATTGTCAAAAAATTCGAACTCGAGATTTCGACGAATCTTCACGTTTTAGCACCACCACCCCTGAGTTCAAAAAACACATTTTTGAAAAATGTCCGTTTGTCTGTCTGTGACAACGATAATTTAAAAACGTTTTGAGCTGGACGGTTGAAATTTATTATACTGTCTCTACATCACATTTGCGGATTTTTATCTTGTTTTGGGTAAGATTTGTTCAGAGGAAGTCTGTCTGTTCGGCTGTTCGAATATAAGTTAACACGATAACTAAAAAAGGAAGAGAGCTAGGTAGATGAGATTCTGTACTCAAATTTAAGATCTATAGTGTAGACATCTTCCAAATTTTGAGCCAAAATCAACAACGTGTTGACTGTCTGTCGGTTTGTACTTTCAGAAATATGTAAACGCGATCATTCAAAAACACAATGACTTAAATACATCAGATTTAGTACCCGATTTTATAACAAATACAGTTTTGTGTCAAATCTTTGTTCCAATCAGTTGAGAAAAACATTTCTAAAGCACAAAATTAATTTTTGGATACTATTAACAGCATGCCACGAATTAATCACCCAAAAACTCCACAAGGATGATATAATGCTAAATTCACACCAAAAGTTATTATTTCGTAATTACAGTACGCCAAAGCCATGTAAAGCGTTCTCTGGCATGACAAGTGTATTAGAGAATATGCGAGATTGTTCGGGATAGAGCTCCTATTGGGGTTTTTTTTATTATTTATTCTTAATTTCAGTAAAAAAAAACAAAAATTTCATGTAATATCAGATACAAGCTATCATATCTATTCATTTCCTTCAGTTTAGAGTAATTAATTCATAATAATCCTGTCACCAGTTTTGTTGAGGAATGATCAAATAATATGACACCAGAAGGAAATGTCTAAGATTTTGAAACGCTTTTCTTAAGGAGTAAAAAGTAGTAGCTCAATTTAGAATTATAGCTTCCATTTCATGCAGATAGTTCAATCTCCTACTTTGACATTTATACTACAGAAAAAAATTCTTTAACTATACAAAGAACCTATATTACTATTTCAGCGAACGAATTTAACAATTTAACTTTTATCTAACAATCAGAAATCATAAACTGTAACATTAACAACCAATACAAATTTTGTGTCAGTAAAATTGGTGTTCTTCAAACTTCTCCAGTTAAGCACTTGCATCTTCATCAATCCTGTAAATGTAGGGTGCTCATTCTGGCACCTTCAGTGTAATAAATCAAAATCCGTATATTTATAGGAAGATCAATCATGGATAATTTGTGATAACCACATCCTATGTCTCCATAACTCCCGTTTCTTGTAGAAAAGTGTCAAAATAGCCATTTTCGGATTCCTCTTTCGATATCACGTTTTTTAAGTTTCTGAACGTTTGTTTTCTTGTTTTCTTCTATACTTGACGTCAAACAATATCAAATTATTATTGATAACCAACTTTCATACACGAAAGGTAATTTATATGTTAAGTTATTGATTAAAAATGGTAGATTCCCTAAAATTTTCAGTTATTATATCACATAAAAACAAGCATTATTGATAGGATAGAACATCCCTAATGTATTCATAGATTTAATATCACGTTTTATTATATATTAAATTATTCAAAAGTACAGGAAATATAAAGTTTTTTTACTACGGCAAATGCTTGTTTCCAGTTTCTTAGGAGCAAAAAGCGAAAATTAATTTCTTTTGTAAATTTAATATTCTACCAAAATGTATCTAAATTTACAATCTACATTCAATATAATTGACGTACAGAACGAATAATGACTCTTAGGAAAGTTCTGATCTTACTTTTACTAACCATGGTTGTATCAAAAGTAATCAAAACTCAAAAAATAACACTGAAAAAAAAGCGAGATTTTTTTTTCATCCTTTTATAAAGTGTTTTAAATAAGGCATATGGTAATTTTACTTTTACTAATCACGTTTGCATCGAAGCATCAAAAGTAATCAAACGTAAAAAAAAAAAATTGCTTAGGAAAAAAAAAGGGAAAGTATTTCCTATCTCCTTCTAAAGTGTCATAAACAAGGCATATGTTGATTTTGCTTTTATCAATCATTTATTAAAAGTCAGTTATTAATTTAAATAAATAATTTATAAATTTCCAAATTATTCAAAACCTTAGACAGTCAGATTAAATGATCCACCCTGTGAAACGTTTTGAATAACATTTTTTTTTTTTTACCAAGCAGAATATATGGCATACTTTATTGATAACTAGCAATACTTGCACAGAGTTGCCCATGGCATAACATCCAAGAGGAAAAATTAGCTTTAGACTTAAGTCTAGCCTCCACCTGATATGACATGGGCATGTCATGCGGGATCAAAAAGATATTTAGAAGTCATCAAAAATAACAACAAAACAATTTTTCATAGCACATATTTAGAAATATTTAGGGCTATGCTTTGATATACAGTCATTTGGCGCCTTGTGAGGTTGGCAATTTTTCGTTGACGCTTTGTTTGGGGTTACATAGCCGCCATTTTTTTATGTTACTGTATGCTACTGTATTTCGATATTTCCTGCTCATTTTCCTTGATTTTTTCTTGCTGCACAGACTCCTTCTGCTTACTTTCATTATTTTCAATTAAATTTTTTTGCATGCATTTCATTTCACTACATTTATTGACTTTTTTTTCTATATTTCTGTTAATTTGCTGTAGCGTTCCTCAGAACCTCACCATTGGAAACGCTATTGGTGCCGTTCTCGTTACATTCAGCCATTTCGCTAAAATTTGACAATAATTTTTTTTTTACTGTATATCAATGCTGTTCCATATTTAGACTGTTAAAAAGGTTTAAATTTTCCCTTGTAAACAACACCTGCCTTTTGATTCATCTTTCCATTTTGAAGCTGGGCTAAGCTTTGATATACAGTCATTTTGACCCTTGCGAGATTGGCAATTTTTCGGTGGCGCTTTTGCTACCATTACTTTATTGTTGCCGTTCCCGCCACATTTGGCCATTTTGCTAAAATGTGGCGATAAATTATTTTTTCGCGAAAATGACTGTATATCAAAGATGTTCTTAAAGCTGAACAATATGGACAGACTATAGACATTGTTCCTATTCAAACCGAGGCATCATTTCTGTAATCCAAACATGGATCAAAATTCAGAGCGGAGTACTCCTTTTCGGACCAAATATCAGGAACGTTTATTCTTTCACTTCTCCTGTGTCTCAAATTTAAATGTCTTTCTCTGTCAACAGACAGGGCGAGATTCATTCTGTCTCTGTAATTCAATTGTAGTGCGATTTAAAGAGAGGCGGTTGCTTGGTTCAGCAGAAAAACTCTCCTTTGAAGAAAGTGTGGACATTCTTTCTCTGATATTGGTTAAACTAACGTCTCTTTCCTCTACATTTTCATTATCGCGCAACAAACGAAGCGTTTTGGCATTTAATGTGCTCCGGCCAAGGTTGAATTTCCTTCTTTAAGGGATAATGAAATTTGAATCGCTGTTTAAAATCAGACGTCAACAAAGAAATGTATCACATATGAATACCACAGCTCTTGCTATTTGCACATGCGAAGTGTGAGATTTCCGAGCACGCATGGGTAAGTTAAAAGCACAGATACTGCTGCTTTACGAATGCGAGAATCGTAATAGGAAAATAATTAAAATCGCAATTATAAAACTCCTTTTTTTTATTTTGATATGACTTCAATATACTAAAAACTTCCCCAATAAATGCCCTACAAAATGGTACAAATATCTCCAAAATTAGTTAAGTATTTCTCGAGTTTTTCGGGTTTCAACATACAGACGCTTTTAGGAGATTTCATTAGATTTGCTAGCGTATGAAATAAGTATGGTAAAAACTGGATTTATTATGGAAAATCTTGGAAGGTGATTTTTTTCACAATTACAGGATTATTGATTGATATAAATCATATTCGAGAAAATCAAAAATTTTATCAGAATAAAATATTGATAAAGATTTGATTTGCTAGAATACATTCCAGTTAATATTAAAGCTGCTTGATGTATTTAAGCTAAGGATTTTAAAGATTTAATGAAATAACTTATTTTAACACACACATTTGACAATAATTAAGCCAGTCTTAATGGCATTAAAAATAAAAATAAAAATTTGCTCCCAAATGAGTTGTTAACTCTTATTTTAATCAAAGGATTTATTAATTAGAAATCGCAAACGAAAAACTTTGCCTAAAGAAGCTGGAGAAAGCCAAAATAATTCCCAAGTAAAATTTTCCCAATGATTTAAAAGAAAAAAACATAACTAATCTAATTATGAATTAATTCTTATTATTAAAGTAATGAGTTTCCAGATTGTTCTTTTTGGAATTTAAAAGACGAGCTCGGATCATCATTAAAATACACTCTACATCAAAAGAAAAAAAAATATCGTCTGACTCTTAAGTCTACAATCGCCAAAAATCCAAATTATAATTTTTCATCTCGAGACAGACGATTTTCATATTAAAAGAAGGGAAAAAATTTCAGAGTTAACTTTTTAAAAAAAATGACAAGCTTTGATGAAGTTAAACATTTACTTTTCTCTAAGTTTATGCAGTCCAAACATTAATTTCACGGTTTACTGTGCATTATATTCGAGCGTAAAATTTTTTAGTAAACTTTTCTTGGATAAAATATTTTTTTTATATGTGGTAATAGACACTTGAGGACTGCGAACAAAATGGTAAAAACTTAAGATATTCCGAGAAGAAGAAGCTACAGATATCGTTTTTTTAATATTAACTTTTAGAACAAATTTTTCTGAAATTAAATTACTTGTCAGAATAACTAATTAACATTTTTGATCAAAATGAATAGGAGGTATCTGAAACAGCCTATTTTTATCTCGTGTTTTTTTTAATTTCCTTTATATATATATATATATATATATATATATATATATATATATATATATATATATATATATATATATATATATATATATATATATATATATATATATATATATATAATCTTCAAAAATCGATATGATTTCAATCAATCACAAATTTTTATTTTTCGCCCTTAAAAATTATTAAAAGAATCTATGATTATTTATTTATATAAACGTGTGTGAAATTTAGTTAAAATTGAAAATATTTTCCTAAAAGATTAAAAAAAAAACACTTCATGTTACAAGAGTCTCAACATATTTATAAGTGACAAATGTACTTATTTGAGTATGCTAACTTACGGCAATTAAACTAAAGTATCGAAATCCTATTAATGAAGAAATAAGCAATAAGAAGGAAGTAATAATACACGGGATGCCCAATAATAATACAAGTTGAATGAAAAGAATACCTTTATTAGAAATCAAAAGAAATTGCCATGGGTGCTGTAACACAGGTCCCATCGCTTAAATTGCAGGTCTTTGCTTTTGCTGTAGAAAGATGGTGGTTGATTCTTCATTAAATCCTGTACAGCTTCCTTCACTTCATCATCCGAATGGAAGCGTGTCCCCTATAATGCTTTCTTAAGTGGCCCAAAGACGTGAAAATCACAGGGTGACAAATCTGGACTCTACGGCGGGTGTCCAACACTTCCGAACGGAATTTTTTTAAGGTCATCTGGGTTTTACAGGAGACGTGTAGGCGGGCATTGTCATGGAGAAGGATCACTTGTTGTGTGAGAAGGCCTGGACGTTTGCTTTTCATTGCTTTCAGTAGTTTCGTCAGAGTATTGCAGTATTGTGTTGAATTGATAATGTTCCTTTGGGGTGGGAAATCAATTAAGAGTGATCCATGGCAGACGAAGAATCAAAAAACCGTATTATCGCGCGTTGTTCTGATCCGAAAGCATCTATGTATAACACGATTTTACTTTCGATCAATTTCCTCTACCATGAACAGCTTTCACTACTGAATGGCGTATGCAGTGCACACCTCCTACCGTCCTTTATATAACTGTTATGTGACGATTCTAAAGATGAAGTTATTTTGACGGAATCGTAAGTGTTGATTTTTCCTTTTGGCAACCCTTATTTTATTTATTATTTGGAGAATTATAATTAATAGAATAAGAGTTTCAAAATCATTTGCACTCCCTAGTTTACAAAATCATATACCAAACTGAATCAAGTATTTTTGCTAGTCATCTTCTGACATCTGTTCAATGCGCTCACAAAACATTAACGTTTCCCATCATTCACAGAAATCTTGTGAGATATAAATAATTTGCTGTATTGTATCAAGCTATGATACAATATAGCATCATAATATTAAAATTCTAAGACAATTATTTTATAGCCAATTGGTGAAAAACCGCCAAATATTATTTTGTAAACTATCGAAAGGGCCAAATCTATCACTCTGGGGTTGAAATCTTTCATTACGGTTTAACTGTTTTATAGTTTCACTAGGGGCAATATACAATTAAAATATACCTAATTAATTAGGAAAATAAATAATTTTCAAGGGAAATTGAAACATTTACTTACAATTTTTCATGAAAAAATATGAATAAAAAATAAACATAAAATATTGAGAAGTTTTCGGGTTATCATTTTTTGGAAAAGGAGATTATGGTCTTTTTTTAAGTTATCGGGTAACAAAATAATAAAATAAATCATTGAAATAATGAAATACAAAATATTGTATTCCGAAAATAAAATCTTTTCGATTCCGATGAGAAAAATTAAATTAAATATCCAAAATATAATACCCAATTAGGCACAAGCCGATTTGGCTGATAGCGTCTCTAATATTAATATAGTACACTCCCAAATATCCGGCCTAATGTGGAAGAAGTGTTGGCCAGATAACAAATAAGCCGGATAGGCTGGAGGTTTGTGAACTCATTTCTTTGCCCACCAATATCACAGGGCAAAGGTTTTTTACATTAAAACATACTGATATAATACATATTTTCTCACTTCTTATTGAGTACTAAGCCCTACTTTCATCTCAAGCCACGTAGAATATGAACGCGGCCGCGGCCCAATGAATCATAGAAGCAGTTGCCGGTAATATATCGAGTTAAAATAGAAGGTTCAGTACGGTTAATTTATACATGTTTATATACTGCACTGCACGTTTTAAGAATTTATTTGAGAAAAAGTAAGTTAAAGGATATACACTGTTCACATTCTACCATAAATTCTGTAATCTTCATCGTTATATACTTAAAAAAGCATTAAGCACACCACATTAACAATTTAAGAATACTGTACGTACTGTGTAATTGTAATCAGGAACAATTGAAGTTTGTTACAGACTGACGAAACAATGAACAACGAGCAAAACGCTGCTCTTTTCTTTTCACAACTTGTATTTTGCACACGAACGCAGGAGGATAATAGCAGACGCCCGCTTCCAATATCTTGGCATGTTGCCAATTACCAACGCCTTTCTTTCCTCATGTAATTACGATAAAAAAAATTAATAGGATTGTCATTAACCGGATTGTTACGATCCGGATACTCGGGAGAGTACTGTATTTGTTATCTATATCTAATACCAATGTCTACTAGACTCTCTATATATTGGAAAAACTAAAAGCAATGAACTTAAATTAATCTGTTTACAATCCAGTGATTTTTCTACTGGCTCGCAGATTCCTCTATTATCTCAGTATTTCCGTTATACAAGGTGTTCAGAATTAAAACACCCCTACTCTAAGCTTTCTATACAGCGAACTACTCAGTGTAAAGACTCCAAAATTGTTGAGCATACTATTCAAGACATGAGATTACGCGAAAAAAAGATAAGTTCCAGAAACACCGATAGATGGCGCTGTACAACAGAAAAACATACTGAAAAGATACAAAATATACATTTGTAACACATTTTAATCAAACGTATATAACATTGAATGACAAGAACCTTATTGATGCAGGAGATACTGCTCAATATGGTTCCCTTCATCAAGATGTAAAATCTGCCTTCTGTAGACAGTTTATTCTACTGCGGATCATAATTGTTCGATCGAGATGCTTCTCACCTGCAGAATGATACTGTCTTTCAAATCTGTCAAGGTTACCAGTTGTCCTCGATAAAGAAGATTTTTTAAGTATCCTCAATGCCAAAAATCACAAATTCAAGATTAAGATGTGTAGAACAAGATGGTTAGGTTGCCAGAAGCGAGCCGCTAATTACTCTATCATTAGTAAAATATTGGCGAAGAAACTGCTGTACACTAATCCAATGTGTGGAGGCACTCTGTCTTGTATAAAAGTAATTGAATCAAGACATTGGCTCCATTTCACTTGGGGTACAACAAAAGTTTCGAGTATGTTTTGGTACCTCCTGGTCCTTTGTGTACATTCTCAAGTCGACGAAATTCTCGAAGTACAGTTGCAGCATTTCCTTTGCTTTCATAAAATAGCTTCACAAGCAAAGCCAGAAGCCATCGCTGATAAGAATGACATTTTCCCGACTTTATCCCGTTTTGCGCTCAGAAAAGTAGCAACAAAACAAGGGTTTATGCAAATTTTTGAGCTTACAATGAGAAATTGCAGTTGCAATAACAATTTAAGTTTCTTCACTTTTTTATCTTCTTGTTTTTTATATCTGCAATAGAAATTAGAAAGAAAAACTTCCATACCGCGTGTTTTTTTTTTTTTTTGTTGTTGTTGTTGTTTGTTTGATTTTTTAGATTATTTGATTCTTTTTAGCATATTTTCTGTTGCACAGCGCCATCTATCGGTGTTTTTGGAACTTTTTTTGCGTAATCGGTCTCCCTGTGTCTTGAATAGCATGTTCGATAATTTGGGAGCCTTTACATTTATTAGTTCGCTGCATGGAGAGCTCAGAGTAGGGGGGGGTAATATTGACCACCTTGTATATAAAAGGAAGGATACATTATTTGTTAGATAATTATATATCTGTTAGATACAATACTAAATCATCTGGCGAGTTTCACACTGAAAAGAAAATATATTTCGTTTCATGGCACAATAAATTAATTAATGCGCAAGAAACAATACAATAAACGTTAGAATTCTTTCATTAATCAAGTAATTAAAAACATGAAACATAATTGGTCTTCCAACTGTACCAAGACCTTTTGTTCCAATTAATACTATCTGAACGGAATTCCTGCCCCTTCTGGTACGATCGTATACCATATTCTACATAGTTGTTAGCATCTGGAACAAGAAAAGTGTAATAAAAAAAGGACAACATTTTTCCGTTCCCAACTCTATTTTTAAACGGAAAAAAGGGTCTCTAAAGTACAAGTACTTAACGGTCTTTATTGCTTTATCTCTAGTGCACTTGATTCCGGACAAAGGCAATTAAAGAGATGGAAAATATTTTCTTTCCGGAAAACTCTAGAACACAGCCCTTGAGAACAAAAAGGAGCTTAGGCAAAACTATGTTTTCGATTAGGGGTTTTTTTCCGGCAGGAAAGTTAGCATCTTCATTTTATCCAGATTTTGTATATTCTTTCTGCTTCATTGTATTGTTTGAAGTTCATGTGCGTGATAATTTACTATAAGAAGATGTTTATGACAATCAAATTATTTTACCAGGAATATAAAACCCTAAATTAACACTGTGTACGTATATGTAATATGAAACAGTTGTTATATAGGTATCACGAAAAATCGTTTGCAAACATTAAGAATAGGTTAATCATACAAAAACAAGTCATTTTTACCATTAGAACATAAGGTTACAAACGGAAGAAGGCTGCTATAGGAACTTTGTGACGGAATTAATTTTTAAAAGGGAGCTCTTGATAAATTTAATGCAAATTCAAAATTATATAAATGCAGTAGCCCGAATAGCAACATGCGAGTATGTGTAACTTCAGAATCCTTTAACACTTACTTTAAATAATCCAAAGATTTGATTATTTGCACTGCATTCGATTTACCTTTATCAAATAATGCTATGTACATTTTCAAATGCTATTACATACGTACATGCGCTGTTGAGTTATGTTGAATTTATATTTTCTTGAAACTGCTATGCTTATATATAAGCCAAAACACAAGCGGTGTTCTAATGAAAAGGTACGAAACGACACTGTGGATATAAACGAAGACTTTATTCAAAGTATACACCATAGGCCTGAGCAAAACGATTCCTTGATTAAAGATCCGAAGGATTCCTTGTTCCCAGAATTCCTGTGGCCATGACGAGACCCAGTTCTTCAGAGCGTTCTTGAGTTTGCCGTCCGAGTTGAAACGCTTCTTTTTCAGATGTTTTTATCAAGGAACCAACATATGAAAATCGCAGGGCAACATGTCCGGTTTGTAGGGCGGATGGTGAAGCAGCTCCCACTTGAACTTGGCTAGTTCCACGTGTGTGACCCTGAAGACGTCTGGACGTGCTTTATCATGGAGCAGAGCCATACCCTCCGTGAGAAACCCCGGTCTTTTGTTCTTGATGGACCTGCGTAGATTCGCAGTGTCTCGCAGTACACATCGGAGTTAATGGTTCTGAAATAACATCTGAAAGGGAAGCGCTTCAACTCGGACGGTGAACTCAAGGATGCTGTGAAGGACTGGGTCTCGTTACAGCCACAGGAATTCTGGGAACAAGGAATCCTTCGGCTCGTTAATCAATGGGATCGTTGTGCCTGTTGTGCATCAAAATTTGGAAAACTTCCATCTTGATTAAGTCTTTTCCCACTTTCCCCTGGGATAGAAAATATGTTTTCTGCTAATGAAAATCCACATGTTTCTAGCCATTTAAATAAATCGCCATTTCTGATCCAATATTTATAAGTTGTTTAACATTCGTCCTGCATAAAACATCTGGCTCTTGTCTTTAGATTGCTAAGTAATTCAAACGGCATCTGATTATCTGTTTACTTAGCTAACCCATTCATCTATATCATTTAATGTCCAGCTGTAGAAATTGTTAACTACCAGTAATTATTACCATATTTTGAAAATAAGTTTGTAATGGAATGTTTTTAAGTTTTTTGTCTCGTTTATCCAAAGATGATGAGCATTAAAAATATTTTTCTTGTTTTGTTTTTTGTTTATAAGGTTTTATACCATTTGACTAATATTTGAATTGAAATGTTTGTTGCTTATTGACGCTGTGGAACACTTGGGACACGCTGCAATTAAAAAATAATTAATTGTTTTTAATGTAAATAATTAAAATAATACTGTAAATTTAATTAAATTTTCAAGTTAATGTTAAAATGCGTTTAAATCAATCATTTTTTCATAAACTCCGATGTATTTGAAAATTAAATAATAAACAGGCTTTTATTCTTGTTCAATCGAGATGTATATATTCGATTTCAGTTAGTCTGTGGGTGTTTTAAAAGCGTGGATACTTCAAAACTTTTACGTTCGGAAGAGAGCAGATTCTCATAATAATAGGTTTTAGCGCCCTAAGCATGTGTGCTTCATACGTGAACTTGTTAAAACTATAATAAAAATTGTTTAAGTAGTTTTGGTCATGTAATTTGAAATGAATAAATTATTTTATGCAACAAACATTTCTTAGAATATAAATTTATGAATAAATTAGAGAAAGTGGTTTCACCGAAATTTTCTGGCTTACTCTATAACAGAGGCGTCATCACAAGAGGCACCTCATGCATAAAAGTGGACTTTGGATAAAGATGTGAATTCCTGGCATATTAGTGTACAATTGTTACGTAGTGTACATCTTTGGCATGATGTACATAATGTTTGGCATACGATAGTTACTGAATCTATCGTAGTTTCTTGGCGACCTTATTTATCTCTGATATGCTGATTAATACCACCTGAAAATTAGTATTCTGAATTAATAGTACCTGAAAATCGAATTTGTGCTTTAGAAAGGTTCTGTTCAACCGATTGAAACCACAATTGTAGTCAAAAATCACATACAAAATTTTATATACTTAAAGTCTTTGCACTTTTGAGTTATCGCTTTTGTTTGAATGCCACGATGATCATACCCTTGATAAATTTGGATCCAATTATTGATAGCTATCTACATTTTAGATATTAAATTTGTGTGCCAAATTTTATTTATCCAGTTTTCTTCAATTTGTAGGTATCTTGTATTCAAACAACCAAATAGACATTCCTCTTAATGGATTTCTCTCAAAATTTGAAAGCAATCTGCAAATTTGATCTCAAATCCATGCACCAAATATTATCGTAGCTATAAATCTAGCTCAAAGTGGTTTTGAGTTTTCCTATTCATAAACAAACAGCTTAACATAATGCCAAAAACGTGTTTTTCGGTCTCGGGAAAATCTGGAACGTAGAGATTCGTCAAAATCTGGAATTCGAATTTTTGTCGATTATAGTATTTTTTCTATACTTCATACACAAGAAAGTGAAAATGGTTTAGGCTGTGGATATACATCTTTGTTTTATCCCCGTGGATATCTAAACAACAAAAATAAAATAAAATAAATAAAAATGAAATTGAAGAAAAAAAAATGTTTCTATATTGTGCGTGAAAGATTAGGTAAACTGCATTGTCAACAAGCATGTTTGTCTTCTTAAAGATTATTTGAAATATTCGTGGGGATACATTTACCTCCTAACATCCACATTCAACATTCTTTGAAATATATCCAGACAATAATTTTGTTATGCACTAAAAATAACGTCGGAAGAATCGCTACCCCAATGCAAGATGAACAATGGATATCACAGTTTCGAACAACATTCGCTATGGTTGTTTTCATGCTTGGACAAAAATTTCCATTTCTGATCCATATTCATAAGCCATGCATCTGAAGAAGCTTGTTCTTTTTTCGCCTCACCTGCAATCAACCTATTCATTATGCATGTTATAATACAATAGGACAATACCTTATTGATTTATTTATTTAAAAATGTACAGTACCGAATATCCCATTGCAATTCCACGTGACTTGTTTAAATAACACTGAATCACAAAATAAAGGCGCACACAAAGTAGGAGAAGAAGTAATTTTGACCCATTGGCGCTGATACACATGTGGTGTCTGGTTCTTTTGTCTTCCTCTCTAGATTTCCGTGTCATACCAGCGAGTGAATATTGGATCGTCGTTGTCGGATTTAACATACACTGAGATCACATTTAAGAGAGCATTTAGTATAATCGAGTTTTAAACCAAGAATCTTCTTGTACTGAAGCCGGGACTTAATCATACCTAATGTAAGAATAAGGTTATTTTATACAGTAAAGAATAAATAAAATAAATAGTGAAAATAAATAAAATAAATAGTGAGTGAATAATAATGAATAGTCATGAATAGTAAAAGAAGTAGTTTTTTTTTCTAGATATGCACTTATGTTTTGTCTTCGCGCATATAAAAACAACTATCGTTTCGATTAAGCTTGAATTATTCATCACATAACTCATAACTTATTCAGGAAAGACTGTTTAGTTATTCAGTCGGAAATCGTACAAGAATTCGAATTCAAATGGATTATAGATATTTAAGCTTTGAACGTATTCAGAATGATGGTTTCAGAATCGACGTACAGTGGGTACAAAAAGTATCTGCAAACAAACATTTTTGTTTACAATGTATAAAAAAACGCATTAAGAAATACAAAAATTGGCATTCTAAAAACAAAATAAGCTTATTCATCTAAACTAATAACAAAAAATAGAATAATATGAATTAAAAAAAATTTGCACCGAAATTGAAGTATCTTATGTCAAAAAAAGTATTTGCACAATCAACTCAATTTTAACAAATTTGCATTTTTATGCTAATTATTTGATGGTCATCCCGCAATAAATAACATACGTAAGACGATTATAAAAGGAGGTATTTTCGAAATGATTTATCAGTTGATTGTCGATTTTAAATTGTGATGGCAACTACGAAATCTGAATTGCCGATTTCGTTGCGAGAAACAATTGTTCCTCTTAGTGAAAATGGCCTAAGTTATCGAAAATAGGTAAAAAAGTAAATGTTTGCTTCTCTATTATTCAGTACATTATAAAACATCATAAAGAAAGAGGATCTACATCAAATAACCTGCGTTCTGGACGCCCAAAGACACTTTCACAGCGAATAAAGCGAAAAATTATAAGAGAAGCATAAAAAAATCCATTTGTTAGTGTGATGCATCAGCCAATGATGTCGCTTCAACATCTGGAATTCAAATTTATGCCCAAAGTGTTCGAAATGTCTTGCGCGATGCACAAATTTATGGGGGATCTCCAAGGTAAAAACCTTTCATAAATGAAAGAAATAGGCTGAAGTGACTTGAATTCGCTAAGGAATATATCAATAAGCCAATTGATTTCTGGAAAATTGTCATATTCTCCGACGAGTGTAAGTTCAATATCTTTAAATAAGATGGCAGGAAATTAGTTTGGTGGAAGCCTTGCACTGCTTTTTATACTAAAAATGTATTACCTACAGTTAAACATGGACATGGAGGAGGCTCTGTTATAGTTTGGGGTTTCATGGCTAGCAAAGGGGTTTGTAATTTATGTTTCATTGATGAGAATATGACAGTTCGAACCTATACCGATGCGTTGCGAAATAACTTGCCACAAAGTGCAATAAAATTGGGTATCAGTAATTCGTACTATTTTCAGAAAGACAATGATCCTAAGCACATTGCGGGTATAGCAAGACTTTTTTTCTTTATAATGTACCCAGAAGACTTATTACTTCACCACAAATCATCAGACTTAAATCCTTTGGAAAATTTGTGGAATTCTTTGGATTTAAAAATAAAAAAGATTTCAAGCAAATCTGCACTTAAACAAACCCTTAAAAGTGGTCTAATACTGACCCTATTGTTACAGAAAATTTATTTAAATCAATGCCAGCAAGATTACAAGCAGTAATTGATGCTAATGGAATGCATATTAAATATTAGTTATTTGAAATTTATTATATATTATGTTTCTTTTGTATTCATGCGGGTGTGCAAATACTTTTTTGACACGAGATCTTTTAATTTTGTTACAAAAAAAATTATTATTTATATTAGTGTTTTCTTTCTGTTTTATTTATATGATTAAACTTATTCTGGTTTGGCAGTACGAATTTGTGCATTTCTTAATATTTCTTTTTATGAATTACAAACAAAAATATAAGTGTGCAAATACTTTTTGTACCCACTGTATGTTTCTTTTCCGTTCCATATAGGTCATGGTCCAAGACTTTAAACATATTCTTATTATCTCACATGCATTCTATTTAGAAATTAACCCTGATAGTGGCATAATAATGGTAAAACATCATAGTGTTCTATTCTATGACTTCGGGTAGTTCTGTTTTCTGGCATGGTTGAAAGATTTAGATTCGATTCCACCGAAGAACCGTTGCGTAAGCGGGTACCATGCTTCCTAAATCCTTCTAGGCCAAATGTGTACCCAATGATGTCATGGTGAAGTGAAGTGCCAGCTCGGATGCCATCCTCGTCATCTAACCTCATTTCGTAATTTAGAAAATAGCACCATTGTCGCTTTAAAAGGAATGCTAATATGACTAAATTAAATTGTAACACTGGATTGTATAAAAGGTGAATAATGCAATGTCTTTACAAAACTTCTTTTTCACAAAAATAGCCCCCAATTTTTATTTAGGCACTTTTTCCTGGCTCTTGAAGACATTGCTGCTTGAAAGGAACAATTTATTGGCCTGAATAATTCTTGTTAACTTTTCTTCTGACAATCATCTTACATCTCTACTACTAATAAAAAGAGAAAATGAGAAAACATGTCGGCATTACGTAGAACGGATTTTTATCTGGACCTACCACATTTAGTATAAATATACCTTGGAGGATGGAAACAAGTGCTCGGATCAATTTTTTGATATTTTAATCAATTAAAATTGAGCGAAATTTTGGCGTTTATTCATAATAACTTCTGAAAATATTATTGCATGAAGCTAATTTTTACATTTTAAAATTTTAAAAAAAAAATACTATTTAATGACACCACGGTAAATGTCGTGCATTTTTTTTCTTTGAATTTTGACGATTTTTTAAAATAAATTTTTGCGTTATTTCTAACAACAAATTTAATTGCTGTAATGAAATTCAAACTGCATTCATTGTCCCATCAAGTATTTAATCTTATTTTCTTCTAGTATTAAAAGCAAAAGGAGAAAAGATATTTAACTGTTTAAGCACACTATTATGTAATGGGACTCGAATCCATTTAAAACGTTAACGCACGACAAAAGAACAGGTGTTAAAATTACTGAAATAAACATCTTTAATTGTCTGTCACTAATTGATGCTTCAAAATACACTATTGAGATAATTATGAAATCCAGTTATATGAATAAAAGACTTAATTGAAATCAAACACAATCGTATTTCTAGTTAACCAATGGTCGCCAAAGCCGGCTGATCAAAAATAAAAAGAAACAATAATATCAAGAATGTTAGATGCATATCAAGAACATAATATGAAAATCAAATCGGCGGGAGTAGTTTCCCAAAATCTTTCTCGTATAATTTCTAATAAAGATGTTACACCAAAGAACACCTTTCATAATATTGGCGTACAATAGTTACGAAATATTAACCTTTGGCGTGAATTTAGCATTCTTACTGAATCTATCTTGTTATCCTTGGCGAGTTTCTTTTTCGGTGGTGAAGCCCTGGCATACTGTTAATAACATCCGATAATCGAATTTGTATTTTAGATGCTTTTTTTCTCAATTTATCGAAACAAAATTGTTAAAAAGTTACCCTTATAATCACAAAATCTCATCTAAATTTAATATATTTTACTCCCTGCGTTTTTGAGTTATTGCGTTTACGTGTTTCTGAAAGTACAAACCAACAGACGGTCAGCCCCTCATCGGATCTGGCTCAAAGTGCGACAGGTGTTTGCACTATAGATGTTAAACATGTGTACCGAATGTTATCCATATAGATCTCTTCGTTTTGTAGTTATCGTGTTAAATTATATTCGAATAGCTGGACAGACAGACATTCTTCATAATTGATTCGGAATTTGCTCAAAATTTGATAGATATCTACAAATTCGGCGTAAAGACTATATACCGAATTTCATCCGTCTAGCTCAAAGCTTTGTAACAGACAGATGGCCATTTTCCAAAAATGTGTTTTTAGAACTCAGAGAGGTCTAAAACGCGGAGTTTTGTCAAGATCTCGAGTTCATTTTTTTTTTTTTTTTACTATTATATTTTCTCTATAGGTGAAAGTAAAAAGTAATCTAAATCTTCGATATCAAGGTCTTGAGAAAAGCTTCATTTCCTTATAAAGCGTTCATATTATAAATAATGTCGAATCCTGAGCAGGATGAATGATTTTAATTTCTTTATTCGTAGGTCACTTTGACATGCGAAACAGCCAGCAGTAACCCAGAGGCAACTGTTTTATGGTGGAAGGACGGAGAGTCCATTCCAGGTCATCATGAAGGGGTGGTGGATTCCAACCATGGTGGTAAATCTACCCGAAACAGAGTTCGATTCAACGTCACTTCCGTTGATGACCTGAGCACGTACACGTGCCAGGCTACCAATCACGTGCTGAGGAGGACAGTGCACGACACATTTGTACTCAGAGTTTTGTGTAAGTATATCAGTTTTGTTTGTAACATTTTTTCGGGGCGATTATTGGATGCAATATGAGATCTCACATTTATTACTGATTTGATATCAGTGTCGTAGCTAAACCATAGGAACAATATGATATTTTCTGCTCCAGTGGTAGAAATTGGAAACAGCACCCGAAGTGTGGTTCTAGATTTTAGTCCCCTTGCATATTTAGCTTTAAAATATGATATAAACGCAATGTAAGTAATTTTGTTTCCAAAGTCTACCATCCGGAATATAGAAACCCCCTCTTTCTTAGTTGGTGCGTCTTTGCTTACTTATTCTAAAAGGTGCTCTAGAATGGTATAAAAAGTGATTTGGTCAGACACGGTTTGAAATTTTATGGCTCAAGAATCTATTCAAATTGACCATGATTCGCCAAACAAAACTTAAGGTCAAAACAAAGTGTAAAAAGATGGTAAAGACAGGACAGAAAATCAAGAACGAAGAATTCCCGCAATGGCTCATTCTTCCGCGCCTCACCCCTTAGCTAGGTAAAATCGTCGGACAGTGGTAGTCTCGAGCTACTGAAACAAACAATGTTATTATTTGTTAGAAACCGAATGACAATTAAATAATGATAGTTAAAATTTTAAAAAGTACACAAGTTTAAGCACACTAAAACCAAACGTAAATGATTTGCAAAGCTATAAATTTAAGCACACTTACTCGAAGCAAGAAAAAAAAATTAACAGAATTATGACAAAAGTTGCGAACATTTCAATCATATGATAAACATAACATAAATCATATGATAAACTGCATTATATGGCTCTGATTGATAGGATGGAAAAATGCTTTGTTGTTGTTGTTTCTTATGGCACTGGCCACGGATAAGCCCGCTGTTACGAAGAAGCGATTTTAAGCCGGAGGGGGAGCGTCTCTTGTTTTTATAGTAGTGCCAACTAGAGCCAAGAGTACGACTTTGCTACTCACGCATCACTCATTCGCTTGCACAACCCCTTTTTACAGGAGAGCACATTTACATATCTCGCAGATAGAACAATGGAAGAACAACCATGACCAAACCGGGACTCTAACCCGTGACGCCCAGATCACGGGGAAGACGCGCTACCCCTATGCCAGGACGCCGGCAAGATGCTTTGTTTTAAATACTATGAAAATAGAGACGATTCTACCACATAGACATATGCAAAAACATAACAATACAGAACATGTGATGCCTTGAAGGAATCCATCTGTGGTCTTTGCATCATATTTGTCATATTGAATTGAAATATAATCCTGTAAAATATAGTTACAATCCTGTCTGCAAAATGTTTGAAGACAGGATTGTACGATAAATAGATTTTGGAAAATAGATAAGGATTACACTACAGTAAAGGATGATAACATAATCCTCTCTTCTACTTTTCAAAGCATGAATGAAAGAATTTTAGAAATCTTAGATTGGCAACATTCAAAGCCACTTTTTCGAAAACATTGATCACATCGCCATTTGCACTAGAATAGTTGAAATGAGATGCCACTTATCGAAAGGAAACTTTTCTGCTCACAACTTGAAATGTTACTCTACTCAAGCTAGTCTGGTGTGAGGAATTTTATAATTTCAATAAAGATTACTAGATAAATTTTAAGATTAGAATCAAATAGAATTTAATCGTAATGTAAGGGCTTAATGTAAAGATGTTATAAAGAAAGTAGGGTTGCCCAGTCACAAGATTTCAAATATTGATTTGAGGCAATTGAGTAGTGGAGCTTGGATGACTGGATACAAGAGTACCTATTCTAAGTAGTTCTGTTTATTGTTGCTTATTTGTATAAAAATACAAGAAATCAACTTAAGCAAATAAAATACTTTACGGCAGATACTTACATTGTATAGAGCATTTGCGTTCATTTTTTGAAAAGCACGATTCCATTGAGATTCGAGATGTTTAGTGTTTTAGATGATAATCGTATACATGCTTTAATGGATAGATCAAAGTGAAAGCTTGGTTACAGCTCAGTATAAACCTAAAATCTCGAAAAGCACAATAGCGCGTTCGTGTTGGCTCTTCTCAGAATACCTCATAGGTTTAGTCTAGAGGTACCAAGTTTGGCACAGGTATAATTTGGAACCTCGAAGCAATTTCTTTTTCTTTTTTGAATTTCTTCTTTTTTGTGTGTGAAATTTTAATCAATGCAATGCTCGATTTCGGCTTTTTTCAATTGTAATCCCCAGCAATATTATTGCAAAAAAACTGATTTAATGCCATTTTAAAATTTAGAAAACTATTGATGTCAGTTAGTTGTCATAAAATTTTTTCTTTATTTGCAATTTTTTTAAAAAAAATTCTTGTATAATTTTCAATTATAGATTTCATTGTTGAATTGAAAATGAAATCACTTTCATTGTTTCATCACGTTTTTAATAGCGCTATTCTCTTGCGTATTTGAAAATTAAGGAAGAAAGATCCTGACATCATCTGAGCAATTTACATTGGGAATATGAAAGAGAAATAACATTATTATCAAAGCCACCGTGTAATTTGTATTAGATAAATCAGAAACAAATTTTTAATGACACCACGAAGTCCTGAGATTCAAGTCTGTATGGAAGTTTCATGCGCACAATAAACAGAACGAATGGAAATTTTTAAAATATCACAGTTTTAATTATTGTCATAATTTAATGCTTAAAAATACTTTGTTGACGGAATTACGAATACATCAAGTTATGCATAAAAGAATTATATGAAATTAAATGCAGCCAATATTCCCGGCAAACCACCTAGTCGTCAAAGGCAGCTAGTTAACTAATAGACTATAGAACAGGATGGTACATTATGTGTTATCAACCTATTAATCAACCTGAAATGTTTCAGGTTATATAACATTTTTAATGTTTCAGATCAACTTGACAATGGCGTTGTCCTAATGGTCTCTAACAAGCGATCACGCAGCAGTTAATCATTTTGCTGTCACATAAATAACATTTCTGAAATAGAATATGCTTTATGATCCAGAAAACTGGCGTGTGTCATACATTAACCTGGTATAAATAATTAAGGAAGATATATTGCGACGATTTTTTTTATTATTTTTTTTTAATGAGAACAACAGCATTTCATTACTCACGGGCTTCCAGTCCGTTTTTCCATTATTGAATACCTGTCATCTATGGTGAAAAATGGCAGCATAATTTTAAAAACCCTGCTGAAAGAAAGCAATGATATCGTCATTGGAACTTTTTAAATGTTTGTTTACGTCAAAATGGTGGTGTACTTAATTATTTGTAATTAAATTTGTCAACCCAAAACGGGTTTTTTGCATGTTTGTTACATGAATGAATGTAAAGTATATGTTCCCCGGAATATAAAAATTTCGATCATTCCTTAAAGTGCCAAGATAAATTATTAATATTTGAATGACATGTTCTTTCCTAACAAATGTTGCACAGGATTTCAAATACTTCTTTCTTCAAATTATAAAGTAATATCTTTAATTTAAAAAAAAAACATTGGCATGTTTAAAGAAATTTGGAAAACAAATAAACCATAAGCATTCACTAAATTTTTTTCCTATACATCATAGTATTTGAATTCAAAATTTGAAGAAAATTTATTCAACAGTTCAAATTTCTTAAGGGCGCACCAAAAATATATCGTTCAAGTTTTACTTAAATGGATTATATTTAGGAAAAAAAATTATCACTTGAATATCTTATCTAATATCTCGAATCATAGATGAATAGAAATGTAATAGCAATAGAAACAGCATAATTTTACCAACAGAAATATGATGGCAATAGAAACATAATTTTTAGTTAAAAACTAATTAACTATTTAATTTAATTGTCAACGAAACATTCACTAAAATTCTTCCATAGTATTCGAATAGAATTAGAAATTTCAAATGTAATTAATTATACTTGTATAGAAATATATAGAAATTAGCATATACTAAATAGTATTAGAAATTTCAAAATTTGAAGAAAATTTATTCGGAACCTCATATTTCTAAAGGACACACACACAAAAAAAATATCATTCAAGTTTTATTTATGTGGATTACATTACAAAAAAAAACTATCACTTGAATATCTTATCTAACATCCTGAATCATAGGCGAATAGAAATGTAACAGAAACTACATAATTTTACCAATGGTAAACATAATGGTAATAATAGCATAAATCTTAGTTAAAAATAATTAAATATTTAATTAATTGGCAGCAGAACTTTAGAACATTCATTAAATATTTTTTCTTATATTCAAAATTCAAAGAAAATGTATTCAAGATTATTATTATTTATTGTAAATTCTAAAAAACACACAAAATATTATCTTTCAGTTTTTACTTATGTGGATTATATTACGAAAAAAATTATCGCTTGAATATCTTATCTAATATTCCGCAACAAACGGTTCAAATCGCCATTGCTCTTTTTACCAGAAAAGATCAATTTCATTGAACGTCTAGACAGATTAAAGTGCCCTTCCAAGTAAAATAAAAGAGACCGGAGCAAATGAAGAGAGAACACGTGTTAGAAGATAAGTACAGAATTCTCCTTCTTCGTTCTGTGGTCTGAAAATTAGCCTAAGTTCCTAACACCAACACAAAGCAAAAAAAAGCACCGCGACCGAGAAGAGGAAGAAGAAGACACCATGCCTTCCAGCGAATCAAACAGACGATCGAAACGAACAAAAAGAACAAGTGGATAAGAAGATAGGAAGAAAACTAAGCAAAACGTGGGCTGACTCCATCCCCCAACAAAGTTATCCAGGCTAGCAGCAGCAGAAGCCAGCGGAAAAGGAGCCGGTGGTTCTTGGAAATTCCTGTCGACAGTTTCATTAGCAGGAGCATCCGGAAGAACTATTTTCTGGGGGGTGGGCGTGTCGAACAAGTCAATGCGTACCAAACTTTTTGCTGACTACTCATCAAAGCGGGTTGCGCGAAATTTCGTTACGGGAAACTACTACAAGGGATACGTGGCTGGGGCACAGAAAGAAAAGGTTTTTGAAGTTAGTGTTACACGCATTAAAAGGGATTTTTACCTGATCGTCTGCCTGTCTTCTTTGGATTGGGTTTTAATTTGATCTGATAAGTAAAGGCTATTTTTAGTTGGATTGAGTGCCGCCCTTCCTTTGATGGCTTTGTCGTCGTTTGATGTGATTCGAGAGATGGAGAATTAGGAGTAAAGAAAGTAGGTGGTAATTAGAAGATAATGACTTTTGCATCGCAGAATCTCTCATACCTTCTTTCCAAGAAAGAAAGATGTGCAGTAGATAAAGTCAAAACGAAAATAAAATAGTTATCTTCAAACAAAATAAAGACATTGGACAGTTTCTTTACAGACACATGATGTAATTTCCCTCTGAATCTTAATGCGAAATGATTGAAAAATAGATCATAAAGCAAAACAATTTGGAAAGGACATCGAAAATGTAACAACAATAAAAATAGTGAGAAGAAAAGATTGGAAGAAAGCCAAATTCTGTCATATTCTTTTGATAAGCAGACTATTAGCTCAGCAATTCTGACAAAGACACTTTTTACTATCTTATATATGTAGTATAAAGTATAGTAAACATCAAAAAATTCTAAAACTAGATGTTGCCGAATCTCCACGTTTTAGACCTCCCCGAGTTCGAAAAATACATTTTTGGAAAATGTCCGTCTGTCTGTCTGTGACAAAGATAATTCAAAAACCCGGTTGAAATTTGATATAAGGTCTTAATACCACATTCGTAGAATTCTATAACATTTTGAGTAAAAAATGTTCAGAAGAAGTTCGTCTGGCCGGTTGTTAGAATATAAGTTAATACGATAATTACAAAATGAAGAGATCTAGATAGATAAGATTCGGCACACAGATTTAACATCAATAAAGTAGATTCTTGCCAAAATTTCAGCGAAAAGCAACAATAGGTTGACCGTCTGTTGCTCTGTACTTTCAGATATAAGTAAACACGATGATTAAAAAACTAAATGACATAGATATATCAAATTTGGTATGGGATTTTGTGACTACAAACGCAGTTTTGTGTCAAATTTTTGTTGCAATCGGTTGATAACAACGTGTCTAAAGCACAAATTCGATTTTTGGAAGACAGCTAAATAAATAAAATTTGGCACGCAGATTTAATATCTGTTGTGTAGATAACTGAGAAATTTTGTGCCAAATCCAAGGAGAAGTTGACGGACCGCCGATCTGTACTTTCAAAAACATGTAAACGCAATAATTCAAAAGAGCAATGACTTAAATATATTAAATTTAGTATGGGATTTTGTGACTACAGGTGCAGTTTTGTGTCAAAATTTGTTTCAATTGGTTGAAAAAAGACGCGTCTAAAACACAGATTCGATTTTTGGATACTATTAACGCATGCCAGGGATTAATCGCCAAATAACTCGCCAAGGACAACACGATAGTTTCTGTAAAAATACTAAATTTACCCCCAAAAGTTAATATTCCGTAAATATTGTTGCCAGTGCCATGTAAGGCGTTCTCTGGCACAACAAGTTTATTAGAGAGTAAGCGAGAAAGTTTTGGCGGGACCACTTCCGCTGGTTTTCTTTAGTATTTATCTGTTTCTAGCAGAGCACTCACGGCGTTGCCCTCGAAATGATGAATATCAGAGAAATCAAAGCCACAAAGCATAAAACAAAGCTATGAAACATTAGTAAAAAATAATAACGAAGATTTAGCGTGTGAATTTTTCTTCATAATAACAATATAGCTTGATAAACTATATATTATTAAAATTATAACAAAACAATGGAAAATAGAAGCACACTAAAAAAAGAGAAAGTGATAAAATTGAATCATCGGAAGCGATCTCTCCAGAAATTTCTCGCATACTCTCTAACACAAGTGTTATCACAAAAAGCTCTTTGCGTGGCATTGGTGTACCATAGTAACGAAATATTAACCTTTGTCGTGAATTTAGAATTTTTCCTGAATCTATCGTGGCATCCTTGGCGAATTATTTGGCGATTCATCTCTGATATGTGGTTAATAGTATCTGAAAATCTAATTTGTGTTTTAGATCTGTTTTTTTTCCAACAGGATGGAGCAAAAATCAATGTAAAACTACATTGTAGTTACAAAATCCCATATCAAAATTTATATATTTAAGTCAATGTGTTTTTCAGTTATAACATTTACATGTATCTGAAAGTACAGACCAACAGCTAATCAACCCCTTATTGAATTTGACTCAGATTTAGATATGTCTACACTATATATGCAAAGTCTATGTACTAAATTTTATCTATATAGCTCTCTTTGTTTTGTCGTTATCGTGCTAACTTACTTTAAAACTTCCTGTTCGACTTCCGATTGACTTCCTGTGAACGTATTTTGCTCAAACTTTGCAAGAAATATATGAATTTGGTATAAAGACTGTACACCAAATTTCACATGTCTATATTAGAACGCTTTAGAGTTATCTGTGTCAGACAGACAGGGCATTTCTCAGAAATGTATTTTTCGAACGCAGGAAATTCTGAAATGCGGAGATTTGTCGAAATTTTGACGATTATAATATTTATATAATTTGATATAATTATATATGTATATAATTTGACGAATCTTATTTTGACGATTATAATATTTTCTCCATACTTCGTATAAAAAAAATAAAACGAATTCTGTTCATAATGTTAACGTAAAAAAATTAACCTAATTTGGCTACCCCTCCCCCCTTCTCCCGATACGCAGTATGACGATGTTCTATGTCAATTCTCCACATTCTAAAAAAAGTCAGAATTTTACTAAACGAAGAATTCTTGAAGAAATGAAATAGAATTGAAAATAAAAAATCCTTTTAAACATTAAAAGAAAATAAGGTATTATTTTATATTTCGAGGGTTTTTTTTAGATAGTTAAAAGCCAATTTCAGTTCCGAAAAACAAAATTCTTATGAAAATGCAATAACTGTGCATAAAAATATTTCTAAAAAATTAGCATTTAGTTGGAATTACAAAATCATACAGTTTTATTTCAAATGAATTTATATTGAGTAATAAAGAAAAAATTAGAGAAAAAAAATTAAATATTGAGTCGTCTAAAATATTGTGAAATTTTAAAAAAATATATTTTTTTTTATTTTTTTAAAATAATATTTCGTTTTAAAAAGTTTTTAAAAAGAAATTTGGCGTATTTATATTTAATACATATACATAAAAAAAATTCAAAATACAAATATTCAACTAATTTTCAAAAATGTCCGTCCCCTTAAAAGCTTAAGTGCCTGGATAATCTATTTATAATAGCACATTATCTTTTGTGATGATGTAATTTCTTGTCTTGATTCCTTATGGAAGCTGCACAAATTGTTACCAGAATCGATCCTTCTCGGCTTTTAACAATGGATAATGTCACATGATCAAATATTTAATGAAACGATTAAAGCAGTTTGAATTTCATTATAAAAATGAAATACATTGTTAATAATTATGCAAAAAAATTTATTATTAAAATTCGAGCAAATTACCATGTAACTAAACTGGTATTTAGTTATCATGATTGATTTTTTTAATCTTAAAATAGTGTAAATATCAATTTTGTTGAATAACATTTGAGAAAATTATCATGAATTAAAGCCAAAATTTCGTTTAATTTTAATGAATTAAAAAAATTTTAAACTATTGAACTGAAGTACACTTTCTCATCCTTTCTCAAAGAATATTTGTACGAAATTTGATAACTATGGATCAAATGGCCTACTTTATTGAGCGCCAACGCGCAGACATTTGCCTTTATTATTAGCAAGATAGAGGAATATAGATTATGCGCTAACAACGGCTTTTGCACCAGTAAAGAGCTCATTAATATTTACTTTAAATCAAAATTAGAATTTTGCTGAAATTATGAAAAATTAAGTAGAAAATTCATTATCAATATATAATTATCTGAAACAATTTTTAATTAGTTAATTCAGTTTTCTTAATCCAAGGGATTGTGAGAATCCCCTTTCCTTCTTATTTTCAAGAAACAAAATTGACTGCTGACGTCTAAGGGATTAAAAAAAAATAGTTCCTATTCTATCAAAATCTCTTCCAACTTGTGTGCATAAGAAGATTGCTTGTTTGTTTTTTTTATATTTTCCCCTCCATTCCTTTATAATTATAGCCCTTGTTTAATGTAACATGAAGCCCCAACGTTCCAAAATGGCGGTAAAAATTGAAGAACACTTCCAAGAAACCTAATTTAAAAGTAACATTAATCGTACCACCTCAGCTCAAGGGAGGGAATGTTTAATTTGTGAAAATAGTCTTCGTTCTAAGAATTAAGTAGGATCAGTGATCGTCTGATGGAAACACAAAATATATGGAAAGATTTAATCCTTAATGCTCTTGGATGTAGTATTTGGCAGACGAAATGTTCAAATGGAAAAGAATCCGCTTCCAAACTTATCTTCTTAGATAACAAGCTTCCAATCTTACGCAGTCAAATCTCAAATTTAATTATTGAAGAAATAAGTCTCTTGTTTCATTATTCTAATATCAGAGAAGACGTCTCTTCCTACTGGAATTAAAAGCCGTAGAAGGGCTTGCAGTGGGCATATCTAATGTCAAACGACCTCAGACTACTTATGATTCACTTTGGGGAAAACTCTTTCAAATATTTAATTCTATGTAAAATGCGTCATTCGTTTCATTAAAAGTTATTATGATTTTTGTCTTTTTCGCCAGACGCTTAATTGTCTGCGACTCACTTAATTTAGGATGGTTGCTTCAGATATACAGGGTGTTTCAAAACTAAACGTATAAGTTAGGGAATAAGAAAATAAATTGTAATCAGGTTTGAATGTCGTATGAAGTGCCTTCCAAAAATTGAGATGGGTATTTTAAAGGTATGAATAAATAATTCTCGAGTTAAAACTCTTCAAACATCTAATTCTAGTAAATATTAGATTCCGCAATTATTATTTTGTTTAATTGTAGAATTTCATTTCGTTTCATTACCATTTATAATTTGGTGGTCTTAATAAGTAATCATAATTTGGTGATCCATTACTCAGCTTTCTGTAGTGCAATGAATTTGAGCTTGTGATACAGTGAATTAATTTTGAGAAACTAAGAGGATTTTAAAATGAAATATACAAATGTTGTCGGAAAGCAAGAGATAAGAAAGTAAATTATAAACGCGAATAGAATAATGTAAAATGCATCATGTTTGAACGTTTGCAATGTGTTTGAAACATTGATCGTGTACTTTTTAAATAAAAATGTTCGAAACGAAATAAAGTTATTTTTAACATGCTTAAGTGCCAAGAAATAATAAATCGTTCTTTTCATTAATTTAATTTTGCAGTACCAGAACACTATTTTTAGTACTTGTAATTTATATTTCTCACATAATGATTTTTTTTGCAATATTCCAAAAATGACTCACTCATAGATTTTCTCAGCGTCACTTAATTATGCTTCATATTTCCATACTTTGTGCCTCTTCCAAAAAATGACTCAAGCGTACATTTTCTCAGCGTCAAATAATTATTTTCTACATTTTCATTTTTTTTTTTTTTTTTTTTTTTTGCACTTTTTCAAAAATGACTCAAGCATATATTTTCTCAACGTCAAATAATTATTTTCGTTATTTTCATTTTTTGTGCACTTTTCCAAAAATGCAAACATTTTCTCAGCGACAAATAATTGTTTTCATTTTTTTTTTTTTTGTACTTTTCCAAAAATGACTGGCGTATATGTTTTCTCAGGATCAAATGATCATTTTCCATATTTCCATACTTTTTGCACTTTTCCAAAAATGACTCATGAATGCATTTTCTCAACATCACATAATTATTTTCCATAATTTTCGCAGATAAACCCGAATTTCTCTTGACGCCAGCAGAACGCTTTGATGTTCTTGAAGGCGAATCGACAGTAGTTAACTTGACAGCTAAGGCTAATCCCCCACAAGTCACTTATTCCTGGACCCGAAACGGCCTGCCCCTACTGGACATGGCCGATGGCAGTGCGAGACCCAGCGGTGCGAGGTACGGGCATAGGGCAGTCTACAGGGGACCTCTTCTGGAACTCACCGACGTCACAAGAGAGGATGGTGGCGAGTATGGATGCGAAGCAGCTAACACGGAAGGTGTCACGTGGACGACGGTCAACATCAATGTAATCTGTGAGTATTTTTGCTTCTCAATATTTATCTTAAGCTATTAACTATTATTTTTTTTAAACTTTTGAACGGATAATCTATACATATGCACAAAAAGCTGTGTAAATGTATAATTATATTCAAATTATGCTTTGTTTTTGAAATTATTTGATGTTTTTAATAATGTGTATCTTTATAAAATGACCAGCAAATTCATTTCAATAAAAAGCAAAAGATTAACAGATCGTTATAATAATCTATAAATTACATATTTATATGCGGTATTTCATCATGATACAAAAACCAAAAATATAATGCTTCAAATATGACAATTCTGTTCCTTCAATTTCAAAAATTTCAAATTGGTTCGCTTGGTGTAAAGAAACGAAGTATGGAATACATACTTTCTGTTACACATAATAATGACTTATATATATAATATAAGAAAACTAAACTGTCAGATGTACTAAATACATTTTTGGCACCGAGTGGTGTACATAAAAATTCCAAAATCTTCAAATAGGGATCATAGCAGCTAATGGGTTAAACTATCACATTTTCACAGGATGTTCTATGTTTTCAAACGGTGGCTGCAGCAAAATTTGCGTTCCGAACTATTATATATCACCAGCAATTTATTTATGTTTATTTTTTTATATGTTTATTTTCAAATAATAATTTTTTATGATATATGCTGGAATTATGTAACCCATCAAATCAATTTCCATAAATATAGTATTAATGTAACTGAATTTTATAACCAATTGTTGAGTTTTTCATCATCAATCATTATCTAGGACTACCTATAGTCCTCGATTGGAAAACTGTTTGCATGGAATATTTTATGTTATCTCTATTCACCTCATAGAAAACAATTTATTACATTACCAAAAATACTTTATAACTGTTAGTAAAATTTCGTAATATAGGGAAATCTTGGTGATACAAACCTCAAGATTACCAAAATTCCCAATAATTCAAATTTTCTGAAAAAATTAGTGAAAAAATGTGCGAAATATAAAAATTACTGATCAGATACAAAGCCAATAAACTTAAAAGAAATATTTAATTGGCGTTCAATTAGAAATGCAACAACTTAATTAGTAAAAAAATCGGCTATCATCTTTTGGGGCAAGAAACTAAACCTCTTGACGATGCGATGTTACGCCAGAAACGCAAAGACATAATGTTATCACGCAACATAGCTTCTGTTCAAGTGCAGTAGCACCGTCTGCGTGTGATACCAGATCTAGCGAGGCCTTGTCGTCTTTACCTTTAGACGGAATCATCTTTGACTTGATTTTTAACCATGGAAACAATATCCTGAGTTAATAATGTTATTGTGCTACAACAAGAATTCATGCATTCACGCGAATCAAGCTTCAACATGATTACTTGGTACAACATAATGATAGCTTTAGATAGGGCAAAGCGTACATGATCAACAATAGACAAAACAACATATAAGTAGGCTAATTTCAGAATGCACTATCAAAGTAGTCGTGGATTTCTCCAGCACAAGACACTATTCTCATCTTGTTTATTTATGACTTGATTGTGCTGAGTGAATTACCACTAACTCTTTCCTAATTCAATCAGAGAGCATTCAAAGTTAATGCTCTACCGCATTTGGTATATAAAAAATAATTCAAGAGTTTAGATTCTAGATTTTTTTTTAACGAAGCAGAAGTAAATTACAATTGGATTGAATTCCAGAGAGTCCACTAATATATGAGGAAGAGTCAAAAAGTAAAGGGACTTTTGAAAAAAAAGGTGCATTTATTCTAATGATAGAAAACTGAAACATACATTATTTTTCTACATAACTACGTGATCTTCAACACTCTTTTCCCAATGTTTCAAAAGTTTTTTTATTCCTTCGGGGAAAAAATGCGGTTGTATCTGTAACGAAATTTGCACCGCATCAATGACCATCATTTATTGCAATTTTTCTTCCTATTATCGTTTTCTTCAATCAATGATCCAAACATATGAAAATCGTTTGAAGCCAGGTGTGACCTCTATGGCGGTGTTCCAGTACTTCGAATGCCAACTCCTTTATTGTTTCAGCCGTTCGTTAGGTAGAATGTGACCTAGCGTTATCTTAATGAATACGCTGAATCATGACTGATTTGTAAAATATTAACGATTTCGTCTACTTCGATTCGTCTATTTTCCGTCACCATATACCCTCAACGACCTCCAAATTGTCCTCAGTGGTTGATGTCGATAGCCTTCGCGATCTTTCGTCGCGCATAAAGAAGTCCTCCCCCGTTTTAAGCGCTCTATCCATTCATAGATCTTGCTTTGAGATAAACAGCTGTTACCATACTGCGTTTGCATTCGACAAATAATTTCAGCAAGTGTAAATCTTCCCCAAACAAAAAGCGGATCACTACCCTCATTTCCTCTTTGGTACAGATCGACAATGGAGCTGCCATATATAACAGTCTGCTACTCTCCAACGACTAACGCGGGAACAAGAGTGACACGTTGCATAGAAGTGTTGCCGACTACACTAATTCAGCGCTGGGTACTAGGAGCATTACTAAACCTTAGAAAGAAAAAATTGCCAAAGTTTCGTTACTTTCGGGCTTTCCCTCATATATCTTTTTGTATGGGATCCCAATCTACCGCGCAGTAATAGATTTGAAAATATATTGTTCCACAAACATCTTTCTCTTTTTCTTTTTTTTCTTTTTTTTTCGATCAATGGAATCGTATTAATAGACCTCCAAATTTTTAAATATTGAAAGCCATTTTTTTTTTCAGATCCAGCCCGGATTACCAAGCTGACCCGGACCGTTGTGGTGGGAAGCGGAGAGACGGCAGAGTTCGAGTGCGAGGCCATCGCCAACCCTTTCGTGAGCCGGATGATCACATGGCGGAGGGCCGGATTCGACATGAGCCGGACCCACGAGACGGTGGAGAAGGGAAAGTCCGTGCTGAGCGTCTTCAACGTGTCCAGGCAGGATGCCGGGGAATTCGAGTGCGTCGCCTTCAACGGGATCGGGACGGAGGCCGTCCAGCTGGCTCAACTCATAGTCAAGTGTGAGTCGTGAGTGACACTTAGATTTAGGTGGCACGCAGACTTCATCAAAATCTATAAAATACATTTTTTTTTCTCGTATGGAGAGAGTATAGTAATCGTCAAAATTTTTGAATTGGAAATTTTGACGAATCTCCACATTTTGGACAACCCTGTGTTCGAAAAATACATTTTCGCATAATGTCTCTCTATAAAAAAGATAGCTCACAAATTCTTTGAGCTAGAAGGTTGAAATTTGGTATGCAGGCTTTACGCCAAATTTGCAGATTTCTTTTAAAGTTTGAGTAAAATCTGTTTACAGGAAGTCTGCCTGTCGAGCTGTTCGGATATCAACTAACACGGTAACTACAAAATGAAGTGAGCTAGATATATGAAATTCGGTTCAAAGTTTTAACATCTTTAGTGCCGACACCTGTCAAATTTTGAACCAAATCTAACAAGGAATTGACCGTCCGTTGATCTGTACTTTTAGAAATAAGAAACCATTATACGCCGAAGCCGTGTGTGGCATTCTGTGGCATGATAAATTTATTACAGAGTATACTAGAAACATTTTGGGAGACCACTGACGCTGGTTTTTATCTTATGTAGAGAAAATGTTCAGTATTCAACTCAAACATTAGATTTAATTTGATTTCATTTAGTGTAATAGCGGAGAAACCATTTTCAATTTTTTTGGGCACGAAATAAAGCAAAAGTATTGTAATAATCAGAAACATCTCAACTCGAGATTTTGACGAATCTCGAAATTTTTGACGGCAAAAAAAAAAAAAAAAAATTGGTATTATATCTATCTTTAGCAAAAATAACTCAAAAATGTTTCCAGCTAACCGATACATGGTCTTTACACAAAATTTGTAAATTTTTTTTTTATCAAATTTTGAGCGAAATCCGATCAGAAGAAGTCTGCCTGTCCAGATGTCTGAAAATGCATTGACGTGGTGACTGCAAAAAAAAGAAAACTAGATGGATAAAATTGCTATACAGATTTACCGTTTTAGAGGGCGAATGCCTATATAATTTGGAATAAAATCCATAAAGAGGGTTTGCTTTCTGTACTTCTATACAAACATGTAATTGCAGTAATACAAAAACGTGATAACTTAAATAAATGAAATTTGGTACGTGATTTTGTGACTACAACTGTAGTTCTGTGTCCGATTTTGGTTCCAATAAGTTGGGAATAATACGTCTAAAATACAACTTGAATTTTTGGACGCCAGTTGCTAAATGTCAGGAATTAATCGCCAAAAGATCTCGCCGAGAATGACACGATAGATTCAGTAAAATTGCTAAATTCACGCCAAAGATTAATATTTCTTAATTATTGTTCTCCAATGCAATAAAAAGCATTTTCTGCCTTACTTTAAATCCACAATTTCATGAAGAAAAAAAGATAATATCTCTATTAGAGCGTATGTGTTATTTTTGGAAAGACCCTCCAGTGGGTTTATTTTATTGCATTAAATATGTGGTGGAGAACTAAGATTTTATTTTAAAATTTACTTAAAAAATTATGCCATAAGACATTACTTGTTAAGTTGTATTTTCTGTTATAAAATTAGCGGAAGAAATACGATTTTAAAATATGTTTCAAAACATATAGATAAAACAGAAAAAAAAGTCAATTCATCGTAAGAAAGGAAAAGATAATAATGTGTAATAATCTATGTCTGTAAAAGGGAAATTAATGGTTATTAGAAAAGAAGTCACTCGTTTATTGACATTAAAAAATGGTCCAGACTAATTGAAACTAATTTTTTCGTTTTATGATACTAATGCCGGCACCATAGAATGCAAGAAAAAACACATAAAAGAAACAATATATTTCTAATAATCATATTTATCTTACGCCTGATTGAAACCCCATGTAATGTAAAAATCATCATCTTGCATTTTTTGATTTTATTGGCTGCTAAAAAATAATAAATTTGCCCCAAAAAAATTTTTATATACATCAAAATAAAAAATTCAATTTAAAAAATTTAAATTTTTTTATACATCAAAATAAAAAAAATCCATTTCGCATTTTTATCGCTATGATGTCGTTAAATATTTGCAGGTTTCCATATCAGCTTTAACTTTTTGTAAACTTAAAAAAAGAAAGGTAAAAATCGTTAGGTAAAGTTAATCTAAAAAGATGGAACACACAAAGCTTTTTGAATTCTTAAACAAAGTAAAATTAAAAGCAGACGATAAAAAAAGAACTGTGGTTTCAGATAAGAACATTCTTTTTCTTTCTCTCTCTCTCTCTTTTTTCTTCTTTTTTTGCTTTATTTTTTAAAAAAATAATAAATAAAAGAACCCAATTTAGTCTGAATACTATCAAATTACTCAATACTTTTAGTATCACTCGTAGCGTTTCGCTCGTTTCCTATTACGAAGAAATTTGCATACGCATACTTTGTTCCCGCGATAAACACGTTCCAAAAATATATGATAATAAGATAACAGAAGCTTTGGCTTGCAAGAAAAGAAAGTTTATATTATGAAAAGAAATTGAATTACAAGCCGGTTCGAAATTACTCCTACAATTTTATCCAACCAGATTTAGTCTTCTCACTTCAATTATTTTTGTTCTAAAACTGTTTTCCTCTGAGAGCTTTCGGCGTTTCACTGTATAAATTTTAGTTTAAAGACGGTGTAAAAATTCTGTTCGAGTAAAATGAAAATGGCGTCGATGAAAATTCATTTTCATACAGGAGCAGAATATCTTTGCGAATAGCTTCGTCAAAGTGTGTCACTTTTTTATGAGGTTCTGTTCTTGTATTCTTTAAGAATGAGCTGCTTTTTATATTTTAAAAATGTTAACAAGTAAAGTAGTTTTATATTCCTTTTCTTTCAACTCATGTTCTCTTGTGTTTTATCGAAAATAAGCAAAGATTGTTCTTTGTTCGTGAAATCCTTTTTGAGTGAAAGGAATGTTCTGCGAAAGAAAATTATTTCGCTGAATAATTTGCAATTGCATATGTTATCTGCTTAAAAGCCGTCAACCCGCATTGATTATACAGAGCTTTTAAAAATCTTTTGCTCTAATGAAAGTTTAGTTGTTTGTTACTTGCCACTTTATAAACAAACAGAGCTGCATTTTTATTTTTTTTTTATTTGGCTCTCAAAATCTATTACACAGAAATATTTACATTCAATGTAAAACATCACTTTTGACGCTGAAGTTAGTACATTAGTGCATTCTAACTAGAGAATATGTATTTAACTACAGTGTATTTTAACTAAAAGAATAAATATCATGTCTGTTTAATTTGGCTTGTTTACAAATAACAGATACAGAACACAGTTTTAAAAATAAATTTCAAAATATTTTTTCTTGGTGAAAAGGTATCTTCATCGGATTACTTAAATTATTAGCCGTCGTTGGCGATAAGCTGGTTTGCTAGAAATATTGATTGTGTTTATTTTCCTTTAAATCTCTTACATAACATAATGTTCATGATTTTTTTAAATATTATAAAGCATTAAATTGTCACGCGCATTCTGTTAACTGTGTGCATGAACCTTCCTAAAAAGTAATTGTAAATTCCACAAATTACAAGCAAAGGATTATTTGTAGCTTTTAATAATGGAGAAAATCCGCGTTTATATATACGATTTAATAATGAAATTATTTTGAATTTTTTTTTTGTAACAATAAAATGCATTGTGGATAATTAAACTATAAAAATTTTAACTGTCAAAATACAGAAAAAAATGCTTAGCAAATACGCCTAAGCGCCTAAAGCGCCACCTAAATACCTACCTAATCTACCTAAATACGCCATTGCGTAGAATAAAAGTAGGCTTTCAAAGCCAGACGGAGATTGTAGAATTATCATAAATATTTATTTTTTTTTACATTTCATTGCTTAAGAGCATTGAAAACATAATGATTTAAATATTATGTATCAAATTGTATAAGATGTTGTGACTACAGGTGCAGATTTCAGTAAATTTTTGTTTCCATCGGTCGAGAAAAAAGTGTCTAAAACACAAATTCGATTTTCGGATACTATTGTATTAACCGGATGTCAGTAATGAATCGCCAAATAACTCGCCAAGGTTGACACGAAAAATTTAATAAAAATGCTAAATTCGAGCCTAAAGTTAATATTTCGCAACTGTTGCACGTATGCCAGTGCAATGTAAGACGTTCTCTGGCATGATAAGTTTATTAGAGAGTATGCAAGAAAGTTTTGGTGTAATCATTCCCACTAGTTTCTTCAAGTTACTTAATATTGTGACATGCTTTTGATAAAGCATCCTAATAGGCTAGCATTAACGAATTTGAGTTCAATAACTTATTTTAAACCAAAAGATCAATCAGACAACAAGCGACTCAAAGAAAACATTTCATTTCATTTCATTGAATTCCCTTTCCCTTTTCCAAATTACAAGCTTCATAGCAGAATCCTGTGACCAAAATATAATGCCGAAAGAAACTAACTTCTGTAACTCGAGGGTAAAAGAATTACAGCACAATTTCTACACGACTTGCTTCACTTTCCCCCCATTTTCGCCTCATTTTATAGAGAAGAATGGAATTCCTTAACGCGACAAATAAAGCTTTTCTCTTCTCCATCGAAGATTTTTCCCTTTTTTTTTTCCCCTACTTTCTTCCCTTTTCTCTCTTTGTTTTCTTTAATTTCCGCGCCTCTGTTTGTACGGAGTAAAATTACTGCGAGGAATTTTGTTTCTTCCCCTGTCTCCCTCAAAGCCAGGTATTTAATTTCCGAAAGACTTGGCGAAATGAGTTGAGGAACTCCAAAAATAATAATCATCACCAGTTTTTGAGTGAGTTGTTAAAGGAATTGAGATATTTCTCTATATATTTTTATTTCTGGGACTGTAATTTCGATACACTCTATGTTCTTTCTTGGGTATGATGTAATTTATTAGTTTCAGTGTTGGCGTGTTTTTTTTGTTTTTTTTTTTTTTTTCACTGGTTTGATGCCAGGTTTCCAATTCATTAAGAGATAATGATTTATATAGAATGCTCTAAAAATTCGTTTGCACATTTTATGAGAAGGTCAGAAATATAGAAACAAGGTATTTTTAAAACAGAAAATTGGATCAAAAATACAAAGGAAGGCGCTATCTAACATCCGACTATCCATTGTTTCCCTTTTTCCCCCCCAATAAGGAGTCTAATGAACACCAAAAGTATCGTCCCATGCGTCATTTTTGTAGTTTGAATTTGTAATGATTATGATCGTAATCATTGGTTTTTGAATAAATTGTTTAGAGAATTCAATCGATTCATCATAGTGACAATCGATTGACAATCTAACGATTCGTTGTACCTCACAATGTTTCAAATCGTATTCTTTTTACCGTTTCGTATACATAGTATAAAGAATGTATAGCAATTATCCGAAAATTCGAACTCGAGATTTTAATGAATCGCCACATTTTAACCCCCCTCCAGTTCGAAAAACACATTTTTAGAAAATGTCCGTTCGTCTGTTTATCTGTGACAAAAACGATTGGAATTTGGTATAAGCTCTTTACACCAAATTTGCAGAGGAATTCCCTCTGTCTGGCTGTTCGAATATAAGTTAATACCGCAATTACAAAACAAAGATATCTAGATGGATTAAATTTGGTGCACAGATTTAACATCTATTGTGCAAACATCTGTCAAATTTTCAATCAAATTCTATCTGTCCGTCTGCATTTTCAGAAACTTGTAACCGCAATAATTCGAAAACGCAATGACTTACATATATCAAACTTCACATGGGATTTTGTCACTACAAGTGCAGTGTTATGTCAAATTTTTGCTTCAATCGTTTGAGAAAAACATGTCTAAAACACAAATTTCATTTTTAGATAATAATTAACACATGTCAGGGAATGATCATTAAATAACTTGATAAGAATGGTATGATAGATTTAATATAAATGTTAAATTCACGCCAAAGGTAAGTATTTCGTATCTATTGAGTGGCAACACCAGGTAAGGCTTTCTCTGGCAAGTTTATTAGAGAATATGCGAGAGAGTTTTGCGGAAACTATTCCCACTTCTACTTCTTATGAATTGCACATCATAATTCAAAATTAAATTAGCGTGATACATAGGACGTGTATCACATCATCATGATTTTACTCTACCGTGCATGATATTTAATTTCAGTTGTCTTATGCGTTACTGTAACACCAAGTCAGTTCTAAGTCTGCGTAATACTCAATGAACTGCAAAATTAAATAGACACGATGATGGTTAGAATTTCAATATATAAATACTCAAAGTATCAAGGAATGAAGTTGCTGATCAGTTACTTAGTCAAACTGACTACTCATGATAGTACAGTTAACATAAAAATAGATCTCCATAAGTCATCTCAACCTAGAAGGCGTGATTTTTTATTTTTTTAATAAAAAAAATGTGCGTTTTGAATAGCTGCATATAATTTAGGAAAATTATTTGAAAATCATTTAATTATTTTTTGTGAATTTTTAAAAAAATAAAACATATCAAATGGCTACTATGTGAATTAAATAGTATCCCAGCGACATAAATACATTATAGCAATTCTAAAATTAAAATAAAATTCTCTTTTTACCAGTATATATTTTTATGTTGCAATATTTTGATAAAAAATATTTTGACAGTACTTTTAATGGCAGTACTATACCGTCTTGGTATTTTTCGAAACTTCCAGTTTAAATGGAAAGGCATACTCTTAGGCGTACAAAATAACTGAATGACCGGAACTGACGACCGCAAAGGCAGGAACTACTGTTAAGTCCTAAAGGCCATCACCGATCACAGTACGACCCCACCCGTAGGAGGCATGTCCCATCATCAGTAGAGAGTAGCCAACTTTACACCATTACTATACCTACGTGGGTGGCGAGATTCAACCAGCAAACCAGAAGTTTCTAAAGCTCAATATGAAGTGCTCTCGGTAGACCCAAACATGTCAGTAAAAAAAAAAAAAAAAAAAAAAAAAATGTTCTGAAAACATTTTATGGCGTTCATCAACATCTGACAACCTATGCCCATTTTTTATAATTTTTTATGAATAGTTTGATGTTTAGTGAATTAAACATTTTCGCTTTCATAATTTTTAGATAATTATAAAAAATCATAAATTATTTTTCTAAAGACTCCCTGGTGTTTATCTATACTGAATCCGGTACAAAATATTAAAATATTGTATTGTCAAAGGAATATATATTTGTAACAGTTATGTATACATTAATATTTCAGAATTCTTGCCCATAAGAAATTAAGTGCAAAACCGATTACAAAATTGCATCTTTATAAGTATGAAACAAGTTCAATAAAAATATGTTTTAGAAAAATGAAAATTCACTCTGATTATCTGAAAGCACGTCTCGACCAATTTCCTGCCAAAAATCGAACTTTTTTTTATTTTGTCTTCTTTCCAGTCAAACCGGAAGTCAGGCTCCCTCACAGCTTCATAGACGTCGCTGGCGAAGAAGGGGAGGCCGCACGACTCGTTTGCCTTGCTGAAGGGGCACCTGCCATGAATTTCGTTTGGTCTTACAACGGAGGGGTGATCGGCGACAATTTCAGCAGCAGCAAATACGCCTCCCAAGCTGCCCAGCTGGACGACGTGACGTGGGAGAGCGTCCTCTTTGTCAAGCACCTGCAAGCCAATGATTTTGGGTATTATACATGCGTGGCCAGAAATGAACTGGGGCACGATCACGTCAAAGTCAAGCTCAGGAGGAGAGGTGAGTTGTTTTCTGCTCATTTGTCAAATCGTTTGGAGCCGTGGTATTGGTATTGCGATTACCCTGATACGATTAATGTAATATGATTGATATCCCATTCTAAAGCTACACGTGGGTCATTTTGTAATGAATGTCCTGTGGAATGTGTCCCTTTCATGCATTGAATGTTGTGACATATTCAAATAACGACGGTACTGAACCAGTACTTCCTTTCTTAACCTTTCACGTCTCATTAGTGGAATATAATTGATATCCTATTTTAAAGCTACAAGAGGATTATTTTGTAATGGATCATTTGATGATGTGCCATAGTCAGATTTTGACAGCACTTGTGTTGGTACTTGCGTTGGTACTCACCAATCTTCCACCTATCATTAGAGGGAAAAGGTTTGGTTCAAATTTTCTGACTTTTAGATATAGTCAGACCATAATGACACTTGAACTGGTAGTCACTTCTCTAAACTTCCAAGCCACACGAGGAAAAGATGGTTGATTCAAATGAAATGAATATGTGTGACATTTAATGTATACAACTTATCATTCGGTTGTATCGGATACCAAATTCGAGCAACCAAGTACAACAGCCTCAGTGGCGTAAAGATGGTTATTGTCACTGGGTCATGGTAATATTTTCTCAACCCTTTATTATAATTTATTTTGATAAGTGCTATTTACTCACTCTCTATTTATCTCCATGGCCACCTTGAGACTGACACAGGGGTCATCAAGATCACTTTCGCTACGCCACTGTAGACTCAATAGTAATTCATATATAATGGTAATGTAATGTCAGATAAAATGGTAATGTAGCCTTTTTAAGAATGTGAACTGAAAGAAGAAAGGGAATATCTAATATCATCCATGAGTCATGGACCTGAAGAAAAGAATAATGTAGCATGTTTTATTGGGCAAATAGTTAGTTAGATTTCTGTCTGACCGTTTATGGTTGTGTAAATAATATTTAATTTAATTTCCTAATTTTTATCTTAATTTAGCCCATGCTCACTTCATTCTAAAATTTCTCTTTATATCTTGATTCTATTGACACATTTTTTTATTTAATTACTTCTAGCAAGCGCTTAAAAAAATTGCTTTTTCCATCGTTTCTAAGCCAGAAACAAAAGGATAAAGATCCTTAACACCTGCACATATTTTTTTAAAGTACCTAAGATTCCCTTACCTAAGCCGACTCCGGTATGGTGGTTGGATCTCGCCACCCTGGAGGGTACACTAATAGGTGGGGGATCTGACTCCTTCTATCGATGACGGGACGTACTTCCTTCGGGAAGGGTTGCACCGTGGCCGGTGATGGCTCTTAGGACTCAACCATAGTCCCCGCCAATGTTGCTGTTGCGGCGGTCTGGTCATTCAGTTTTTATAGTTTAAATCCGTGTGCCTTCGTGGCGGGTCGGAGCGTTAGATGGTTGACTTACCTAAGCCGACAAGTGTCAAAGAAATCCCTATCAGATTCTCATAGTAAAATAACTGAAAGGGAAAATGTCTGTCACTTCGCTCTTAAGTTGCGATGTAAATCACAGGCGCTAATTTGATCATCGCTTCGCTCTTGAACAATTTATGACTCCAGTGGTGAAATAAATCGAAGTTAAAATTTCAAAAGTTCCTTTTTTTTTCGGCCATTCATCTACAAAATTATGTTTATACGCATGGAGAGAGAGAGACACAGAGAGAGAGTGGGAGAGAGAGACACACACAGAGTGGGAGAGAGACAGACACACACACAGAGAGAGTGAGAGAGAGAGACACACACACACACAGAGAGAGAGAGAGAGAGAGATACACACACACACACAAAGAGAGAAAGAGTTAGTTTCCTTCCTAGAAACTTTTCTAAGGAAACTGTCCCACATTTATGCTTTGCTTGAATGGAAAGCGGAAAAAACCTCTAGAAGCTAGAAATTCTTTTTTAAAACGCACGTGGTCTTTAAGTCTTTAATTTTTGAAAAATGCTAGTTAAGTGCAGAGACAAAGAATGGAGCCATAATTTTTCTATTCATCAGTTCATGTTTCTTAACCCCTTTCATTTTGTAAAGAGAACATTTATAAACTTTCTGTTTCAAAAAAAGTAATATTTTTTTTGTTTTGTTTCAAATGGTTTAAAGTAAAGTTGTTTATGTAATCCTTATACCTTTTTAAACCACATTTGTAAGACATGGTATTATTTCATTCAGTTGAAAACAGAAAATTATTTAATTGGATTGTTTTTATTGCTTTTTAAAAAATGGACAATTCGGACAAGCATTTAGCTTTAGAAATTCAAAGTCCCTCGAAGTTTATTTATGTGAAGCAGAATGCAGTTTTGAAGACAGTGAAAAGACTTTCGGTTTCATGACATCGTTTTATTTCATTTTGGAGAAGCAGGCATATGTACAAGCGATGAGCACACACACAACACAGAAAGACACAGAGAGGAATGAGGGAATAGCTCTTGGACATTTTATCCCCGGTCTTATATAACCTGAGAAATTGATAGGGAAAATATTTCTTTATAGTTCTAATATATAATAAGATTTCGATAGGGATTTTCGCTACATGCGTCGACGAGGTAAGGGAAAACACACGTATCTTTTAAAAAGAATGTGCTTACTGGGCATTTTTCCATCCCTTCTCGCGGAGCGTTGGAATGTGAGGTTTTTAGCCGATTCAGCAATTTTACAAAGTTACACTTGAATTAGTTAAGTAGAGAAAGTGGAATTGGATCACGAAATAACAGAATATTTTTAGAATGAAGTTACTATGGGCTAAATTAAGATAAAATTTTGGAAATTAATTAAATTGAATTTAGAATTAAAATATCATTACATACATATGGTAAGTTTCAGTATCATATTTGCAATTAAAAAAAAATCATATGCTAGAAATAAATCGAACGATAGCTAGCATCATACTCAGAATCTGGATATTGAAAAAGTGTCGAAAGCATGCAGTGTCTTCTATATATTTTCAAAGCAGCTATTGAAAATATACAAAAAAAAACAACGGCATTCCAGTATTAATATAATGAATAAATAAATAACAGGAATGCTTTTAGAAATGTCTACCAGAAATAACGCCAAAAGAAACAATGCATATGCTCCAAACGTAATAAAAATTCTTACTCTTTTGTTCAAGTCCGTCCACTTAAAACTCCTGCTCATAAAATAGACTATCGCTTTCACGATTCCATCGGATATACATACAGCTTTTCTATACATATATGTAGATGAATACCAAACATTGCACAGAGTTTGTCTTAGAGTAATAAGAAATGTAACCATATAATACCACCGTATAAATTATTCCCACTTTCCTGAAATATGCTGTATTTGCTCATCTGTGGCGGTAATTTCTAAATTAGCAAATTATACCGGATCGGTTATTCGTCATTAAAGCAAAAGCGATGAATTCCTTCGTGCTAAAAGAAAGCATTCATTAATGATTTCTCTCTTACAAATACCGTGTTTAATTCTGCGCTCAGACAGTCTTTGTAAATATACATCCTATCCAGCATTTCCATATGCAATTTCAGATGTAGTTGTGTGTGCTCTTTGTATATTAATTATTCTTATGACTGAGCCGGGATGGATCTTTATGAAGCTTTTCGTGTATGAATAGGGTATTAACAAATATATTCATGCAGTAAGTAACTGGATCTCCTGCCGTCAGAAAGCTTAATTACTTACTGTCTGTCGTTTCTTGTTATTTATGTATATTCCTTAGGAGAGCCGCTTTTCGGGCTTTCGCATTCTGGACTCGTAAACCATTAAAACTGTTGTGTAAGTTAATTTGGTTTTTTTTTATTTATTTTCTCGCATAACGTAATATAGAGAAAGTATAGTAATGGTCAAAAAATTCGAACTCCAGATTTTGGCGAATCTCCACGCTTTAGACCTACCTTTCAAAACACATTTTTTGGGGGGGAAATGTCCGTTAGTCTGTCTGTGGCAAAGAAAACTCGCTTTGAGCTAGACGTTTGAAATTTTGTATAAGGTCCTAATACCAAATTTGCAGATTTATATCAAATTTTGAGTAAACTCTGCTGAGAGGAAGTTCTTCTGTCCATCGAATATAAGTTAACACTATAATTAAAAAACGAAGAGAGCTAGATAGATAAGATTTGATACACAGATTTAACATCCATAATAGACACCTATCAAATTTTGAGTCAAATCGCTGAATGGAATATACCGTCTGTCGGTCTGTATTTTCAGAATTATGTAAACGCGACAGTTCAAAAACACATTGACTTAAATATGTCAAATTTGGTATGGTATTTTGGAACTACAAGTGCAGTTTTGTAGCAAATTTTTGTTTTAATCGGTTAATAGAAAAGTGTCTGAAGCTCAAATTCAATTTTTGGGTACTTTTAACCACATGGCAGGGATTAATCGCTAAATAACTCGCCAAGAATCACACGATAAATTCAGTAAAAATGCTAAATGCACGCCAAAAGTTAATATTTCGTAACTATTATATGCCACTGCTATGTAAAGTGTCCTCAGGCATGACAAGTGTATTAGAGAATATGCGAAAAAGTTTTGTGGAAATCCGTGCCTTTGGTTATCACAAACTGAAGCTGATAAATATGAATATAATGTAAACTAAAATGCACCCACAAATGCTTTTAAAAGTATTTTTTTAATATGCTAGAGTTCCACAACTTAAGACAAATAGAAGAGTCAGCCAAAACTTTAATTGCATTGCTTAAAAGAACAAAACAGGATCGAAACTTTACAATAACTTTATTTGTATCTTAAAATTCCATGCAAAATTTATTTTTCAATATAATTATCTCCTCTGTTTAAATATTTGTCGCGGTATGACAAAAATATTTCAATGTCTTTCTTCTGCGACAAAATTCCTTCTAATTCCATTAACACGGTCAATAATCTTAGAATTTATTTCAGTCGATTATTTTCCCTGTATCTCAATGTCGTAAATATCTACATGTCCATTCTCAAATATGTTGCACTACTTCGCAATATTTTGACGTAACATTTCATTTTCATCATACTCTTCATGCAACTGCAGATAAACTTCAGTGCAGTTATAAATTTTCGCCCACGAAAAAACGCATCATTACACGCATTTCCGATTTGGGCAACTATTTACAACAGCTGAGACATGTTTACGACTGATTATCAAACAACTAAAATAGCCGCATAAAAGCCGCTATGTCACATGATGTAAACAAATATTTGTAGTGTTGCCATAAAGTTTCATTAAAATAGTCTTTCACCAAAATTTTTATGAAGTTCATCTAATTTTTTGACCTATATAAAACCAGAATATTCAAAAATTAAAATTCGATTTTTAAGTTATAACTAATGTTTGGAATGAAAGTGGAAAGAGAAAATCTATTTTATTGTTAATTTAAAAATATGTTTTTTATTTTCTCGTATGTGAATTATGGAAAGAGAAAGTATTATATCGCTAAAAATTTAGATCTAGGAATTATTTTTGGGAATCACCACGGTTTAAACTTCTCTTCGTTTAAAAAAAAGAAGAAAGATTCCAATTTTTAGTTTGTAATATCGTTAACATGATATTGTTTTTAGCTGGATTCCTCTTTTTTTTAAATCTATATTTATCTTATTTTTCATTTTTTTTATTTTAACTTTAAAGTTAAAGAGATATAAACCTAGCATCACACTAAAAAGCTTATTTTTTTATATTAAAATGAAATTATTTGTGTACCATAATTAATACGTTATTGCTGAAAAAATTGAAATGTCGATCGATGTTAAATAAATTAAGATTCTGAGTGTCTTTTATCCAAGAAATAACTAAGTGTCAATTTTCATAGCTTTTAGGTCCAATAATTTATCCTGTAGATTATTTGGAACGATTTTTTTTTATCATGCATGTCGCAATTTTCAGTTAATATGCCTGTCTATTAACATCGTGGATTCTAAAGAGTCATTTTTGGAATTATAACTGTCTATCTTTGACTTCGAGAACTTAAAATTAGGAAGATGGATGAAGTTAAACATACCCTCTTCACACGAAATCTTCCAGATTAAAGTAAGTTTCAGGAAAATTTGTGCAGCAAGTCAGAGGGATGAATCAGATAACTAAAAAATATAATAAGTTAGAAAGATAAGATTTAGTCTGCAGCATTTTTATAAAACTATAAATGTTTGCCAAAATTATGTATTAAACGATATAATAGGATTAGATTTTAGAAATTATGTCTGTATTGAAAATTTTGTTATCTTGTTTGAATTTTCCTGAAATTCAAACAACCTCTCAAAGTAAACTTATCGCAAGATAACCATATCAGTATCATTGGAAATCCATTTTCTGAGCTTTTAAATACCATTAAATGTTTTCCCTATAATATTTTTTGGATTAATTACTGAAAAATATCAAAATGTTAACTATTTTTATGTAATTAAAAATTTAAGATAAGTTTTGAAAGTCGATTCTACGTCCACAAGGCCACGTACCTTGTGTTTTTTGCCGAATTAGTTTATTCTAGGTCCAGAATTGTATGTTGAACAACTCAAACAAACAAGCATAATCCTCTAGTAGCATTATTTCAGGGATATAAATTAATCTTCATGCATTCAATAATCATCTTTATGTCTTTAACAATAGAATACGTTTATCAAATAATATAAAAATCTATAAAAGTCCATTCATTTAGAATAGAAAGTAATTCAGAACTAACAGATAAAAAATATATATCTTGGTAATTTTATTGCAATTTACAAAATACAAATAACTTAGTAAATACATATTCTTGTTATAGAATAAGATACGCGACTGTTGCTATTCTCAACACATATACGTTGAATTACGTCCTCAAACTCTCACTTATTTAATTCAGGTCCCCCAGATCCTCCATACAACATCCGAATCGTCAACACTTCCTCAGACAGCGTGGTTCTGAGTTGGACACCGGGTTACAGCAGCGGTCTTCCCCAGCAGTTCCGGATCCGGTACCAAGTGACAGGATCCAATGAGGCCAAATACACGGACGTCTTTCCGACTAATGCGACCGTCTTCATCGTCACTGGCCTCGAGCCCGAGAAAGAATACATCTTCAGCATGTCGGCCAGAAACATGTTAGGTGAAAGCCTCTATAGCAAGGAAAATACAAGAGCAATCACACAGAGTAAGTACTATCCCTCTAATTTTCTTTTAGATTTTGTTGAGGAAGGAGAGAATAAAGAATTAGTGATTCGCTTTGACCTGCGAAGAGTTGCTTCGTTTGGACTGTAAATAGCAATTTTGTCTGATTTCTAATGAGTAATTCCATTTCACCTACAAAAAGTATTTAAGTTTGACCTGCGAGAAAATACTTTCACTTGTTCTGCGGAGAGTAATTTTGTTTGACCTGTGAAGAATAATTCCGTTTCACCTGCAAAGAATAATTCCGGTTGAGCTGTGAAAAGTAATTCCGTTTGACTTGCCAAGAGTGCTTTCATTTATCATGCGGTGAGTAATTCTGTTTGACCTGTAGAGAATAGTTCCGTTTGACTTACAAAGGGTAATTCCATTTGACTTGTGAGGATGCTTTCACTTGTCCTACAGGGTAATTCTATTTGACCGGAGAAGAATAATTTTGTTTGACCTAAAAAGAGTAATTTTGTTTGACCTACGACCTACTTTCATTTATCTTGTGGGGAGTAACTCTGCTTCACCTTTTAAGTATAGGTCCGTTTGACCAGCAAAGAGTATTTACGCTTGACCTGAAAAAACAATTTCATTTGACCTACCAAGAGTAATTTCTTTTGGATATTTTCATTATCTTGCCGGGAGTAATTCTATTTGACCTGCGAAGAATAATTTCGTTCGACCTGCGAAGAAAAATTTAGGTTGAGCTGTGAAGAGTGACTCCTGAACTGCGAAGAATAATACATGGATATGTGATAACACAAACAACTTCGATTACCAATTTACTGGATTGCTAAATAAGATATAAATATCTATAATAAGGAAAAAGAAGAAAAGAAAAGAATTTTGAATTTATAGTCCAAAGTATCATCGCATGATGATTCGTGGGTCTTGTCGTTATCTAACTTAGTTGTATAAATCTGTATTTACCTCACGCAATTTACAGGAGAAAACATTCTAGCTTATATACATTATGGCATTTAGTGCAAATGAAAGTCAAATCTCTGCTTCGAAATTAATGCTTAAAGAACTTAATTTTTTTTTTCTCGTATTCGAAGAATAAAGTATCCCAATCGTCGAAACGTACACAAACGTTTGACAAATTTCCATGTTTCGGAATTCCCTGAGTTCGAAAGATAGATTTTTTTTTTCAATATTTTTGTTTGCATATCTCAAAAAGGCTCAAAACGTTTTGAATGTTTTTGTTTTGAACATTCAGAACGTTTTTAGTGATAACTCAAAAACTCTTTGAACTGGATGGGTGAAACTTTATATATGGACGTAAGATCAAATTTGTTGGTTTCTATCAACTTTTGGACGAAATCCCTTCCGCAGAAGCCTGTCTGTCTGGCTGTTTAAATTAAAATTATATTAATTAAATTACAAAACTGCGATTTAATAAAATTTAAATTTAAAATAGTGCAACATTACAGTTGCACGAACGAGAATGTTAAAAATCACACGCAAATTGACAGTTGCATGAGCAAAAATGTTAAACATCGCATGCAGATTGACAGTTGCAATAACAAATAACATGCTATATCAAGAAGAAGCTTTTTGTGCAACTTAAACTTTCATAGGACTTTCCTCCTGCTTAAATATAGACTCTGTATGCAACAATGCTATTTGCTATTGTGAGTTTATATTGCGTTATATTTGACCTGTATACTTTCCTTCATATTCTTTTATTTTACTTGATTTACTGGTAATGAGCTCTCTGATTGCTGGGATTCGTCAGATTTGCAATTAATTTCATATTATTTTTCGAAAGTCTTGATGTGCATGGTTACACCATGAACTTTTTTTGTTGCATTTGCATGTAGCTTTGTACAGCGTTAAAATTTTTTATGATGAGAAAATTTAACGATTACTTTCAAACTGTTTCAGAAATAGGCCACATTTTCCAGCCAATGACAACCCTAAAAAAGATAACAAAGCATTCTAAATCACCATATGACATTTCGTAAATTGAAAACTCCTCGATTTTATTCCTAAAACTGGTATTTTAGAAGAGTAAACTTTTAAACTCAGCTGCTAATTTCTGGAACCGCCAGCACCAAGTTCTCGGCGTCATTAGAAGACCTCGAAAGACGTCGAGGATAAATTGATCCCAGGGCACATTAACAGAATTGGACCATCTATCCTCTAAAACTTCGCCCTCTGCGGAATCCCAGAAGTCCCATTAAGATCTATTTGTTTTTACATTCCTTTTAGACTTGTGTATCTATTTCGAATTCTTTTTTGCCTCACTCTCTCTTCACGAAAGGGTATTACTTAAATTACCCCAGAATTTTATCTTTATTAACTGTTTCTGTGAGTGTTTTTCCCCGGAGTATAGGTATGAATAACATCTTAAGAAATCAGATTTTTAATTCAAGTGTGGCTAAGAGTGAAGCTTTTTAGCAATTTCATAGTCAAGTTTCAATAATTGTGACCAAATTTCATCAATAAAAGGTACAGGGGATCTTTGTTTTTCAGTGAAAATATCGAAAAGTATTTTAAGGTTATTTAAGTAATTAATTTTTCAGAGATTTAAAAACTTTGGGCATATAAAATAGAGACTAACCTATGGCAAAATAATTGAATTTTGATAATATTGTTATTTAATAAACATTTTGAATCGAATGGTTAAACTTTTTCATATGAGGGTGTCCAGACAAAAAGTGTCCAAAAGCGATGGCTTATTATCATGGAACTTCCCATTAGAAATGTAGAGAGAAAAGGTAGAGAAAAACCTCTTCATGTTTTAATATCAATACATTTCGACAAATGTTTGAATGCTAATCTTATTTTCTCCAAGGAATCAACAGTAAAATATGTAGCACATTCTTTCTTTATGGCGTTTATCCCCAGAATTTTATTTTTATTAACTGTTTCTGTGAGTGTTTTACTCAAGGTAAAGGTATGAATAACATCTTAAGAAATAAGATTTTTAACTCAGGAGTAGCTAAAGATTAAAGCTTTTAACAATTTTATAGCAAAATTTCATTAATCATGACCAAATTTTATCATTAAAAGGCACATGAGATCTTTATTTTTCAATGATAATATCGAAAAGTATTTTAAGGTATAGCATCGTAATGAACTTTCAGAGACTTAAAAATTTTGGGCATATAAAATCTAGACTAACCTGATGATCATTGAAATTTGAAAAGAATTTTATGAAGTTTTGAATAAATTTATTTAACTTTTTCATATGAGGGTATCCGGACTGAAAGTATTCAAAAGTTATTACTTATTATTATGGAACAAACTATTAGAATTTTTTTTTAAAAAAAATAGGAATAACACTTCATCATGCTTTAATATTAATAGAATTTTACAAATATATGAGGGGTAATTTTGTTCCTTCCAAGTGTTGAGCAGCATATCAAAAGTTATTAGACTATTTGAATTTTAGGATGAATATTATTCCGAAATTTCCGGGGTTCGTTTGGATAGTGGGAGTTATATGGTGAGAAGAACGCTCACTCACCAGGCGGCAGTAGAAAATAAAACAACGACGTTTATTTACACGAAGACACACAGGACAGCACAAAAACGACAACTATATACAGCACAGAAGACAATTATCTTCAGCCGAGACGTGCAGCATACAACAGCATACACAGCAGCATACAACGGATTCTACTGCAGACAGTAGCACACAGCTTAGTTCAGCACTAGCTTCACTCCATCGCTGCTCCGCTTATTTCTGGAAGGCCAGTTTTTACCGTCGGTTCCGACTACGACGACGATTCCACTGGTCCACGACTACGACTCCGATCTGGTTCATCACGACGACTACTCATTCGATTCCGCCTACTCTTCGACTCCACTGGTTCGCCACTCCCCGGCAGCTGCGGCTGCTTCCTTTTATAGGTCTCAGGAGGCGGGGCTAGAAGCCTCTCAACCAATCAGGAACGTTCGAGGCGTATTTCCGTTCCTACTGGACGGATCGGGAAAATTCTCGATGTTTCGGGTATAATCTATTTTGGCGCCAAAGTCTCCAAATGGTAGCCGAGTTTGTCGCCAAGCTCTGAGACCTCCCATGGAACCAACTATGCTGGAAAGCCGCATCACAGATTCGTAACAATATTTTTATCTTAATTCCAAAATTGGCAAAAGTACAATGGTGTGCAAGAACCAAATTAGTTTGAATTTTCTCATAACTATGGAAACATTATTACTAATTGTATATCAGATTAGATATTAGAGAAAAAATACTAATAACTGAAAAATTTTGAAAACTTGTTTATATTTTTAGTAAGTCTTGACAAGATGATAATGACCTTTCTCCTATCGTGAAGAACGCATGTACCAAATTTGATCAAAATAGGGCAAAAAAATGTAGATTTGTTTAAAAGACATATAAACAATCATCTTCACATTTATAAAATATCATGATGTCTTTCAATAGTTCTATTATGACAATCAATGTCATATATATTTATTTTAAAAAAAAGATATGTTTTGCCTTGCCCGTGCGGTTTGGAATCACCAATCAAGGAATTAAACATGCAATACATTCTGCTTTCTTTATGGGCCTTTAATAGCTTTCAGCGAAATATGTTAGAAATATATCTATTCTAAAAATCAGATTTCCCCACCATATGTCATCTCCAATTGACAAGATGATCACTTTTGCATTCTTTAACAGCAGGGAAGAAATTGCCCTGAAATGAGGCAGCATCCTCTTTATCAGTCACAAACTACATTAATCATTCACTTAAGGCTATTTTTGCAACCTACTTCATACGTTCTGCAGCTGCATGCATCGTTTCATTCAAGCTGCATTCATTACGAGTCTTTTTGATGCAGCAATTATGTTTCATGGCTCATTTGACTCATCTTCGAGCTACATTCGTCATTTTATTCAGGATAACTTTTATCGCTACAGAAATTGCATTAATTTTTACTCTTCTCAATCAAAGTAGTTCCATTTTTGCTCCTCTTTATGTGGGTTTATTTATTATTTGTCTATGCATTTCTTAATGTCTTTCCTTTCTCGCTTATGCAATGCAGTCCTGTAATACAGATTTCCTCTAAAATTCAGAAATTTAAAGGAGAAATAGGTAAATGCACTTTTTTCTTTTTCGAACCTTTATTCCTTCGAAATTTTATTCGGAAACTTTATTCTTTCTAAAAGGGATAAAGTTTTTCCTTTCTAGGGCAATGCGACTACTTAGTCTACTAACCCTAAATTCCAGAACTTTTGGAACAGAACTCAAGGAAGGCCCTTTTGTTTTAAGAACAAATATATTTTTTACTAGCCGCCTTTGGCGACCAGCCGGTTCGCCAATCTTAATGTTCGTTTAAATTTTAATAATTAAATAGGTTTAACCGGAGTTTAACCCCCTTCTTCGCCAAGTTGCGATAACGCACCAAAGCTGGCAATCTTTATTATGCACTATAATTGAACATCTGCTTCTTTGCTTTTGAACATTTCGCAAGGCCGTTGTTTGCGATTTTTAAAAATTTCGCCAAGCAGGGGATAAAACTTCGGTCGTACCATTAAACATTTTACGCAATTCCAACTTTAATAGATTCTTCAGCAAAATATTTTAAAACTTCAAATTTTGATAGTCATATAATTCACTCATAATATTATAAAGGCCTTCAGTTATTGCGTGATATATATCTCTCTAATTTTCTGTTACCCCTCGTAGAAATTATGCTTTAAATTACAGTGTAAATGATTAATCTGCAATTAATATAATATTATTTACTGAAACAAAGCATTTTTTTTAATAATATGATTACTGATAATAGAGTCACTGCGCGTTTAAACTTTATGGTCACTAAAGAATATCTTTCTTAATTTATGTAATATCTCAAGAATTTGTCAACAAAAATTTCTCAGATTCATCATGAACAGATCGATTCATTAACAATGTTTAATTTTAAATGCATCAAACACTAAGAAAATAAAATGAATCGTTTAAAATAATCGGTCGAAAACAGGTTTAAAAAAATCTACTTAAAAAACGATGTACTTAAAACTATAAGCATATACAAAAAATATATAACTAACATAAATACATTTTACTTACAAAAGCATGCAACTAACCTAAAAATAATTTAAATCGTCCGTTGGTTGTCATGCCAACAATCAGAACAATGCGCATGCGTGGATTTTCTTCGCCAGTTACGTCAACGCAAATGCGTAAATTTTTCTACGCCAGTTGGGGTAACGCTATGCAGATTAGACATTTTTAATTTCCTTTATTCTGTGTTATTTTAATTCAAAAGTACTTCAGAATGAATGTGAAACATGGATTAATTAACAATGTTTAATTTTAAATGCATAAAACATTAAGAAAATAAACAGAATCGTTTGAAATAATCCGTCGAAAAATGTTAACCCTAGCCTAATTACTGTTGGGAGAAAAAAACAACTGATGCCTTACTTATTTGGCGATGGAGAAAATGGAAGATTTTTTTGGCGGAAAAGTTGGCGTTGGGAAAAATGAAAGATTTTTTTGGCGGGAAAGTTAGTTTTTAATTAATAATGGACTACCCCTAACATTTAGGGGGATGAAAAATAGATGTTGGCCGATTCTCATAGATACCGGATAAGCACAAAAAATTTCATCAAAATCGGTCAAGCCGTTACGGAGGAGTATGGCAACGAAAACTGTGACACGAGAATTTTATATATTAGATTAAATTTATAATCCATTTCACTTGTGGTTTGAGATTGGAAACCCGATGCAGTTCTACATTTGTATTCCCGAGTTAGTGATGTCCTAGTTCCAAGACGTAGAAGTCGAAAGTATTTGGGAAGACATGAAGTACTTGGCAACATATCACCAAGTTCTGAAGTGCCCCATTATTAAATTGTGAACACTTTTTGTCTGTTAGTTAGTAATGAGTACTGCTCGTTGGCAAGTATTTTAGTGAGCGATGAATATTCATCAGTGATGAATTCCTTTCTCTGGTGTTTGGTGATGAGTATAGCTCAGTGGTGAGTCTATCAATTAATTGGTGATGAATACTACTCATTGGCGTTTATTATTAGATTCTCTACCAGTTAAAGATAATGTGGTGAATTGCATATAAGTCAGTAACAGCGCTTGTACCCGAACAGCTGTTTTGGTAAAATCGGTTAGTTACTGGACTGCTAACCAAAAGGTCCCAGGTTCTATCCTCCCACGTCTTATAACCTCTTCAATATGTATAGTTCAGTTATGAGTCGGTTTGTTAATTAATAATGAACATTTATAAATGAAAGAGTACTACTGTTTTTTACTTTCTCACTCGCACACGTAATGTACAAAAGTGTAATAATCGTCAAAAAATTCGAACTCGAGATTCTCCTAGTTCTATATCTCCCCAAGTTCGAAAAACTCATTTCTGGATAAAGTCTGTCTGTGACAAAGATAACTGAAAAATGCCTAGAGCTAAACAGATTAAATTTTTTTATATGTTTTTTACACCAAATTTGCAGTTTTATATTAAATTTTGCTTAAAACCGGTTCAGAGGAAGTCGGTCTGATTTAGATCCAATTTAATCTAAGGTTCGTATATCAAATTTTATCCATTTAACTCAAGCATTATTGAGTTCTCGTGCTCACAAACAAAGAGACATAATGGCAAAAATGTGTTTTACGAACTTGGAGAGCTCTGAGATGAGATCATTTATCACAATCTCGAATTCTGATTTTTTTTTTTTTTTTGCCAATTATAATATTTTGTGAGTAAGAAAATAAAAATTAACGAACTCCGACCAGTAGTTAAACCTAGAGAATTGTTTCTTTTATTGTTGTTTTTCCTTAAATGTATAGAATGTTCTAAAAAACGAAATATTATTGTCTTAACGAATTATAATTAAGAAGCTTTCTCCAAGGCTATATGGCTATGTGGCGAAGCGTTTGATATATTTTATGGTTATTCAGATATCATATGCTTACCTTATGTCGGATACCTTTCGAAGGGAATTTACCAATCTTCCACTTTTTATAAACATTGCTTATGTTTTACAATTCCTTGTTAGTCCCGAAGTGTGCCGCTTACTAGTGCCCTTTAGTGATCGATCGATCCGTACTTATGGATTGCCTTGTACAAACTCTGGATCTATCACTCGGTGCATGGCATCTGATAACTGATTGATGCTTTCCAAAACAGGGAAAATTGTGGTTCTGTTTTCAGCCAAAGATGAGCCTTGTATCATCGATCATTCCCCGAGTGCGGGTTCCGGTTTGAACATGGGGTTATTGACAAGACAACCGAGTGAAAAAAGAAATTGGGTATTAGCCGATATTTTTCTGCTGCGTTTCATTCCATTTTTGGAAAAGAATAATTTATTTTTCTTTCTTGGATTCAGAGTATACATTAAGGAAGTACAGTTGTCCGGGTCGTTTTAAGAAATGAAAAGAAATCCGTAAAAGAAATTTTCCCGAACAAAAAAAAATCGGAGAGACAACTGACAATGTTCAAGAGGTGAAATGAGTCCATTTGAACATGAAAATATCGGCAAGACAACTATTTTAAAAAGAAATTGAGTATTAACCGACATTTTCTGTAACTGCCTTCATTTCTAAAGGGTGTCCCAAAATTAACACAAGATTTGAATTTGCCACCATTCGTGCAATAAAATGTTGGTAACACTATCCCATGTCAAAAATTAATATTTCGTAACTATTGTTTGCCAATGTCATGTGAGGCGTTCTCTGGCATAAGTTTATTAGAGAGTATGCGAGAAAGTTTGGTGGAAGCTTCTGGTTCAATTATCGTGTTCACGAGCACTTATATAAACATACATGGCTACCGGCTGATGGCTCCCATTTAAAACTTGACTAAAATCTACAACAAAAATTTTATTATAAAGAGCATGCGCTTAATTACACATAAATATTCTAGCACCTAAGAATTATTAAATTTAAACATTCTAGCACCTTTTTTTCTGACCATCTTCTATTCTACTGCATCCCCTGAACATATAGCATGGGTCAGTAATGCAAAGAAGAAAGCAGAAAGCCTTCATGGTCTGTGAATGCCGGCCACCCCCCCCCCCACCAGTATCCGCATGTAGTGATACATTATGACATTTTTTTGTGCTTCATAATAAAATGAAGAAACTTGGCGTATTTTTGAGAGCTTTTTTTTACCTTTTCTTCCACTGATTGGAAATAAGATACAGCTCAACAACTCGCATGAGAAATTTTATTTATCTAAATCATTCTATTTTTGAGATATCGCGTTTACATACACGTGAATTAGCAGATCTCCATCTTTGATAAATGTAAGCTAAGATTTGATACACATTTGCAATTCTAATGATAAATATGAGTACCAAATTTCATTTATGTAGCTCTTGTCTGTCCTATTTGTATGCATATCAGAAGACGGACTTCCTTCAAAAAGACCAAATTCTGATAGAAATTTATAAATTTGGTGTTAAATATCTAATTTAATCGTTCTAACTTAATGCTTTTTTTAGTTATGATGTTTACATGCAAACTGGCATATCTACAAAAAAAATATGTCTTGGAATCAGAGAAACTTGTCTGAACGAAACTTTTGACAACTGTAACACTTTAAGTTTGTATGGTTCCGTATAAGAGAAAGTAAAAATATGCGAATAAACAGTTACAACAATGCCAAGAGAAAAAAGATAGCATATAAAATTTTCAGAAACCAGCGACAAAAGCAAAATTTACTCGCATGATTATAGATCAAGTCGTAGGGAGGACTGCACAGTTGGAGCGAACCCATGCAAATCGGAGACATAAAGAGTACCTAAAATAACTTTTATGACTATGTTGAAAAGCATCCTAAGGTCTAGGATTCAATTTAGAAAATTGCAAAGCGAGACGATGCCACAAAAAGAAAAAAGAAAAAATAAGCAAAGTATATTGAAAATTCAATTTCGGTCGCTTGGAGGCCGGAAGACAAGAAAAAGATTGGATACAAGCTGGAATTGCATTCTGAATTGTGATGAAATGGAGTCATTTAATGTCGGAAATTTTATCTTTTCATGCAAGAAGTATTAAACTTCAGAAATCATTTCACTAAAATTGGATGCGCATTTTAGAATTTTATGTACCGCTCGAATCTGATCAATAATTAGCCTCGCCATGCCCCAGAGCTGGTAATTTAATATTGAAATATCATGTCCATGCGCAGAGCGATGCAAATTACTTTGGTAATTATATTCTAAAATTTCGATATACATAATTGAATATTTGAATGTTCTGAATATATCAGTTAAGTAAGTGAAGCCAGACATGACATAGAGAACCAATCATCACTGTTTGGAATGTGAGTTCATGCCTGAACTCTAAATCTATCACAAGCACGTAGTTTAAAGTGCAAAATCGGATTATACATCGTTGAACACTAAGCATTTTGAAAGTTCTGAATGCATAAATTATTAAACTAACTCAGAAATAGAATAAGGAATCAATCACCTTTAAATAAATGATATTGGGTTCACGATTGAACACTGAATCTGTCATGAGTATGTATTGTTTGCTGTGCAAAGCTAAATCAATCAGAAAATGAGAATTTTTAATTTTTACAAATTTATTTTTACTTTCTTCTACAGAGAAAGTATATTAATCGTCGAAAAATACGAACTCAAGATTTTGACGAATCTTCGCATTTTAGACTTCACTCAGTTCGAAAAACACACTTTTGGAAAATGTCTGTCTGTCTGTGATAAATATAGCTCGAAAACGATTTGATCTAGAGGGATGAAATTTAGTATACGGTCTTACGGTATTAGTACACCAAATTTGCAGATTTCTAGAAATTTTGAGTAAAATCTGTTTAGAGGAAGTCCGTCTGTTAATACGATGATTGCAAAACGAAGAAGGCTAGATAGATAAGATTCGGCACATAAATTTAATAACTGTAATGTAGAGATATGTCAAAGTTTGAGGCAAAACCAACAAAGGGTTGACTATTTGTTGATCTGTGCCTCCAGAAACATGTTAACTTGATAATTCAAAAGCGCAATGGCTTAAAATATATCAAATTAGGTATAGAATTTTGTGACTTTCAGTTTTACTTCTGTGTCAAACCTTTGTTTCAATCGATTGAGAAAAACGTATCCAAAGCACAAAATCGATTTTCGTTTACTATTAACCACAGGCCAGTGATTAATCGCCAAAACGCTCTCCAAGGATGACATAGGCCGCGGTGGCCTGGTGGTAAAGTCTCGGCTTGTGAGCCGTAGGGTTTCAAGTCGATCTATACTTTCAGAAACAAGTAGGACCGTGTGGCTTGGTGATAAGATTTCGGCTTCGGAACCGGAGGGTTTCAGGTTCGAGGATCGATTCCATCGAAGAACCGTCGTGTAAGGGGGCCTGTTGCAGGTTAAATCCGTCATGCCAAACGTCCTCCCGCTGATGTGGTGTGGTGTGGAGAGGGGGGTGCCAGCTCAGGTGTCGTCCTCGTCATCTGACCGCGGTTCAAAATGACAAGGTCCGTCCCAAAATAGCCCTAGTGTTGCTTTACAACGGGACGTTAATATAACTAAATTAAACTAAATCAAGAATGACACAGTAAATTCAATAAAAATGCTAAATTCACGCCAGAAAATATTTTGTAACTATTGCACTCTAATGCTGTTTAAAGCGTTCTTTGACATGACAAGTTTATAAAATTCTATTCGAGAAAATTTTGGAGAAACCCCTCCCTCTGATTGAATTTCCAGTTCAAATGCTCACAAATGGGCAGAAAGGATTTTTCTTGAAGAAATCTATATAATAGAAATCTGCAATTCTTGTTTGACGACAATATTCAATATTTCATTTGTTTTGTTCTTTAAGGTTTTTAACTATAGTATTCACTAGCAGTGGATACTGTAATTAAAAATCTAGCATTGTGGAGATTCATCACAATTTCTTGCTTGGACTTTTTGAAGATCGTAATGTAATCTTAAATTCCACTTATGAAAAGATAAAAAAAAATCAAGATCGAATTTGTGCAAAATATTTTTACCGCTTCAAACTTCAGAAAAGATTATTCTACAAGTAACAAATAACAAAAAGAATATTCTACAAATGCGCATTTTTATGGTAAAGATAAATTCTTAGAGCAAAAATTATAGTGGGAAAGAAATAGCCGGATAAAAAGATATACAAAAAAATACGTGAATAAGAATGGTATACCTAAATGAATGAAAGAAGAAACGCAAACACAGACGGACGCATAAGAACAACACGGTACCTGCTCAGTCAAAGGCAGCCCTGTGTCAATACTTGCAATATCGGGGCTTGCCTCCCACAAAAGGAGGAGGCAGTGATATCCGATTTCGTTGCTTTCGACTGCCTGCCTCACTTGAGTGCGAGGGATGGTTCGTTAGGAGGGCTCTGCAAACTCCTCATCGGGTGCAAGAGATTTAATGGATATCTCAGCGGTGTCTTTTTGAGATGCAGGATAGGAAAGGTCGATTGTGCATTAGGTAGAGAATGTGGTCATGTGTTTGTGTGTTCTTTTTTGGAATTGGATGAAAAGGCATCAAATGTAGGATTTAATTTTTTTTCTTAGTAAAAAAAAATTTTACATGATGCGAAATGAAAATTTTACTATAATTATCAGGATCATTCAGAACTTAAGATGAAATTTTTAAAAAAATCAAAGGATCAGAAATGATTAAAGGACATATAAATAAAAAACGCTTTTTGCGTAAAAAGGATGGAAATACTTTTTTTATACAAATGAAATTTATTTGTAGCGTTGTACTTCATTGAAACCCCTCAATAATTCTACAAATGGTTCAACTATAGAACAGTTTGCGTTGCATGGGATAAAATTTGTAAGAGCATACAAATACTCAATGTGTCATCCAATTTCAACGTTTCTTAATTTTTTTTACATGTATATCTCTTCGTCTGTCTTCATTTCTCCACGTAACCCTACTTCATCCCATTATGTATAATTATTAACATCTACATACAGATATAATAATAACAACATTAAAAAGTAGGAGCAATTTAGATAGATTCCTATAGGAAGACTACTTATCGCAATGGTTTTTATGACAAGATGTCGGGAAAAAATTTTCAGTTCTTCATCGATCATGGTCCCTATCACCCAAAACCACATTTCGTTCGAAAGTTAAATAACGCTTTGCCCATGTTATCTCGTGAACAGGATAATTAGAGTAGTTTTTTGCATTTTAACCGACTTGTAATATTTTAAAAGAAATGTAAAAACTTCAGATGAGTTCGTAAATGGGCCTCCTAGCTCAAAGAGGACGGAAATGGTAGGGATTGAAATTTTCATTTTGCTATACTTTCTTAATATTGAAGATAGGAAAATAAATCCAATAGGCATAATTAGCACCTCATTAAGAAGAATAACTTTTGCATTTAAAGCTTCTCGATAACTGCAATATCTTAGAAGTTAGAGGCTGAAAAGTGATTTTCAAGCCCTAATTTTGACTGTTTTTTAACATCAACAATTTACGTTGTCAGGTAGTAACTTAGATATAAAGGAATATACCTTTGCCTTTCAGCGTGCCGAGAGGAATTTTTTTTCAACTGCTTATGATTGCCGTATGAAATTGGGGGTCAGTCAGATATTTGGAAGTTAAAATTAACCCTTTTTGTCACAGATCTTGCATGAAAACTCTCGACGGCTGTAACCATCATTTGCTCGTCACGAAATATTTTTCTCTTCCCAGAGCAAATGACGGCTATAACCGTTATTTTCCTACATATCGCCAAAACACTCGGACGTCTAATGTGTTAAAGAATTCGGCTATCAAAAAAAGAATGAAACAAACAAAATATTAATAAATAAATAAAATATTACAATATCCTATTATTTAACTGTTAATATTAGTAATGCAACTATTCAGTTAACTTTAATAACGTGTTTAAAATCAAAATAATGATTAAAATTATTTTTATTCACTAATTTAATTAATCTAATAGATATAATCGCAGTCATAATTCAACCCAAATGTTCTACTGCTCTCTAATTCTTAGTTTAATTAATAACGTTAAAAAAAAGAAGAAGATTTAATTTTTGACTTCATATTTCTTAAAACTTTACGTCCAAATAAACGTGTCACATTTCTATACAGAAGAACATAACATATCATATCCACCTACGCGGTTTTGTTAGAATCTCTTAACAATGCATGCTTTTTCGTGATTTGTGGAGTTCTTGGAATCATTATATTTAGGGATTGCAATACCGGACCACAATTTCAATACCGGTATTCGGTATTTTTTAAATCTTAATACCGGGATACCGGTTTTAATACCGGTATTAGAAATTTTAGAAAAAGAAAGAAAACACAGGTGTTTCTTTGTTTTATTTGCCAGTTTTGTTAGAGAGTGTAAATATCACAAAAAATAATTTGTAACTTATAAATTATAACAGTATATAATCATAAAAAAGTAAAGGAACATCTTATTTATTTAAATCACAAAAAAAGTGTAAATATCACTATTCAGTCTGTGGTACTATTACAAATTTTTGAAATGTGATCTTAAAAAAACATTATGCATCCATTGTACTGTCATTAAGCCTGAAAAGTAATTTTGTGTAAAAATTACCAGCTGTCGAAAACGCTCTTTCGGCATCTACGCTAACTGGTGGTACTGTTATCAATGTGCGATATATTTTTTTCAAGTATTTACCTCTAAATTCCTCATCTTCAAATAAATCGATTTATCGTCGGATGGTTTTGGATATAGCTGATTTCTGTATTGTATTTTGGTTCGTTGAAATTTTTTTAAATTTTTATTTATCGCAGACAATTCCTTTTCACTATTGACAGTAGTGACATCATAATCTTCGATTTTCACCAATCAACTTTCCAACTTTTTTCATAATTGTTGCTCCATCAGTCGTTATGGATACAATATCTTTTTTCGGGGATAATCCATGTTTCGCTAATTTAGATTTAAGCAATTAATTAAGCCATTCATTAGCTAATTAATTTCGCCCGTTAGGGAGACATAAAAACAAAAACGTACACTATTTTGCTATGTTCGCGATCCCTGAACATATAGTGGAGACCATTTTAAAAATTTCTAGTAAATACCGAAAAACCTGTATTTAAACTTGTGAATACCGGTATTACAAAACTGTACAAATGGCTCAAAATACCGGTATTCGGTATCCCGGTATACCGGTATTGCAATCCCTAATTATATTTGACACAGAGATGATTGGCAGATGAACAACCCCTAAAAACAAAAGAAAAGAACTTTGACATTATATTCGAATTTGAAAAGACAAGGTGATGGTATCATTGACAGGCATAAAACGTGTCCTTTTTAACAATATATTTATTTATCTTTTTTTTTTTGTTAAATTTAAAGAATTATTATGCTATTACACACTCCTTTTTACCGCCTCGCATACGAAAAACACGAAGAGAAAATATTGTAAGAACTAAAAAATTTTCAAATAAGAGATTTTGATGAATTTTCGTGTTTCAGACTTCTTGTGTCTGAAAAATACAACTTTGGAATTGTATTAATCTGTCTGAAAACACGATAACTCAAAAACATTTTTGTCTATATAGTCTTTGACTATATTCGTAGATTTCTATCAAATTTTGTATGAAATTTATTTATAGGAAATTTGTCTATCCGAATGCAGGTGAGCAAGACAAAATTCAGAGAACGTAGATCAAATTTTGAACTAAATCTAGTAAGTGTTTGCCGTCTGTCAGTCTATATGTTCGTATACACATAAACGCTATAACTCAATCTTAGATAAATGAAATTTGGTATGTGGTATTTTTACTAAAACTGTAATTCTGTGTCAAATTTTAGTTTTTATCTGTAAACAAAAAGGTATCGAAAATGTACACTATGTTTTCTTCTCCATACAATGAGCCACAACTTGCTCATGTCCGGGACACTGAAAATAAAAATCTGAGTACTCGTGGCATTTATAGCTCCGCTCAATTTTCATAAATTTTATGTGTGATTTCAAACAATATGATATCTGATTCATATAATTTGACATTTGAAAGCATACTAGATGAGTATAAAGCCATTCCCCGACTAAAAAAATTATTGCTCAAAAATAATTATACTCTAGATAAGTGTTTACTTTTACAAATTGTTAATACTGTAGCGGTATTTTTAAAAAGACAAGACAAAGTATTAGCTAACTTAGATAAAGTCCTTAAAAGAAGAAAGTTTCCTTCTGTATTGTATTCAAAATTTCCCTTTCTTTCATTTTCTATAAGTAATTAATAGTTATTTGTAATTCATGCAAATACAGTGCACTCCCGAGTATCCGGCCTAATGTGGCGGAAGGAACAAAAAAGCCGGATAGGCCGACGTTTTATGAATTCATTTCTTTACCCACCAATACCAGAAGACAAAGTTTTTACTAACTGTATTATACGTATTTTCTCATTTCTTACTGAATACTAAGCCCTCCATTTATCTCAAACCACGTATAATGTGAACGCAGCCGCGGCCTGGTGAATTATAGAAGTAGTTACCGGTAACGTGTCGCCTTAAAATAGAAGGCTCTGTACTGGTAGTTTATATATGTTTATATCCTGCATTGCACGCTTCTGAAATTTATAGGAGAAAAAGTGAGTTAAAGGATATAAACTGTTCAAATTTTAACATAAATTCTGTTGTGCCCACCTTAGATAAGGGAAACATAAACAAAACATTAATGTAAATCATAGGCCTCATTCTAAAGAAAATTGACTCAAACTGATTTTATTTTACACTGATAATTGATTACACAGATATGAAAATGTAACCCTAAGATAAGTGGCAAAACTTACAGTTTTTAGGTTTTGAAAAAGTTCTTAATAAATGACTTAATAGACAGACGCCTTGCTTTCCTCATTTAATTTCGATAAATGAAAACTAGGCCGGATAGTAGCGAACCGGTTACTCAGAAGTGTACTGTATTTTAAATAACTCTGTTTGAAAATATTTTTAAATCTGATTAATATTTAGCATTTTATATAAAATTTATTGTGATATTTAATTCAAGCGGTTCATTTTGGTTTATTATTTTTGTTCGTATGTCATCTTCTGAATTTTAATTTTACCATCCAATAATTTTACCTTTACAACATCACAAAGAACATCTCCTCTTTTAAGACATTCATCGAAAACATTCTTAGAATAAAATATTCACGTTTCCACTCTTGGGTAAATTATAAAATACATTCGTTCCTTAAAACATCCAAAATTTCAATTCATTTATTCTTAAAGACATCCTACGTCTTTGAAAAATCACTATTTATCTGAAAATTTTTCCTAAACAAAAGCACGATTTTGGATTCCATGAGTAATTATTTGTCAGATATCCAGAATTTTATCATTTATTAGAAATTCTCGATCTTAGCTTTGTGCAAACTCTGGAAAACTCTTAAAATGAAATAAATAGTTGCAAATAGCCCTCTGAAGAGTTCGATTTGAATGAAATTAATGATACTGAAAATGATAGTTAGTTGCAATTCATTCAAATTGCTTCTTTTTCTCGAAAGTATATAATTTTGAATTTTAATTGGAGCGGATATACACAAAAGCATTGTTAATCTCCCATTTGGAAATGAAATGCCACTAATACCGATAATGATTGCGAAATTAGTTCATAAGATGCTAAAAGTCGTTTCTTTGTCTTTCATATAGTTTTGTAGTTATTTAGGATTTTTTAAAACTTAAAGTAAAGTAAAGTCAGAATTATATTTTGTCATACAAACTATTGATTTATTTAAGGATTTAAGTTACAAAATTAACGAGCTTTTCGAATAATCTTCAGGAGCATTTCACAGTCCCTGGACATTTGAGGAACCACAAAGACATGAGGAGGGGGGAGGGGGGGTAAATAATTCTGTAAGGCTAATTAATATTGTTGTGAGCATTTTCCGAAAAATTAAGAGCCCAATGTAGTGATTGTACAATGAATACTGTTCAATAGGCTCCAAACAAATGATAATGCTTTATTCTATACGAAACACATATAAGCAATAGTAATACATAGCTGAAACGTACATAACAGCACACAGATAACAAACTGGTAATAAACAACCATAGCAGCGCAAAGCACTCAGACAGATCTCTCAGGAGAGAGACTTCGCTTAATTACTCAAATCTATTAAATCGTCTGCTATTCTCGACTGACTACTCGCTTTTGCGGAACTGATCTACCAACTCACTACTGACTAACTCTCTGCTTTGGTTCTTTGGCGTTTTATAGTTTCCACGACAGAAACTTCTAGAACAAATAACATAACTCGAGTCCTAAAGGAGTTAATGCCAAGATTTTTAATAATTTTAAAAATTCTCATTTTTGTCGCCAAATTCGTCGCCAAGTCACCAAATCGGAGATCATTATCTTTACATCTATTCAGGAACTGTTATGGATATCAGTAAAATATCTTCCATGCCATGAGACTTATTACACAGAGAAGCAATATTATAAATTCCTAACAATATAAAGAATATTCCGTTAATAAAAGAAAAATCGACATCACTCTTGATGAGAAACTTCAATGTTTGTTATAGCCCTGTTCTGACGTTCCAAAATATGTACATCTAAACCCTATATACATCTTTTTTTGGGGAGGAAGAGCTTTCATATCTTGAATACCTTTTACAGTCGGCATATGAAATTTGGTTCATTAGTTTTAAACATAAATACCTCCAAGCAGGGATAATTATTTTATGGCCATCTCATATAACAAAATCTTTAATTGTGCATTTTCATTGATCGGTTTTGTAAAATCACCATAGAATTATCCAAACTCATAAACTCAAACACAGAAAATCATCTATGAAATTTCAATATTTTTTACTCTTTTGTGTACACAATAGAGAAATTATTATAATTCTCAAAACATTCTAATCAATAATTTCGACGAATTCGAAGACTCAAACGTCTTTGAGTACGAAATGCACATATTTCAAACCAGTCACCTTTGGCGTCCAGCTAGTTACCGGGGGTATAGGTTTTATTTCATTTCAGTTAAACCATTTAGCTATAACTCCATGTCCACTTTTCCATAAAATTGTAAAACATTAAAGCAATGTTAACATGGTCTTTTCTAATGGAAACCACTCCCATAACATCATAATGCTGTTGACATTGTAAATATCCGATTCGTGTGTCCTCTAAATTTCATGATATTATAGCTTGACTTCTTTATTTGCATTGGAAACTACACAGATATTAACGCATTCACTTAAACGGCTCTAGCTTGATATGCGGACCACTTATCTAATTAGATGACCTCTTCTTTTCTTTTTCTTAATTAAAGTAGAGAAGGGATCATCTAATTAGGTAGATGGTTCGATAAAGTTATAAGGTAAATGTGACCCACGGGTGATGCACATGGCAGTGAACGTATTAAACAAAATCTTTCTTCTTTAGCATCCATCAAAAAGAGAAAATCAAGCGGTTAAATGATGAAAACGATTCGAATTTCTCTGCAATAGTGTAATAGTGTCAAAAACGTAAACTGCAATAGTGTAACTGCAATTGTAAAACTGCAATAGTGTAATAGTGTCAAATTCATGAAACGATGAAAACGATTCGAATTTCACTGCAATAGTGTATAAGTATCAAAACTTACAGTTTTTGGGTTTTGAAAAAGTCCTTAATAAATGACTTAATAGATGCCTTGCCTTCCTCATTTAAATACGATAAAAGAAAACTAGACCGGATACTCGGGCCAAAAAAACATAGTTAAAAAAATTGTTAAAATTTGCATGAGTATTAAATTATTAACATTAAAAAGACAATTTCTTAAATATTAAAATGGTGTGAAATTTTATTTTTGTGAAATAATATTTTCGAAAATTATCGCTGTGAAACCACAAAATTCGGCTTAATTTTTAATTAATTATTTTTTTTAAATAATCGTTCCAAGGCGCACATTGCCACTCTATAAACTAGATATGTGCCGAATGGTAGCTGTAAATCAAATAAATAGTCTTGCCTGTAGAGCACCAACACGTACACATGTTTATCTTTATTATTAGTAGAGATCATGTATTGAATCGATAACTCAAAAACACATTTTTTTAAGCGATGAAATATCTTTATAGCACAAAAAAATGTTCATTATACATCTACATGTACACCGCTTGCAGCTAAAACAAGATTTGTATTCCCGTAAAAAAAGAAATAAAAACAAATTTCTGCTGTTGTTATAATGAGCAATAAAACTGTTTTATCTAATGCGACCTAAGCATCGACATAAATCTTTTTTATATCCATTTAAAAATAATTTTCATTGAATATTTTAATGGAAGTATTATTTAATATTGTATTTTTTAAATCATCGCTATCATTATTTATCGAGGTAAAAACGATATTTCTAAGATTGAAATGACTTATATCAAAAAATGTGGTTTGTGATCTTCATAATAATTGTAAACAAGCTGGAATGACCTCGTAAAAACTTTCTCCTATACTTTCTAATAAGTTTGTCATGCCAGAGAGACGTACAATAATTACAAAAAAAATAGACGTGAATTTAGTATTTTTATTGAATTTATTGTGTCATCCTAGGGGTGTTATTTGACAATTTATCCCTAGCATGCGGGCCGCGGTGCCCTGGTGGTAAGGTCTCGGCTTCGGAACAGGAGGGTTCCAGGTTCGTGACCAAACGTCCTCCCGCTGGAGTGGTGTGGTGTAGAGAGGGGGGTGCCAGCTCAGGTGTCGTCCTCGTCATCTGACCGCGGTTCCAAATTACGAGGTCCGTCCCAAAATAGCCCTAGTGTTGCTTCAAACAAGACGTTAATATAACCAAACCAAACCAATCCCTAGCATGCGTTAATAGTCAAATTTGTGTTTTAGACGCGTTTTTCTCAAACGATCGAAACAAAAATTTGATACAAAATTATACTTGTAATCACAAAATACCATACCAAATTTGATATGTTTCAGTCATTTATTTCCTTTTTTGAATTGTTACGTTTACTTGTTTCTGAATTTAGTTTTAGTTATATTAACGTCCCGTTTTAAAGCAACACTAGGACTATTTTGGGACAGACCGTAATTTGAACCGTTGTCAGATGACAAGGACGACACCTGAACTGGCACTTCTCCCCCTCTCCAAACTTCCACACCACACCAACAGGAGGACGTTTGCCCTCGACGGATTTAACATGCACCAGACCCTCTTACACGACTGGTTCTTCGGTGGAATCGACCCTCGATCCTGAAACCCTCCGGTTCCGAAGCCGAAATCATATTACCAGGCCACCACGGCCCTACTTGTTTCTGAAAGTATAGATCGTCAGAAGGTCAATCCCTTGTTGGATTTGGCTCAAAATTTGACAAGTGTCTACCATATAAATGTTAAATATGTGTATCGAATCTTGTCTAATTTTATTTCGTATTTATCGTTTTAACTTATATCCAAAAAGCGGGACATACGGGGTTCCTCAGAACAGAATTTACTCAGAATTTGATAGAAAACTGCAAATTTGGTGTAAAGACCGTATACCAAATTTCAGCCGTCTAGCTTAAAGCGTTTTTAAATTATCTTTGTCACAGACAGTCTTCTTTGTCATAAAAAGACAGACAGACATTTCCTAAAAATGTATTTTTCGAATTCAGGGTGGTCTTAAAACGTGGAGATTCATCAAAATCTCGAATTCGAAGTTTCGAATTACTATACTTTCTCTATACTACGTATAGAAGAAAATAAAAAACATATATTATTGTTTCTATTATAACAAATGTCACATTTCAGACTTAATCTTCTGTTGTTTTTATCTTATCTTTAGAAAGTATATTCAAATTATTCATTCAACTCCAATAGCATCACAAAAGAAATCTCCTCTTTCATTGAAGATTACCATTTTCGAACATATTCTTACATTAAAATATTCACATTTCCACTTTGGAATAAATCCAACAATACATTCATTCCGTAAAACGCCAAAAGCTTCAATTCTTTTAAAGGCATCCAACAATAACACAAAATCCTGATTTATTAGGAATTTTTCCGAAACAAAAGCATGGTTTTGAATTCCATCTATAAAAATTTGTCGAGGTTTTCAGAATTTTATCTTTCAATTGCATATCTTGTAGAAAGTCTGAAGTTTCTTTTAAAGAAAATGCATAGTCCCAAAATAACGTTTTGACGAAATTAATGAAACAGAAAATAATTCATTTCGAAAATATTCAAACATGTCTTTTAGTTGCTTTCTCTTTTTCAAGAAGCTAATGATTTTATACTTCATTAAGCGGAATGACTCACAAACGTATTGTTTAAACTATGAGTCACAAATAGTATGTCTCTGATGCCAATAATAGTTGCGAAATATATTTTAAAACGTTCATTTGTTATTCAAATAGCTTCTAAAACATTTGGGATGCTTTTAAAATGATATTTCATTTCTGATGAAAATATATAATATTTTTAAATAAGAAAAATCTTGTATAGATATTATTATACTATACACAGCCTCCTTAGAGTCTACTAATTTTTTTTTAATTAAAATGATAAAAACATTTCCACCAAACGAGTTTGAAATCTTATAAAAATTAAACTTAACCAAACGATTTTTAAGAAATGCTTTAAAATTTGATCAAACATTGAGAACAGGAACTCAAAGGCAAATAAATTTAATTAAAAATATCTATCTATGAATTTAAAAAATTAACTATTTCATTAATTATCACTAAATTTCCAAATAAACTTTCTTTATGCTTCTTAATATTTGTGAGAAAAGTTTATTGATTAATTCTGCAATATATAATTTCTACGATGTTAAATAATTTTGACTTTTCTGGGTTTAATTTTAGTTAATTTTTTTAAGCACAACTTCAATCTCATAATTTTCTCAATAAAGGATTTTAAAGCCCTGTGAAATGTGTGTTTAAATGATTGTAACACACATTTCAGTTATGTTATTATATTAAATTTACACCTGTTTTATTTACTGTGTAAATGAACCTTTCTAATGACGACGAGTCTCATGTGATTAAAAATGTATTCTAATTACAGGCTGTTTTACTCGATATGTATCCTAATTTTCTTGTTCTTCATGCAAATTTCACAGGTATTAAACATAACCTTCCATCCTTAGCTTTGAACAATAAAAAAAAATCACGCGATTAAATTTTTGATGGAACAATAAAAATGAGACGAGTTCCGTTTCAATAAAGAAATCCGTCGTTGAAAATCAGACTAAAAATACTTATAAAAGCTGTCAAAATTCAGGAAAAACTGTACCGAATTTAAATTAATACTGTTAAAAAGACATTTTTTTTACATTTTAAAATAGTATAGAAATTAATTTTGTTCATTTATATTTTCAGTAGTTATCGCAGGATAACGCCAGAATTGCATTTAATTGTCAATTAATTAAATTCTTAAATAGAATTTAAAAAATCAGCCCAACTTCTTTAACACATTTGTACTAAATCTGATTGCTCTATATCAAATTTCAAATTCCTTAGAATGCAAATGCACACATACACAAATATACACGCATTATCTTATATTAATAATAGACAGAGATTTCAACAGCCACAGTTCTTTTTCCAGACATTGTTGCATAGCTTCTAGAATTCATTGTCAGTTAATAGTATACGAAATATACAAAAAGAATACATAGTAATTACAGAAAAATTCAATCTCGAGATTTTAATGGGCAAATGTTTTAGCTCCCCGAGATCCAAAAAAAAAACATTTTTGCAATTGCATATGTCTGTATTTAAAAAACAGAGAAAAACGGGCAATATCAATTCGCTGTTTGATTACAATTTCAAGCTTATGATGCATGATTAAAAATACTCTGTTCGGAAAATCATGAGCTTCAAATTATGATTAAAGTTTAATTTACGTGCAATTATTATGCCCGGCTAACCAGCTGGTCGTCAAAGACAGCTAATTTCAAAGATGTTAAAAATGAAGAAATGTGACTAAATTTTTAATGAGATGGTCGTCGATTTTCTAATATTAAATAAATATATTTATTAGTTCAAAAAATATTCATTCAACAAATGACTGAATATTCTTTATATTTATAATGCAATGATTAAAATGAATCATGTATACGATCAGAAATAACAAAAGCTGTCTCGCAAAATCCCATTTTGAAAAAGAATTTTGAAATGCAAAATTGTAAGGAGTTATAGATAATTTTTTGTTTTTTTGTTTCCTCAATTATTTTAATTGATAAATATTTTTATTGGACCATAAGCATTCAAATTCCTAGTGTAATCGGACATAAAATTATTCTAGACCAAAGTTCTCAAATTTGTTAATTACTTTCGTTTATTCTTATTTTTGTTAGTGCATTTTGATTTATTACTATTTATTGTTATTTTTGTTGCATTATTTTCTACAAAGCATTTTTTTGTCCTACATTTCGATTTTGTTACTACATTTCGATTTATTATTATTTGTTGTTTTTATTGTTGCATTATTTTCTACAATGCTTTTTATCCTACATTTCGATTTATTATTATTTGTCGTTATTATTGTTGCATTATTTTCTACAACACATTTTTTATCCAAAGATTCTACTTCAGAACATTCGAAAATACGATTCTTCTACCATTGGAGATTATCATTTCCGAGCACTTTCATACGCTAAATAATTCATATTTTCATTCTGAAATAAATCCCAAAATGCATTACTTCCATGAAGCGTCAAAAGCTTGACTGCATTCATCGTCAAAGACATTCGAGGTCGATGCAAAGTCCCGATTTATTAGAAAATTTTTCTGAAACAAAAGCACGATTTTGAATTCCAGCAGTAATTAGTTGTCGAGGTTTTCAGATTTTTATTATTTATTGCAAATCCTCAATCTTCGCGTTTTGAAAACTCCGGGGACTTTTAGAATGAAATAAATAACATTCAAAAAGCTCTCTGAAAAGTGCAGTTTGAATGAAATTAGCGAAATCGAACGCAGTTAGTTTTGGGTTCGTTCAAATTGTATCCTTTTTTTGTGGTTGTTGTTAATTTTACCTTTAACGAAAAGGGAATCATTGTAAAAATAATTCTGAATTCTAATTGGGGAATATATATACATATACAAACGCTTTGTTAAAATTGCCATGCATGAATAAGTTTAGAATTCAGTTAGTAAAAATCTGACAAATTTTTTTAGTTATTGAAATAACTTTAAAATTATGTTGTCTAGGGGATGCATTTAGAGTGGAATTAAATCCGGAATATGTTTTTTTTTAAATTCATGCTTTGTTTTAAAAAGGAATTCGCTTAAAATATATTCTTGAGAGGCAAATTTATTCTAATATTTTTTTTTAATGTGCAATATTGTTCGATTAGTCACAGTTTTGTCTCATCACTAAAAATATTACATTTCATTTAAAATGACAGACAAACTTTTTCTAAGAGTTCTAAGAATTCGAAGTGATACTTTTGAGTTTTAATATATTCTATTAGAAGTCTGAGTGTTGGGATTGGAAAATCTTGAATTCGAATTCCAGTTTTTCCAATGATTTGGTGTAGGTGTGGCAAAGTAATGCCAATATGGCATAGTGTGTTGAAATAAGAATAATTTGGAAAAACATGAATTAGATATGTGTATGTTATTTTCTTAGTTCTCTAGACAAATGGCCAAAAATATTAGGAGCTCTAATAATAATTTTGCTCTAATAAAAAGTATGCTAATATTTGAACAATAAAGAAAATTGCTCTCGGCAAGCTGTAGGCAAAAGGTAGATTCCTTTACATCTGAGTTACTATCTGGCTACATAAATTGTTAATGTTAGAAACAATGAAATTGGGGCATGAAAACCACTTTTCAGCCCCTAATTTCTAAGATATTCCTGTTGTCGAAAAACTTTAAATACAAAAGTTGTTCGTCTTAGTAGGGCACTAATTTGATTAATTGGATTTGTTTTCCTATCTTCAATATTAAGAAAGTTATAACGAAATGAAAACTTCACCCCCCCACGCCCATCATTTCCACCCTCCTTTGAGCTAGATGGTCCATTTACGAAATAGATAGAAACTAGTCCGAGATTTTTACATTTCTAACAATATATTCCGATTTCCGAAATTTTCTGAAAGTTTTGCTATGAGAACCTCTGCAATAGGTAGTCTTCCTATAGGAATCTATCTGAAAACCGAAAATTTTAAATACTTTATCAAAAATTAGGAAATGGAAACAAAATAGTAAAAGTATGAAGAGCTGACAAAAATAAAAAAATCACGGTTATGATAAAATTTTATTTTTTTAGTGTATATTTAAAAATTCTGCTTTTCATGACATTCAGTGAGGGTGAACTTCTTTTCATAAAGTTTTCAAAATTTCACGTTTTTGGGATTTTTTTTAGGTGGAGGATCTCGAAATATTTGATAACAAAATTTTGTATAAGTAAATAAAAGCATAATCATAGAAATGTTTTTTATTATTTTTTGCCTTAAAATCTCTAATATATTTATTTCTCTGTTCATTATTATAAATATCATGGAGCCTTGTTATCATTTGTTTCGCAAATTCAGCACCAGATGGCGTTGTTGTTTTAGGATAAAAAAAATTCATCAAGATTCATCATTTATTGATAATTAAACTCTGAAAATATCAAAATATGGCATTTTCATCAAGAGTACTTAACTTTGTACGATTTCGCAACTCTAGAACATAAGTTGAATCTGAAGAGAGAATTACATTTTATTTACCTGAAAGTTCATTATTATTAATATCATAGAGTTTTGGCATCGTTTTTTTTTCTCACAAATTCAGTAATAGATGGCGTTTCTAATAATGAATAAAGAAATAATGAAAAATTATTTATTTTTAATTAAACTGAAAATATCAAAATATGCCATTTTTATCAGGAGAACATAACTTTGCAATTGCTTTTACAACTCCGAAAGTACAAGAATAAGTGAAAAATGAACAATGAAATTTCATTTAATGAACCTAAAAGAAGTCAAGTTAAATGCAATAGTGCAAATGCTGTTTTGCGATGCAATATTGTAATGTCTTGATCTAAACTTATCAAATAACGAAGCAAAATTTCCAGACAATTCTATATTTTACAGCCCTATATATACAAAAGAACAACTTGTTCTAATCTTGGTTAAATAAATAGTTATTTACACCTGTAGTAGGAGACACAACAGTCGAAGTCGAAGGGTTTTCTTGAAACTCCGTTAGTTCTCGGACTCCGAACTCGTGGACGTAGCCCAACAGTCTGCCTGCAATTCGTTTCTTTTCTCTCCTAAAAAAATCTTCGCACTTTATTTCGGCGACAATCTCCGCCTCTTAATTTACATTGATCATTTGAGCTCTCTTTCGGCCAATCGGTGTTCAGCAATATGCTCTCTCAACGGCGCCAGTCGGTCGTGGGAAGGTCCTTTGTGTAATGCACCTTTCATAACTGACTATTCTGGAACACGGAGTTATCATAGTCCTTTCACAATGAGAAACATTTAGCATCCAGATGTTTGGACACCCCTTTCTCTTTGAAGGTACTCTCAATATCTCTTGGACGAGGAATTCCCACATGTGGTCTTTCACTGTAGTCGCTAATGAACAGATGCGAGACCACCCAGGTGAAAAGATCCACCATCTGGCTATCTCGAGGAGTTTAGTAAGTGACAGCGACGACACAGCTGGCTGTAGATGTCTTGTTAATATTGGGAAACAGGGAATGTTACAATATCAATAATTTAAGAAACTTGATATAAGTGCTTCACAAAAGCAGCGGGAGTTGTCTTTCCAAAGCATTTTCGCATACTCTCTAATAAGAATGTTACCCCAAGTGAACGACTTGCCTGGTATTGGAGTACAATATTTACGAAATTTTGATCTTTGGCGGTTATTTAGGATTTTCACTGAATCTATCGTGTGGTGATTCTTAGATTCATAGTAATGCAATAGTGCAAATTTGGGGATAAATCTGTGGGGAAAGCTTATAAGCCAGTTAACAGCTACGCTGCATGAGCAATTGCTTTTGTATTGTGATCATGTTACTCGGCTGCGAACCACAAGGTCCCAGGTTCTATCCTCGCTCATCGCAATCTGCTACATTGGTGACCTCGGACGATGATCCTTCAAACTTCGTACAGCTGTTGTGGCGCCATCTATTCACAGAAAACCAAAGTCGTCAGACTCACTAGACGCAGCAACACAGAAAGGCCGCAGCAACCCAAAGTCGTCAGACTCACTTGACGTAGCGACCACTCACCCATACACGCTCGCCATAACGCTTGGCGCTACTCAAATGAGTACAGGCGCATTATACTCAACCATCACCACTCAACAGCCATATCGTTCGTCTCACCTCCGACTCACTGGAGGGAGAGTCTGTGGGGAAAGCTTATAAGCCAGTTAACAGCTACGCTGCACGAACAATTGCTTTTGTATTGTTGCCATGTTACTCGGCTGTGAGCCACAAGGTCCCAGGTTCTATCCTCGCTCAATTCAATCCACCACAAATCCCTGGCAAGTGAACTAAAATATCCAAATTCAAAGTTGGGTTTCAGACATGTTTTCCCCAACCGACTGAAACAAAAATTTAGCACAAAATTACATACCAAATTTGATAAATTTAAGTCATTGTGCCTTCAAGTTATCGCGTTTACATGTTTCTAAATAAAAAGACCAACAGATGACCGATTCCTTGTTGAATTTGGTTCAAAATTTGTTAAGTGTCTAAACTAAGACATCCTCTAGCTTTCTTTGATTTGTAGTTATCGCGTTAATTTATATTCGATCAGCCGGACTGACAGACTTCCTCGGAACGTATTTTGCTCAAAATTTGATATAAATCTGCAAATTTGTTAAGAAAGCTATGCCAAATTTTATGCGTCTAAATCAAAGCGTTTTTGAGTTATGTTTGCCACAGATAGACAGATGGATATTTTGAAAAAAATGTATTTTTCAAACTGAAGGAGATGTAAAGCGTGATAATTCGTCAAAATCTCGATTTCGAATTTTTCGACTTTACTTTACTTTATATATACTATACTTATTTATAAAAATTGGACTATACTTTATTTATAAAAATTGTTTTTTTTTGTCATTTTCATTCTAATTTTGTTTTGTTTCTTGCAGAATATAAACCTGGCCAGTCTCCTCCTACCGGCGCCAGTCTGGATGCCCTCAGTGACAGCAATGCTGAGCTTCCGCGTCTGCTTCTTGTAGTGGTATCCGTGGTGGGATCTTTACTTCTCGCCCTCAACATTGTACTCGTTATTTGTTTCATCAAAAGAAGAAAAAACAGAAATTCTCACTCAAGGGGTAATTTGTCGCTAATGAATTTCATTTCTCCTTGTTGCATAGTTTGTATTATAGAGGTTAGTTTTATTAAGGTCCCGTTTTAAAGTAACACTAGGGCTATTTTGGGACGGACCTCGTAATTTTGAACCGTGATCGCATGACGAGGACGACACCTAAGCTGGCACCGCCCTCTCCAAACTTCCCATCACACCAGCGGGATGACAGTTATTTCCGACTGATTTAACGTGCACTACACCCATTTATATGACTGTTTTTCAGTGGAATCGCGTCTCGAACCTGTAACCCTCCTGAAGGCGACACTTTACCAACTGGCTACCGCTGCCCATTAGTATTGAGGAATTCTATATACAAAGCACCCATGTTTAAAATGCTGGAGAGAAAATCAAATGGCTTAACGGATGATTGAACTCTGGGGGTTTTCAGCACGTTTCTCATTTCAGCACATGAAATGCATAAACACCAACCGCAGTGGTGTCTCACTCACTTTCTCACATTCTGCTTCACATTATTCCGTGACAAGATAGTGAACACCACAAGTGCTCAGATTTTTATTTTCTGAGTGTCGCACATAAGCGTTTTGAGCTGCATAGTATAGAGAAAAAAAACCTGTACACATTTTGAATACTTTTTTTTTTTTTCGATTAATTGAAATGAATTAAAAGTTGGCACAGAATTAAATTTGTTGTAACACAACAATATATCAAGTTTCATTTATCTAAATAGTTACATTTTTTGGATTATCTAGTTTGCATGCATAAGAAAAATGTACAAACACGTTTTGTTCATAAAATTACAGCGCTCAAAATGCCATATAGTACTAAATCAAAGACGCTCTATAATCTTGAAATTGATTTTTCTCCCTGTATCTTGTACCGTTTTCGAGATATGAACATTAACTCCGTTATTTACCGCTAGACGATGATGTAACCAATCTCAATGTATAGATATTGATCATTTTACAATACCTAGACACCAAGTTTGTGGCAATAATTGTCGCCATTCTCAGTGTGGGTGCAACGACATTTGTAAATGTATTTCATAAAAAGTATTTTGATGTTTAAAATTCAGTGAAATGGAGGAATTCTTGATATCTTTTTCTGTGATCTGACTTTATATTAATAAAGAATGCAAAAATAAAAAATAGGGTTTTTCTTAGAATTTAACAGTCAATGAAATGTAATTCCAAATGCAAGAAAAGTTTTTTTTTTATTTAAACTAATGGTGGTCCTATGTTAGAATGGTGGTTAAAAATGCCGAAGATTATTATTTATTTCTTTCTCATAACTTTTCTTCTAATAATTTACTACTAATAAGAAAAAAAATTAAAATGTTTATTAAATTATTTTTTAACATAAATCTGGTAATTTTTCTGCATACTAATATAAATTTACACTACTTCTAAATGTGTATAGATTCAGTCTCTAGAAAATCAAAGATTATGTGATTGTCTATAAATTAATTACATTAGCCAACGATATGAAATCTTATTCGAAACCAACTTAAAATGGTATGGGCTGCCATCTATGGATTAAATGGAGAATTAAGATAAGATTTTCTTGGATGTGCTGCCATCTTTTGAGCAAAATTATAAGGAAACATCATTCAGAACAAAAATGAAAGAATAAAAGAAAAGGGGAAGGGAAGGTGAGAAAGAAATTATGTAATAGTAGAAAATATTTATGCATACTATATTTGAATTTCATAGTTTTTGCATAAACATTTTTAAAAAAAAAAGTTTTCCTGAAAAAATAACTTGCATTGATTTTTTTTCTTATGACGAAAAAAAATAAAAAATAAATAAATCTTCACATGTATACAAAAAATAAATTATTTATAATTTAATCATATCTAATATATTTTGACCATAAATATATTTTTAAAAAAATATATATATCATGATCACAGCAGACTATTTAAAAGTCTCTTAGATATTGCAGAACATCAGTCTTTTTTAAGTTCTGAAGTTCGTTAATCCTTCATTGTTCAAACATCCATCTAGTGTTGTTTAGATATTTAGATGGGAGAAAGTTTTCAATTCTTTCTCAGATATTTGATCACTGTGAAAAATTACAAGGTGCATCACAAAATATACCTCTTTAAGTTAGATCTCAATAAATGAAGATAAGTATAAAATATACCTTGTTCTACCTACCTTGAAACGATGTTTTTTTGCCTAAAGTTGACTTCAAATTAAATTAGAAAGAAAGAAAATTGAATCTAGGTGAACTAAAAGAAACTACTATAAGATATCCCAGAATTCATTTTATAATTTTTGAGAGAAAAATTTGGCTACTAAAATAATAAAAATATTTTTTTTCCAAATACATTTGCAAATATTTTGAAAAATTCATTGAAATTAAAGAAAAAATTGTGGAAATGAAATTGTTCTGTAAGCTTAGCTTAAGTAAAGATTATTTTTTTTTTAAATTTTTAAGTAATATGTTAATGGTTTTTAATGTAATTATATTCTCGTAAGTTATTGAAAAAAAGCATTGAATTTTTATTGATTTTTAATTATTAAGGATCTCATCCAATCTTTGAGAAACCCTTGCTTTGTGAATAATTACTACTTATAAAGTTATTACCCGATAGTCATGGTAATTCTAGATCCAAAGATTTGATCTTATACGGTATTTTGAATAATTTTTTCATCGTGGTTATCACATTGATTATATTGCAGATGATATAAAAATCTGTAAACATTATCATGTTAAAACCAATATCTTATTTAAATTCCTTACATGAAATGTAGAAACACATTTTTAAAAAATCTGTAAGACAAAATTTAACTATTTCAAATAAAAAAAACGATTTCTTCTTAATATTATGAATAAAAATAATTGCAAGATTTCAATTGCAATGGGTTTCAAATTTAAATTATCGGGAATATAAATCCAGTTACTTAAAGAATATAAATCTTACATCTATCAGATTTCATTCTGAAATAGTCTTCTTTTTACCATTTATTTTATTTCTAGGAAGTCCGAAAGCTCTAACACAGACGACAACCCCGGATTCTTTGATGTACACCCCTAGCAAATATCAACAGTCTATCAATGGAGAAGCTATATGCCAGGTAGAAGACAAAGACAGCTATCAAGAAGAAATACTCATGAAAGAGCTTTTTGTGAGTTCATCAATTGTTTTCTTTCTGTAATTCTTAGCCGAAGTGTTTAGTTTTTGCTTTCCATTTTCTTGCCTTTTGTTGATGATACATATTCCTTTCTTTCTTAGGAAGCTAAAAAGCAAGTCAGCGAAAAGTGCATTCCGGGATACCAGACAGCTAGGCCTTATGGTAAGATAAAATAATATTCTTTAATATGTAAAGATTCGAAGTAACAGCAATTTAAAAAAGTTATAACTTAAATTAAAGAAATCGAGACATATTTGAATTTGGATGATATTCTGTATTGATAGAAAGACGTCTTATCAACAGAGGAAAAGTAAAGTTTCTGAAAACTTAGATCTATTTCAACGGAAATAGCCTTTTTATTATGAAAAATTCTATTCCATGACACTACTCAAAGAAAAAAAAAATACACGCAAGAGTTTTCGTCTAAAATTCGTTATCCGTTCGTGGGATGCTGAGCATCGTCATTTCAAAACATAATCGGCTGCTTCCAAGCAAAAAATTTGCTTGACTTTTAAAGACAAGCAAGAGATGACGCATTAAATAAGTATATTCCGTTAATTTTGTTTTTTGTTTTTAAATAATTCCATCCAAAACATTCTAATTTGCAACAATTTTTTAAAATCTTTTTTGAAATAACTTCGACTTCGTCATGGTTTTATTAGAATCATTTTCAGATCCAGGAATTTTTTATTAAATACTAAAAAAAATCAAGGAAAAATAAATGTTTAAAAACTTTAATGAGCAAATGGTATAAAACTAAAAGTATACGAATATGCATTAAAAATCGTTTGTTAGTATGGCCTTCTACAATAAACAAAACTGTGTTTATTTTGCCTCTGAATATACAGCTGTTACCATCCATTCAATGTATATCAGTTTTTGTTTTTTGAAATTTTATTTTTACAAAGGATATTCGAAAACTTTTTTTCGACACTTAAAACAAATCGCAATAAAAATAGCAATCTCAGAGCAATAAAAAATTTCACGAATAAATGGAAATGTCATCACGATTAAAATTTGATACGTAAATAATAATACGTTTTCGAAGAATATATTTATATAAATAAGGCTTCAAAATTAAATAAATGAATTCTTGTTTGATACTGAATACAATAAATACCCAAAATCGGGGATAAAGGATTTACAGATTATTAGAAATATCATATCTCAAATTTAATATGTTAGTTTTGATTTTTTAGTTTTATTTATTGCGAAATCGTTTGGGAATTTATAAATGAATCCACAAAGGTTCTTTTGGATTTAAATTTGATATCAATAGACATAATTAAAATCATACTATCTCTTTTTTTGTTATTTTTATTTCTTAATTGCTTCTGTGAAAAATCCTGTAAAAAACGAAACAATTACTGATGTTGAAAAAATAAAAAATGAAATGAATAATTTTGTATATAATAATAAATCATCATAGTATAAGAAATGCAGTTAATAATTTAAAGTTAATACTATTATACAAATGTTCATGTATAAAGTTTTTTTTCGTAATAACAAAGTTTTAATAAGAATATACATAATTTCTTATACTATTTTTATACACCTTATTCTGTTTCGTTTTTGACAGCACATAAGGCAAACAAATCGAAACAAATAAAACTTCAAATATTTTACTTAAAAAGAATTTTTGGATGCGACATATCTCGAACCAAAAGTACCAGCTCGAAGTTTCCACTTTTTTTTTTTTTTTTTTTTTTTGTTTGTTTGTTTCTATCGTAAGAACACACGTTTTTTTTTTTTTTTTTTTCAGTTTTAAAGAATAACGTTAAGACAATGACAGAGACATTTATGTTTATTAAAAAAAATGTGTAATATCAACAAAAAAAGTCTTCCTTTGATTCAAATTTTATATTTCTTTTATTTTTATGTCAAGAACATAAAATAATTCGGTTTTATTTTTATTTTACTAAATTGAATATCATAAAAATTATGAATATTATTTCAAAACCGAATTTATTAAAGTTTTATTGATTTACTTTTCGTTTATTTTTTTTTAGATTTGACCCAATCTAGAAAAAAAGACAATTGTCCGGATATACTGAAGAATCGAGGAATGGTACGAATTTTTTATTGAATTTAAAATTTGCTATGAAAACAACTATAATTGTTAAACTATATTGTGCAAAACCTAAAGTGTGTTTAAAAGGCTCAATTTATTCAAAAAAATATTTCATTATTATAATTTCATTAAATTCTTGTTACAAAAACAGAATTTTTCTTGCGGAAACCCAATGTTTTAAATTAATATGATTAATATTTAGCAAATAGTATCAGGATGAAAAATAAAATAAAATATTCTGTTTCTAATTATATGTCTTTACCCTGACAAGTAAGAAAAAGAAGTTAAAGTATAAAACCGAATCGGTGATTTATTTATTTCAATTTTTTTCTATGAATCTTTAAAAGTATTTTTTCAGTATAAAAAATATTAAACAAATATTATACTTTTCTTTAGTTATTGTAAATGCATAAAAAATTGCACCTACAAAAAAACATATTTGAAGACGAAAAAGAGTCGATAAAATGTCATTTTAAAAACATGTTATATCTCCGTTAAGTGATGTTTTTATTTCCCTTTCAAATTAATCTCAACAAGGCTTTGTTTTCCATTTCCATTCACTAAGTTATAATATCAAAGATATTTTCAGTCATTATGCTTATTAGCTTTCAGACCTTCTATTTAAATTTACTTCCTATAGATGCTTCGTATTTTGAAAACTGTTAAATAATTCATGAAAAACATTTTGAAATATGTATTTAGAAATGCAATGTAAGCACAGTTTTGATTTTTCTTAAAATTTGAAAAATTAACCTTCAGTTTCTTAAATTCATCAATTTCTTACTCTTTAATAAATTTCCTATATATTTAGTTTTCATTTTATTTTACGGAGAAATAAAACGATGGAAAAATAAAAGCAGCTCTCTAAATAAGTACTTGTTAAAATATCCAGAAAAACCTGAATGTTGATTTCGATCTTAATTTTAAAGATAAAAGGAAATATTTTCTTTTACTTTAATTAATTTACATAAGTGTCAATTCATACCAATAATAATTTCAGCAAGAATATTAAAAATAATATTGCGTTTAAACAATATTCTGTCATCAAATATTATTTAATTCTGACGAATTGGCAGCTTCCCTCCGATCTCTGACAAACGAATGTATTTGTTTGAGAGAAAAGTATAAAGCAGAGAACTGGTGGTTGAGAAATATCAAGGTTGTAATAAATACAAATCTATTGAACTTGGTACATTTTTCTCTGTTTCTTATGACTAATATATCTTAAATCGTGTGTAATCAAAGAATAAAACGCAGTTCGATCTGATTAATTTTGATTCACGTCCGTCTCCCATCTGATTTCACACAATTTTTAAATTCTTCCAATTCATCAGGTTCAAACTTAATCTATTCATGTGAGAGAATAGTGATAATTTAAAGAATACAATGCATCTTTAAAATATCAGAATGCAGAGATATATGAAAAAAGATTTACTAGAGTGGTAGAACATGTCTGAAATTAATAAGCAAGTTTGACGCATTAATTAATGGTACTATGCATGAGTACCCCTTGGCACCCCGAAGAGAGCGGAAACCTAGGATGAAGACCATCACAATAGTACGGAAGTAGAAACTAATGTTGAGTCCTCCTTCCCGTCGAAGCTATGTCCTCTCTTGGAAGTAGTGGTAATTTGACCCCGCAGCTTTCATTAAGAATATACTTATGGAATATATTTGTTAAGCTTGAAGTACGTATGAACTGCAAAGGAACGAGAATTGTGTTCTAAAAATGTGTGAATTCGCACTTAATCAATTATTCAGTCAATTGACAAATTTTCTATAAAGCATACCTCCTCAACATCTTAGCACCGTATCTCCCTCTGTAAAATTCATATAAATCATATGTAGTTTGATGTAGATGTAAGTGGACTTCATTAAAAAAGGGGAGTATAAAGTATATATGAATACACAGATACAACAATGCACAAAGAAAAATACGGCATATCTAAAATCCAAATGCAGTGAAAATGGAAATTTGATGTTTAAATTAAATGCATGGCGCTGCTTTGTATGTGTATTACAGAAAAAAAAAGGCAGAAATTTTGAGCCGTGAATGCAATGATAATCACAGTTCGATTACTGTGATCCGGCCTCTGGCACATAGAGAAATATGAATGAACGACACTGCTGCAACATAGTTAAGAATTTTGTGGAATCCTAATGGCCATCACCGGACACGCTGCAACCTGTCCTGTAGGAGGCATGTTCTTCATCGGTAGAGGGTAGCCATCAAACATCACTTTTATGTGCACCAGCCAGGGGAGCAAGAAGCAACACCCGTACCAGAAGCTTCGCAACCTCATATTTGAGACGCCGCACCGTGGGGGAGGGGGAGGGGGAGGGCTGAATGCAATAATAAGGATAAAAACCGTTATACGTAAGCCACTATAACCAAACGATCGAATTATACATTCTGTGTAAAATGTTAGATAAATTAGAAACCTTGTACTGTGTTTTCTCATAGATAGGAGAATTGGTTATTCGTATCCGGGCAGCTTTTCATGAAAGAATAACGATATGAAACTAGAGACTCCTCTACAGAAACTTCTTTTCCTTTTGTCTAATTTGAAAATTATTTTTAAAGAATTGTCTACTTTTTTATGAAGGCACAGAATCAGATTTTTATTTTCAATGTTTAATTTGATGGCTGTAAGTAAACAATCATCATACTGACCACGCCACTACTTTATCTTGGAAACATTTAAAGGCTGTTTTTAGCCTTGTTATCAAATTTTATCAACAGTGGAAATGTTCTTCATATTAAAATAGAATTCATTCTTAGAAGTCACAAATTTTATAAACATGATTATTTTAAAGAAATACTACACGAGAGTCGCATATAGTTGCAGTCCACTGCTAAAAATTAACCTTTTTACCAAAATGAAATCTCTACTCATTCCATTTCAGATTGTATTTTCAAATGTATGATTTGTTGTTGAATTCATTTTAAGTCATCTGAAACGTTGTCTCTTAAATGCTAATTTCAAATCAATTGCTTTATATTTTGAACATCATCATGGGACATATTCAGGAGGAAGAGGGGGTCGAACAAAAAAAACAAAAAAAGAGTCAAAAATTTAGTTTTTAACCCGAAATGAATAAACAAAAAAAATGCACTTGATTATGTTATTTTAACAATACTAGCCACCTTTGGCGACCAGTTTTTTCACCAAGATTATTGAGTTTTTAAGTGTTGATTATTAATATGGAATGCATTTCTTTAAAGAAAAACATTTCACCTCGTAATTTGATATGACTTAAACATTAAATCAATTGAAGTAGTTTACTGCAAATTACAAAGTGTATATATTACGAAATGAAAATACTACTACGGATTTCATGATTGGCGAAAGCACGTGTCTGAATGTTTTGATGGAGAATTTGAAGCCTATTTCTCGCTTTCTTTTACACCTTCTTTCCTTTAACCGAATGCCCACTTTAGTGACATGGCGAAATATCTCTATGACACATCTAATAATAATATGCAGCTTCAATAATTATTTAAGCGAAGCGTTTGATTCAGTACAGCTTCAAAAATATTCAGCGAAAGAAACTGTCTGAAATTCGTATGATGTTTTTTGTTTATATTTGACTGTTGCCATTCGACAATTAGTAATAAGCTCAATTTCTGTGCCATGAGCGATTCATTGCAGTGTTTTATATACTATATATAGATTTTCCCCCCTTCTTTAGGACCACGTGAGCTTACAATCAGTTCCTCTGAGCACCACATTGTCTTCGAGTGACGTCATCACGACCCTCTCTGACGACTCCAGGTACTCCCGGAGGGTCCTGCTGCCGGATGATCCGGCATCTCTGTGCCACACAAGACAGACAGACAGCCCACCCGGAAGCTGCGTGCTGGGAAGCGTCGGAAGCCATCTGGTGTGATAAACCGTAATTATCTGCGGAGCCTTTTTCTTACGTCAGACATTGAAGAACACGAGAAACCTAACACCTAATCGCAGAAGATACAAGAATGAGTTTCATCGATAGAAGAGTGATTTTAATATCGTCATTTTTTTAAGTGCCCTTTGTACTTTTCTGTTGTTGTACTTAAAATTTGTTTTGATCCCTAATCATCAAATATTAATTATTTTACACGTTTCAAAAGCAAAGAAGCAACTGATTTTTCTTGGGCTTTCTTTTTTGTAAAAGCGGATAAGTTTTTTTATATCTAATTCAGGAAAAAACTTTTCGAAATTATTTCACTGTTAAAGTTAATTATATGATGCACAGTAATAATCAATTTTGCCATAAATAAACGACTTGCAACCTTCCTTAAAGCTAATCAAACTTTTCTCAGTAAAATGTAAGTTTAGTATACAATTTTTTTAAATTAAATCTTTTAATAAAAGATTATGCGAGCGTTTTAATTCTTTTAAAAAGCTGAAAGTTCTCTGTTTCTAAGCTATTATAAAAAGTAAACATACTGAGAAAATATTTTATTAAAAACTGTAATTTATAATAATTGTCATCATTTATATCTCTTGAGACTTTTTACTAATTTACAGTTAATTATTAAACAACAGACATTACAAACAATTAACTACAAACTATTTTTAAATCGATAAGAAATAGAAAATCATCATCATATATTGATACATAAAAATGAATAAGTATTAAACAAAACCATTAAAATTAAAACTAGAAATGAATAATAATAAAAATATTACTTTCACTTTAAAATATTTTCAATAAAAACAACTGGGACTTGTCGAAAATATTTCATAAAAAAAAGATTTCCAAATGCTACTTTTTCATCCATAATCAAATTTAATATTTAATTTCATAAATAGTTTTAATGCTCATTTGGTATAATAAAATGTTACCTCAAAATTACATTATATTAAACAATTAAGTTATCCTTTTTATGAAGATTTTATAAATTAAAATAATAATGTGAATGTAATGTATAAAATAATAATTAATAAAGACACAATTAATATTAAAATATATCAAAAGTTTTTATTTAGACTCATTTGTTTTTCGAATTTTCCATTGTTTACTAAAAATTTAACTAAAGAATCTATAAAAAAATTCAGTTCTGTAGTTCATAAGAATATATCATTTTAAAAAAAATCGTCTGTTCTGACTGAAATGAATTTCAGTCTGCTTTTTCTTCTCAAAACTACAATATATCAAAAATATAATCATTTTGCGCATTAAAAAATTAATTAAAATACAAGCCACTGTTCTAAGTTTAAAATATTTTATGTTCTAAATTGATTGCTTTCATATCAAAATTGTTATATAAAAACAATTATAACAGAAAATTTTAGGTAATTTTAATCTCAATAAATTAAAAGGCATTTTTCAATATTTAGTATAACGAATGTAGACAACTTAAAGAACGACAAAAGCGTGAGAATAAACATAGGTACTGAAGTCGTAAACATTCAGGTATATGATTGTACATTTTACTGTGTACATATGCATGTCGTTTCGAATACAACATTTTCTCAATATTTCGTCTTCTATTGTCATGTAAAATATCACGCTGTGTAATAAAGGTCATTCTCATTTCTTTCAAAATAAATGATTGCATATTAAAAATATGAAGGAACATATATCATACATATTCATGTCATACATGCTATATGCTGTCAAGTTTTATTTGTGTATTAAATAACATTTAGATTTATTATTTTTTGGAGAAATTCCCATATCTGTTATTTTGTTTTTCTCCCATTTGTATCTCAATTCGAAATGGTATCTAGTTCCCGAATTAAAATCATAGCAATTTGTAATTGTGAGCTTAACTCACTGATGTATGAGAATTTTGTATAAAAGAGTCTTTACTATGAGGAACCAAAGATGAAAATTTTGTTAGTTGTGAAATATGTAATAAAGTATTGCGTTTTGGCATAAAAAATTGTTAATCCTTTGTTTCTTTGTTCATTTTGGAATATACTATAAAGTTACACTCAAATGTAAAACACATTAAATTATTCTTAATTATTATTCTTTATATTATTCTTAAAAACAAAAGTGTTTGATTAATAAAGATATTAGCTCATATGATATAGCAGTCACGTGATTAATTTAACTGCGTATGTTATTCAAAATTTAAAATAATTTTATAAAAAAATCGTTTGGTCTTTTTTTTTCGGTTTTTCCTAAATACGCAGGATGTTCGCTCTATTTGTGGTCGAAAAACTAGTATCAAATCGTTAGAGAGTAGCAGTGGGAAAAATATTTTTATTGACGCAAAGATGTTTCAAATAGCTTCAAATAAAAAATGCACAATCGATTATTAAGATGTCCAAATTTTTATAAAGTACATTGGTGTTATCGGTTAGATTTAGTAAAATATTTTTGACCCATTAACATTTTAAATAAAAAGAAAAGCTCCACTCTTCTGCCCCAAAAAACTGACCAAATTATGAAAGTTTAGTTTTATTATTTTAAATCAATTAGTATACACTTAAAAAAAAGAATCTATTGTTTGAAGAGGCAGATCTTTCTTGAGGCAGCTATGGTCTATAATCGTCCATAACAATAACTTTTAATACATAATAATTCGATCAGAGGGGCAAATCAAAAATAATTTAGAACAACGTTTTGATTTTTTTCACTTAAAATGCATCAATATCTAAGTTAAATTTAATGTGTCTTTACTTAGTGTTAATTAATATTTTAATTGATTATTTCACTTCGTGCGTAAACACAAACTCTTGGCCAAGAGAAGTTTATTAGTTAAAAATTAATGAAAGCAATAGAAGTCCATTCCATCTCTCACATTTGACAGAAAATATTACACATGAATTTTAAAAATTAGAAATTGATGTAACAAGTGGTTTTTCTGTGCAGACTTTTTATTATTATATTTCCCACGTCTACAGAATAGTTTAAAAATGCTTACACAGAGGCATTGTTAAACATATGCATAAACCATAAACAATGCATACGAACAATCTGATAAAACAATTAAATAATTAAAATAAATTAGCTTCACTAATAAAGACCAAATAAGAATATGGCAGCTTTGGGAACTACAATTTGAAATATCTTAGATTTTAGAAATAGTGAGTGTTCTTTAGTGATTTTAGGGATAGTGAGTAAATACAGATTTAGATTAGTTAGTGTTCCATTTTATTTTTAATCAAATTCGCAATCTTCCATAATTGCAAAATAAGTTTTGCAGACGATAATTGTTTTACTGGCTATTGTTCTATTGTCAAAAGCAAATAATTCTCACACCTTTCATCATTTCCAGGAAAACTCAGTAAAAAAAAAGAAGTATTAAAATAAACTGCAATATAATCTAAAACTCGTTTCGAAACTTGCAGCAGTCGAACACTCCAGATTATTTTTGTTTGATAAAATAACAGTAAAAAAAGATTCCACCCGAAGTTTGTTCCGATACTTTTTTTTACTTCTCTTAATTTATGTTCTCTTAGTAACATCGCATCAAGCTTTCGGTTTTTTTCCCCTGAAATTTACACCTGCGTTAGAAAATAAAACAAAAGAAGCCAAATTACCAGACGATACATCATTCGCTGCACTTTGTACAGAAATACAGAATGGCCTTGAAGCAATGTGAGCCAATAGCTTGATGAATCTCAACAGCAATGAATTTGATTTGTTTATTTTGATATGTACGTAAGTCATTCTTCCGTTATCTTACGTTAGCAAATCAACTAATCCGCATTAGTGAGTGTTCTCTTGACAGCATGGCAAGAACCGACAAGAAGCAACAAGATGAATCCTCTAGAAAAAGGTAAAACTCTGCTTAATATAATTTTTAATGTAATAGATTTATGTAAAACAAGTCTAAAGAATTTGCTATTGAAAAGGCGCATAAGGGAGAAGAAGTTTCTGGGTACATGAGAAAGGAACTACTTGCTCTTGATAAAATTTCCCGAGTATGTTTTTAGAAGCAATTATGCGAGTTCCAGCTTGGCTTTTAACAGCTCTGAAGAAGAAAAAAATGACGTCATCAATGTGAAAAAATTTTTGTGTTTGAACCAATGATTGGATATTCGCTGGACCTATAATTAGATATTCGCAGGAAAATGACATCCTTTTTTTCCTCTGTGAGAACATTTTTAAAATGTCACTGTCTTTTTTTTTAAATGAGTATCACGATAATTCTTAAAAGATATGAACTAGCTTAAATTGTTAAGTTGTGTTATTGTCCTTTTTTTAACAAAAAGCTTGGACTATTTAGGGACAGACCTCGAGATTTTGAACCACTGTCAGATAACAAGTTATTTTGAGCCCTTTTTTTTATTCAAACTTCCACATCACGCCATCGGGAGGACATATGGCCCTCAAGGATTCAATGTGCACTAGATGCGGTTACATGGTGGTTCTTCAATAGAAACGATTTTCGGACCTAGGAATACTTCTGTCCCAAAGCCGAGACTTTACCATCTTGCTGTGAGGACGGTTAAATTCTCAAAAATATCATTTGTGAGGATTTGATTTTCTTGGTCAACTTGTACTATGCATTGAATATATGTTTTCGTAGAATATGCGTTTGTACGTGGAAAATGGTATGCATAATTGATATTATTATGCAATATCAGTTATGTATTCAAACAGTTCGCCAAATGGTACCCGTCCCTAGAACTGTACCCAGTTTGATGTCCGTCTAACATCTTACTGGTGGAATGCTCTAAAATTAATGATTTTAAATTCCGGAATACATCTTATGGAAAAGTGAAATGTTGTTGGAGCTTCTTGAGGTGAAAGAAGGAGAAGAGGGCGTTGTTCTCGGTCAATATCAATGTAATGAAATCATCATTCAATTTATACATAACAAGATTTCTATTACTATATGCTGTAAGACTGGTCATCTGAAACAAGCTACTGTATTACGCAAAGTAATATCGTACTGATTAGGGATGGGTAAGGCGCATATAAATATTTTTCTATCTATGCAATTCCGCAGAACGAAAATAAAAATTTGATATGTTTTCCATATAATAATTTTCATCCATTTTTTTTTCTCGAATAATGAAATATGAAGTTTTTGAATCAATTATTATGGCAGAACGCATTTTCTGCGTAGAAGATAAATTTTCCGACGAACAATTTTTGTTCCCTAAAAGTTGAATTCCCAACACTAAAAAAACCCGCCAATATTGATCTTAAATTTTTCTTAGGTTTTCCTAGTAAAAAGTATATAATAAATACATTAATAAATTGAAAATATATTGATGTATTAGTAACATATTTACAATTTAATAATGATTGCAATTTTAATTCACATTAACATAATAACTTATATTAATAATAATTTAATTAACAAAATGAATGTTCAATATTTTGAACTTTATTGATTATGTGCATTAATGAATTTAAGATTTTTCTGATTTATTGTTTTTTATTTATTTTTAGCCTAATTAAATTATCTTAGCTTTCCGCGATTCATTTAATAATATTTGAAACTTACTTATTTAAATTCTTTGTCTCGGATTAACAGCGATTTATTAAAATGCAAAAATCCGATTTTTCAACTTTGCAAATTTTCAACTTACTCTCCGTCCTCATACAATATGATATCTGTCTGTCTAATCTAGTGGCATGTTTCAGATAGCCAATCCAACAACTGTAAAAGCAATAAAAATATTTATTCGTATTTATATCATAGATATTTATATTTTTCATGACAATTCGATTGGATTAATGACTTGTTAGACTGTAAAAAAAGGTGTGTACTTTTTTATATTATTTTATTAGATCGGTAGACAGTTAAAGAATTTATGCTTTAAAGATAGTATGAATTGAATTTTTTTTCAGGGGGGGGGGATCACATTGGAAATGATAGTGTTCAATATTTATCGGTAATTCCCCTTTTCTTACTTTCCGAAATTTATAGATTTTTTTTTTCTAAATTTTTCAATTTTTTTTCACTCGTTTTTTAAAAACTTTATTTGGATAAACTTAAATTTTTTTTTTAAATCGCCAAAGAATTTTTTTTCGAATGATAACTTGCCAAATGTAGTAAATTTAGCCAGTTTCAGTTACAACAATAAAAAACGGAAATTAAAAGTTTCTTTAACAAAACTTAACTTTTTTTGGGTGGATCCTAGCACAGCCCACCTCTTGGCGTCTTTTTGTATTCCCGCCAAACGAGTGTCGATAACGTCGCTAATGTGGCAATCTAGACGGATTTATTTATTTATTTATATGTTATTTCATTTTTTATTATTTTTATTTTATTTTTTATTATATTTTTTTTATTTATTTATTTCAGTGGGTTATTTATAGGAAGATTATATATTGTAATGGTTCTCGTGGCACAACTTTGGGAAAATTTCTGCAGATGTTCCCCCCTTATCATGTTAACCATGGGCACGCGTATAATAATTTGCTCATGTTATCTTCTTGACTAGATAACTAGAGTAGTTATTTGCATTTTAACCGGTTTGGATTATGTTAGGAGAAATGTAAAAAACTAGGAAATGTTTGTAGATAGACCATCTATCTCAAAGGGGATGGAAATGGTGAGAGTTGAAATTTTCATTTCGCTATAACTTCCTTAATATTAAAAATAGAAAAATAAATAAATAAACCGAATCAGCGTTCTCATTAAGAGCAGTTTTCGTATTTAAAGTCTTTGATAGCTACAATGGCTCAGAAGTTAGAGGCTAAGCAGGGATTTTCAAGCCCTAATTTTGACATGCAGTCACTGATTACAGGTCTGATTAATCATTAGGGATTCACTTAAAATTTGTCAGGTTTTATTTCAAGTGTTAATAGACTGCTTCTTTAAATATGACTAAATACTTTTGGAAAGATTTAATTCTTGCTTTGCTACACAAAGAAAATCATAAAACTGACCATAATAATAATCAACTAATTTACTAATTGCATATGAGTTATCTTACAAAAGCAAAAATAGGTTGCTGCTCAAATTTTGAATTACATTTTGCAATGTTCATTACATAAAGAATAATTTTCTTTATGAACTTTTGAATATTTTGTGTAATAAATATGTCATTCTTTAAATGCATTCGTTAATCCGGATCTTTTTGTTAATTTGGCGGTCCTTTAAGAAGATGTCTGCCGCGTTGCTGAGAGTATACTATATTAAAAAAGACAACCATTACAGATTTTACCCAAGTAAGGGTACTTGTACTAAACGCATAAGAGCGATTTCTATCCAAATATATCATGCAAGTTTTATTGACCATGTTCGCTAACACATGCGGTTAATACATAAATACCAAGATATTATTTTTTAAAACTGAAGATTTAAAAAATTTGAACTGCAATTAATAGTAATAATTAAAATACTCAAAACCGCAACAGAGAAGATCTTAATTCAAACATTAATTAAGAAAAGCAGACGATTTTTTTCCTACAATATAATTGAAAATTCAAACTATAAATTCGTACTTTATATCATAAAAACGGTATTTACTGCATTTAACTGAAAAAAGAATGGCGGATGATAATTAAATTCTTCAATTATTTTTTAATGCAAAGATAAATTTTTAGTTTTTCCCAAATGATGCAAAGATTTTGATTTGCTTAAAAACTTCAAAGCTTTTCTGTAATATAAACTTTGTAACAAACTTATATTTGGTTATTATTTTTGTAATACGTTGCCTAAATATCCCTTATTTTGCAATAAATACCGAATTGCGCGATAACAATAAATTTATTATCTGTAGTTATTTCAAAGTTTAATATTTCATTGTTTTTGTCCAAGAATTGAAAGGTATCTGAAAACAGTAACTTAGATGAAGAGAACCTTTGCCTTCCAGGTTGCCGATATTTTTTTTTTTTTTTTTTTGCTATTTAAGATGGCGATTGTTTGGTCAACTTGACATGAGCCTTGCGATTTTGTAACGAATTTTGAACGATTCTATCTGGAAACATATACTACATTTAACTTAATCTTGAAGATTTATATTAGAAGTTTTGAGAATCATATTTCAGGTTATTTTATTTTTATTAAATTCCCTGAATTCATGAATTAAACGTTAAGGGTAGTTAAAATACATACAAAGAAGCCTTTTTTTAAATATTGCAATAAAGAGTCGTAGATGAAAAGTATAGCTAGGGGGAAAAAAGAAACACTGAGGAAATAAAAATAAACCTTTATGAAATGTAATATTTTTAGAGCAGACGATATACAAGTTTAATAACATAGCTTAAATAAAGATAAATTTTTAGGAAGAAAAATATTGAATAATTAAGGAGTTTTATTAACTTTGTATTATCAAATCGTCTGCAAAGCAATTTTATTGAGTTTATACGGCATTACGCATTATTCAAATGATTCTTTGCTGTTAAAGAATATTTTTACATAATAGAATTCTGAGTGAAAGATTTATCTACTTTATGTACGGGACTACCTACGAATTATAACAGAAGAGAGGCATTAAGTTGTACCATAAATGCTTTCCCAATAGGATAAATCGAATCACAAAAGCTTTCCTTTCCGCTTTTACTCCGCCTAGAAACTGTCATTTCCTAGCATTTCCTGTCAAGAAATCTGATGTGGGCCGCTCTGTATTCAGTATTTCATGTTTTACTCCATACACTTTTCATTTCCGACATCATATTACTATACAAAAATTGTTTCTTTTTATGTGTTTTACGTACCTCTAAGTTTAACTCTTAAATGCAGGGACACCTGTATCTATTATTACAAGGCACAATATATTGGTTCAAGAAATTAAATACGTTTTTACGAAGGCATGCATTAAAGGAACCGATTACGTGTTAAGAAAAGAAATGACGTCTAAGGAATATCTTTAGTTTGAACATGTTACATGATGAAGCAACAACTTTTCAATGTTTTGATGAAATTGATTGATAATTTGTTAAGTATAATTTTAAATGATGAAAAGCTGTTAGAATAAATAAAAAACGACCTTCAAGTGTTTAGTGTTTTTAGACATGAATTGGAAATATTGATGCTAGAGAATGGGTTGGTGTATTTAAACTAAAACCTGCGAGAATGGTCTCCTTTAAATTTTCTCGGATACTCTTTAATAAAGGTGTTGTCCTAGAGCATGCCATGCATAGCACTGCCGTACAAAAGTTACGAAATATTAATATTTGACGTGAATTTAGTATTTTTACTGAATCTATCGTGTTATCCTTGGCGAGTTATTTCGAGATCAATCCCTGGCGTGCAGTTAATAGTATCCGAAAATCGAATTTGTATTTTAAATGGGGTTTTCCATCTGATTGAAACAAAAATTGGACCCAAAACTACGTTATAGTCACAAAATCCCATACCAAATTTGATGTATTTAAATAATTTCGTTTTTGAGTTATCGTGGTTAAATGTTTCTAAAATACAGACTGATACACAATCAACCCTTGGTTGAATTGGCTTAAACTTTTATAGATATCAGCACTATAGATGTTAAATCTATGAACAGAATATCGTTCATCTAGCTCTCCGCGTTTTGTAGTTAACGCATTAACTTATATTCGAAGAGCCAGACAGACGGATTTCCCCCGTACGGATTTTGCTTAAAATTTGATAGAAATCTACAAATTCGATATTAAGACCACATACCAAATTTCATCCATCTATCTCAAAGCGTTTTCTGAGTTATCTTTATCACAGACAGACGGACATTTTCAAAAAAATGTGTTTTTCGAATTTGGGATTATCTAAAACGCAGAGATTTGTCAAAATCTCGTGTTCGAATTTTTTGATGGTTATTATACTTTTTCTATACCACGTCAAATAAATTACACATTTTTGACAAAAATAGTTAACTCTATTTTCTTTCATGGACTTATTTTTAAAATTTCATTTAATTATTTGGGTAATATTATGATAAAAAACATCTTTGATCTTCATCATTTTTTTCATATCTTTATAATTTTTCTAATGGATAGTCTGTGTACTGTGCGGACCTAAAATATTATTAATATTTTGTGAACAAAAAATTTTGATATCAAAAATTTCTATGAAATTTCATTGGTCAAGATTTTACGAAAAAAAAATTTATTAAATCTTCCATTCGTGATATCTTACCGAAATTCCTTACTTACCACGAACCTTTATCATCCTAGTTTTAATTTCTCTTTAATATCTGTTAATATGGACACTTTAACAGACATTTTAAGTTCTTATGGAGTTATGGAGGATAAAGTGAAAAGCTATTATCTTGATCAAACCGAAGTTTCATTATTAGCTGAGAAAGAAAATGTAAATATAGCAATTCCCAGAATTGTTTTCCTTCTTAAACAACTTAAATTCTGAGTAAAGTTAAGTAAATAAAATGCTGAGTAGTATATTAAAAGGATGTAGTGAGTAATTATTTTCAATATTCCATTCTTTTTTTTTTCTTTCTTTTTTTTGGTGAATGAAATTGTTTGAATATAGGAATATTACAGAATCATTAAAAATGTTGCTCAATACTCAAATATTTCATAGTTTTTCCCTAGATTATTCTCTTTTCTTCACTAATGAAATTGTTTTGAAATATGAATGTATGTATGAATTACTAGAAATGACGTCGAATTTTTACTTCATGATAGTTCTCAGAATTTTTGAAATGGTGTCAAAAATCATTACTGCGACTTGGAAATACGCTGCCATTAATTACCGTAATTTTTTGCAAAAAGACAATATTCTCTAACTTGCTATTGATTGCATTTTGAGATGCACAAACAAAAAAAATTAATGGTTAGTTTATTTTTTAAGGTATGCCTTTTTATGTGTATTTTCAGCAAAATTTGAAGTCTTGGCATCTATATATTAAAAATAATTGTGGGAAAACCAGAGGAAGCGGTCTCCTCACGATTTTCTAACATACTCTTTCTGATACACTTGTCATGTCAGAAAACGTCTTACTGACATTGGCGTTCAATAGTTAACGAAATATTAACTTTGAAGCGAATTTAGCATTTTTATTGAATCTATCTTGTGATGCTTGGCGAATAATTTGGCGATTAAATTGGATTAATCATTTTGAAGTTCAGTGAGTAATTATAAAATATATTGATTTTAAATCTTTAACTTTCTATTTCTGCGTTCGTTTTACTATTTTTTATAACTTACTTCCTTGATATTTTATTTTTTGATTAAATTTTCTGATACTTTACAAACTACATCATTTTCCACTCACATAGTAATCTGCATTTCAAATTCAAATTCGTTTGCGTGTTATCGAAATTTTAATTTCGACGTTCAGTTAATTAATTCGATATATAATTTTATTGCTATACTTGCTGAGCTACAACAAATTTTGAAATCTACAGCAAAATGAACTGATTTTTATTATTGAGGTCATCCATCGGTTCATGCAATCGCAGGAGAGTATAAAATAAAAAATAAAAAAAAAAAAATAAATAAAAAAAAAACGCGAGGAATCGGAGATAATGAACTTGTTTCTAAGAAGAGGGAAGTTGGGAGTTAATTTTGTTTGACTGTAGTAGGAATTCTGGTAACTTCTGCTGTTCTCGAATTCAGTAAGAGATCGTCTATGAGAGCTGTATCGTCGACAGCAAATTCTTTGACCTCCTGTTTGGTAGATTTATTTCACTTTTTTAAATTCTTTTAAAACCTTTACATGTAAGCTTTTAATTTTGAGAATTTTCTTTTAAATTTCCGATTTCATTATTTTACTTATTTTGAAGTTAAGGTTTATTTTTTATTATAAATGTTTTCAATCATATTTTTAAAATTATTTCGATTAACATTTAACTTTTCATGATTTTTACGTTTTTCCCTTTAGGAACAAATGTTATGAGTGAAATATTATGTTTCCTTTTTTGAATTTATTATAATGGCTAGAAAGAAATCTTAGAAATTATTTTTATTAAATTATTAAAATTATTAAATTAGTATTTTTTTTAAATTTTAATTTGAAAAATAGTACCTCTAAATAATTTATAGAATTATACGTAAAATAACGAAAAACAGACATTATTTAATCATAACTTCATGATAAACTGATTCGTTTTTCTACGAAATTTATTATGAAGCATTTTATTGCATTTTTTTATCATAATACTCTAAAATCTGGAAATAAGAAACAGTTATAAATTATATAGAAATAATCATGTAATTGGATACGAAAAAATTTTAACAGATTTTTTTTTTAACTCAGTGAAATTAAACATTGATCTCCTTGCAATAATTAATTTTGTTTTGAATTCAGTGAATAAAATTCAGTTATAGAAAAAAAAATGCATGAACTGTAGGATATTATGACACACAGAGACTGTTTTCTTACTTTTGGCCAATATTTCGATCCTAGATTTTTTTAAATTTGATATTTACCCACTTTTATTGCAAAAATATTGCGAATGGATTTATCTGAATTGATATCTTTTGATGATAGTATAAATAACAGTTCAATTCAGTTTTAAATAGTATTCAACCACAAAAGAAAGGGATTTTTTCTTAATATTATAAAATAAAATCAATTTTCTTTTTTACATCGTACTACAGCAAAGAATAAAGACATAAATTTATTTTTCTTAATCGAATAAAATTAGAATTTTTATTTGTTTCTTGATTATTATGGATGGAAAACAATATTCGCAAAAATAATTACTTTCAATTTACACATTTACTCATAAAAGACAATGTTATTCCTATGAATTATTTTCATTAACAAATCACAGCAGTGAATTGTCATAAAAAAGTTACTTAAAAATTGAATATCGCTCGGCAAATGTTAGATTTCAGATTTAAAATTATCTGATATTAAAAATCTCAACGAATAATAAAGGTGTGTGTGCGTGTGTATGTGTGAGTTTTTTGCGATAACTCACGAAATTACTACTGCACAAAATTGATTTTTACTCCATATAAAATTCGAAACTTGTCTTCTTAATAATACTAATTTAATTATCGAACAAATTTTTTATGAAGTTTAATATTTCTAAATTTTTTTTTTTTTTTTTTTTTTTGCATAACTGTTAACAATAGATTTCACTGTTGAACTGAAGTCCAATTCATTTGAAACTGATAAATCAATATACAAATTTCTTCAATTGTTGCAAGCTAAGGAATAATTAGTCTTTTTAAAATTTATTTATTCAATGAGAAATAAGAGAGTGAATTTACATTGTTTTTAAAGTTAAAAGATAGATTATTTTGAAAGTTACGATTTTAATTATGGGACTTGATTCCATTAAGATTGATTTATATACATGTACAGAACAGATACAAGACAATAAAAAGGATAAGTATAAAATGTTTTAAGATTTAACTGGTAATAACACGGTAATTAATCGGCACTTTTCTCTGGCGAACCATGTTTTGAATAATAAGAGCGTCATGCAAACGATTTTTTATAAAGCAGTAACCGTAATGATTTTATTTTTGAAGGGTTAGAAAATGAAGGTTTTTATTTTTACAACTGCATTAAAAACATATTTTTCCTCTCGTTTTATTACGTATTCTTGGAATTCCATATATATTTACTAAATTCATGCCTTCAATTTAAAAGGCATTGATCTCGTTCGTTTAAAAATTGTAATTTTTTGTTATTTAATTCATCATATTCTGCTTATAAAAGTAAGCGCTTTCAGTTTTCAATGGAATGAAAAAAAATTATTTTTTCTACGTTCATTTTTCCCAACTGAATAGCTCTGTGGATCATAAATTGTTATGAATGCATTTGCTTAGAAATATTATGCTGCTGCCATTGGTGATAATCTATAATAAGCTTGTTTAACTTCGAACTAGAGTGAATATTTACATCTGGTTCTAAGATTCTGAATTTATCTCTGTGAAGCCAACTGTGTAAACAAGGTTTCTTATCTGCAATCTCTAACGGTTTATTGCATGAAATAAGATACCACTTATACCTCCTTACTCATCATTTTGATCACCAAATCTTTATCGGGAAAGATGTTCTTTAATTGTGCTTATTTTGTTCAGACTTTTCATATCATAGATCGAAACATTTAAATATTCTTGTATGGATTTTTAACGCTTCAGTGACAGTAGCGTTTGTAAAACCGTTTAATTTTTCTCAAAATTAAATTTACTTTTTGTAAAAAAGAAAAATATATTTAAATTTGGTGAAGAAAAATTCAGAATTTCAATTTTTTCAATGCAAACCTGCTAATATATTTATATAAAAAAAAGAAATGAAAAATTAAATGGATATTTAGAGCTTCTAGTCTAAAATGTAGCAGGTTAATGTTTTAGGCTTGATTCGTGTCTCTTCGTTTTATTTTTAATTTCTTTAACTGTGATAACGAACACATAAAAAAATTTATTTATTATCATCGCGCTTTTTTTTAATATAATTCCAGTAATTAAAACAATAAAAAGCAATATAAAATAAACGCAAAACTAAAAAAAAATTGCTAGAAGCTATAGAAAAAATTGTACTAAAATAAATTTGGCTTCACAGCGTATACTTTGAATTTTAAAATAGTGTAAAAATAATTTTTGTCCATGATATGTCTGAAGATATTAAGTGTAAAATGTTAACTTTTTTATTAATTTTCAGTTTGAAATCTTGTTAAAATTATAAAAATGCTCTTTCTTTTTTATCACCTTTTACCCAAGAAATAACTAAGTACCAATTTTGGTTGCTAGATATTCAGTGATATGCGGAACATTTTGAACGATTTTTAGATTATCTATTACGCAATTTACAGATAGAATGCCAACTTATTGACAATATCATATTAATAAAAATACTAATTAATTTTTACATAAAAACATTTGTCCTTGAATATCTTAATGTTAATGTGCTCTGGGGCGCTATCCGCAAGAAAAACTGTCTCTTATTTATGTATAACATAACAAATTTATAATATTAAAAATCTTTTCAACATTATTTATAATATTAAACATAAAGAATGCTAAGCAGTATTTTAACATTATGATACATTTTCTTAAAAAAGATGGTAAAATTTACTAAGCAACGATTTATTAATCAGTTTTTTAAATACTTATTGTGGGACTTAATTGTTATTTTCTTAGCATTTTAATTGTAATTTTAAAATAATATATTCTTTTTTGATTTCTTCAAATTTTATTTGCATTCATGTGCTTTTGTTTCAAGAAAAAAGTTCTAAATATCATGTTTTCGTGTAGAATAGTTAGATCATAATGGTAAATTAGCGCATAACTTTTTAAAGAATAACGACAAAAAATAGCAGATATATTGCGGATTTCAATTAGGAAAGTAGAATAGTAGCCATTCTGTATTTGAGTAATGATTAACTACAAACTGTTTAACATTTGAAGCTTATATTAAAGACAATAAGCGTCGATTCTTTAAAGACTCTTCTAAAAATCACAAACGAAAATAAAGCCAGAAAAAAAATAGAACCTAGAAACTCGAAATCGGCCAAATTTCCCATATTTGGCCTTAAAAACCACCGATTAACTACAACAGTGTGTGTGAGTGTGTGTGTGTGTGTGTGTGTGTGTGTGTGTGTGTGTGTGTGTGTGTGTGTGTGTGTGTGTGTGTGTGTGCGTGCGTGCGTGCGTGCAAACTTTGCAATTTTATTTTTCTATTATGTAAAATGCACTTTAAAGAATGCTAGTTAAGATCGGTATTTTTTTCTTCTTGAGTTACTGAAGTAGTTATTTATGAAGAATGGCTTTTGAAATCAAAGCACAAGGCCACAGAGTTTATAGATAGAAACATGTTTTTACTTAACATCCATTTAAAATAAAATAATTTTCTCTGCAAAGAATTTCAGTAGAATCCTGACGAACAGTACCTAAATTAGTGAAGAACAAAATGAAATTCATTGCGATAACGCTAACAACTTCATTCGAAGAAATTCCTGCCTCTTTCAAATACTACAAGAAAGAATTATAAAAAATATATTTATAATATTACTCAATTTCCTTAAAAATTTACCAATCTTTGTAGTAAATTTATTTCATATCGCTCATTATTAATAAATATTTCAGTTGCCTCTTTTGTTTCGATATTTTATGTACTACAAGAGCACGCAAAAACAAAAACAAATTGAATTTTCAGTCAGTTCATTTCATTGGCCTGCTCTTCTAAAACCGCGGTGTCGTAATTTAGCTCCTCCACAACTTCGCTTGATAATTCCCCTCTTCGCTACGGTGTGGGTAGACCAAAATCATCGAGACATTTTCCAGGTACGGAAATCATTTTATCCCCAATCAATACCAAATTTCCATTAATGATTAGGTCATTGTGAGTGCCATAAAGCCTATGTACAATATCTTCTGATAAAGCGTCCTTGTATTTATCCCACAGCTGGAGGGGGTTTAATTGTCCGCAAGTGCTCACTAAAACTGCAACTTCTAGTTACTTTCATAGTCCGAGCTTTATTACTCCTCTTCGAAAGATTAGATTTGCGTTTTAATGGCCATTTCGAAAAATTATAAAATAAAAAAATTAAAACTTATCTAAAAAACGATCTACTTAAAACTATAAGCATATACGAAAAATATATAACTAATATAAATACAATTTAATTACAAAAGCACGACTAAACTAAAAATAATTTATTTACATTATGTGCCTGAAATAAAACAAAACAGCAAATAAGGCCGTATTTCTTTAAAATCAAGTCAAGTCTATTTTATTTATCGATCAAGATTGAGATAGCTACAACAGTATAATACACATAATTTTTTAAACTTTTAATTAAAATGAAAATACAGTTGTCAACAATAAGAAAACACTGCACATGCGTGCTTTTTCTACACCAGTTTGGGCAACGCAATGCAGATTAGAAATTTTTAATTTCCTTTATTCTGTTTTATTTTAATTTAAAAGTACTTCAGAATAAATCAGAAATATCGATTAATTTACAATGTTTAATTTTAAATGCATCAAACACTAAGAAAATAAACAAAATCATTTGAAATAATCGGTCGAAAACATGTTAAGCCTAGCCCCGTTAGCGTGGGGGGGGGAACAACTGGAGCCTTACTCATTTGGCGATGGGGAAATGAAGATTTTTGGTGCGAAAGTTAGTTTTTAATTAATAAAAAATTAACCACACAATTAGCCGAAATAAATAGTAGCCTATGTCCTATTCCAGACTTTAATCTATCTCTGTGCTAAATTTCATCTAATTCCGTTCAGCCATTCTGGCGTGATTGACTAACAAACATCCATCTAAACTTTCACATTTATAATAGTAGTATAGTTTTCATCGAGGACATATTCTAAGACCGATTAATGGTTGGAATGGTGGAAAGTGTTTTAGTTTTCCCTAGATCGTCGGTTTTTAACCTTTTTACTTTCTCGTATATTAAGTATAGAGAAAATATTCTAATCATCAAAAAATTCGAACTCGAGATTTTGACGAGTCTCCACGTTTTAAATCTCCGCGAGTCCGAAAAACACAAAGAAAGCTACATAGATAAAATTCGGTATCCAGAGTACACATCTATAGTGTTGACACCTATTAAATTTTGAATCAAATCCAACCAAGGGTTGACCGTCTGTTGGTCTTCAGAAACATGTAAATGTGATAACTCAAGGATACAATCGTTTAAATATTTCAAAATTGGGATGAGATTTTGTGACTAGTGTAGTGTAGTAGTAGTAGTGTAAGTGTAGGTGTGGTGAAAAGCTTATAAGCCAGATAACAGCTACGAAACACGTGCAATTGCTTTTGTCTTGTGGTCTTGTTACTCGGCTACGAAGGTCCCAGGTTCCATCCTCGCACATACCAATCCGCTACATTGATGACCTCGGACGATGAACCTTCAACCTCCATACAACTGTTGTGGCGCCATCTACCCACAACCAAAGTCGTCAGACTCACTTGACGCAACAGCAACCACTCACCCACATACGCTCGCCATAACGCTTGGCGCTGCTCAAATGGGTACAGGCGTATTAGACTCAACAGCTGCATACATCACCACTCAACAGCCATATTGTTCGTCTCACCTCCTACTCACTGGTGGGAGAGTACTGTGGTGAAAAGCTTATGAGCCAGATAACAGCTACGGGACACGAGTATTACTTTTGTCTTGTGGTCTTGTTACTCGGCTGCGAACCACAAGGTACCAAGTTCTATCCTCGCTCATAACAATTCGCTACAGTAGGTGTAGTTTTGTGTAAGTGTAGTTCTGTGTCATGTTTTTGTTTTAATCAGTTGAGAAAAACGTGTCTAAAGCACAAATTCGATTTTCGGTTACTATTAACGGCATGCCAAGGATTAATCTCCAATAACCCGCCAAGGATGCCACGATAAATTCAGTAAAAATGCTAACTTCATGCCAAAGGGTAATATTATGTAGTTATTGTACGTCATTTCTATACAAGGCGTTCATCACCTGTATTAGAGTGTATGTGAAAAAGATTTGGGGAGATTAATCCCACTGGTTTAATCCCGTACCCCTAGATTCATCTTCTAATTTTTGAGTGCTTTTTACTTTTATATACCCTTACCCCAACCAACAATATTTCTATGCAGAAAAGTTTTTATTTATAGCATGAAATGTTTAAGTTGCCTTAAGAAATTAATATCTCCAGTTAATTTAATAAAATTTGTAAAAATAATTCTTGACTTTATATAACATTTCATTTTTATGATTCTATTTTTTTTTTTTTTTTTCATTTCCAAAACAAATGAAAACGGCATTGAAGTAATATCTCGTTAGTTTATGGGGAAAGCTAGATACTACTCAGTGTAATAATTCATAATTCATGCTTCCTATTTATCTGTTCGATTTAAATAGAAACTTCCAAATAAGAATCATTGAGAAGGATTCGGGATTTTTTTTTTTTTTTTTGAATAAGCCTGAAAGAAAAAGAACAAAAAAGTGTAGAAAGGTGGCGCCTAATAAAGATACAGCTTTTTAGAACACCTACTATATTACTCATGCAATAAGATTAATTGTCGATGACTCTGGTAACTACCCACTATCAATCACCGTCTTAACAAACATAATTCGTTCCAAAATCTTACTCGTAAGGCAAAAAACATCTATTCTACCGAAACAATTTTTTTACAAGAATCCATGTAAAGAGGGATATTGTGCGTAGTATTCAAAAAAAAAAAAAACAGCAGGGGGGTTTCTCCGAAACTTTCTCGCATCATCTCTTACAAACTTGTCAAGCCAGAGAACGTCTTACATGGCAATAGTTTACTGTAGTTACTAAATACTAACTTTTGGCGTGAATTTAGTATTTTTAATGTTCTTATCTTGTCATCCTTGGCGAGTTATTTGGCGATTAATCCCTGGTATGCGGTTAATAATATCAGGAAATTGATTTCAGATGCGTTTAACCAATTGAGACAAAAATTTAACACAGAACTACAATTGCAGTCACACAATCCCATGCCAAATATGAAATGTATAAGTCATTACATTTTTCAATTGTTTCCTTTTAATATTTCTAAAAGTGCAGACCGACAGACGGTCAACCCTTAGATAGATCTAGCACAAAATTTGACAGGTGCCTACATTATTGATGTTAAATTTATATACCGAAGTTTATCTATCTAGCACTCTTTATTCTTTAATTATCGCGTTAACTTATATTCGAACTGATGGATTTCCTTTGAACAGATTGTACTCAAAATTAGATAGAAATTTTCAAATTTGGTGTAGAGAGTGTGTACTAAATTTCATCCGTTTAGCTCAAAGCGTGTTTTAGTTATCTTTGTGACAGACAGACATTTTCCAAATATGTGCTGTTCGAACTAAGAGTGGTGTAAAACTTGGAAATTCTTCAAAATATCGAGTTCAAATTTTTTTGACAATTACTATACGCTCTCTTATACTACATATGCGAGAAAATAAAGAATCATTGCCACATTTCAAATTTACCTGAGCAAAACATTATTTGAGTCGTATCTATTACTTTGTCTATAAACACTTTAAATTATAAACGCATCGAGATAGCGCGATGAGATGTGTTAAATTATCGTTGCGTTTCTTGATTGAACAATAATTTATTCGATAGTGAAGATTGTGTTCTGGAGTGAAATGACTTGAAGACACATGTTGTCTTTTCTGGGGTTTATTGGTAACAATAACAACAAAAGGCACATGAATACGCCTTAGTGTAGAAAGCCTAGAGAACTACACATAAAACTCTCTCGGAAAGAGCCGGGATCCGAGAGTCGAGATATCACTCCCTCTAGTACAGGAGTCCAGTTCGCTTCTGCTAGAAAAAAAAAATATACTAAACAACAACAGGGAGACCACGTGACACATGATTGGCAGCTAGTTCCGCCCAGGGATATCACGTGGTTAACTGAATTCTCAACAAGATGTGCTATGTCGTCGTACCATCGAAATTGAAGACTTCTGCCTTATTTTGTACGAAACTCATCTACGAAATGTCCATCCAATTTTGCGAACAAGTTGTCTCAAGAACGCTAAGAGAGAGAAGAATTAAGAGTCAACATATAATTTGGCATCAACATTGTAAATTTGCAATAAAGAATGTATGTGTGTGTGTGTGTGTGTGTGTGTGATGGAAGCATATTTCCCACAACAACTTCTAAAAATAGTACGGTACAAAATTGAATTTTACATCTTAAAATTCAAAAAATTATCTTTTCAATTGTATTAATTTTTTACCGTATAATTTTTTTCTGTAATTAATCAAATTTTTAAAGAATTATATATGTTACCTAAATACAACAAGAATACAGATACATAAAAATTCTGAATGAATATTAAACGTATCTCGAACAGTAATAAAAATATAAGAATTCTGGAAGAAGGTCCTGGAACATATTGACAAAATTCCCTATTAAAGTTACAGATATTTTTTCGATATTGTTTTACAATCCGAATTTCTATGGCTATTTTTTTAAAAAATGATAAAACGTGTAAAATAATGAAATTGAACTTCTGTCTTTAACACAAATTATCATTCTCAAAATAGATATCAGGAAAGCAAGCGATATATTTACTTAATTCTGAGAAGAACCTGTGAAAAATTTATAATTAAAATACTATTAACATGAAGAAAAATGCTAAATCTTACATTGGTTCAGATTAGAAATTAGGTTACATTATTAAAAAGTTATACTTGACACAGTATATGTATTTTTATACTGATTTTAAGGAAGCTGATAGAAAATAAAATAAAAGTATATTATTATAAACAAAACGGCGTATATCGTCTATAATAGAATTATATATCTATTAAAATTTTAAGCTGATAACTATTTTGCTGAAGAAACTATTAAAACCAAGTTACGTAAAATGCTGGATTGAAAATTTTAGCCATCATTAATCCTGGTTAACAGCTAATCATCAAAGGCGGCTAGTTTGAAATAAAACTATGGAACGAAAAAAAAAAAAAAAACTTTTTTAAATATTTTGTTTATCACTTCTCTTATTTGAATAACACTGATGCCATCTAGATTTTGAAAATGAATTTTTAATAGCTTTGGAGATTTGCATGTTTCTCTCTATTTTAAATCCCTTTTGTCGTTTTCTTTTGTTATCAGGTTCAATACATATTGTTTATTCTATTATTTTTTGCTTGAAAAAAAATTTAGTGTATTATTTTAAATTTTTAAATTTTTTTTTAATTATATATTTTCTAGTTCGCACTTCTATGCGTTTGTTCATAAATATTGTGCAATAATTACTTCAAATTCATTTTTGTGTTGATTATTAAGCTAATACCGTCAGTCTTTTTTTTTAATAATAATTTTATTCTTAGCTCATGCATTAAAACTTCCGGTTTTTGGGCGAGTTCGCAAATTGTACAGACTAAGTCTATGACAAAGGATACCGACGTGCTCTGATTGGTTTAAGCCTTGGCATCTTTTTGCCGATGTTTTGGACTCATTATAGTGTAGTTTTCGCTTATTTGGCTCAATCCTTGTTCCTTTCATTAGTTTTATGGAAGATACGAGTGAAAAAACGATATAATTTTTATTAATATAATTGTTTTCTCTAAATATTACTAGTAATACTACTAATACTAATTAATAATAATAAATATTACTAATAATACTAGTAATACAATTAACTAATGTTGTTTATGCACAGAAGTATAAAAACTGAGTGAAAGTAATTACTCAACATATGATGCAGCAATTAAATAATTCTTATTTTTCTATGATTTTCGTGCCTTTATTAGATAATTTATGCAGTCATTGAAACTTGTTGCTTTACGTCTGTTACTTTCCCATCAACTACATATGGGAAGATGATTACTTAATGCCCAAAACGTATAAATATGTAAGCTTTAGCGGAATATGTGATTTCGTGGCTAATTTTTTTTAGTTATATCAAAATAATATTAAGGAGAAACACACAAAAAAAATATTTTTCTAATAAATTGTAATTTTCATATTTCCTGAATTTAGGTTTCAGGATTTGATCTTTTCTGCTGTATATGTGTTCCAGATTAATATTACATGTAAACCGTAAAAATTAGGGGGAGGGGATAAATTCACAAATTTTATTTATTTTTATAAAAATACACTTTGGTATGGCATCTTTTTGGAAAAACATTGCCAAAAAGATGCAAGGCTTAAACCAATCAGAGCACGTCGGTATCCTTTGTCATAGACAGTCTGTACAATTTGCGAACTCGCGGTTTTTTGTTGTTTCGTTCCCAGTACAAAAATCCCCATCTTTCTTTCTTCCTTTTCTTTTTTGTTGTTGTTATTGTACATCTATTTTTTTTTTTTTTTCTTTGTGGGGGAGAAGGTTTATTGCTTACCACTAAGAAATTAGATATCTCCATCTCTGTATATTTAGAAGGAAAATTCGCCGTAGCCGACTAGTAATTACTCCATGATTCTGTTGTTGCACATCTTTTGATTTTACATTTCCCATGATTAAAATGTTCCTTGAAGGACATTCCGAATTATTTTTTGGAACAGACGTTGAAAATTTTGCAATAGATTAAAAAAAACTCTGTACTAAATAAAATTGTCTTTAAAATTTAGAAAATAATGAAAAAAATTAAAAACAATGTGCATTGTGATTTTCAGACATTAGACTGCTAATAATTGCAAATAACTGAGTAAAACCTTGGGACACGGAAGAAAGCAAATATTGCCAATGCATTAGAGTGGCCTTGTTCCTTTATTATCTGAAAAATATTTGAAATCAAGAAATGTTGTAAGGCTTTTTATGGTTATTCAATTCTTAATATTTCTCCCGTTTGTTTTCTATAGGAACCATAGAGACTTGGAATAGGAACTTTTGACTTTTGTATAGGAACCATAGAGACTATCTGTAGAGACTTGGGTGATAAATTAATCGAGGATCAAAATGTTTGGTTTTGGGAGGGAAAAAATCAACATTTTATTATAAAAATTTTAATAAAATAAAGAATTAAATGGCAAAGTTATTTTAGTTTATCATCTTATTTAGCCATTTCGTAATTAGTTCAGTTTTTATACTCAGTTAAATTATTGTCTCGTATGCCACACATTATCATTTGTTCTATTTTTTATTTATGAAGTGATAATTAAACGTATATTTCTATTATACGTTTCAATATTTCTCTTATACGTCTCGGTAATCTTGTAGTCTTTTTATTTGTAAACTGGATTGCCATATTGGTCTTTTTATTAAAAAAACGGTTGTTTTTTTGAATAAATACAATAATATCGGTTTCAATTTTTTTTAAAAAATAGTTCATTCATATTTTTTAAAGTAACGATTTCAATAAAAAAAATCATTTTGATAAATAATTTAAAAAATAATTAGTACGCTAAAAAGTTGAAATTATTTTTTTATTGAAAATCTAGAAGTCGAAAATAAAACGTAAAAGTGTGAATCGCATACAGAAGCACTTTTAGTGAATTGGAATTTTAAATCATTCTTATGCTAACATTTAATGAATGTTCAAGGGCTTTCTTTTTTTTTAAATATTCTTTGTATATTAATTTCCTTTTCGAATTAGTGATCAATCTTTTTTTTTTTTTTTGAACCCTTGATTGTCGTTTAAAAAAATCATCTTTTTAGTGTAACAATAAAGATACGAATTCATTTTTTTTTTATGTTTTTCTACATCTTAGTTTTACAGGATGCGTAGCATCATGAAAAGTGCTTAAATTTGAAAACCACTTTTAAGCACCTTAAAAGTGCTTAATTTTGAGAAATGATCCTTAAAAGGTGTTTTATTTCGAGAAAATGTCCTTCAAACTGCTTAATTTTCCCGAGAAGTGCGAAGAATGCTTTTTGTTTTGTTTTGTTTCTCCACATATTGAATATGAATATAATAATTTGTAAACATGGTAGTAAAGGTTTGTTTACCAGATGTATCAAGAAACAAAACCAACAAAAGGGAAAAAATTCTGAAAAGGAATCCTGGGATTCGAAAACATATTAAAATAACGAATGCTTCGTGATCTTTTTTCTGTTCGCTCTTTCTTAAAACAATGTGCATCCCGTTTATTGAAATACTAGAATAGTTATCCAAAAGGAGCAATACGAAAGACGTATTGTACTAGTTGCGATTCGAAAAATGTTCGAATTTCAATTTTTAATGTTTTGGATGTTAAAGAATTTATTTATGTCTGGTAAGTTTATATTTAACCTTTTAGAAGTTCATAAAGAATATGTTATACGCTGATTGGTCTGATCAACGGAAAATAATAATACAGCATAATGAATTTTTTGTACCAAAGAGATGTATCAAACATAGGAGAAGTTGCTTTAAAAACTCTTACAATCAAACCTCTTTATGATACGTTACACATTCGGTTGTCATCCTTATTAATATGTCGTTTGGTCAATCTCTTAAACAACTTATTAAAAGGATTTTATTGTACGATATCGAATTGTAATTTATTCTGTATGTAAATTACTTTAGACAATCGCATAAAATCTTGTACGGTGAGATTTTAACTTGAAGCTATAAATTTTCAGTGATCGCGATTTCTTTCTTTGTGTTTTTTAATTGACCCTACCCATTTGAAAATTATTATTTTTTGGACCCGCTGATAGATCTTTTATTTACAATTTTTTTAAAAAGTTTTTCAAAACTTTTATTTTTTAGGGTTTAGATTCTATCATTTTTTTAACGATTTTTTTATAAGTTTCCCTGAAATCTCTCTTTACATATAAAGGTTTGTTCTGATTAACAGAGCAACCGAGTTGGAAGCATGGAATTTGGGAAGTTGTTTTTTGGGGTATTAGAGGCCCATTCAGAATGGATTTTTCAAAATCTTAATTTGAAGTTTAATTTCAAAAAATAAAAACAGAATTTTAATGTGTTTTCATTGTAACATCAAAGCATATTATCGCACAAAAATTTTTTTTAACACCGTTATAAAGGTTTTAAAAAAATTAGCTCTTCAATGATAAAAAAAAAAAAAAAAATGCTTGAATGAATACTGTTACAAACCTATAATATTGCTACCCATCACGAATAGAGTCATCGTAAGAAAGACCGTTGTACGATCGGTCCTGTACGTGCTGAGATCAATAAACTTAGAGTTTGGCGACTAAATGGATAATACCGGAAAGTTCGAGAACTTTCACGATCCATCCACTAAGACACGAGGTACAGCCAACTACGCCCTGATTGGTCTGAAGATTCTAGCCCCGCCTCCCGGAACTATAAAAGACGGGCACTCGGAAGCTGCGAGGTCGAGTCGTGTGTATCGGAAGAAGTCGTGTGGATCGTAAAAAGAGGCGGTGTGTGGTGAGAGTCGGAGTCGCCGACACGTAGAGGTCTTGGAGGATTAGACAGCAAGAAAGCTGCTGAACTAAAGCAATTAAATGAGCTGCGTCATTACGATTAATTTGCGATATTTGTTGTAGAAGAAAAATTTTGTAACATTTGGTGTCAGAAGTGGGATTAGTTGGACTTTCCTGTGTATACCTTGAACCAGAAAAATGGATGAAAAATTCGCATTGTTATTTGCCATGATGGCAGAGATAAAGAAAGGACAAGATGAATTGAAAGCCGGATATGAGAAAATGAAGAATGAATTTAAGATAGAAATTTTAGAAGATAAAAGTAACAAAACCGAAGACGTCCATGATATCACAGAAGAAATAAAGAATGGATTAAAGAAAGACATTTTGGAAGATGAAGGAAACAGCGAGAGCCAGGTGGAAAAAGAGAAGACTGGGGATCGAGTGGAGATCGGTGTCACTAAAGAGAAATTTCACCATCCGGAGGATGAACCAAAGTTCAATGAGGAGATGCGCGAACAGGGATACTGTCAAATACCTGCAGAGCTGAAACAGGCTTCTCCGAACGAGTCCCTTGAAGTGGAATCGAGGGTACAGACACTTGGGGGTGGAGATGAACTCTGTTTGGACGGGTCTGTTGGTGGAGACCAGTGCTCGATGCCTATGAATGCAGGTGTTAAAGAGACTCTGTTTGGACTGGATTCATCCCGAAGGTCGATGGGACAACCTCTTAGCAGGCCACTTGGTGTCTCCTTGCATTATGATACGAAAGAAGACTACGTGGTTGGAATCGCTGATCCCTGTAGTCTCGGCCTCGACAGCCCTGGAGAGTCCGGCCTTGCTGTGGATTTTTCGAGGAGTGTCATGCAAATAGAAGTCGAAGAACCTCCTGTGTATCTAGTCAAGCTACGTCGTCGCAAAAGAACTCTCCCAGCAAAGGCTGATGTGCTCTTTAGAAGATCCTGTGTTGAGAGCTGCGGACAGTTCTCAAGTGTCGAGAATGAGCCCGGAATAAGCGGAGATATTCCTGCGGAAGCTTTGGCGACGAGGGCGAATCCCTGGCTTTCGAGTGGACTTCAGAAGGCATTGTTGGACCATCCTGATATTCGGTTGGTTCTATGGAGGAAGTTCAAAGTGACCAACCGACCATCCTGGCTAGAGTTCGTTTCTGAGATTCATGTTGTGTTATCATGTTTGGCTCCATGGGACATCCTGCATTTTAAGGAGCGGAATCAAGTCTGGATGTACCATCCGAAACGACGAAGAGATCCGTGTCAAAAGCATTGAGAAGGTTCGGATGGATCGTTAGTCGCCGCCAAATTAGCGAATGATGCCATCTTCGAAAGTGCGGAAGTCGCCAAACGCATCAACATCATCACATTGTTCGGAAGCCTACTCCAGCCGCTGGATTGAAGTGGACTGCCGGGACGTCAGTCTTTAAAGAGGGGAGCAATGTTACAAACCTATAATATTGCTACCCGGCACGAATAGAGTCATCGTAAGAAAGACCGTTGTACGATCGGTCCTGTACGTGCTGAGATCAGTAAACTTTGAGTTTGGCGACTAAATGGATAATACTGGAAAGTTCGAGAACTTTCACGATCCATCCACTAAGACACGAGGTACAGCCAACTACGCCCTGATTGGTCTGAAGATTCTAGCCCCGCCTCCCGGAACTATAAAAGACGGGCACTCGGAAGCTGCGAGGTCGAGTCGTGTGTATCGGAAGAAGTCGTGTGGATCGTAAAAAGAGGCGGTGTGTGGTGAGAGTCGGAGTCGCCGACACGTAGAAGTCTTGGAGGATTAGACAGCAAGAAAGCTGCTGAACTAAAGCAATTAAATGAACTGCGTCATTACGATTAATTTGCGATATTTGTTGTAGAAGAAAAATTTTGTAACAATATTTTTATTTCTTAGTAATAATTTTTGAAAAATTCGTTTTCGGCATAATTTAAAAAATGAGTTTTATTATAATGAAATTCAAAGCAGTATCATTGGTCCTTTGATTCGTTGAGTCATTTTATTTTTCCGCTGTTAAAGTCTTGATAAAAGTGGGGGGAGGGATGCTTTTTTGCTTTTATCTAAATTTAAAACATTTTAAAGTAATTCATTGAATAAGATTCTTCACTTGATAAGCTTTGTTAAATTTTGAAGCAATAACGTTTCGCGCTAGATTCAAAAAAAAATAATAATAATAATAATAATAATGCTTTATCAGGCCTTTTTTTATTTTTATCGTGCTTCTAACTACAGAGTTGACTTTTTTGAAACTTCATGAATTTATTTCCATTATATATGAAAACTGAGACTTATTAAAACATTTTCATTTCTTCGTAAAATATATAATCACATCTTTTGTAATTTTTCGTAAATATTTTTGCTTATAGTTTAAAAAATAGCTTTTTATCATGTGAGTGCATGATGTTGTTTTGGTTAAGGATTTTTGAAGCTCGAAATCGTACAGGCAATAAATATTGAAGCTCGAAATCGCGTAGGCAATGAATAAAGCATAAATGGCAATTTTCATCATCATCTTTTAATCGCATATATTTTTTACCTGCTTTTACCAATATTGCATTATTATTATGTATGCTTCTTTGAAAGAAGATGCGTTTTTAAAAGGTTGACCTGCTTTTACCAGTATTGCTTTATTATTACGTATGCTTCTTTGACAGCAGATACGTTTTTAAAAGGTTGATGTAGAACTATGATATCATAGCTGTTATTTCATCTGAAAATTGGTCGAGCTCCAAAATGAAATAAAAATGAAAGTTTAAAAAAATTATATATATATATATATATATATATATATATATATATATATATACACTTTTAACGAATTTCTTTTCATTAATTGTAGCGTTATTTATTTAATTCTGTTTAGCACCAAAAATTATTTTATAATGTTGCTACTTGGTATAAAATAAACTAAAGGATTGTTTATTTTCCTTTATGATTGCAAAAAGTGTGTTTAGTAAAAAATAGTAATACTTTTGCCGTACAACTTGATATTTCTTATGTTTTTGTGCTTTCTCGAGTGATTAAGCAAATTTTGTAACCGTCCATGAATTCAATCTTCAGATTTTGATGACTGTGAGATACTTTAGAAATCTCTTTTTTGAAGATAAAAAAAATTATATTTAGAGGAAGACACTTTCACACTCATGAATTTCTTCACAGTGTTATAAAATAATAAAACATAAGCAGGACTGTCATTTCTCAATTATTATGTACATTTCCATTATAGGACAAGTTTTTTATTTAGTTCCGTTGTACAGAAAAGAAGAAAAAAAACGAGTACAGATTTCCTTTTCTTTTTACTGATTGGGTCCAACTATTTCGATATCAAAATCATATATCATATTTCAATTATCGGACTTGCTGCTTTTTGAAATTATCACATTTGCATCCATCGAATATATATTCCATTGACGGAATTCATCCAATCAAAGATGCAAATCTACAATTCTAATAATAAAAACCATTTGTCAAATATCATATAGCTTAATTTGTCTCATTTTTTTGTTCTCGTATTCTCTGGCACACGAACAGACAAACAGACTTTCCGCTTACAGATTTCCTTAAAAATATTATGCATATTAATAATTTTAGTATAAAAAGGCCCACATATCAAAGAAATTCATGTATCTTTGTAGGCGCATGGTCGCTTCATTTTCAGTGTAATGGTTAAAGGAAGTTGTGGTGGTAACATCATAAGCCAGATAACAACTTCCGGAGAAGAATGTACACTTTTGTCTAGTGGCTTTGTTATTCGGCTATGAACCCTAACGTTGCGAGTTCGAATCTCAAACTTGCACGAAGTCTTCAAATTTTATAACCATTTGGAAACTTAAATAAATTTCAAAGACATATTTTATTTATATGATGTCCATATACTTTAAAAATATCAAGCGTAATGTTTCTATTTCTCTAGATTCAATATTTATATGGAATCGTTTTTTTTATATGGAATAGTTACTGTAATTACTTTATCATTTGTTCCTGCAATATCTGAATTAATTGTATTATATCCAGATATTCATTAATTGTTTTTATTTAGTGTTTAAAGAATATTAGATTGAAGAAACCTGAAATAAAGGAATGATAAAATTTGCCGTTTTATGATGATGAATCGAACTGATTTGAAATTGGTGTTTGAAACAGGATTGATGAGCAAAAATGACAAAAAATCATTTATGAATTTTATTGGCAGAGAGACAGTGGTGGATTTCCCATTAGGCCTCTGCTCAGGTCACTAGTTTGAATAGGGACCTCCAACAAGTCGATTAAAAAAACTTTATATTCCTGGTTGCCAAATAAAGAAATTTTTTAAAAATAATAATTTTGTAAAAATGGTAAAATATTGAAATAATATTACTTACTCAAGTATAATTAGTCAAGTTCCTCTGTGTTTTATTACTTTCGCTATGAAAATTAAATATCTGCTTCAATAATATTGTGCGCAAACGTGCATGCCGGACAGTTTGATACTGTAATAGATAAAAACAATTATATTTTCACAAAGTTAATGAAATAAAAAAAAAGAATAAATCTAAAATAATACAGTAACATATGAAAATTTGTAGAAAGATGAAAGCAAATTTATCATCTTATTAAAAGAGAAGCGTTCTTCCTAATGTCGCAAAATATCTAAATCAGTCACTGCAGAGAGATATTATTCGATTATCGATATTAATTTAATGCTGCCTCTTTTTGTTGCAATACCTCTCATTGCAATTAGTGTTCGAAACTGCGGAAAACTTAATTAGAAAGTTGTATTGGTTATTCAGCTCTTATATTTGTGATTTTGAATATTGTGATCAAATGTAAATTTCCCTGCATGCGCCATCTGTTTATAATATATCGAACCAAAAAAAGAAATTTTGAAAAAAGTGTAATAAAAAGGCTATTTTCTATTCTAATTATTTTTCAGTACATTTAGCAAGACATTTTTAAAATTAAATAAGATATTGAAATACAGTAGTTTGGAATAAATATTTAAAAATAACAATAGAAAAATATTTTTATTGAATCAGATTAAGTAGCTGTTTTAGAAATGGAAACCGATATTTGAAATTCAAATTATTTCGCATTTGCTTTTCCTGTACTGTAATAATTTGCTTTTCCTATACTGTAATACTGTTAATAATCGAAACCAAAAACTTCAATATATAAACAAAGGAAAATAAATTAATTTGAGTTGTAGGAAAACAAATAATTTTGCTGATCAGATGCACGTTTTGAAGAGGAATAAGATTTTCAAAGTTCATTCGGTCCTTTCCTCTAAATTGTAGCTTAACTCTTTTTGTTTTTTTTTAATTTTGTAGCTATATTGACAACAACAAAATGCAATTAGTTAAAAGATTAATAAAATATATAGATTAAACCGTCATCAACTTTGTCTGAGTAAACTCGTCTCTTCAGGAACATAATTTTTATGCACTTCTGTAAATTATCATGAATTCATTTCAAAAGAAACATTGTAAATCTTAGATTGAAAATGAGATCTAAATGCATTTAAATTAACTTGAAATAAATAATGCATTTGTTCTTTATTAAAATTTTGTTTTGACGTCCCGAAATTTAAAAATTATTAGAATAAAGGTGGCAACAAAATATTCCGTGTATATGTTAACGGTTAAACCGCGCGGTCTTGTGAAGTTTGTGTTTATATTTTGATCAGGATTAACAAATTCTGAATTGTCTTTTTTTTAAGTGAAAGAAATGCATTCCTAAACTCATAAATATTAATCTAAAGCCCCGACTACATTAACATGTGAGTTGCTTCTCTTATTTTATTTTATAATATGATACATTTTAATATTATTAGTCCCGTTATTCTTTGCCGTATGTCAAAAATATTTGAATTTTCAAATGATAGTATGTGATCTATGGTATAGATTATTTTCGTTTTCGAAGAAAATAAGCGATCCTTGCTTATCTTTTATTCTCTGGTAATGAATTACTATGCATGTAAAAACATTTTTTAACCCAAACCATATATGTTGTGAACATTTCTTTTGCTTATTATGAATTTTTTTTTTCCAATAATTCTACTATTTAAGATCCTATGTAAGTAGGTCAATTTTAATGCCAGTTTTAAGTTCCAAAATTCGTGAAAAACATATTTGATTTTATTCTTTCATTTTATTTATTGGTTGTTTATTTTTTATGTTTCTGTATAATCTTCTCAACTCAAAATACTTTAATATATATATATATTTGTAATTGTGTACTGTGTATGAAACTGTGCATCAGATTGTTATGAAACAAAATTATTGATTTAAAAAAGCTGAAACGTCTGGGGATATAGGATTTCTTAGAAGAAATCGGTTGGTTTTGAAATAGGAAATTCTTTAAACTTCATTATATTTAAAAATTTTCATCAAATGAACTGAGAAAGTTTGCACACATAAATCTCAAAAAAAAAAAAAAAAAAAAAAAAACTTGTTTTAAATAAATAGGTGATTTTCCAGTTCATCCACTATTAATTATTTATAAATGTTTAATATACACATAAAAAAAACAGAAAACTAAATGTTTATCATAAAATTGAACAAAGTGATTTGGGATACTTTTTTTTTAGTAATGAATAACTAGGAAAAATAATGATAGTAGACAATTAGATAGCTTTCAACACATGCAATATTTCCAGATTCTGTATTTACTAAAAGCTAAGGATTAAATATTATAAATGAGATACTTATTAATTAATAGTGAATAATTGGTAATAATTTTGACAACTTTACTTATTTATTTTTATCTTTGACATCAATAATTTTGACATATTTTGATATAAGTAGCATAAAAAGATACTTGTTTTCTTGTAAGTTAACACTTGCTCGTAAGGTTGCAATGTCAATTTGGTTTTGATACGACATTTGGCGAGTTTTGGACCATTAATTAACTAGTACCATAAATAAGTATGAATTTATTTGACTTATTCATGAACTGTGATGAATTTGTACTTTTATTTATAAATGATGTAATAGCCCTTTTATTCACACAAATATAAATTTTTATAATTTATATAATTAATTTACATGCTTAAGATCTGCAGGGATTAAAAAATATATTTTTTTAAAATTTGTCATGGATTGCACTAAGAGGAAGAGATGTCATTGGAACACCACTGTGCATGTACAACTTATTCTGATAAATAATTAATACTTTTCAATTTATTTTGTAAGATAATTATATATTAATGGAAATACTAAAACATACAATATTATCAATGAAAACTACTTACGCAATCTTAAAATACGAAAAAAAAAATTAGAAAAATAAACAATTTCAATAACCAGTAATCGTCAAATAAAGCTAGTGCCTCAGAAATATCAAGTTCTCTGCAAGGTATTTAGACTTTAACTGCAATCAACAACTATACTTCAAGCTATGAAGAAACATTATTTAAATTAACTGTTTAAAAGTTAAGAAAATTATTTTATGTTAGAAAATATATGTAACATTTCCAGAATGTGACATTTTATTACCATTTATTTATTTATCATAAAAATGTCTCAATAGATTTGTTTATGTAATGTTTTACATTTCTTTCAGCACTTCAAGATAATATATACAGCTAACTTGTATTGTAAAAATTATTTGTTAAACTGCCTAAAATTATAAGTTTATATTCATAAACTATTTTAAAAGTTTTATTTTTGTTATTCATGTTAAATATACATATGAAGTAAAATATGCACTTTGATGTTGACTTTAAGTGGTTTTTATTATTATAGTATTCACAGATGCATAAATTTACAGATCAGCAGACATTCATTACATTGGTGATTTTGATATAGATTTCATCCAATTTTAATTATATGCCAATTTTCATCCATCAAGCTTGTTGTGATTTTTTTAATGTTTGTGTTTATAGTCAATCATAGATTGCATGTAAAATTTTATACAGAACTACTATTTCAGTGTAAGAATTACATGCCAAATTTTATCCATGTAGCTAATTCTATTTTTGAGTAATCATGTTCTTGAATAACATAATTCCAGTAATAGATTTATTCAAACTGAAAGAGACCTAAATTATGGAGATTTTTTCAAAATCTTAGATGAAAATTTTTTGACAATTATAAAATTTTCTGCATACACAGAATATGAAGTAATGAAATGATTTTATATATCATACATTAAATTACAGGAAAGAAATCTAAAGTTTTTAAGTAAAACTATTTTTAAAAAATATCTTAACTATTCTTAATTAAGAATTGAAATTGTTATTATAATTTCTTCAAAGCTAAAAAATTTTATGATTAAAAGAAAGAAAGAAAAAGAAAACTATTTCCTGATAAAATATTTAACCTGTCAAAATAAGTAGATTCTGTTGTGTAGTTACTAATTGTCAGGAGAGTTTGTTTTAACCATTTAAATTATTTGATTTTTATCACAAGAATGAATAGCATTCAAAATAAATATATTGTAACAAAAAAAAAAAAGTTTTTTTTTTTTTTTTAAAGTTTAGTGGGTTTGAAAAAAAGACAAATTTTATATCATTAAACTGAATCTAGTAAAAAGATAATTGTCATTGTTTGAAAGAAAAAATGTGTAAAAATTTCTTCTCAGTAAAAATATTCATCAGAAAACTATTAAAATTTTGAAAATTTAAAATTTATTGAATTTTTGGAAAATTACTTTGAATTGTACATTGGCATATGTGAGCCAATGTGAGGTCTAAATTTCATTATTATGATCTGCGGAGTGCCAACTTACACATTTGCTTTTATTATTACAAAGTGTGTAGCATCATGAAAAGTACTTAAATTTGAAAATAATTTTTAAGCACCTTAAAAATTCTTAATTTTGATAAATGCTTAATTTTCTTGAGAAGTGCAAAGACAGCTTTTGTTTCTTCCTGCATTGAATACAATAATTCAAAAACTTGATTGTAAAAGCTTTTTATCAGATGTATCAAGAAAAACGAAGAATTCGAACAAAGGATCCATGGTTCCAACATACAGGGTGGTTGTAATTAAAGTTCTATTTTGATATGGTCCTAAAAGGAAAATTACTGGACCAAATGTTATCAAACTTGGTAATAATTTAAAGAAGGTCATAGAAATTTCTTTTCCGTCAATAAATAAATAAATAAAAAGTTCAAAAAATTACCACCAAAGGGGAAATAGCACTATATGCAATATTGTTAAACAAAGTAAGACATGAAGACATCAGTTTAATCGTTTCTCAAGCCGAACTATTCGTGGTGTCATGCAAAACTGCAATGGCTTGTAATTGTCTTATGGAAGGAAGAAGCTAATAATTTATGCAGATGCGCTTTACATGTCATTGGATTTCATAGATAAAAGTGAGCCTGTTTATCATAGTTCTTATTGTTATGAATCGACAGTGTCTCTAGCTGTGCAAAATCATGCTTTTCTCGTTAAATGTTTTAATGAATGTAATAGCAATGAGCGGCATGCTTTGTTTACCTGTGCATAACATTCCTCATGATATGCTAAGAGCTACTGTTGAGACTGCATTAATGCTATTTAACTTGCTTTCAGAAAATGGTGGATAACACATTGTATGCTTTGTAACACATTTCAGAAACGATTAAATACATTTTAAACCAATGTCTTCATGTTCTATTTTGTTTAACAATGTTGGATACAGTGCCATTTCTTCCCTGATGGTGAGTTTTTGAACTTTTTATTTTTTTGGCAGCAAAAAAATTTTTATGGCCTTCTTTAAACTATTAACAAGTTTGGTAACATTTGGTCCAGTAATTTTTCTTTTATGACCATTTCAAAGTGGAACTTCAATTATAACCACCCTATATGTTAGGATAACGGTTAATGAGCCTTTTTATTTTTTCCCTCAATCTCTTTTTCTTCAACGATGTGCATTGCCATATTTTGAAATACTGGAATAGTTTTTCAGAGGGGATAGTACAAAATATGTAGTATGCCATGCTTGTTGAGACTCAAAAAATGTTTCAAAAATATTTTTAAAGAAATGTCTGTGACACTAAAAACTTGTTTAGTATTTGAGATGTTCAAGTGTTCATTTAAGTTATATCTGATGAGTGTTTGTTTAACCTTTTATGTGTTGTAAAAGAAGAATATGCAAATTGGTTCAATTAAGAGAAAATAAGAAGACAGCAGGATGAATTTGGTATTCCAAAGAGATATTTCGAACATGGTAGAAGCTGCTGCAAAAACACTTACATTGAAGCCTCTTTAGTATGTTTCTATTTGATCATCATTATCATTAATATGTCATTTTAGAGCAATCTCTTGAATTACTTATTATAGGGATTTTGTTGCATTATACTGAATTGTAATTAATTGTGGTGTGTAATTATGTCAGTCGATCGCATAAAATCTAGTATGATGAGATTTTAACATGAAGCCGGAAATTTTCAATGATCAGGGTTTCTTTCATGATGTAATTTTTAAATATCCCCATCATTTGAAAAATTATTTTTTGGATTAATCTCTCTGAATTTTAATTTTTATCAAGGGAAAAAAAACTGTTAGTTCTGACTATTAAAAATTTTTAAAGAAATAAAAAAAAAAGTTTTTCAAAACTTATATTCTTTAGGGTTTAGATTCAAATCTGTTATTTTATAAAGATTTTTTTTCTCTTCTTTTTATATCTTTTATAGACTTTTTTTCCCAATGAAATCTCTTTACGCAGAAAGGTTTGTCCTGACTGAAAAAACAATGTGCAGCATAAACCAGTGAAATTAAGAGCATGAAATTTAGAAAGTTATTTCTCGGGTATTAGGGATCCATTAAGAATTGATATTTCAAAATTTTAGTTATAAATTTAATTTAAAAAATAATGACAGAATTTTTATGTGTTGTTGCCTTAACATCAAAGTATCATCGCACGAAAATTATTTTTACACTATTTTAAATGTTTAAAAAAATAGCTTTTCTGTTATGAAAAATTTTGTTTGACTGAATACTTTTTTTTTTTCTCTTCAGTTTTAGCAATATTTGATAAATTAGTTTTGGACATAATTTGTAACAATGATTTTTATTATAATGAAATTCAAATCAATATTATTGCTTTGAATTGTTGAATCATGTTATTTTGCTCCTGTTAATACTGTAGAAAAAGAAAGAAAAAATGCTTTCTTTGATTTAATTTAAACTTAAAAGTATTTAAAGCAGTTCATTGAATAAAATTCTTTATTTGATGAGTTTTGTTAAATTTCAAAGCAAAGCGATATATTGTCTGTAGCTGGCTTCAAAACATATTTTTCATTTTGCTTCTAATTGCAGAACTGGTTCTTTTTTAACTGCTCAAATTGTTTCCATTATTCATGAAACTAGAAGTTGTTAAATTATTTGTATTGCTTCACAAAATATTTAATCACATTTTTTTGTAATTTTTTAAAAGTTAAAGTAATAATATATATATATATATATATATAAAAGATATAAAGCAAGTTTTTATTTCCATATATTAAGATGTATAAATACATTGGAAAGTCGATTAAAAAAAATAATATTCTTAATGTTTGAACAGGTTTCTTTATAAAACCATTAGAATTTTGTTTCCAAGTCTATTGCTTGGAACATTATACTGATTTTTATATTTGCATTTACATACATTTTTAATGCTATTTTACATATTTAGATGCAATTTTCTCAAATTTTAGTCTCTTTAAATCTGTTAAATTAAAATCAAATCTATAATTATTTTTATTTTTTTTAAATTTGGTATAAGGATTTCTCAATAAGTTTTGCAGCTCCTGAGTTAGAGAAAAAGTAATCTATTCATTAAGAAATATTTTAATAGCTGTTTTATTGCTTCACAATGTGAAAAAATGTAAAGCTTCATGTTATTTATCAATTAAATCTCAATATTTAAAGAATACATAGAAATATAGTTTATGTTTTAGTTCAGGAACTAGATAATATTTAACTTAAGCTATCCGAAAAATTTTAATCAAATCATTTAATAAACTTCTAAACTAGAAGATTTTTTCTTTATACCTCTTTTTAGCCACCCCTACCTCAAAAATAAAGAGCATTTTTCCAATTTTTAAACAAATTTTGCCATTTAATTAATACACTTTGATTTCATAGATGTTTTTTTAGTCTTTTTTATGGAAATATTCAAAATATAACTACATTTTCAAAAAATTCGTCCAAAATATAGTCACATACTTTAAAAAAGGGGGGGGGGCCTTTACTAAATTTCAGAAAATTAGAAGCAATAAGGCATTTCTTTTAATACTCCAGTCATTTCTGATAGCTTCTATACTTTTCTATATAAAAAATTATGTGAAAAACTTATTTAGAACATAGCATTGCTTTATTGTCAACTTTGTGGTTGTTTGCCAGTCTTATGACCATTCTGAAATGCTTAGCTTTATAAGACTGCAAATAAAATTTTTAAATGTAGGGAGTTAGTGCAGAGGAAATTTACACTTTCTCAGCTTTGTCAAATCTTATTTGTTGTTGCATATATAAAAATCAAATACAAACTGTTTGGTCATACTATGCTTCTACATCAATGACATTTACAAAAATGATATATCCTTCTAAATAAACTGATCGTTTGTTATTTTAAAAAGTTGTAGAAAAATATAACAGATCTTGAATGTTAATCTTATAAAAGTTAACTTAAATATATGGTATTGATAGTTCCCCTACCCCCATTTTTTTTTTTTTTTTTTTTTCCTTGTCTGCCAAAACCAAAAAGACATAATTTGTTTTACAGTAAAAAAACGTTTTACAAAAATTATGCAGTTACAGAAATAAATATTTAAATTTAAAGAATATATATATGAAATTATTATTCTTTTAAAAAATTTAATAAAAACTATGCATTAATATAAAACAGAAAATAATTTAGGCTTAGAAAATATGCAGGCTTAAAAATGCATACTTGTACAAAGATGCTTACTTTTTTTTTGTCTGAGGTAAAGTGCTTAAAAGTACTTAATTTTTGCTGCATTTTCTCATTTCGCACCTTATACTGTTATAGGTTAGTAGAAAATTAGATTTTCTGTATGTGTTCTATGCTTAATACTTAATATTTATCTTTTAAATGTTTTTTTGTTGTTGTTGTTTTGTTTTGTTAAACGAATTAAAAAGTAAATATTTTTAGTGAACAGATTTCATGTAAAATCATTTGAATTTTCCGAAAGTTTCATTTGGGATTCTTTGTTTACATAGATTTTGTTGTTTTATCAAAAACATATAAACTTAAAAATGTAAATTTTAAAATAGTACTTAAAAAGAAACTAAATATTTAATAGAAAAGCAGATTATTTTCCAAAAGTTTCATTTGGGATTCTTTGTTTACATAGATTTTGTTGTTTTATCAAAAACATATAAACTTAAAAATGTAAATTTTAAAATAGTACTTAAAAAGAAACAAAATATTTAATAGAAAAGCAGATTTTAAATAAAGGACTCTTTTTCTTTGCAAAGTACTTGTGTCTTAACCACATATTATCTGCATATTTTAGGCTTAATTCCATGTTATTGGTGAGCCTTATCAATAGATTAACATGAACGTCTGTGGCAGTTAATTGGTGGAATACAGAAATGTGTAAAACACTACACAAAAAAAGTACCCTTTTCTATGTAAAGTTTTGTAACCTCTTTGGAGAATCATTATGAATTACTAAAACACACTTATTACAGAACAGTTTCAGTATGCTTTTATTTGTTTATGTGTTGTCTCCACTTAGAAAATTATTTTCTGAAAAAAACTTACGAAGAATTGTGAGATTTGTAGACTTTTAATTGAATATTGGACTTTTTGAAATGATTATGCATTATATGATTTATTTGGTAAATTGCATATTTTTTATTTGATATGTAGTCACCATTATGTATTTTTTTTCTCCTCACTTTAGACAAAGAATGTCTCGTCCTAAAACAACAGATGCTTTCAGCGAACTTCTAAATCCTGTCAAGGACCCTGAAAGATCATTTGCTATAAATATTGCAGAATTGTTGCAAAGTTATGTCAAGAGTGTAAGTATTTAATTAATGTTATTATTATTCCTTTCAATATTAATGCCTTCTTTATTTAATTAGATAATGTTGAATATCATGACTGCTACAATGATAATGATACATAGAGCTAGAAATGATATTTGTTTATTGGATATCAGCTGTTAAATTGCCATCACCAAACAGATTGAAGAAATGTGGGTAGCACTGATTAAGAACACTATAATTCTTTGGGAGAGTTAATAGACATAAGCTGATTTGCTATATGTTTACATTTCAAGTTGAAGGAAAATGAAAGTGGGCTTTTCCCTAATAGGATTGATATTTTCTTTGAATTTTAAAGATATCATTTTAGTAAAATTAGGACTTTTTTTTTTTGTGGATATATACCTGAAAATAAATATTATAAATAGGTTTCAAGATTTAACAAACAAGTATAATATTGACATTTGCTATAACTTGTAGATCTCTCAGTTTAAAGCCAACCAGAGGATTTTACCTTCAATTTTAAGTTAAATGCATAACTTCAAAGTCTGAGATAGCTTTATACTGATATTAAGTCCCGTAAAGTTGTATATGTAATATAATTCATAGTTTTATAAATTTTAAAGTCTCATTTCAGATTGGAATAAATTTCACTTCTTTGTTTTTGACTCAAAATTTTAATCTTAGATGGCAATAAGTAAATAAATAAAAATAATGATTAATAAAATATGTGAACTGAAATATAAAAAGAATTCTAAAAGCTTTGAGTTGAATTTATTATATTATTTAAAAAAAATGTAAATGGTTCTTTTAATAAGCCATTGTAAAAGATTTTTCTACCTCATTTAGGCCACAATCTTCATTTGCAAAGCCTTGTTATGAACAAACATATTTCTTCTGATTTCTTTCAAATATTATCAGCCTTGAGATCAATTTTCTATTATATAATAATTCTATATTATTTTAATATCTCAAAGAATTTTTTTAGAGATTTAATCATTTTATTATTCAGTTAATCTCGTATATTTTACTTCTTAGTGCTTATATTTGGCACAATTTATTGTTTTATGAATTTACTTTTTATTTTTTGAATCCAAATTTTTGTCATACTTGTGTTAGTGTTTACCAAATTTAAAATACAAATGTGTATACATTAATTAAAATTATTTTTTCTTGTTACTTATTTTTTTATACTCTAAAATTAAAACTACTGAAACAAACATTTTCATGTGTTTTATTATTTTAATCCCTTCAGGACCAACAAAATATATGTGTAATGTGATATATTTATCCACAATTGTGTTGGATTCTCAGGGCTAATTGCATCTATGCATCTCTTTAGAAACATTCTTAAAAACATGTTGACACATAGGCACATTGGGGTTTTGGAATGAAATAATTTCTATTAAATGGTAATGTATCTCCCCCCCCCCTATTTTTTTCAATTCTTTCATTGAAGTCATTTGGGTTAGGAAAGTGTCTGTAAGGGTTTTGAGTTTTTGCAAAAAAAGTAAACAGAAATTTGTATTTGTTATTGTGGTTTAAAAAAAAAATGCTCACATTTTTTGCAATGCATAAAATAGAAATGGAATCACAAACAAATACAACAAAAAAGTAAAACGCAGGAAAATAAATTTAGAATAGCTTGAAAAGTTTCCATGTAGTGAAACGGATCATGCAATGCCATCTCGGGTCAAAACTAAACTTGAAATAATGCATAGAAAAGATCAGAATGTCTGTTCAGGCAGGACACAATTCCTCAGAACTGCGAATTTCAGAATTTTCCGGATAACATTTTATTATTTTTGTGATTAATTAATTTTTTTTTTTTTCATATTAAAATTCTGCCCTATATTCAGTATCTCAAGTATTTTTGATACAAATTTATTTATTTCATTGCTCAGTTCATTATATTTATTTTAGCTTCTGGATTTTTGTCTGATCTGTATCATTATTAATAGAATTCAGCCCCCCCCCCCTTGTTTTCAGAGCATGTACAAAATCTTTTTTTTTTTTTTTTTTTTTTTTGAAACTAAGGAAAAATTATCTTTACCTATGATTTTCATATGAGCTGTATTGAAGGATAGATATTATATGTCTGTAGAAATTATAGGAATCTTAAACTGAAAACTATTGTATGTCATATAAAACATTTACATTGTAGTGTATTAAAAGAATTTTTATTTTTAATGGGAGAAATTTTATTTTGGTTATGTCTCAGTAATTATTTAAAAATTTCTTTTAAAATTGTACATTTAGTGATTTTTTTTTAAATCATTAACATTGGTTAAATTCGATATTGATTCATTGAAAATGAATGTAAATAGTTATGTTAATTATGAAGCAAATTTGATTGAAAGAGCTAAAATGAGGACGAAGAAAAAATATGAAGATCTTAAGAATTTATAGTAGAAATATTAAAAGAATTAATGGGAGGAGAAAAATATAGATTTCCACTAGGTATTGTCTTTATAGAACTTCCTTAAATTAGGATTTGCTATATATAATTTTAATTTTTAAAAAATTTGAAATAATGTTTATCCTTAAAATAAAATTATTTTGTTTGTTTCTATTCAAATTTATTTGCATTATATATCCTTTTGAATTTACTGCTTGAAAATAACTTCAGTGCTGAACAGGGAATATTTCATTGTTACTGATACTCTTATTAATTTTTATTTTTAGTTTCTTGAAGGCTCTGTTAATTTTAATTCAGCAGCTTTGATGATCCAAGGAAGCAGTAGCATCTATGGCAAAAAGGTAAAATTCTTTGTAAGAATTCATAGCCTCTAAAATTTAAATATAGTTGTTAATTTGATTATTTAAAACTGAAAATACTGATTTTAAACTTATTTTGCTATTATAACTTTATAAATTATTTAAATTTTTATAATAATTGAATTATAATTATTAACATTATATTACTATGTTGCAATTATTACTATTGGTTTTTTAGCAAATGGTGTTTTATTATTAATTTTAATATAATTATTGCTAAACATAAATATGTAGCACCAGAACACCAGTTTTTCTATGAAAACTTCCATCAAATTTTGTGTATATACCATAATTCTCTGTATTTTTTGTGTAAGTTTTGCATATTTGACGTACTTTTTGAATTATTATCATTTTATTAAAGAAAGTTTTATTTGGAACATTTTATTTGATGTAATTAATGAAAAAATTCTGTACAGAATATTATTTAAAAGCCCTAAATTTGTAACTGCTAAGTTAAAAATTGTCTTTTTTTTAGAAATTTACTATTATTCTTTTAATATTAAGAAGCGTAGCACTAAAGACAAACTTCTGTGTAATTTTGTCAGAGAATTTCTTAATGACGTGGATGCTTTAAATGAAGAATTGTGCCCCTTCCCTGTATAATTTATGAGCAAATGGGTTTAAAAGATAAGATCGCAAAAAATCTTTTCACCCCTCTCCTCCCCCAACCCTGTACTTAAATTGATACCTCACAGTAAAATTTAATGAAGTAACATGATTTGCTTTTGCCATGAATGTGTGCATGCATGCACATATTTTTTAAATATGGTTAATGAATGATTAAATTACGTGCAAAAACTCGAGAAAAGATACTTATTAAATTCTATAATACACTGACTACATTTGTATTATTACTATTATTCAAAAGTTAGAATTTTACAATTTAAAATGTTTAATTTAGTGTTTGGTTTTGACATTTAAAGTGTATTTGTATTTTCTGAAAGATTTCAATTTTTGGGATTTTATTTAAAATTAACAAATTGGCAAAATTTATCATAACAAAAATTGAATCCATTAAATTGATTTTGTTGTAACCTTTTGTAATTGCTTTCTGAATTAAACTCTCCCTTTATATGTCAAGTTTTTTTTCCCTCATTTCCATTAATTTTAATATAATGGAAATGATGCAGAAGTCACTAAACTGAGTTTTATATATTAAAATGTAATTAATGCATATGTAATAATGCCAATGTTGCTTAGTAAGTATTTAGAAAGAATTTTCCTTATAGAGAACTCTAAATATTAGGATGAAGATATCAATTTGATGTTGAATATTGGAACATTGTTTAGTTGGATAAAAATTGTCTTATGTAAAAGAATAGTTGATGCAGTTCACCATTCAGTCAACTTTAATGAACAACATTATTTTTTAATGAATATATTATTTAATAAAATAATTTTACTCTAGTTTATTGATTCTATTCTGACTCAGTTCAAAATTATCTTTGCTAAATATTACTTTGGATATAAATTATTAGATAAGGCTAAGTAGATGACTTATGACTAGTGTTGAAAAGTAAATAGCTTTGTTCATTTTTATTGATATTGGTTTGGTGTGAAAGAAAGATTGTAGTTATTTGACCACTTTTGAAATCATGAAGTCTAGTTCGAAATATGAGAAGACAATTTTGAATGTTGCCCACGAAAAATAAAAATTAATTTTTCTGTTTATAAAATAATAGATAGGTTGAAATATTTTCCTGCAATCATTGTTTGTTAATATTTTAAAAGTATTTATTTTAATTAATATGCATAATTTATAAGATATTTTTTTTTCAATAGGTGGAATATCTGCATAATTTGGCTACAAAGTTATATGCTAGTTTATTGAAACATAAGTAAGTACAATATCCATTATGTGAAAGTTTATTTAGTATATTTATGTTTATTTAAATTAGGATGTTAATATCATATATATGCCAGATAATTTGTATTTAGGCACTGCAGAATTACAGCACTTCACAAACGTTTTATTGAATAACTATAATCATTATTTAATTTTGTATGCAATCTATAAATCCATTAACAATATAATAACATTTATTTTAGTATTTAGTAGGAAACAGCAAAGAATAGTTTGCCTCTTTTTAAAAAAAGAAAAAACTTTGAAAAACAAACAATTTATGCCATTGGACATGTGAAATAACAAACTGCATTTTTCAATCATTAGTTATGTATTGAGGGAGGTATTATCAAAAATACAATACCTCAAATTTTTTTGTAAATAAACATAAAAGCAGTGACCTTATATGTATTATTTTATTTTTTAAATTACATGAGTGTTATTATTATTCAGTTGCAGTTGAATGTATCTTTAAAAACCAGAGTAAGAAAATAATCATTTCTTTAAATTTTTAATTAAAATTAATTGAAAATTAATAGGGTTTTTTTTTTTTGAAACTTTTGTATGTGAAATCAAAAACTTTTTATAATTATTTTTCTTGATTAATGAGTGTGTTATTGAATTTATAAAGTTTGTTAGCCATTTACATTTTTAGGACATCTAAAATCACTCTAAGTGGGGTGGCTTTTTTATAAATAAAACGTTACACTACAAATAATTTGAATTGCACTCTCGAAGAATTGGCCACACATTTGTAATTTATTAATTACCACATTTATACATTGATAACATATTCACGTGTATAAGTAAATTAATACATGCAAATGTTTATATTTTTCATATTTTCTGTGAAATGTAACAAATGTAAACTCTTTCAACACAGAAGTTGCCTGATTTTGATATGCATGTATGCTGTTTCTCAATGATTACTAAAAAGATGTTGGAATTTATTTATTTGTATCTTATATGAACTTTCAGCTGTTTTTTAGAGAAGGGATCATAATGGCACATTTTCATTTTTAAAGCATAACTAGATACTAAACTTACAGAGACATATAAGATGGAAAAACTGTGAACATTACTATTATAACTACACAGTGCAGAGGTATGAGCGAAATGCATGCAGTATACATTTTATCTGTGGTGGTGCTGTAACTTAACATTAACTTCAATTTTGTACGTAAGGTTATATATATATTCAAATAATGAAGTAATGATATATTTATGTAGAAATGTTAAGCGCAGTTTTCATTAAAACATCTATCTATCTATATTTATATATAAAGTGTCTGAAAGAAAATATTTTTATTTTGAATATTGCAATCTATCTGTGACCACTGTAGAATGGCAATATAACATGTACATCTAGACCCTAGGGTCAGATAATTTCCTCTTGTATTTTCCAAGAGAATATTTAGATAGGCTTAGTAATTTCATTTCAGTTATACTAATATTATATGACCAATTTTTTAGGAGTTTGCTTTGAAGTGCAATAGCCCTTTTTAAAGAAAATGTGTTGATGAAAACATCTGAATTTTTAATTTGATTGTAGTGAGATAGACAAATTTCAAATGCATTTATAAAAACATGCTATGTTATTTTGAAGTATTTATAATTTAAATTTAGTTTTAAGTAAAGTTAACTTTTTCTCATAATTTACCATGCTTTAATTTTGCATAATGATTATTTACTTTAAAAAATATTTTATAGATAATTTGAATATTTTGTGATTAGAAAAAGATTTATAATTAATGTAAAATACTTTTAACTGTAATAAATTATTTTTTTTTCTTTATATTGTAGAAAAGACGATGGAGCAAAGAAAGATACGAAAGAAAGAGAAAAGCATACCAGAGAAAGCAAATTTAGTGATGTGAGAAATGTTCTGTTTTGTATTTACTTTGTTTCTTGATTTTCATGTATTTAACATCACTTGAAAAGGTATTTTAATAAGCAAAATATTTATGAATGATAAATATGTATTTAGCATTGTACTTTATACTAGTATATTCTGGAAATATACATTTTCCATATTTAAAGGATTAAAACTTTATTATTGTTGAAATCTTTGAAGATTTTGATATTTAAATATATCTGCCTTGTCAATAAATAAAAGGGTATCGTGGCATGAGTATTGTAAAAGATTTTGTTTGTAATTGTCCTCTCAAGTTTAAATAAATGTTTTAAATATTCCTTCCTTTATTTTTAAATAATTATTCTTGGCTTTTTATTTAGATTTTAATTACCAAATGTACAAATATCTCTATTATGTCTTGATATGGTTTTGATTCTTCATATTTTTTTCAATTGTTAGATTTCAATTTATGTATATTTGTAACATATAAATTTTGCAACTTTGCAGAATGGTTTTTTTGTTAAAATAAGGAAAATGATCTAATCTCCTTCAAAAATTCTTAATATATGAAAACAAATTGGAAGTTTCTTACCAAATTTCTTTGTATTAAACCTGATTTCTTCTATGAACTTTATTTCATTATTCTATGGTAACTTTATTTCATTATTCTAGTTATTAAATGTAGGATTCTCTTACATGTATCTTTCTCATTATCAGAACACATTCCAAAATTCTCTGGTTCAGCACTTCTCAATTGTGGTATATAAATTATTTTTGCATGTAAAATTTGAAAATAGAAATGGTGTTCCTTTTATGTGCATTTATCTGTTTTCATCTTAAATTGGCATTTAAAATGGTAGCTATGCTGACTGCTATTTTATATGCTGTTATATGGTATTAGATATTACATCATACTGTGAAAAAGCTCGAATGAGTTTCAAAAAAATAATTTGTAGATTCTTGGGTAGGTATTCTGACAAGGTCTTAAAATTTCTTAATGCTTCTCAGTATATCGCATTTTTGTGAAATTGGATTCTCAGCCATGTTACTGATTAAAAATATAGATCACAGTTAGCTTTGACTTGCAAATGAAATTAATAACTTGCAGAACATATCTAAATTAATTGGAGTGAAACCGACTCAGTTGTTGCATTAATTACCCATCATTAATAAATCATAATGTTTTCTATCATGTTTTATTACTGTTTACTGCAATGGATAATATATTTAATCATAATATAAAAGTTTAATCTACTAATATATTTGAGGAATATGAATTTAGAATGATTTTTTTTCTATAAGCACTCTCATAAAGATGCAATGATGTTTAATGGGAAATATTTCAATAAGAATACATATATTTTTATTATTATTTATGTGGTATTAAGAATTTTTTAGAATTAAGAACTTTTTGTCCGTTTTATCCAAAATTGACTTCATGAAACTTCAAAATAGAGCATTAATTTGTAAGCAAGTTACTGTTTCTTTCAAAAACTGAAACTAAAATCATACATTTATTTTCATCAGTTTCTTGTTTTTAATATTTTAATAATTATTTTTTAATATCTATTGGTAAAGTACTTAATTTTGTTGTTTTAATTCCCATAATTCTGTTTTTTAAACACATTTGTCAGTGAATTGTTTTGATGAAATAAATTTCTGCCCTAAGAAATGAGCTTTTAAAATTTATAAATTGTAATACTAATATGGATTATAAATTTGAAATTTTGGAAAAGTTTCAACTATGGAATTTAAAAGGAAATATATTAAGAATATGAATTATTTACTTTATAGTTGAACATCAAAAATATATAATAATAAACAGTTTGGCAACTTGTAAAAAAAAATATATATAAAAAAAAAAACTTTTAAAAAATGAGATCCTTGGACTAAAATAAATAAGCTGTTACACTGAAATGTGTTATAAGCTTTAAAAAAAAACACATTTAGAAATATATGATGTACTTACTTTTTAACACTTGAAATTTGTGAACTATTTCTTATCAAAAACAAAAAGCTTAATGTTTTTAAATAAGCTATTATTCTCATTAAAAATGTAATAATTATTTCTTATTTTGCTAATGATTCTTAAATTTGCAAATTCAAAAGAGTTTTAAAATATTTAAGTTTCAGAAATTTTTGTTTTGTTTAGGCACTTATTTTCCCCTTTCATTATGTAAGATGATAGTTAAATGATAAATTTTATTAAGAATTATTAAAGATTTGTGTGTTTATTTTTTATTATAAATGTTATTATCTCTTGGATTTTAATAATTTAGTGCCATAACAATGAAAAAACTTTATTTTATTTATTTTCAGCCCTTCTGCTCTACAGAGATTAAATTAGGCAAAAATCTTAGTTGCCTTAGAAAGAAATTTGCTTCTAAAAATTCTACCAACAAAAAGACATCAAAGAAATCAGACAAAAAGTTCACATTCACACCGGTTGATTTGTTCCCATTAGAAGGAGAAGACAAAGGGATGGAACTTCTAGAGTTAGTGTTTGCACTTTATATTTTCATTTGATATTTTATATGTAATTAATAAGGGTAGCTGCATAGCCATATCTCATAGGCAATAAAATGATCCTGAATTTGAATTTTATATCTATGAAAATGCGGTAAAAATTGCATCTGCAGTAATAATTTTTTGTATCTGTGCAGTAATAATGCAATAATAATGTTTTGTATGTCCCGATCTCTTTATAATATAGTTAAGCTGCTCATAAACCTCTTGTGTGCTGTCAATTTATCATTGACTTTGGTAGTTTATTAAATTGATGAATGATCAATTACCTTTCATATTCTGAGAAATTGCATTATGTTGGTTGCATGATCCCGTACACAATATTTTATTTTAAACCAAATGTTAATATTAAATAATTAAATTAAAAGTTAAGGATTTTTTATTAATACCTGTTAATCAATGAAATAGCATCATCCTTTTTTATATGAAAATAGAAGAGGTATTACTTAAGATTGGGATTATACAGCTGATTTTGATTGGATATTAAAAACAGAAGGTAGAGGAGAATTTTATCATGAGCCAGTGTGTAATAGGGTTTAAACATTGTTTTGATACCAGCTTTTTCTCTAATCAGAAAAAATTAGTTTTTTGATACATTGATGCTTTCTTTAATTAATGAGTCTTTTGATGGCTGAAACAGTGATATAAAAAAGGAGTTCCAAAATCATGATTTTTGCATTCTTTGACTGTTTTATCTTTCAAGGACATTAAATATCTTTAAAAAAAACTACATATTACTATTATGGGTTTTTTTAAGTTGTGAAATTCTGTATTCATATATATATATATGAATATAAATATCGTAATTTTTTATAAATCTTTTAATGTGATTCATTTTTGATAATTTATTTTTGAATGGTCCCATATTCTTTACTTTTTAATTTTTTATTATTATTATAAAAATTACAGTAGAATAAAATTGTGTAAAAGTGTGTAATTTCATTTAAAAGTTGATTTTCTGGAACTATTTTTATGCATATCTATTGAATTTTTGTTGGAATTTTGCTTTTTTTTTTTTTTTAGATTAAAATTGACTCTTAACTGTCTACAAGAAACCATTGCCTAACATGTATACTTGAATTCATTTTAATATGCAAAAAATTAACAATAAGTATTTTTATTATAATTCCCTCAAATGTTTAGCTTCCTGGTACATTCAAATGCGTTTAAATCTGAGAAGGAAAAAAAAAAAAAAAAAAAAAAAATGAAGAGATTACTATTATTTATCTTTTACTGGTCATTTAATTTATAGTAAATATTTTTATATATTTTTGATTCACATCTGTGCAAATATTTTAGAAATAAAATATTTAAAAAGTTTTTTTTTTTTTAATTCATGTTATTCTTTCCTCCTAATTACAAAAGTTACTGTATCCTTAATATTAGTCTAATAGCATATTAGCTTTCTACCGGTGTACCTTGACATTCTAAGAATAATTCCTGTTTCAATACTTATAGATTATTTGGTTAAAATTGTACAGATGATATCTTATGAATAGGAGTCTCTTAAATCGAGCACATTTTGTCTGTGGAGGGAGTTTAATGCCATTATATATGCCCAATTAATAACAAATTTATGAAATTTGACAGAGTATTTTTTGAATATCATTCTGTATCACTGTTAAGCTGAATGGTTATCAATTTAATTAAGTTGAGTATGCCTTCTCTTGCTGTATGCTATAGTCAAGAAAATATTTGTAGTGTTCCCTTAACTTCCAATTCTTCGAATTAGAATTAAAAGAATGAATACATTTGAATTTATACATATATATGATATTTCAGTGGCAGGAAATGAATAATAAAAATAACATCATTGATAAAGTTCTTTATTCAGATACCCTGCAAATTATTTGCCCAATGTCTATTCTCATACTGATAAAAGTGGGGGTGGAAAGAAATAACAAAATCACCAGTAGTTATTGAAGCTGTGTGTGATTGATTCAAGTTTGTTGTTAAACAGCAATTATTAATTAGGAAAAGCAATTGTGCTCTCTATTTAATGAAACACAATTGTAAATATCTAGCAAGTAGTGTTAATTTATTTCATCTACAAAATAGTGTTGTGTGATTTAAAAAATATATTGTACTTATATATTTAATCATTAATAAATGTTATTTTATCTACAAAATAGTGTTGTGTGATTTAAAAAATATATTGTACTTATATATTTAATTATTAGTAAATGTCTTAAATCATTTTGAATGATGTTTGAAAATATTTGTTTTAACTAGTTAAAATTCTTTGGAAATATCTATTCTTCAATAGTTTCTTGATATTACTTTATATGTTATATATTGGTTAAAAATGCTAACGATGATTGAGAACCAATGTTGAAGGGTATGCTTTGAATCACACCAATGAGTTACTATTATGGATCAGAACATTAATTTATGATTAGATTATGTTTAAAATTCTACTGTAGAAAGATATTTGCAAGTCCTATTTTAATAATCAGATTAATTTATAGATGTATGAAATATTGCTCTTGAGTTAACTAAAGAAATAATAAATGATAGTTTCTCATTTAATGTATAATACTGTATTATTATATATTAAGTGTTCAAATAAATGTTCTTTGATTGAATTTGTTATTTATATCAATATTTTGAATCAATGAATGGTTTTTTTTTATTCTTACAGTGTCCATGGCCAGTCATTGGGTAACAAATATGAATTCACTTTAAACAAATGTAAAGTTACCTCTTCAGGATGGCTGCTTCTACCCACTGTTAGTCCTGATCTGATACCTTCTGAATTTTCAACTCCTGATTACACTACAGTGAATGAATATTCAGATGATAACATGTGCAATGACTTGGATTCTCAGTCACCTGAATCAAGTCCTCTTGATGAAGGCTATCCTCCATCATCTGGGGAAAGTGCTACTCCAGCTACTCAACAATCCTCTCAAGGTGTATCATCTGTTCCATCTTCTCAAGGAACAGATGAAGGTGTTGGATCGTTGCCTTGTACACCGCTGGAAAGTGGATCTCAACCGGAATCCGGAACAGCCGATAAAGATTCTTCTCAACTTGAATCAAATGATAATACACCTGCTGCTAATGGCGCTTCAACAGAAACTCCAATGGAAGGCACTGAAGAAGGACCAGGTTAGTTCAATATCAATTCAGATTGTCTATCAGATATAAATTTTCATACCTTTAGTGGATCTGTTATAGTATATAGTTATGATCTCTGATCATTTTGCGGCTAACTTTCTGTCTCGGATGGATGGATACATTTATTAAGAGGAAGAAAAATTTAAAATTGAGAATAAATAACTGAGAAATCATGAGGTTATAACATATACAATTTTTTGAATTCTGCAACTCTCCTCTGTTCACACACACACACACACACTTGGTGAGTTTGATGCTATGAAGGAGCAAGATTCATGTCTGTTTGATAAAATTATCAGAATAATACTTGCCTGATATATATTTCTTACAGTGTTTTTGTCAACACTTTAAAGCTATATTTAGGATTAATAGGGAATTCTGTCAATTTGTACAAAGTTAATAAGCAAATTCAGTTTACAAATTTTATTTTTATTTGAAACATTTCATTAAAACCTTTATTCTTAAATATTCTATCTATGCACATGCTCTATGGATCACTCCCTGTGGATTTAATTTCTTAATTTTCATGAACTCGGCAAAAACAATTTTTTACCTGTAATCGAAATTTATAGAAGTGAACAATTTCATGCAAGGTAGAATGTTTCCTGTTTGCTTAACAAAGTAATTACACTTTTAAAAAAAAACACAGCAAGTTTCAAAGAAATATTTCTTTCATTTATAAAATCTGTTTTTGTTTCCAATAGAAATAAGAATTAACTATTAAATTGTTAATTAAATTTTATAATTTTAATGTCCTTATTTTTGTAACATATTGACCATTTGCTAAAAACATTTTTTTTTTAATAAAATGTATTTTCTTATATCTTCTTTAATTTAAATTAATATTTTAGGTTGTTCATTAAAATTTTAAAATACAAAAATGAAATTCATGTATATTAATAGAAAAATTGCTAAATAATTGTCTCATTGCATTCTTGAAAAATGGAAAAGAAAACCAGGCAATCAATATTCTTGTATTTTGCATGGTAAATGTGATAGATGCTTTCTTCAGTCTTCTGACATTTATATCTTTTTATTGTTGTAACACATTTTATTCATCAAAATCTAATACTGAAGTGATATTTAGCTTTTAAATTTCTTTTTTGTGCTCCACTATGCGGCATATAATTGTTTAAATTGGTAGCAGAAAGATATTTAATGAAAATGAATAATTCATTAAAATATCATTCCCCCTCCCCCTCCCCCAGTTTTGTTTTAGAAATCTTCTAAAATTCAAATCACATTTAATATTTCCAACTACCTTATGGCATATAGTTTATAGAAAAGTTTCTAACTTTTCACTTAAACAAAATGTCCGTAAGAAGGAGTTAAATCTTGCAATTTGAAAAATGTTATATCAATGATTTTTACATAATTTTTATCAAAAATGTATGATGTTCTTTTTAAAAAAAGAAATTATTGTAATAAAAGAATTATATTTAAAAAAATTTTGGAAATATGAATTATACTTGTGATTTTTACAAACTGTCCTTGTCTCTTTGTGTGTGTGTATGCGTGTGTGTTGAGTTGGGTTGCTTGGATCAGGAAATATAAGACCACTTTAGAATGATATTAACATGGACTAATTTAAAATAAAAATTAGGAAATCAATTAAGACTTTATATATATATATATATATATATATATATTGAAGAACTTGTGTTCTAATATTTTGAGCTCCAAATTATGGTCAAATGCAGAATTTGTGCCATGAAACTGTATAATATTCAGTTAGGCACTTCCAAAGGGAAAGTCATTAACAATTTTCGGACAAAAAACTTCCAAAGGGAAAGTCATTGACAATTTTCGGACAAAAAACTGATAGTTTTTTTTTTTTTAATTAGTGTTTTTAATAAATAAAATTTGAAATATTTATAATTGTGATTAAGATGCTCTTACACTTTCTGGCTGCATTAATTTTAAGTCTCAAATGAGAGAAATGTTTTTTTCAAATCACTGTTTTTATTCTCTTTTCATTAATTTTATAATTTTTCTGTGTTGCTATATTTCAAAATTATTTTATCAAAGAATTGTGACAAGAAAAAGATTGCTGCATTTCATTATTTTGATTTATCTAATGATTGTGATCTGGATTGAAATTTTGCATTCTGCCTTCAAATTCAAAATCTTTTTAATCTTTTCTATGTTTTAAAATAAATGCCATTCAGAGATTAATTATTTGGGTGGTTTTATGTCAGAATGTAAAACATCCTTGACCCTAGATAGCTTAGATGCTAAGCAAGGTATAAAATATTATTATTCCCATCCTGTAGTCTGTGTAATTGCTGTAGACGTTTCAAGGATACTCGTTTTCCCTACTCTTCACTCTTTCTCCTTCTCTGTTACCATGGTTTTGACAAAGCCTTTCTCTCCCCCCATGCCAGTACATTTCGGGAATACCTTAATAGCTGTGTAAAAATAGAGTGACACTGTTATCTGCCTCAGCGTTGCCAGGCAAACCAGTAAGGGGGTAGAAAATGTGACTTTGAACTGCCTATAGAAGATACACAGACTATAGTTAAATGTATATCATATCAGAAAATTTGTTTATTAGAAAATCCTAATCTTAATTCTACTTTTAATAATAATTCTTGGTCGAGTTGCTGGACAACTGATCAAGGTTCTTTTACTTACCCTGAACCCATTGTCTTCCTGCTGGCAGTTCTTATCTTTGTCACTTGTTAATAGATATAGTAGAGATTGCTTATAGTGATCACTTTGGGCACAGGCCAAATTAATCATTACATCTGAATGAACAATACAACCAAAACTTCAACTCTGTAGGAATGTAAGTATGCCATAAAAAACAGACTACGTGACATCAGTCATAGTTACGTTGTTTTAATTGGAAATATCGAAACAATGTACTGAATTGAAAAAACTTAAACATATCTAATTTTTTAACCTTTCTTTTCCAATGCTATTGAGATTAACATATATATTAGTTATTAAGTATTCATTTGATAAACTGTTCATATGAATAATATTCATCAAAAGATTCAACAAATTGGAATCATCCTAAAGTCTTCAGTCTTCTGGCCGAGCAGTGGTCCCCTCACGCATGATAAATCACACCCTTGGTGCATATTGCTTATCCTTCCCATGTTATTTGTTTTAATTTAAGTGTCAATTGTCATTCTTTTAGTCCACAGATTCAGTATCGCTTCTATGTTTCAGCAATTAATTAAGAAACATTTGATAAATTTTCAACACACTTGCAACTTCCTGCTGACTTAGTCTAGAAAGTAGATCATACTCTTTTCAAAGATTATATTTTTGTTCCATGCTCCACACAATAACATTTGCTGAGCTTGAAATTGAAAATTTTCTTTAAAGACAGCTGTCAATTTGCTGAATGGAAGGAGGTTGTGCATTGCTTAGCTGAGAATGATCTAAAGAAAATGCTCTCTGCAAGTGAATTTTTTATCTCTGTAGCCTACAGATTTTGCATGTACTTAGGTACAAGTTGGACATCCAGTTTGATACATACAATTGATTGATCTTTACATCTGTGATCTCTGCAAACACCAGCTACTGTATATTTAAAATTTTGATAAATTGTCTGACTTGACTGATAATTAAAATCTAAGTAAAAATCTATTCAAAATATCTAATTGCTCATTCCGAGTTTTCAGTTATCGATAAGGAAAAATGAGTTTGCTTATTATATACATACTAAATACTGTGGAACCTCTGTTAATTCATTCCCAAATCTTGCTTGTGAAACGAAACATTTTTTTTTTTCCCCCATGAGAATCCATGTAAAATTAGACAATGTTTTCCCTTCCGAAAAGAAATTATTAATTTAGTAATAAGAAAAGAAATTGTTAAATTTATAATAAAGTAATTTATTATTTATAATCCATGCTTTTTTTACAAAAATAAATCTGGGGATATTTGTCTTTGACTAGGCTTCAAAGTTTATAGGAAATGAAACACAGCTTTATTGTTAAATAAATTTGTAGAGTGTGTAGCTACCACTATCCAATTTAGGTGATGCTTCTCAAGATATTCCAATGATTTCTACTTTTGATTTCTTCCTTATTTCACTGGAAGTTTGTTGCTCTGTTGCATTTATTTTTTTCCTTCCCAGACCAAATATCCTTCAAACTTTTTGCTGTGTCACAGAATGCACCTTTGTAGGCTCTTTAGAAGTTCTGGTTATGTTCTTCTAGCAATTCATTGATATCTTTGCTATCCACTTCTGGTCCTATAATCTCATCTAGAGACAAAATGTTGTTGATTAAGGCTACTTGTTGAAACCTCTCGGAATGGCATTCAACAATGTTATCCAACCAAACCTTCTTCCATCTTCTTCCAACAAGCCTTCAATATTGATTGATATAGGCCAGTCCAGTATGTGATATCATGATGTCTCCTTGCCACTAATTCTGCAAAACATCGCTCATTAAGCGAATCACTTCCTTGTATTTTATTTTGCTCATTAAGCAAGGGTTGATTGTATTTGACTTAGTTTAACTTGCTTTCTAAAAGGTGCAAAAACAAAACAGGTAAATAGTTCTATGAAAAATTTGTAATGAAACAATTATTCATAACAAATTTAAATTATGCTTTTCATTATTTTAATGGGTTTATAATTGCATTTAATTAATATACTTAGTAATACTTAAAATTACTGATTGTGAAAGTTATTCTGCAATTATTCTTAAAAAGTATTCTTAAACTATTACTTATTTTATAAATTTTATTTCCTAAATAAGATAACAGAATCAGAAAATCAATAAGAAAGTTTGATGTTATTGAGCCTCCCTGTCCTAATAGAAGATAAGTGGGAAAAGTTATTACAGATTTTCATTCATGGTACTGCATACTGATTTTATTTAACCTTATAAACTGCATTTATTTCAAATCTTTAAGTTGTAACTTCAAAATATTGAGGGTTAATATTGGCAAATTTAATTGTTATCATTTGAAATTATTACAAAGTGTAATAATTTCAATCTATTTATGAGAAGCATTCATTTACTTTGTGAAAGGCTCGTTCTATATGATGTTTACTTTCAGTTTTAGATGGCTTAAATCATAGTATTGAAGGTAATGAAAATATTCCATTGGAAGATGCTGATGTAGCCCCAAGGCCACGTAGATCTACACGACAAGCTCTAAAACTTTGTCAAATTCAGGAGGATGAGGCAAAAAAACAAGGAGGCGAAAATGTGAGCTTAAAATTTTTTTATCGTTATTGTTTTTTTAAAAATATAATTCTTATCTTTTGGGTAAAATGTTAATATAATACTAAAAATCTCCTTCATAAAATTAGAAATTTTATTAAATAAAAATATAATACTATTTCATAGCATCCTAATAATTTTTAAAAATTTTTTATCATTATTGTTTTTAAAAAAATATAATTCTTGTCTTTTGGGTAAAATGTAAATATAATACTAAAAATCTCCTTTTTTTTCTTTTTTTTTTTTTATAGCAAGCAACAACATTAGCAAAAGACGAGTCATCTGTGGTTAAAAGAGCCATTCAAAAGAAAAATACATATAACTTGCCATCAAAACTTAGGACTAAAAATGGTACTGCTATTGATCCAGTCTCTGCTTTTTGTGCACGAACATGTAAGTATTGCTAATAAATTATTTTTTTATAAGTTTTTCTTTTCACCCTGGTTAAAATACTTGAGAAAATTGTCAAACAAGTTGAATTTCAATTTATTATGTGAGATTTTGATGCATCAATTTCTCCTTGGAAAAAATGATTCATAGTGAATGAAATGAAGTGAGTATGTATAAAAATGGAACAGAGAATCTTATGCATTTTTATTTTGGCTTAAAATTAAGGCATTGCTGTCAGTCTTGAATAACCCCATATTTCTTAAAATATTCTCTATTGTGTGCATTAATTAAATATCTTCATTAAGTATGTATAATTAAATATATATTACGTGTATCATGTGAATGTATGTATCTTTAAATATTGGGTTGACAACTAAGTAATTGCGGATTTCACTCATAGATGGCTTCAGTTGAATTTTTAGGTTTGCAGACGTAGTACAAATGTAAAACACATTTTATTATTTGATAGTTGGCAATTCAGCTATCAATCAGTAAAAAAAGTTTTTTGATCAGTTGCATAGTTTTCGTTTGGTGTTCGTTGAAAAATGGAAAATCAAAAGGAACATTTTCGTCATATTTTTGCTTTTTTATTTCCGCAAAGGGAAAAACGCATCGCAAGCTCATAAAAAGTTATGTGCTGTTTATGGTGACGAAGCCTTAAAAGAATGGCAGTGTCAAAATTGGTTTGCCAAATTTCGTTCTGGTGATTTTTCACTCAAAGAAGAAAAACGCTCTGGTCGTCCAGTTGAAGTTGATGACGACCTAATCAAAGCAATAATCGATTCGGATCGTCACAGTACAACACGTGAGATTGCAGAGAAACTTCATGTATCACAGACATGTATTGAAAATCACTTAAAACAACTTGGCTATGTTCAAAAACTCGATACATGGGTTCCTCACGAACTGAAAGAAACGCATTTAACGCAACACATTAACAGCTGCGATTTGCTAAAGAAACGTAATGAAAAGGATCCATTTTTAAAATGACTGATAACTGGCAATGAAAAATGGGTTGTTTACAACAATATCAAGCAAAAAAGATCGTGGAGCAGGCCAGGTGAACCAACTCAAACAACATCAAAAGCTGATATTCATCAAAAGAAAATTTTGTTATCAGTTTGGTGGGATTACAAAGGAATTGTCTACTTTGAACTCTTACCCCTCAACCGAACGATCAATTCTGATGTCTACATTGAACAACTAAGGAAATTAAACAATGCAGTTGAAGAAAAGCGGCCCCAATTGACAAATCGAAAAGGTATTGTATTCCATCATGACAATGCAAGGCCACACACATCTTTGGTCACTCGGCAAAAATTATTGGAGCTTGGTTGGGATGTTTTGCCACATCCACCATATAGTCCTGACCTTGCACCATCTGATTACTTTTTGTTTCGATCTTTACAAAACTCCTTGAATGATAAAAATTTCAATAATGATGATGATGTCAAACCGTACCTGATTCAGTTTTTTACTAATAAAAACCAGAAGTTTTATGAACGTGGGATTATGATGCTGCCTGAAAGATGGCAAAAGGTCATTGATCAAAATGGGCAATACATTACAGAATAAAGTTATTTAGTTCCATGAAAAAATTGTCTTTGATTTTCTAAAAAAAATCCGCAATTACTTAGTTGCCAACCCAATATATATAAGTTACTGTGGAGAAGATTTTTGAATGTTGATATGAAATTGCTCAAGATGTTTTATTGGGATTTAATTGCTATTTCTGGATTCTTTCTTTTATTTATTTGATATAATTTCAACCTTCTTAGCATATATTTAATAAATATTTCTTTTCCAGTTTTTTCCATGGATCGAAAATATCCCAAATCTTCTTCGCCTCATTCTTTTGAAGTGCGTGCTTTTCAAAACCATAATGATTTATTTAATAAATTTCGAAGTCTACAAGCAAGTCTTTCAAATATTAATCAGGTATGTTATTATTTTTTATAATATAAAAAATATATACAAGTTATCATTTCATTAATTTATTTCTTAAGTTTGAACTAAATAGAAATTCCTACGAATTTGGAAATGTATGCTTACTTTCATAATTAATGGAGAAATTTCTTTTTTTCCAATCATTTATAATTTTCTTCGAGTTTGAAAAATAATTTGTGATGGATACTTGTTCAAATTTTTGATAATCCATATAAAATTGTAAAACTTGTATCTCATCCAAATCTCCTAATGTTTATGCCACAGTACTTATTAATATTGATTAATTTCCCCCTAAATTGGAAAATTAACTAAAAATATCAGTCTTGCATAAAGCAAAACTTTGTTTCTAGGTTCAATGTTCTAAGCTGAAGTTTATGTGGTATATGCTTATATTTCTTTTTCTGACATAAAAGATGGTATTACTGACCTCTTTCCTTCTTTTAACAACTTAAATTTATTTGCAAACAATCAAGAATGCTTAGGAATCTAGATTACTTTTGAATCTCAATGAAATCACAATGTTAGGATTTTTTAAAAAAAATTCAAAACTTTTCTTTGCATATAATAACTGGGCTTTTATTTAAAAAAACTCAATCTTTTGCATATAATAACTGGGAAATGAAATTTTATATTAACAGTACAATATTCTTTAAGTATTTATTCTTAATAAATTTGTATGTTTCTAATTCAGCAATTATAAACGTTAATTTTTTTCTTTTCTTTCCTACACAGCGTAGAAAAGAAAAGGGAAATGCTGCAGCTCTTGAAGAAAATGATGATATTGATGAAGAAGTTGATATTGAAGGAGTTGAATCAAATTTAGATGGTTTGTATGATTTTTATCGTAGTGAAAGTATTAAACTCTATGTAGTAGAACTGCTGTTATTTTGATAGATAATTTGCTGTTTTATGATAAGTTCAGTTTAACTGAGTTTTTAAAACAAATTTATCTCCCAATGCTATAGAATGGCCAGACAACCAAAAATTGCCAGGGAATTTCGGGGGGGGGGGGCAGGAAAAGTCAAGGAAATTTATTTCAAAACTGGAAAAAAATTTTATAAATTGACAATTTTTATTGAGCATGATATTTTTCTGCTATTTTTTCATAAATTGAATGAAACATCATCAGCAACTAATGAAAATTAAACTTTTACTGATAGTCTAAAATAGACTTTGGAAGAAAAAGATTAACCACCATGTCGGATTTATTACATATATGTATAAATATTTTGTATTTCCGCCGATCCCCCCCCCCCACGCAGAACTTCAAACTATCGACATTATTAGTGAAAAATGGTTTTACGTACCCCTTGAAAAGACAGCCTAACTACAGCCTTGCACCTGTTACTGTTATGATTTTAAGCTTTAATGGGTCTCTTTTATTTAAAAAGATATATATGTCATTACTAAGTTTTTCAAATGAATGGATGCTATGGACGTTATTGCATAGCATCCATTATGTTGCATTCATTTAAAATGTTCTATAATTTAAAAATAATATTAAATACATAATTTAATTTGTTTTATACATTATAAGTACACATGCCTCTTGTAATTTATACCTTTAAAACATTTTTCTTTTTGTGCAAAAAAGTCGATACGGTCCAGTTTTCCATTTTCTTTTCTATATTTTATGGGTTACGCAATGAGCCAGTATACAAACATTTGGGTTAAAAGTCAACTCAATTTTAATTTCGTTGACTAATTTTTCTTATTTTGATGCAGAGATTTAATTATGTATCTGTAAATGATTTTTTTCGGTAAAATTATTGTTTAGTTTTGATTGGCATATTGGTAAACAGTATGAATAGAGGAGACTCCACTGGAAGGAAACAAATAATTTTATTCTTAGGCATTTCGACAACGTGCATATATTTTTGTCCTGCGTATTTTGTGAGTAAATTTTACTAACAGTTCTGAGATATGACTGGTTTGCTAAAAGTTGGTCTAGATGGGCATGTATTTTGTAGTAATTGTTAATATATTTGCAAAAAAAAGGTGGGGGAAGAGTTTTGTGTAATTAAAGCTTATCTAAAATTCATTAAATGAAAATGAAGTTTTTACTTTTTTTTTCTTCTGAGAATTAAACTTTATTTTATAGTAATTTTAGTTAAAAAAAATTAAGTTTGAAAAAAAAGTATTCATATTATGCAATAATTAAAGCAACATTTTTACGAAGATATTAGAAACATCCAAAAAATGTCAGAGAAATTCAAAGAACAGAAATGTTGACCCCTCTATGCTTCGAAATTTAACTGTCTTAGCTTGATTTTTCACTAACACTTAATAAACTGCTGTGCTAGCAATTCTTTACTTTTGTTAGAATACCAATAGGAACACCATCTGCATTAATAAAACTTTTGGTTTACTGCACTTTTTTTTTTTTTTTGCTTTGAATGTTTAACCAATAGCATGTTTGTTTTCTCTCATTGAAGTAATCTATGAATTGGGCAGCTTAATTCACCATCTAAAAATTTTAATATAAATCTTTTGTCATTTAATAAATGAAATTTTGTGTTTTACAATAATTATGTTTGCTTTTGAAATGTGAATACATTCCAATATATTTTGCTTCATTGCGTAATATATATATATATATATATATTACGCAATATATATATATATATATATATATATATATATATATATATATATATATATATATATATATATATATATATATATATATATATATATATATATATATAATATGCAATTCAATTCTATTTAAAGTATGAAGCTTTGAATATTGCTATTTTAAACCATTTCAACTGAGGCCTCAATGAAGATTATCCAGTCAGCATACTTCATTCCCTTAATTAATTTGTCTAAAGTAATGTATATTCGAATTTTCGTAAGTCGAGAAATTTTGATCACATAAATGTGAAATTTAGAAAGAAAAAAAAAATATTAGTGAACAAAAAATATTTTACTAAATTATACTATTAAGGCTAGAGGAATTTTTGTTTTTTTGCAAAGTATTTCTTATTTTTGATAACATATAGCATGATTTTTAATGTCTTGTAAAACTTTTTTTCTACTGGAACTATATCCACTTTCTAACAATTTAGTAAATAATTGGTATCACAATTAGAGTAGAAATTCTGTATATATTATAACAAGTGATTCCAAAAATATGATTTATGAGAAGTGTGTTTAAAGCTATTATAAAAATAGTTATAAACTTACAAAAAAAAATAATTTTTTTAAAAAAAATTGAAAGATCATATTAAAAGATAGCTTACATAATATTGTTTTTTTTTTTTTTAAATATAAGTGAATTTCGCATTCGTGAAGTTTTTGTATTTGGAGCATCTGTTACTCAGAAGATTCACTGCTCAAATATATATTTTTTTAATGAAAGTGTTTAATTTGTTTTTTCTGTTATAATTATGCACAGATCCTGTTGCAAATGAAGATGTTATAAGTAAACCACTTGAAGCTCGTGATATTGTAATTGAAAATAACCCTGGGCTACTACCAATGCCGGTATATGAGAATGAAAATCCTCTAGGTGAGTGTTAATATTTTCAGCATTGTTCCTGTGCATATATCATTAGCCTTATAATGGAAATGACTATACTCACTCACATGAGCTAAAATGCTGGTACAAATTGACTAGATGTGGCTTGGTATTATAGATTTCAAAGCTGGAAGTTTCTTTTAGGTTTGAAACCTGATTTCACCATATTTCCTCACATGTAAGTTTTCTACTTGTTTAATCTGCCATCAAAACCTGCTTCTTTCAGATGTGGCACTAGAATTTATTGGAGGGGGTGGGCTCCAGCTGAGGTGTTCTTATTATCTAGTCATGGTTCAGAATTCTCACATTTGTTCCAAAATGACTCCATTGTTGGTATGAGCCATATTAACATATAAGTCTTTCAATTAAGTTAAGGAAATATGATCATTTTAGACGTATGTTATTTCAATGGATTAAATCATAGATGTTTAAAATTGCTGAAACACGTGCCATATTTTCATAATATCATTTTAGGGACAAATCTGATTCCAGATTTAACATAGAGGTTGATTGAATTTGTATAAGGGTTCTAATTTTAAACTAAACTTTTTTTTAATGCTTTAGGCTGCTATCGTCATCTTTTTATTATTATTATTATTATTTTGATAACTGTTCAAATGTCACTGCAAGAAAGATAATCATCCTCCAGCCATCCTTTTATATCACATTAATTATCGTAAGAAGCTGTGTTGTTCTGCTGTATGATTTTTTAAAAATTTAATTGCGATGACAAAATTATATGCAGAGATCAGAATAAATTTTAAAAATCTTGTTCAGCATTTGACTTTAGAATTTGTTCCTATATGATTTAGGATTGTGTACATCGCCATCAGTATGCTCTTAAAGTACACCTGGAATTTTAAAATGGTGTATTTTAGAAGGATCTCATCCTCTTTACAATTCCAATGAGAAAATCACGGTTGCAATATTTCCTTTCTATCATTAAGGAAATTTTTAGATATTATCTATTTAATATAATCTTTTATTGAAACTGTCAGTGAATTTTTTTATCAGAAAATAAAGAGTTGTCTAATATTGCTCTAGGATCTGAGAAAAACACTAGTTCATTTTACGTTCACATTTTTTTCTTATAGGGGAAAAAAATTCAGAAAGTAGTCTATTCATCTTAATATTAAGTATTTAACTTTGGAGAAAATAGTAAAATGAATTTTTCCTCTTCCCTCTTAAGTTTTGAAAATGGGTCACATAAAAATTTTATAATTTTAAAAGTATATTAATGTAACATGATTTTGTTGAAGTGTGTACTATCTATTTCTTTTACAAGCACACTTCTTAAATAACCAACACTTCTTAAAAAACCAAATTTTAACACTGATGTTGGAGAAATTAGTCCCCCCCCCCACTTTAAAATAATTTTTGAATCTTTCTGTTTCAATTCAGTGATGTATGTGTTTCTAATCATGTTTTTCATATGTTGTGACTTAAGGAGCTGTGTGTAATGACTCATTTTGCTGCAGATCATTGATAAATAATGCAAACAAATACTTATCTTATGATTGTATTTTATATTCTTTCTTACACTTGTGGTCATATATCATATGTATGTGTGCATGTGCACACAGAAATTTGCAACATTTATTTTTTTAAATGTTATGCTTTTTATAGCCGAAGATGAACCAATTTTTCCTGATGATGGTGAATTTTTTGATGATGAACTTAGTGCATATGATGATAAAGAACTAGAAGACAGCTTTGCAAATGCAGCAAGGTTGCAGTGTGATTTATTCAGAGAAGATCTGCAGAAATATATTCAAACTTCAGACATTTCTCAACGAATTCATGCATGGGAAGGTACTATGAAACCCTTTTTAGAAGGATTGGTAAGCATTAGTTATTATATGTTTTGTATTTAGTTAACATTTTATTTGTGTTATTATTGACTTTACAGAAATCATGCTGATGTGAATTGCTACTTTGGTATATCATATTTTTGTTTTGTTTCGAGAACGTAGAAATGGATGTTATATGTCGGATGTTCAAGTAATGTGTGATGTCATTAATAATGAAATGTGCATATCTTTTGTTTTAAAATACAGAATTTCATAAAACTAATTAAAAATTATGAAAAGTATTTTTAAATTACCTTGGGAACTAAATTTAAAATTGTTTGAATGCTTGTTGTAGGTTATAACAAAATAATATACAAGATTCCAACATGTTTGCAACAACTGAGTTGCACATACTCATTAATTCTATTTTTAAAAAAATTTCTTTAAAACTAAAATTTAAAGGCTTTTATTTTTATTTTAGTGACATTCACAAAAAAAAGTCATTTATTTCATGTGCCATTTACAAAAAGAAAGTGATTATATAAACAAATTATACACTATTCAAGTTCTTTTGACAGAGTTTATTTAAAATGTTTTCCAAAGATGCCAGTGTGGATATGCACTCATCTGATAACACTTTTGCTCATTTTATATTATTTTTATTTTGCTCATTTGTTATTTTTCATTATAAATGTATTTATTTTGGTTATTTTTTTTAATAATGTTAAAATGTTTTAAGGAAATATTATATGATGCACAAATCAAGACCAATATTAATTATATGTGCGAGGATTTCTAATCTGTAGTATGTGTAAAAGTATTTATTTGTATTTAGCTTAAAATTGTAGTATGTACAATACTGTAATTTGACAAGTTATCTAATTTGTATATTGAGAACATTTTACTCATTTGTTTAAAAATTCTTATGTATAATATAATGATGTGAAAATAAGTGGCATCAGTAGAGTGTTCCTACTTAAAATAAATATGAGGAAAGCTGAGTGGATTGTATTAACCCTTTAATTGGAAAAGTAAAAAGTTGTAGAAAAAAAAAATCTTTGGAGATTCATACTAAGTAGAATATATGTAATATATTTATGCATTCCTAGATATTTATTTTAATTAATCAATTTTTACGCAAAAATCCTTGGACAAAGTAATGTTTACAATACCCATGTATAACATTTGGAGTTGTTAGGTCTCACATAAGAGCCAGTGATAACACTTTTTACATCTGAGAACTATGCTAAATAAAGGTTAATATTAGGATCAGCTCTTATCATGGAAAACTTTTATATTGTTTTTTGAAATATAATCCTCGGTGATTTTTCCTTCGATTTCATAAAATTCTGTATTTTTTGCTACACATCTTTGTATTTAAATATAGTATTTTGTATTTTCATATACGACAAGATGAATATTTAAGAAATTAAAGATTTATATAAAGTATTTTAGACACTTTGTGTAACTATTGTTGTTTATAATGGCACTTGCCACGAAGTCAGCGATTTTAAGCCAAGGGAGCGTCTCTCACGCTAGCTAGGGACAATAGTAATCTTAGCTACTCACGCATCACGTTCACTTGCTCAACCCCTTTTTACGGGGGGGACATTCACAGATAGAACAGATGAAGAACAACCATGCCTGAACCTAGGACGCCCAGATCACGGGGAAGACGCGCTACCCCTATGCCAAGACGCCGGCTTGTGTAACTGTTTTAATAATTAGCTCAAAAGAAGCAGTCTTTGATTAATTTCGGAAATGCAATTTTGTTTCTTTTGTATTTTATCCTTATTAATCATTTTTAAGTCAGGTAATTACAATTCATGAATTAAATTTTGAACTGTTCTCTGTTCACTTTATAAGAAGATAATAAGCTTAAATAACATGGTGAAAAAGGCTTTTATTAATCATGTCAAAAGTGGAAAACTGAGAAAACTATGTGGAATTTCAGAAAAAGCTATCATTGATGTTGAATTTTGTATCTAAAAGGAATACAGGAAAAGTGGATATGTCAAGTTAAGATATCAAAGGAACTTTCATGTAAAAATGATGATAAAACTTTAGATTTAGTTGTTTGGGACTACATATAATCCATGAAGCATTTCAGAATACACATAAATCTACTTGATGGAAAGTTGATGTTACTCTAAGAGCAATGTATAGAATATTTAAAGATAGTCCAGCTAGACATGCCGATTTCCTGGAAATTACAGATTCTTCTAATGGATATTAAAATTTTGTTCTATTCTCTCTCTGGGCAGAAACAGCAGTATTTGCAAGCATGCTCTAAAAGTTTTTCACAATATAAAAAAGTATATAGATTTCAGTAAAAATTTTTGCCTTGATCTGTCACGAATGATATTATTATGAACACTTGCCAGGATAAATTGAATCTAAATTAGTTTCATCTCATACATTTTAACATTCTTCAGCCATTTCTTTAAAAAAAACCAATAGAGTCTTTTTCATTTGAAAATCTTTTCATTCTTGTTAAACTGTACCTAAAAAGCTAAGATTGGAGGGAAAATCCGACATTGGAATACTAACTACAAGCTACTTGATTGCTAGTGGAACTATTCAAGTCTGGAAAAAAAATGCTTCTTATCAGAATACTTTATATTTATGATGAATACCATAAAAAATATTTAAACACATATCCAAAAATTTTGATATTTTAAAACTGCATCTTATTTAAATCCATGTTTATTGAAGAAAAGTGCATTATTATCTGAAAAAGAAAGTTGATTTGCTTCAATTTCTTTATTTCAAAGTAATTAATATCTCCACCCCCTTAATATATAAATTTTGTCTTGCTTAATTCTGAATAAATTTTATTCAATGAATAAAGAAAAATTACTTTATTTTTCTGTATATAAATATAAACCTTCTATTATTATGCTATTGTTTCAAGTAATGTTAAATTGTTGTTTCCTTTCTTTGCCTTTTCCACTCATTAAAATTTTGGAGTATTGTTATTCCATTATAACCGGCACATGAAAGCTCTTTGCATTCATGTGCTACAGTGCATTTCTTCTTACGTTGCATATACATTCAGGGAATTTCTTTTTCCAGATGTGAGTGGCAATCATGGTCTGAGGTATAACATTTTATTTTTAAAATTATATATAATGGGATATCATAAGGCTCTCAGACCAGGAACAATTTTAAATTCATTATTTTTTGTTGCATTTTTTTCCAAATATATAGAAACATAATGAATAAATATTTTATTTTTGCACACAAAAAATGTACAAATTTGATGTTACACTCACTTAAGTAAAGAACAGTATTTTATATGATCAGTATGTTATTTTAGAATTTAAAGTGGTTTCAATTAATCTAATGGATTTTTTTTTAAAGTTTATTAATGTTTCTTATGGGCCTACCAAGATTGAGTAGGATAATTTGTTTGTAAAATGATTATTCAAGTCCTTCTTATAATTCTGATTCAAGCAAATTTTGGAATAAGAGAAGAATTATACACTACATATTTATAATCATAAGAATATATGTTTTCTACATTTAGACTTTCTGCTCTAGTGCTTCTGCTTTGCAAAAAAATGTTTATATGCAAGCTGTTAATGAATTTTGCATTTTATTTATTTAGATTGGTGCATATCGTCTCAATATATAACACATTCTTCGAAATTTATATCATTATATATTAGATTTTATGATTATATTGATTTATAAAGCATAATGCTAATTTTGAACAATGCATTTTATGAATACAATTATATCTGTTTATTTAAACTTACAATTATATTTATTTTCTTTCTTTAGAACAAAAGAGAAGAATTTGATATCAATCTGTATGGCTCACGCATCTTGAATGCATTTGAGGACAGCAATCGAAAGCAGACCATCACTTTCCGCAACTTCTGCAAAGGCAAAGAAAAGTGGGAAATTCATAGATATTTCATGGCTCTACTTCCTCTTGTAAGGGAATATTATTACTGTTTTTAATTTAATGCTTTTAAAAAATTAAGTTCTGATGTGAAAGGGAAATCAAATCAAGATGCGACTAACCCATTAAAGCCCAGTTTAATTTAAAAAAAGAATTTCAGTAAGTTTCAGTTAGCTTATGTTAAAAACGCAGTTACAAAGAAAATTAAATTTCTAAGAAAAAAAATTTTTTTATTTTTTTATTATTATTATAATTTTATTATTGTTAAAAAATTGGTAATAAAGAATTGTTAAAAACTTTTCTTATGATATAAATTAAAAATTATATTAAAATATAAAATAATGATCTTGAAATTCCTTCCATTATTTTGAAAATAAATCAAGGCATAATTTAAGGATTTTAAGATGCCAGCACTTCAACTTCAAAATTTGTGTAATGCAATATGCCAGTTGAAAACTGCTTAGGAATTTGGAAAAACATTTTGATTGAGATAGATATGAAATGTTGATATGACACTTCCCTCAGAAATTCAGGTTTCAATGCTATTTTAGTTTTTGGGATGAAAAGGGAGTTCTCAGGAAATAAAAATCATAACAATTAATCAATTTACAATGAAAATGAGGACAGCACTGTGACTAAGTTAGTAACTGGGAAAATAACAGATTAAATTCCCTTAATCAATTTTTTTCTTTCTACTTTCTTATCTTAAACTGTCTTATTTACACATATTCCAAAATAAATTAAATGTCCACGACTATTAAACAGTAAGGCTTTTATTATTATTTTTATTTTTTATGGAGTCTCAATTCAGATATATGTGTACATTTATTGTGAAATATATTTATATCAAAGATGTATTCATTGTTTCAATTAATTCCAGGTAAACATTGGTAATGTAAGTATAGAAGCTGAACAACTAGGTGACGGTGAAGAGGACATTTTAGTGACTTTGCTGTCAAGAAAGATGCATCATAAAGAATTGGAAGAGTTTGGTCATAATGAAGGGGAACATTCATAAGTATATATATCATAAGGAATAATTTCATTTCATTTGTGAGGAATTTATGTGTATAAATTTTCCATTCGTTTATGTGATTTGTGTACAAATAATTTTTGAAATTCCTTTTAAATGGTCAAATATCCATTGAAAATTGTGCATTAAGTTCTTTCTCGTGAATCAGTGTTACTATATCATTGAAGTGTACAGACTTTATATCTTCATTAGATGATTACTAGATGTCTTTCCTGTTCAGTGGATTATAATATTTTATGGATTTTAAATGAACATGCAAAAAAATATTATAATCACATTTGATTTATATTATATCATAAATACTGTTCATATCATAGCTACATGTGTATTTTATTAAAAATTGTTGTCATTTGTTTTTCTAACAGTTGTATTTATTTTGTCTCATATATTGATTTTTGTTAATTTTGTGGTAATTTGCATTTAATGTTGGTGTACCTGAAACATACATTTTCCCCTCTATAATCTGATTGTAGATCAAGAAGTCATACTTCATTTCATTTTATTGTGAACTACTGCTATATTTAATAGTCAATAAATTTTACTGTGCATATGCATTAAGAAATGTCATTACTTTGTATAATACTGTTTATGGTCATGAAATTACCCTTGTTTCTGCTTTACATCACTCACTTAAGTAGCAGCAGTTAATATATACTGTGTAGGAATTTGAAAAAAATTTTGCCAAAGTTTTAACTGCAGAAGTTTACAATCAATGTATAGGCCAGAGTCATGATTTGTTTTATTTTTGAAATTATTTATCTTTATTCTGTAAAATTATACAATAAATTCAAATTATATTGGCCTTTTCCATCATTCTTCATTTAAATTTTTGTATTTGTGTCAACTGATTCTGCAAATCTCATAGTAAACTAAAATTATTTAATATCATAATTATTCTCATATCTGTATTTATAATAAATAATTTGAGATGGGTTTGTAGTTTTCTTTTATATTATAGTAATTAATTTTTCTGCTTTGATCTAATTCACATACCTGCCATCTTTACCAACCATTGATTTGTTCCTTCAGTGAATTATTTTTAATTTTTTTGGATGAGTAACTTGTATCTATAGCCTTATATCTATTCTGTTCATTGTGTTATGTATCTGTCAATTTTTAATCCGTCACCTCCTTCTGTCTTACTTAAAATTTGAATCGGAAATGGGAAAATAATCAAAATTCAACTAACCAAATAACTTGTTTTCTGAATTTAAATATTTTATTATCTGAATTAATATTTTTAGTGTAATTATGTGACAATGAATTTCATAATTTGTGAAATAGAGAATTTTTGTTTTATAAAAAAAATATGCTTCACTATAGAAACTAAATCAAACTTCAAGCTTAAAGGGAAAATAATATATTTTTTATACATGTAATTAGATTATAAAAGGAAAAAATGCAATTTTAAAAAATCTACAAACATATAAAAAATTTTGTCATTGCTTGCTTTCAAAATTAAACCTTATCTGTAATTGCTGCAAAACTTTAAAAAAAAATTATTGGAATCATATTTTGAACAGAAATCTATACTATATGAAAAAGAAAAAAATTATATTCCGTATGTTGACAAAGAATGAAAAACCCAGGGTGAAGTATTTATTGTAACAATGAAAATTATTTGAATTTCATCATAACAATAAAACACAATCTGAAGAAGAAAAAAAAATAAATTTACTCTGTCTATTAATAGTGAACAAAAAAACTCATATTAAAATATTTGTAATAACAATGCAGATGATTTAAAATTCATAACAACAATGAAAAATATTATTGTGAAATAAACTTTAAAATGTTTCTTAAAGTTTATTAAAATTAGAGAAAAATCTGTACTACTAAAAAGAATGTGTGTATGTCAGTGCTCTACAATTCAAACCGTCTCATTTACAGCTACATACTTTGTGCATGCATACCTTGGAGAATGGAAATAAGCACCTCAGTTCGGGTATTTTTTGAAATTTTAATTAAAAATTAGAATGAATTTTATTGTTTCCCTATGAGAAATTCTAAAAGTATTATTGCATAAAAAGGACTTTTATGTCATTTCAAAATTTAAAAAAAATATCTTTTTAATTTTTCTTAGAATTAAATAGCTGTGCATGCTTCTCTTTGAATTTTGCCCCCCCCCCCACACACACACACAATTTCCAATAAAAAATTACATCGTTGGCCTGAAATTCTAATTATTTTCAATATTTATGAAATATTTAATTATACAACTTACTTCGATTGTTAAAAACTGAGAAAGGAAGATCCTGTTTAATATCTGTGTTATTTACAAAATGAATAAAAAAGTAGTTACATCATTGCGAAGAATTGATCTAGAATACAGATAAACTGGAGAGTTTTGTTTTTAATTGTACTGTTAGTCTGGTTACTGTACAAGATTCAGCATACAATAATAACTCAATGGAAATAATTAAAATAAAGAAACTTTAATGTTCTATTTGGTGGAATCACATGAAATATCCAAATGATTTATCTGAAATTAAATATAACTCATATTTCCAGCGAACTAACTGGTCTCATCGGATGTATTAACTAAATTGCATAGTACCCATAAGTAATATAATTTATTAATTATTGTTTTTATTATTTTCAGATGGTGCAAAAACCCTTTTTGTTTTGTAATAGTATTATAAATTATCAGGAAAAAACTTCAAAAATTTGCTTAGTTTTCAGTTAATAAATTTTTTTAAAAAATACTCCTAGGTGCATATTTACATTCTTCATTCAAGCTAGTACCATTCATAAGCATGCACATTCTTCTTTATTATTAATAGAGATTAACAATAATTAAAAATCTAATCTTTTAAATAATGGTTCTCAAAAAAAAAAATGAACCATTTATTGTCTTGTTGCAAATTCCATTTGTTTCCAATTTTTATGAAGAAGAGTATTGCATGTTTTTTAGTTAAAAATGTAAAGATTGTTGTAAATTAAAAATCAATTAAGAATTTTTTTTAAATTGAATTCAACAACTGAACCCTTTATTATTAGCTAGTTTTTTTTCTATTGTTACTTTGTTTATTTTCAGATAATATTCAGGTTTCTTTTTCTTTTCTTTTTTTTTTTTTTTTTAAGAAACAAAAATAAAGTATGTATAATTTTTTTAAAAAAACAAACAGAAAGAAATAATGATGAAATACCAAAGTTATCCTGCATTTTGCATGGAAAAATTTCATGTTTTAGTACGTTAAAAGGTTGGTTTATATGGGTGCCAATAAATTTAATCTATCTTTTTTTCTTATTAGGCAATTTCCAATGCATTTTACATATTTATGAACTCTGTTTATTGAAACTTTATTAATTTGTCATATTAGTATTGATAGAAAGAATAATTAGAAAAAGGTTAAATTGGTATACAAAAAGAAACGTCTGGCATTATTTTCCCGCGTATCTCGCAAATCAACTTTTGTTTTTCTTCCCCGTCCTATCTTATAATATCTTAATCTTAAATTTTCTTTTAGTTTGTTTTGGTTTAATTAAATATTTAAAATGTATTTATTATCATATATATTGTCACGTAGATACTATGATATAGAACTCAATGACACCCACAAGGGGTAGAGCTAAACAAATTTATTAACTGAACTCAGAACTGAGAATACAGTAACTGACAAATCTTCTGCTTTTATACAAGCAGAGAAAGTTCCAGAATACTCTGCTGGAGACAGTAAGTAAAGTCCAGAACACTTGTCTGGTAAACTAAAGAAATGTCCAGTATCTTCTGGAACATGAAATAAAGGAAAACATAAAATCAAGGAATTAAGTATTTACATATACTATTAATCGCATTGTCTCTAACGGGATTCGAACTCAGGTCTCTTGATCATTAGACCAGTGCCATGCCATTCGGCCATGGAGATTCGACTGTCTTTCTTCAATGCAGTAATATAAATATTTCCAAAATCTTGCTTAATTCTCTCCAAGATTCTTGCAAATCATTCTCATCTCAATGACTTTACTTTGCAGAAGCTGTCTTTAATTATAAAATAATATTAGCCATTTTAGTTTTATTCTTTGACAATTTCTAAAGAAAATTTGGTCACCTCACCTAATGCATTTTTTATGAAACTATTACAAGAGTAAACATTTTAAAATATGTAAAAGAATAATTTTAAGAAACGAAAAAAAAAAAATCTTTACATTAATCTTAATCTTAGCATTATTTACAGTATGGCAAGATTGAATGGACCCTAGATGTCGGAACTTTTTTAATCCTGATTGTTGAAAACCTAAAAAGATAGCTGAAAGGCATAAAATCATTGCTAATTTATTTCAAGAGCAAACATAAACCAAAGTGAATTGGAAAATCTTCTGTAATTAATGGAGAGTAAAAAATTGTACTTGTACTCTGTAGCAATAGCAAGGGAGACATAATAAACTCTCGAAATATAATATAATTTTTCTTGCTCCATTAGTAAGATTTAATGCTGTCATTGGAAGGTTATTATTTTTTCATGTTGTCATCATATTTTGCTGTATAAAGCTACAAAAATATACTAGTTTTAAACTAGAGTGTCTATATTTTCCATTGTTACATCAAGATTCTATTGCACTCAGCTTCAGGATCTTGAATTAATTTATTTAAAAGGTTAATAAGGGTTAACATAGTTCAAAACTTTTCATGCTGACTTTATAAATGCATCCAAATGAAACTGTTTCCATTTCTATGGCCATATTTCAGAGTATGACCATATTGCTAAATCATTAATACTAATATTTAAGATAGGAGATGTCTTGACATAAAATTAATGAAATGCACTATTCTTTATTATGAGATGAAAACTGCAAAAACCTTTACACATTTATTGAAAGTTTTCATAACAAACTATCATTATATAGTGTAAGGTGCATAATAAATAACCACTTTTAGTGTAATTTTAAGATGGACACTTTTTCTTTGTCTAACTTTTGAATTTTTTTCTTGATTGTATTGTTTTAAGAGTAAGATAAGCCACTTTCAAAAACCAATTGTTCTTCCACCATATTATTGCCATTCATTTAGTCAGAGCAGTTTTATTAGTCAGGAATTATTTCTTATCACAGCAAATGAAAGTATTGTTTTACATTGCACTTACAGAATAAACATAGAAAAATCTGATTGGTTAGCAGCTGTCTTTCTTGAAGATGGTGCCAGGGTGATAGCCCTATGTCATTGATGATATATTCAGATGTCATAAAGTTTCAAATGAAATGGAAATTGGACCAATAATTGGAGTTGGGGGCTGGCTCTTGGGTTTCCCTATTCATTTTAGATTTTAAAAAATAGAAGAATGCTGCAATCACTGACCTCCCCAAATCCTCAGGATAATCATAAAAATGAAGCAGTTGGGAATGGATTGTTTTATGATTCAAGTAGTAGATATTGTTACGAACAGAAACTTAAATTCTTACTTTTTCGTATGTAACAGATGTATGGTTCAGCACAGTCAATAGACTTCAATGGCAAATGATGTTTATTGATACGAATACACAGCAGTACACTTAGAACAAATAGGAATTGATAAATAACCACAAAACGGCTAGGCAGAATTCATTAGAAGAGGAAAATACACTATTCTCCACTGTCTTCTCACTTCATCTGTACTCAATTGCCAACACCCTACTATATAACTGGCTATTCACCACAGATTCGATGCTGCTGCATGGCACACAGCTCAGTTTTTAATCCACTAATCGCTCCCGCTTCATTCAACGATTACGCTTCACTGGATTGATCTAATTAATTCTCCGCTGACTCCCTGTATGACCGAATTCCGCTTGGACGGCCAATCTTATTGCTTACAGAACAGGGCAGAGAAGGTTCTCGAATAACCAAGCATATCTCGGCTCCTATTGGTTCTATCGTCAAAATTCTTGAAGATTCTAGTATCATCCATTTTGTCGCCATGCGCTGAGCTTCATCGATCCGGCATTCGATAGAACTTTCCGTAAAACTGTCTTTTCTACAATGGGCCTAACTGTGCTAGGAAGCAACATTACAGATTCGTAACAATATGTTTTAAAATTTAAATTTAGTCGATTGAAAGGAATTCGCCAAAATGTCATGCTTTATCTTCATACTACAAAACGCAAACACTTCACATTGGGTTGAAACAAGTGGAAGTTGGGCCAGAGAGGACACAAATTTCTGAGAACTTTCTCCGAGGTTCTTGTGCATTTCATGATTGTCTTCCAATGGATGATTGTTATTGGAATTTGTGCATTCTCAGCAATTCATTAAAAAAACGAAATGAATATCATATTTTATAATTTGTTAATGTGTACGAGTACAGAAAATCAGCTGCCATTACTCTCATGATATTTCTGAAGATCCAGACATTTGGAAAAAGATGGTAGATTCTATAAATATAATGAAAAGTTGATGGAAAAAAACTCCTGCTGGTTACTTTCTTGTATACAAAGTATTGTAGTCATTAATAAGTTTTGACTATAATTTCGAGGATGATGCAGACTTTCGAGTCCAAAAAAATTCATGTATGCATTTACGTCGATCGGTCTGTCGACAGAATTACTAAAAAAAATAAGAGTTCGATCCTTTTATATTGACCTGTTTTCTATGGAATTAATAAACGCTACTTAACACCTTTGAAAATGTCAGAGTTCGAAACATATTGTTAAGAATTCAAGTTTCTGTCGATTTGTTAGTCGATGAAAAAACAGTCCTTTAGATCGACGACTTTATTAACACGAAGACACTAATACAAAGATAACAAATACACTGCAACAAACAGTAGCCCACAAGTAGTAATAATAACCACAGCACACAAAGCAGCCAGACAGAATTCAGCAGAAGTGAATCTTGGCTTACTCTCTACGATCTTTCCAAACGCCTGCAATTCTCCACTGTCTCTTCGCTTTAGTTATATCGAACTGCCGACTCACTACTACACGACTCGATTATTCTACAGTAAACATCAGGACTCGGCTCACAGCTCAATTCAGCAATCGCTTGAACTCCACACAACGCTTGCTCTTCGCTGGACTGATCCAAATATTCGCCGTTGACTTGACTCTTTCGAAAATTGTCTTCAGCTTAGACTGCCGGACCTTTTTTAGTTCTCGGAGCTGAGCAGAGAATGTTCTCGAAAAGCAGGCATATCTTGATTCCTATTGGCTCTATCGCCAAAATTCTGGACTATTCTAATATTATCTACTTTGTCGCCAAGCACTGATTCGGCATCCGATCAGCATCCAACAGAGTTGATCTTTAAACGGTCTTTCCAGTGATTCAACTAACTGTGTCGGAAAGATTGTAATTTAACATTACAGATGTAATGTAACATTACAGATTTGTTACAATATGCAGTTAGAAGGTGACACAAATTAAATTCTGTTCTGGAACATAATAGATTAGTAACGTGTATAAGTAAATTCTAACATAATAATCAATATTCTAAACTTTATTCCAGAAAGTTAGCTGTTCAGGGAATTGATTAAAATAATAATAAAAAAATAACAGAAAATTATATATTCAAAAAAATGGCAAGAGAAAAAGAAATAATATACTTCCAATAAATGTTTTAATTTACAATCTAATTGTTTGAGGTTGAGTGAGACCATTTTCTACATACACTAAAACTCGAGAATGGAATTTCTTTGGTAACTAATTTTGTTTAAAAAAAATTAAAGTTTCATAAATATTTTATAATATCAACTGTTTCAAATTTGGATATGTATATAAAATTTGGAATATTAGAGGATTCTTAATTCGAATTAGGAATAAATCAAGAAAAAAACATGGACTAACATGGCCTTGACTAATTCCGAATCTTTTGGTTATAGTCTTCACAACTTTTTTTTTTAACTTCGCTTTTGACCTACTATTACAAAATAAATATAATATCATTCAGTATTTTGTGCTAGTAGGATTAACATAAAATTATAAAACTGTTCCGAAAAATCTTTATTACCAATCCGAATCCTCTTGGCAAATTTTTTACAGAATTTAAATTTTGAAACAAAATTATCTCATTACTGGAAATCATTACTTTAAACAATGTATTCATTATCGCTACCGATGTATTTAAGGCACATCAATACCTTTCAAAAACTAGTTTGTCTCCGGTTCAAAACTTGACTTTTCGAACCCACCTAATCAATTGCATTTTTATTATAGAAAGTTCAACCATCGACGAGCCATTTTTTTTCCGGATGATTATTCATTTTTTAAGTCCTTGAAAAATATTTCAATTAATTCAGCAAATTTCTTTAATGTCTGACTTTCATAGCGCACATATTGACGAAATAAACCAGAAAATAATTTGCTTGTAGCTTCCTCGTCTTTAGTATACCGCTTGAAAACGAATTACCGAATCGTTTGGTGAAAGAAATAGAAAAAAATTACTTTTCTTTATACATTGACATAAATTAACTGTAACCTTTTGGTTTTCGGAGGATAACTTTATTTACATCGCACACTGTTTTCACTCATGTTCAAGATCATCATTTTTATATAACTAAATTATAACTTTCAGTATTTTTTTTTTTTTTTTAATTTTCGGATCTCATTCTTTAACAACGGAAGGAACCGTTCACACGTTAATTTGCTCTTCCGTTTCATTATTTTAAATTACAAATACAAATGAACAGCCCTTCAGTGCCAAACAAACATAGTGATCCTGTGTGACGAAAAATTCAATTAAGAATTTGACTTGTTCTGTTAACATTTTGCTGTTTGATTACTCTACAATTTCGAAAATTTATTTAGTTCAGCTGGCTTTGCTACATTCTTGGTGTGGTTTCTTCTGGATTTCTCCTGGATCAGGTAAGTTGTATTAGTTTGCTCTTATTTAGCATTTCTTAAAACCGAAATCATTTTAGTAGTAAAACTAAAATATACGGTACCGCTTTGACCCCAATATCGGTCAAATATTGAATCCATCATCTTGGAGTACTGAAATCAAGATTTTACGGTTTCAAGAAAACGAATTACCACATTTGACAAGTTATTAGAAAAAATTTAGTTTAGAGACAATACTGTGTATATTAGTTTTGCCATTATGAGTCTATCGGAAAGAGACAAATACATTGCTTTTAAAAAACAGAATTCTTGAAACTTATGCAACGAGCAATAAAATTGTGTACTTTGCTTCAGGGAATGAATCAAACTTTGAACTTGGCAATGATCTATTTCATGAATATCTATGGGTCATTTAGCCGATAAACAATTTAGTGATTATTTGCTTACTAATTGTTTAATAATAAATACAAATGAGTACATATTAGTTAATATTGATGATTTAATGATGATAATTTTGACACCTTTATTTATTTATTTATTATTATTATTTTTTTTCATCTTTAACTTAATAATTTTAACATCTTTTAATGTAAACAGATGCTTGTTTTCTTTTCGTGAGTTGACGCGTGCTCATAAAGTTGCAATGTCAAATTGGTTTTGGCGCTACATTTGGCTAGTTCTGGATCTTTCACGTTAGTTACTAAGTACCTACAAATAAATTATCATTCAGTGCCAAAATACATAGTGATCATATGCAATGACAATTTTAATTAAGAATTTGACTTTCAAAAAATAAGAAAGTAGTCTTGGTTCGCATCAAGGGAAAAATCGAGTAGCTTAGATTAGGCCGATAAGATTCTTTACTCATTCCTCAACTAGGGATGATGAATATTTTAAGAGCAGTTATTACGTAACCAATATCAAAAAGTCACAAATACAAGTCATCAATACTTTTCAAAGAGAGGTGTGATTCAAATCCTTGATACGATCTTATTGATGATATTTCGATTACAGGTTTTGGATCACGATAGGAAGTAATCGATACGATATCACTGAAATTAGCCGGAGCGGTGACTTCACTGGAAAGTAGCAATCGATACGATCTGTCCAATGGAAGCTCTCGAAAGAAATCTGTGATTGGATTGAAAAGTGAACGGGCCTGTTATTGGAATAATCGAATCGTATCGTATCATTGAATTGCATATCACTGAAATTTATCGGAGCGGTGACTTCACCGGAAAGTGCGAGGCTTCACTGGAAAGGGCCAAGTCACCGCTCCACTTTACGGGAGTGCCCGATATTCGTATTTGATGATGCACTATTCCATACAGATCATTTTTAATTGCTCGTGACATGATTGACTTTGATTACATTTATTCTGTTTACTGCTGGCGCCATCTATTGGTAGAATATAGGACTAAAGTAAACATTTTAAAGGCATGACATATATTTTTAACTCACCTTTTCCAAAAAATGGTTCACTCTAATAAATAAATTAAATAAATGGTTTTGAGAAAAAAAAATTCAAGAAGTAAGCTGAAACAGATAAATTAATTCAATCACACGTTACTTAAATTAGTAAATTAAGTATTTATTACAATTAATAAATTTTATATTTAATATTAAGTAATAATTTTTAATTAATAATATGAATGAAATAACAGATATTTGGAACACATATTTAAAAATAACAATAGCAATATTATTTGTTATTCAAAAAATCGTGGATTATGCATCTCTATCCTCAACCAAGTTTTAAATTACACTGTTGCCAAACCAGAGGCTTTTAAAGTTGGAGTAGAACATTTTAGAATAAATAAAACAAATTTCCAGCATCATCAAAAAATCCAAAGCCTCGAAAACTATAATAGTTTATTTATATTTCACAATCGCACTAATCACAGTAATGACGATCTCCAACTCAAAATAGACACATAAATACAAAATATAGATTTTGTTTTATCGTAAGATATTCATATCATCAACCCAGAAATGTAAGACTTCGTGCATTTCCAGGCTGCAACACCCGATGATAAAATATTTCGGGAAAATTAGATAAGAGCCTGTCATTAGAAATCTAGTTTCCCATATTAAATGGTCGATGGTAGCATTATTTCGTTACTAAACAAGGATAATAATACTAATTATTGAATAATATGCTGCTGACAGTAAAGAACAGTACATTCGGTACAAAGTTGTTGGATTTGAATTTGTATGGAAGTTCTCTATAAAAATCCATCATCGTTAATGTTAGGCGTTGATTTTCTTGACAGTTTTAAAACATTCGCTGCATATTCAAGCATCATAATTGAACCATTTATATATAAATGTTTCTCTTCTCTATTATCACTTTAAAAGTGAAAGAGGGTCGTTTAATTAGATAGATGTAAACTATAGACGAATCGCACGGCAGCATGCGTGTTAATTTGTTAGTTAACGCTAAAAAAAGGATCGTTTAGAATGTGCAGAAGCTAAAAATTCATCTTCAGGGTTTCGAATTGTGATTTAATATTTAATTCAGATCTTTATCATCATCGGGATTTCAGACAAAATTATTTCAATTTCTATGGATCGATCAGAAATGTATCAGTAATCAATAAGCATTAAGGTAGCCGACTACGTTCGAAGCAATATTTTTGAAAAATTGGATTTTTTAAAAACTATTTATGGTTTTTAGATGTATTGTCAATTATAAACACTATATATACAAAAAAATTATTTGGAAATATAATATATTTTGAGAAATAGGAAAATTTGTAGTAAATTTTAATGAAATTTAACCTAAACGGTTAACACTCTACACAAAATTGTAATGCAGCAATCCTATTTTTCTGTGTACACAAGTTATAGAATATAATGATGAATGAAATGAACCAAAATCTAAGAAACATTTTGAGATGCAAAGAAATTATGGGTAAAAACGTACGTATATATACATTTTTTCCATAAATTTACAACTTAATTTTTCTAAAAATACCTATAAATGAAAAAGTAGTTCACCAACAATAAAACTTTTGGTTCATTTCATTACCCACATTATTTAAAACACGCGCTGAAATTTTTATGTAAATACCTCTATTAGTTTTTGAGATATCATGTTAACGGTGGAGAATTTTTATGAAAATTAAAGTTTGAGAAAATTGAAGTTAAAGAAATATTTTAGCTAAAAAATTGTTTAAAATTCTCCTGGATGATAGGCCAGACCTTCCTTTTCCTAGAAAATACTATTTTGGAAAGAGGAAAGCCTGAACTACAAGAAATAATAGTAAAAGAAGAATTCGCCAATGTGGTCGCAAACCAGTGTTTTTAACGTAGTCGGATACCTTAAAGTGTAATTTTTCATAGTATTAAAACAAGTCAGTCTTCAGTTTATGCTAAAACCAAAAAGTTAGAATCGTTTTAGATGAATAGCTACGGCTGAAAAGTATAAAATTGGAATTTGATTTTCTTGTGTCCCTTGGAATTCGTCTATCTAAAACTCAATGGCCTTTGTATATGGCTATAAAGCTCACTGATGATCAGCGACTATTTATTGAATGATTACTGCCATTTGAATCCTCTTTATTTCCAAGATTGCTTACAGCTCTTAGAAAGAAAACTTATTTGATTTACTCTTGGTGTATCTAGAAACTTAAAATAAATACGGATAATATATCCAAAACTTCATCAACCATTCCTTTTGATTTGTTTGAATATGTTCACATCATGTTCGTACGTTCTTTTTTGTTGAATTATGGAATGCGGAGAAACTTTTCAGCTTCATTAATCAGATAATATCTGGATTGAATTTGTCGTTTATTTTTTGATAACTTGATTATTTCAAACAACAAAGAGAAATGTAAACCTCACATTTAGAATTGAATGGGATAGATTAAAGGTGGGTTTACACTCGGCCAGTAGGCAGCGCATGCGTAGAAAGGCTGAAAATGTTGTTCCGTCCATGGCTAGCATTTGTCCCAACGAGACACCATAATGCCGCTGTATTGTATTTTTTTCCCACTTACTGTGCGTTACATGTAGAATTTGGTGGATTTTTTTTAGCGTGAAAAAATTGATCACTTTTTGTAGATTAGTTCAGACATTATTTGCTCTTTGTTCTTTCTGATGCGAGGTTGTATTTCTTTTAGGCTAGATTAGGTCTATGAATTCCGTTCCATATCCCTTTATGTCCATATCTTCTATTTTGGTTTGGTTTAATTATATTAACGTCCCGTTTGAAGCAGCACTAGGGCTATTTTGGGACGGACCTCGTCATTTTGAACCACGGTCAGATGACGAGAACACATGAGCTGGCACCACCCTCTTCACACCAGTGGGAGGACGTTTGGTTATGACGGATTTAACGTGCAACAGACCCCCGTACACGACGGTTCTTCGGTGGAATCGGGTTTCGAACCTGCAACCCTCCGGTTCCGCAGCCGAGACCTTACCACCAGGCCACCGCGGCCCTTCTGTTTTGGAGATGGAGTATTCTGGCGGCTCCAGATCGATTATTCACCATTCCCTACGATGATGATCGATAAATTTTGAGTACATAAACTAAGATTTTATTATGCAACTACAATTTCTTCATGCGAAAAATTCGAGTAGCATTTTTTCTTCTAAGTGTATAAGTACTTTTATATATGTATATATTTTAATGTTAGAGCATTGATTGTTTTCTAAAATGCTTCCTTAATGGTAGACTTTGACAAATGAATTTTTTTTTCACTGATTGATTAGCTTTTATCGTTTACTATTTCAAATACTAAGCAGCGGTCCCCTCCATACCTTTTCGCATAACCGATGGGGTGGAACGTTTTACACGGCATTGGGGTATATTAGTTACGAAATATTAATCTTTGGCGTGAATTTAGTAGTTTTACTAGGTGTGTCGTGTCATCCTTGGCGATTTATTTGGCGAGTATTCCCTGGTATGCGGTTAATAGTATTCGAAAATCAACTTTGAGTTTTAGACGTGTTTTTCTCAGCAGATTGAAACAAAAATTTGACACAAAACTGCACTTGTAGTCACAAAATCCCATACAAAATTTGATATATTTATGTCATTGCATTTTTAATTATATTTATTTGTTTATAAAAGTGCAGACTGTCAAGCAATCAACCTGTAGTTGAATTTGGCTCAAAATTTGACAAGTGTCTACACTATAAATGTTAAATCTGTGTGCCAAATTTCATTTATCCAGCTCTCTTCTCTTTGTAGTAATCGTGTTAATGTATATCCGACATTCTTAGTCACAATTTGATAGAAATCTAGAAATTCGGAGTAAAGACCGTATGCCATTGAGGAAAACGTTAAAACTTTTTATTAATTTTTTTTAAAAAAAATCTTACTAAAAGTTGCTTTTAGGGGGTAGGGTGTTTTATCTGTCATCCATTTTAGAATCATCTATAAAAATGAAATTTTTAATGATTTTTTTAAAATTTTTATTTGCTACTTACCGTATGAAAATAATTTGTTTTTAAAATTGGTATTCAATTATATTTGCATTATTTTTGTACAGGTCTGATTTTAATTATTTATAACTATAAAATTATTTGAAAATAATTGCTATAGTTTTTATGATTACAGTGGAATCTCGCACAACTAGTATAATTCATTCCTAAATATTACAAGCAATGTGAAATGCTCGTTAATCAAAACAATTTTTTTCCCATCGGAATCCATGCAAATAGGACAACGTTTACCATTCCGAAAAAAACATTCATGTTAATTTATAATATTGTAATTTATTATTTATAATACAAGCTTTTTTTTTACAAAAGAATTATTTAAAGACATTTATCTTTGACTGTATTTCAAAAATTGGGAAAATGAGACACAGCATTGAAGTTAACTAAATTTGTAGTTAACTGAATTTGTGTGTACTCTCTTATTAGGGTGGTGCTTCTCAACGCACGATGTAATAATTTCCTACTCTCTCACCATCTCTCTTATTTCATTTCTCCATTTATTTTGGGGCCACGGTGACCTGGTGGTAAGATCTTGGCTTCACGCCCGGAGGGCTCCAGGTTCGAGACCCTATTCCACCGAAGAACCATCGTGTAAGCGGGTCCAGACCAAACGCCATCCCGCCGTATAGTGTGGTGTGGAGAAGGGAGTGCCAGCTCAAGTGCCGTCCCCATCACCTGATCGCGGTTCAAAATGACTAAGTCCGTCCCCAAATAGCATAGTGTTACTTTAAAACGGGAAGTTAATATAACTAAACCAAACTAATTTCATTAGAAAGTTGTTGATTTCTTGAATTTCTTTCTTTCACTCCTGACTTCCAATCCTCCTTTTCCAAATCTCCCCCCCCCCCCCCAATTTTTTCTATGACACAGGATGAGCATCGTAAGTTCTTTGGTAGTTCTGGCTACGCTCTATCACTATCTCATTAATGTCGTTGCATATACCTTTAGTCTCATAATCTAGCCCAGAGACACAATCTCGTCAATTTCCAAGTATCTCCACAGCCATTTGCTCAAACCTCTCGGAGTCTCGTTACACAAGGCTATCCGGCCAAAACTTCCATCTAGATATAATGGCACTTCAAACAAGCACTCAACACAGACTGATACAGGCCAATCCAATTCTCGTGATTTCTCGCCATTCGTTTTGCGAAACATTGTTCGTTAAGAGAGTCACTTTTTTTCCCATTTTGTTGTACTCGTTATGCGAGATGCTCGTTTGATTGACAGTATTCAACTATAAATACATTAATTTTTTTTGTTTGTTTATCCCTTAACTAAGGTACAGAAGTTGCATTGTTATTGCGATTGCAACTAAATTACCAAAAATTATAATTCAAATCTCAATCTTTTTAAAACTATAATCAAACATTTTTGAAGACTTTGTTTCTATAATCAAATCAAATGAATAATGTATTAATAGATGCACCTGTTCTTTAATTTAAAACACTTAATTAAGAAAATGCAGAAGATTCGAACCTCTAGTCTGAAACATCAAGGCATAATAAATGTTTGGTTGTTTGTTCGTCAAACTTTATATTCGCTGTATATTCATAATAATGGTAGATGTTGATGGATTTAATTTGTCTCATAATAATAATAATGCAAAAGAAGATAAATATAAAGCGCAACATTTATCAAAAAACTGGATTAAATTAATAAATTAAAAATATTATTCATAATTTTTATTTCGAATGCCCAGATAGTTTCCAAGTTTTCTAGCAGTTTCGCTGTTACTTTCTAAACAAGTAAGTGGGATCCCTTGAAGGCGAAATTTTATTTTCTTATTCTTTTTGTAAAAAATTACTTCATGGCGCTTGGGATTAATTTTATGGATTTTTCTATTTTCAGAATTCGGAATAATGTAGATTTGGCGCTGATCTTATGAGGCCTCTTCTGCTGAGGAATATGACTAAATATTCGTCTAAATTTTGCATTAGCGTTCGCAGTTTTTTTTTTTTTTCATAGAATGAATATTAGCATAAGATTCATATTCATCATTATTTTCCGTAACATGTTTTTAAATTTTTATTGCTGTTTTGTAGCACTTGGTTGTAAATTGTTTTGCGTCTTTTCATTTTCTCTAAGATTCCTATCGATAATTATTTTCGGTAGCATGTTTCTAAATTTTTGATATAGTCATTTTGTAGCACTTGATTGTAAATTGTTTTGCGTCTTTCTGCGGTTTTTCATTTTCTCTAAGATTCCTATTGATAATTATTTTCTGTAGCATGTTTCTAAATTTTTGATATAGTCATTTTGTAGCACTTGCTTGCAAATTGTTTTGCATCTTCCTGCTGCTTTTCGTTTTTCCTAAGACTTCATAAGATTCATATTAATAATTGTTTTCAGTAGAATGTTTCTAAATTTTTGATATGGTCATTTTGTAGCACTTGATTGTAAATTGTTTTGCATCTTTCTGAGCTGTTCATTTTCCCTTTGAAGAATCATGAACTGGACCATCGCAACTCGATCTTTGTTCAAAAAACCATTTTTTTTTTTTTTCATCTTTTACAACGCGTTGATTTTCGATTAAAATAAAACAATAGTTTCAAATCAGCGGGTGAAATTATAAAAAAAAAAATATAATTCAAAATAATCTAATCGCCACAAGTTAATCGAAAAAATGGAAGGTGTGTCAAAACAAACAAAAAAATTCTATGGAATATTGATTTTGATTGAAGACTTCGTAATTTTGTTCAGCAATATAATTTATAATTTTATTCATATAGTTCAGTTCCCATTTAAATATTCTCTTGCTATTATAAAGCAGAGATTATTATTTTAAAAAAATATCTGCTAATCATAGCAGCGATAAAATGCACATAAAATCTGTATCAAATATCTTTGCAATGTGCAAGTGAATAAAGAAAGCTACTAAAGCATTTAAAAATTATTTTTTTTTAAATAATACAGTACACTCCCGAGTATCCGGCCTAATATGACGGAAGGGTAGGCCAGAGTTCTATGAGCTCATTTATTTGCCCTCCAATACCAGAAGACAAATTTTTACACCCAAACTCGTTGTTATAATACGCATTTCTTTACTTCTTATTGAGTACTAAGTCCTCCATTTATTTCAAGCCAAGTAGAATGTGAACGCGGCGACGCGGCCCTGTGAATCATAGAAGCAGTTCCTGTTTTTGCTATTACACCAGAATCTAGTCGCTGTATAGCATGTAATTTCTTTTCCGTAGTCACAACAACATTTTTTTTTTTTTTTTTGGTTATCACCCATTTTGAAATCTTTACTGTGGTATACTTAAAAAACATTAAGCATACCCCAAAAATAATTTATAAATACTCTGCAGTTATAATCAGGAACAATTGAAGTCCGTTACACGCTGACGAAACAATGAACAAAGAGCAGAACGCTGCTTTTTTCCTGTCATAACAGACGCCAGCTTCCAATGCTTTGGCAATGTTGCCAAGGCAAGCCATGACTTCCGCATTTAATTACAACAGAAAAATAATAGGCCGGATTGTACGGAAGACGGATAATTGCGAACCGGATACTTGGGAGTGTACTGTACCTCGAAAAATAGATTCAAAATGTAAAAAATTGAGTGGATATAAAATTGATATCATTAAAACGCTTTTTAAAAAGGAAAAAAATCATAGTGGTATAAATTAATTTCTGTGATGATATGTTCCGAAATTATTGAGGAAATTTTTTTTTAAATTTCTATTTATTTTCAGTTTAAAATCTAAAATCTAAACAAAATTTTAAAATCCCTTTGTTTGGTGAGCATTTACTAAGCAAAAAGAAACTCGTATCAACAGCCTATCCAGTAGACGTTTGTGCGCTTTTGTCCTGCAATCGTCCATACCGTTATAATACATACCACAATTTCCAGATAGTATAACAGCCTGAAAATATTTAGAATCAAAGTAACAATGACTTTTAAAAATATTTATTCTGTTCATCAACTTAAATCAAATTTCACAATTAAAATTATATCTTCTTTTGCCCTTTACATATACAATTCTATTACATTGCAACCAGTGCGCATGTAAAAATTGCCGTTCAATAAAAATGTAATTAATTTTTTGATGAGAAATAAAGCAAAAAAAGATTATATCTTTACATTGCACATTAATAAACATCAAAATTCTTTTGTCACTGCAAGTTAGTTCTGCTATTATAATATTTGAGGCTTTAAAATAATTACACCAATTATAAAAAGCTATAGATACAATTTAAAAAAAAACAAAGTACACATACAATTTTTTAAAAGACTACAGTCATAATTTTTTTGAAAACTACAGACACAATGTTTTAAAAATTACAATTTTTAAAGAAAAACTACAGGTAAAATCTAAAAAAACACAGATACAATTTTAAAAAAAATACTAGATACAATTTTTAAAGAAAAATTACAGTACAATTTAAAAAAAAAACACAGATACATTTTTTTGAAAAATACTACAGATATAATTTTTAAAAAACAACTACAGATACATTTTTTTAAAAAAAATTCTAGATATAATTTTAAAAAAACTCCAGATACAATTTTTAGAAAACAACTACAGATACAATACTTTAAAAAAAAATCTAGATATAATTTTAAAAACTACAGATACAATTTTTAAAAAATACAAATATATTAAAAAAAAAAAAAACTACAGATACAGTTTAAAAACTACTGATAGAAATTTTTAAAAAGTACAGTTATAATTTAAAAAAAAAAAAACTATAGATAAAATTTTTTCATCTCCTTACAGATCTTATAGTTGAATTCCGCAAAACTTCATTCTTTTATCTTCAAAAGCTCTCGTTTCGAAAACTGGAAACATCTCAAAACCAGAATGCAATTTCCATTACAGTTTAAAAAAAGCTACTTTAAATATCAATAACTCTTTCATGAACGGCTAGCTAAGCCAGCATTAAGCACTTTGGATTAAAATTTCTGTAAATTATCACTTGCTTTTGTCGGTTATTTTTTTTATTATTATTCTCATGGGTAAATTAAGGCCGAGCCAATCCTTTTCAGTGGATTCGCAGAAATTTTAGATATTTCAATCATGATGAAACACTTTAGTGCAATTTGGAGTAGCCAATGTTTCATTAGCCAAACGTACATCATTCTGATTCATCACTTTTTACAAACTGTCAAAATTTCAAAACCTAAATAAATTCTGCATTAATAATTAAAAAAGAAAGGCAGCTCAATATCAGTAAGAGTTGCTTTTAACTTCCCGTAAGTCAGCATCGAAGCAGATGAAATTATTATCACCTGCTTTTGTTAGTTTTGTTTCTCCATTATCGATAGCGAATCTTCCTATCGATAGAAGAAATTTCAGATATAGGACAGCATTTTCGTACCATTGGAATATAAATCGTTTCTTAAAGTAACAATATTTTTTATCTATATCAGATGCATCGATATAGCAAAAAAGTTGAAGTTAACAAAATAATGATGCTTTTTTGAAACGCACACATAAAAGTAGCAACTCAATCCAAATTCAAAAGCAATTTTTCTTTTCACATTATCATTTGAAAATGTATATGATTCTTTATATTGTAGAAAAGTATCAGGAGCCTGAAAGAAAAAAAAAATAAGTAAAGATTTCAGAAATTATGTTATACTATTCATATTTGAATATTCAATTACTTGCATTTGAATTTGTTTTTCTAAATCTGTATTTCTCATTTATTACTTATATTGCGTAATACATTTTCTCACGTTATGTTTTACTAATTAGCAAGACACTGAATTTGTGTATGGGTAGTATTAAATTATTTAACGGTTATTAATATGAATACATTTGAATACACAGCAGATAAAAGCCCTAAATTAAATTAAGAAATTAAATTACAGTAATTTCAGCATGTAACCTTTGCAAAGGAGTTTTTTTTTTCGAGGGTAAGGCTCTCTTTTTCTCAAATTCCAAAAGCTAGATATTTTCTACGATTCTTTTCTAACCTCTATTTAAATACTTTTTACCTTCCCGTTTTTTGGAAACGGTCCGTCTGATTGTCTATGACAAAGATAACTCAAAAACGCTTTGAGCTGGATGGTTGGGATTTAATCTATGGTCTTTTCACCAATTTTGCAGTTTTCTATCAGATGTTATATAAAATTTGTTCAGAGAAAGTCCATCTGTTCGAATATATGATAACTACAAAGCGAAGAGAGCTAGATAGATAAAATTCTGTGCGTAGATTTAACATCTATGGCGTAGACACCTGTCCAATTTCGAACCAAATCAAACAAGGTGTTAACTAATAAAATTATTAACAATTAAACAAGGCTATACTAATAAAATTCGGTTCATTTATTTAACGTCTATAGCGTAGACACGAGTCCAAGTTTGACCGTCTGTCGACCTGTATTTTCAGAAACATGTAAACGCGATCATTCAAAAACGCACTGAGTTAAATATATCTGATTTAGTACCGTATTTTGTGACTACAAGTACAACTTTGTATCGCTCTTTCAATCGATTGAGAAAAACATGTCTAAAGCACAAATTCATTTTTTGGAATACTATTGACCGCATTCCAGGGAATAATTGCCAAAAAACTCGCCAAGGATGAGACGATATATTCAGGGGTGTTTGTGGGACCCCAAAAAATCCCTTGAAACTTTTACGGACTTACTATCGACATTTTGGAGTTTCGAGAAGGGGGGGGGGAGAAATGAAAAATTACAATTATGAAGTATTGAATGACCTAATTATAAAAGTTCAATCAATTACTTTTTTTGCAAAATTAATAACCATTAATTTTGCAAAATTAAGACCTTTGAACCCAGGTCACGTGATCGCACATCTGGTCGAACGAAGTCTCTCCCTTTTTTTTCTGCCGTGCCTACTTGCCGAAAAGAATCCAGAAGAGAATGTCCGAGAACCGGGGGAATGAGTCATAACTCGCAATAAGGAAAGTACAAAAAAGAAGTTCTTCCCCCCTTTTCACGCATTATCACTGCCTTTGGAGAAAGAAAGGAAAAGTTTTCACCACGCACACTGACCTTGCGTTTTCTGCTTTCAAAGCAAACAAAATTACCCAGATCAAAATAAATAATTCATTATTATTCCTACTTCCTTTTGAACGACGATCCCCGGAATTTCCGGGTATCGAAGTTCAAAATCCCCGGAATTCCGGGGTTTCCCCGGAGCACAAACACCCCTGTATATTAATAGTAGAAATACTAAATTCACGCCAAAAGTTAATATTTCATAACTATTATACGCTAGTACCATTCAAGGCATTCATTCTCTGGCAAGACAAGTTTATTAAGAGAGTATGGGAGTATAATTTGGGAATATCATTACCGCTGGTTTTACTTTCTGCTTTTTTCTTACAGGCTCACAAATAAGTAAAGGAAGTTTCTTCATTAGTTTTCAACTATGGACGAAAATAACGTGAACAATGAAAACGTTTTGAATTTCATTGCAACAATGGAGCTCATTGTTGAAAAATTATACAAAAAAAATTGTTAACATTCAGAAAAAATTTGCACTATATCTAAATAAAATTTCTGTTTTAGACATGTTTTTTCTAACTAATTGGAACCAAAATGGTACACAGAACCACAGTTACAGTCACAAAATGCCACACAAAATTTGATATATTTAAGTCATTGCGTTTTTGAATCATGTTATTTGTTTCTGAAAGTAGAGACTGACAGACAGTCAACCTGCAGTTGGATTTGGCTCAAAATGTGACAAGAGTTTCAACTATAAATGTTAAATCTGTGTACCGAATTTTTTTTCTATCTAGCCTAGTTCTGTTCGTTTTGCAGTTATTGTGTTTATTTATATCGGAATTGCCGGACATTTACTGGACAGATTTTGATCAAAATGCGATAGAAATTATTTTAGACTTTATACCAAGTTTCAACCATCTAGCTCAAAGCGTTTTTTCAGTTATCTGAGTCACAGACAGACGGACATTTTCCAAAAATGTGTTTTTCGTATTAAGGGAGGTATAAAACGTGGAGATTCGTCAAAATTTCGAGTTGAATTTGTTGGAAAAAATTCTATACTACGTATACAAGAAAATAAAAATGACAAACTTTGTCAAAAAGTATGCAAAAAAATATTTTTAAACCTGCGGAAACGGCCACTGCGAAATTTTCTCGCATATCTTTAGTAAATGCACTTAACACCCTGTTAGTCGCGTGTTCTTTTTTCAAAACAAATATGGTCGCAATATATCCGTCGAATACACAAGTCCTTATTGTATAAACCTAGTAAATAATATAGCTTAGTAACAGAATAATATAGATACACAAACACAATTTAAAGCGAACATAAACAAACACACAACAAGAGCGACACAAGAGCAGAAAAGACCGAAACTTTTTCCTCAGTGATTTTATACTATGAGATTCTGATAGGGATTTCTTTGACGCATGTCGATTTAGGTAAGTCATATCACCGATTCTCCAACCCGCCCGAAGGCACATGGATAATAAGTACTGAATGATCGAACCGCCGCAACAGCAACACTGGCGGGAACTGTGGTTGAGTCCTAAGGGCCATCACCGGCCACGGTTCAACCCTTCTTTAAGGAAGAAAGTTCCGTTCGCGATGGGAGGAGCCAGATCCCCACTTTTTCGTGTAGCCTCCAGGGTGGCGAGATCCAACCACCAAGCCGGAAGCATCTCATCCTCATTTTGAGGTGCCCCCCGGGGGGGATGTATATTTAGGTAAGAGAATTTTAAGAATTTTTAAAAATGTTGCAAGCATTAAAAAATTTCATCCCTTCACTTGGAGCATGAGAATCCGCTGATTTCAGCAGTTTTACAGAGCTCTTGCAGCATTAATTAAATAAAAAAGGTGGAAATGGATTTGGAAATAACAGAACATTTTAGAATGAAGTTAATATGGGTTAAATTAAGATAAAAATTAAAAAAATAATTACGTTTATTAGATTTTAAAATATCATTACATATATATGTTTAATTATATCCATACTTTATTAATGAATGGCAAAGTGCAAACACACTTGTAAAACTTACCCAATCATCAAAACTTCTTTACATTTTTATATAAGCGACTCAAAATTTCGACAGACAGCTGCGGATTCTTCTGAACAAACTCTTTCCATTCAGTCGAATTCATAACATCCTTGTCGTTTTTTTCCACAAAATTAAAGGCAGAATTCTTTAGGTCTTCATCACTCAGGATATCAGCTAAAATTAAGGTTTCGCAAACGTTAGTTAAGTTGAGATGCACCTTCAGAAAAGAGGAACACTTTTGTTTCAAACCGACAAGAGCATATTTCTCAGCAGCGAAATAAAGATTAGAAGCATTTTCCCAGAGGATGTCACTGTCCAAGTTATCACTATATATATATATAGCAGCATCCGGCGTATAGTGTCTGGCTTGAAATCCTCGATTTTGATCGTATTGGAAAATTTCTCTTTCATGTCAGCGTCAAACATAACCTTGAACACAGATGATCTGGCAGCCAATATGGCTTTATGGGCAGGAATTACTTCATTATGAACTCGGAAGTTAATGTCAGCGAGATATTTGTCTTCAAATAAATGCTTCAAGTCATTTGTCAAGGAATTTGAGCTTGAATTTTCGTCTTTTTTTAGATCAAGTGTTTCAGTTGCATTAATGACAGCTTCGAGATCAGATGCAGCATCGCTGCCGTAAGATGTATGTTCTATTTCATTCAGTACAATAGAATCCTGAAGGTTTAACTTTGAAACAACCAAAACACATCTTAGAGACAATACATCATTAGGAAGAAGTAAATCTTTATTTGAAGATAACTGCTTCTTCTCGAGAATCAGAGGAAAAGGCTGTTCTTTTTCTCCTTTGCATAACCTTAAATCATCTTTAGAATGATACACAACTTCGCCATTTACATTTAAAACGGAAATTCCGAGCATTATCATATATGCTAATGGTTCTTCATTAGTTCCTTTAATTTTTATTCGAATTTCTTCATCATAAGTAGGCATACCTGTTAAGTAAATTGTTATTGTAAATAATAATTTCGAATCTGACGGTAGTTTCAAGCTCACAGATTTCATGTCATTGACTTGCAAACTGCTAAAGTTTTCGATGGTCCAAATGAAAGACTTCCGTTCAGCACTAATTCGAGTACGAGCCAAGCCGAAACCAGATTTCAGACATTGTTCTTCATGATGCCACATCTTACATTGTACTGTTAAAGTGTCCCCTGGCAGAATTTCTCTTTTGCAGAATATTTCACGAGGTGTCGTCAAGAGATGAGGTCCGGCACTGTCTACTGTATCTGCAAATTTGAATCCATTTACCATCACAGATTTCTCAATCGAGTCACCATTAGATAGGATAGAGATTTCATAATCCAAAGTAATTGAGGGTGCTCTCCACTCATAAATGTTAACAAGGCAGAAAATAAAAGCGTCTTTGTTTTCTAAAGAAAATCCGGTGGGATGTAATTCTAGACACCAGCAACTTTCATCCAAATTTTCTGCTATGAAAACAGGACTACGAATGACATTCTGTTTTGACAATTTAGGAAATAAACTGAAGTTTTCAATTTTCCAAATAAACGTGAAGCCTGCTCTTTGCGTATCAACAACATCAGACATGATTTCTAAGTGCAAAAACCTTTTCAAAAATTCAATTCAACTGAATTAACATCTAAAGAGAGCTTTTCCCACGATAATATAGCTTTAGTAGGAAACTCTGAAATTCTTATATTTCTGCAACTATCTCAGTTTTCATGGCTCTTTCTATTGATGTAGATGAAAATACGAATGATACGATATGAAGATAGTAAGCCTTATATCTGAAAAAAAAATAATAAAATCAATATTCAATAAAAATATTCCGAAACTGATTTATCTATATTACATAATTTTCGTCACATTCTATCCTTGACCAATTAATGCAAGAAACTTTGATTAAAAATTTAAATATTTTTTATTTTATAATCTTAATATTAGTGTTTTCTAGAAATCTTCCTGACAAAACCATTGCAACCTGAAACAAATAAAAACATTCTACCCATATTTTTATCAAAAGCTTTAACAGTATGGAATGCTCCGAGTTCAACGTGGTCATGTAAAGAAGAAAATTACATATTCATTTTTGATTCAACATATCTACCTTCTGGTAGATTTCACGTAAATTTTTTGAAATAGATCTGCAATACTGTTGTATGTGCTATATGTATCTATATGTTGTATGTTGTATGTGCTACAGTATGAATCTATATCTAATTTGAATCCAAATTTCATGCTTCAGACTTGTTGACCTATCGTATTTATAAGCAGACATTCCATCTTAAAACCTTGAAGCAAGTATAATTAAATAAAAATATGTAAGAAAAATTTTCCTTCATAGCTTCAGTTTAAAACATAGAATTTCATTGAGATCTCAAGGTTAACTTTATTGTCGATTGTAAAGCTGAACTTAGTATACTAAAATGCAAAAAGATATTTAAATATAGTGTCTTCGGAAATAATAATACTTTACTACATTATAAATATATAACAAATAATTTGTTATCGAAATTTATTAAAATTATAAAAATAAATGTATGGAAATAAAATTGGCGTTACCGAAATGCTTATTTGCTTTTTACTATATTAAAGGGATGTGGATTTGGTTATGCTAAATCCAGAAAGTGGGTTTTGCGCTATAAGATGCATTTGCGCGGAATCTTCACAATTTTAACTAATTTTCTATATAAAAATCTAATTACAATTTTGACAAAGTTTTATTTTCTTAGTAAACGCTTAATACCCAATAATAAGAACGTATCATGTTAGTCACTAAAGATCCAAGCATTTACCTTGTCGAACGTTTTCGACGATTTTTTTTCCATCAAGAACGTTGCAATTTACAAATAGCATGTTAAAACCTCACATGATTAACGACATACAGAAAGCCTCAGAGTTTACAATATTATTTGCAGAACTTCAATAAATTTTAGAAACAAAAAATAATTTGACAAATTACAGTGCTTAATCAACCAAACCGTAACATCAATACAAATCACAGTACCGAATCAGCTAAACTGTTATACTAATTCAAATTTTACAAATAAAATCTGAAGTTGTTATAAATGAGATTGAATATAGGCATGAACAAATAAATAATAGAGAATTTTCGGACTGTGTGAATAACTATATTTAATCGCTTCTAATAATAAAGATAAGTGTGTGTGCATGTTAGCGCTTCATAGGCCAGACCACGTTTGACCTAGAACTACCAAACTTGGTACTTTGGTGAGTAGAAATTGCATCTAGGAGCAATTTTTAAGAAACAGGGGATTCAATACCCTGAGAATTTCGGAAGATCATCGAATATACTGACTTTCTAAATTTTAGTGAAAAATGATCCTTGAATCTTGGATTTATTAATCTGAAAATTTAAAAACAATTGAACAAGTATTTAGTGAGATATGGAATTATTTTATGTAACTCGTTAACAGGTTCCGCCCACTTCCAGTGTTTACATCAAATGCATTTCATGTGCAAGTAGCCAAGCCGCTTAATTTGTTCCATGAAATAAAAAGCAGGCCAGTTATTTGATACTGTAACGATTAAATCTTTTTTTACTTAGTTTTATTTTTTCCGCTTTTTTTCTTCGATTGAATTTCTCACTGGTTATTGCAAACATCTTCAAAATTACTTATTTCATTTGAATTTCAATGAAATCATCTAGAATTTTTGCTGTGTATTAATATATATATGAAAAACAGAATTGCAGAGCATTTAGTAAATATTTTGACGGGAAAAAAATTGTATCGGGCAAAAAAAGAATGAAAAATGAAAGACTTACAAATGCCACATTATTTCTCTGAGAAAAAAAACCTAGCTTGATATGAGCTGTTTTTATTACAATTTTTTGTGTTGAAAACTTTAAAGCTGTTTATCTCTGTTTTTTACCAAAAATTCCGTTTGCTACAAAATGTTAAAAGTCAATCACATTTTATTGTAATTGCATGATTTTTTTTCCCATTCACTCTTAAATTCATGTTTAATAGAATTGGGATGGATTTGTGAAAATTTTAATCCGGATTTTTTTCTAAAAATGTTCGAAGTGAAAAAATCTCAAATTTTCCATAAAAATTCATAACATTTTGATCAACTGTTTTTTTTCATAAATTAATGTAGATATAAAAAAATCGGATCGCTAATTCTGTTAAATACAGTATAAGATCCCTTTAAAAAATATGGGAGGAAATATTGAAAATTGTACAAGAAGAAGCACTTTTAAGCGATTGGAATATATTTTCAAATTTAAATGCTTTTTCTTTTGTTATTTAAGTATTTTGTTATTTAATTAGACCTTTTCCAAGCTATAGCTACTCGAAAATACAAATTTGACTAGGTTTCTCAAAACAAAACAATAAATAGTAGTATGTTAGAAAGATATTAAAACTATTCGCTTCATCAGTGTAAGGAAAAAAGTAGCTCGGTCCCTTTAAAAGACTAATGTTTAGTAGGGGAAGAGAGGGAAAAATATACTGGATTATCATCTGATCTTTATAGAAAATGGATTCGTTAATGCCACTGAGGAGGTCTCAAGGTTTCTCACGATATTATTACGAAAGTCGTCCAGTGTGTTGTGGCGGTTTGTTATGAGCGAGGATAGAACCTGGGACCTTGTGATTCGCAACCCAGTAGCATGACCACAATACAAAAGCAATTGCTCGTGTAGCGTAGCTGTTAACTGGCTTATAAGCTTTCATCATAGTGTGTAGTAAGAGGGGGGTATGGGAGAAATCAAACAAACCCGGAAACGATTGATGGAGCTTAATTCCACAAGAATAAGGAAAAACACAAACGAGACGAAGAAAGGCATTTGTAGAAACTCGCAATACAAACAGAAGGAACTCAGCACTCACATTGCAACTGGAGAGTTCACTCCATATTTTCTAGAAGGATCTCTGCTCTTAATAGAGATATCACCGTGACACTTGTATTTTCGTGAGACAATTTTTGTCTCCAAGGTGGCGGGTCATTGATCTGGCATTTATTAAAAACTAGTTAGCGACTACAAAACTCATCGGGGATATTAATTATATTTAATATCTGTTAAATCGTTTGGATATAACTTCATGTCCATGTGATAGTGAGACTCTACAGCCGACTTCTTTTAACTGCCTCGCATATCTGTTGCTCATTGTATACCTGGACCTTTGTAAAGGAGACTAACCCCTTGACATCGAAACGCTATTAAAACTTCTATATTTTGAGACATTTTAATTTCACTTTTTTTATTCATTTTGTAAACTAAGCGCAAAAGTAGGCTTAAGAGTTATCAGGTAACTAATCGTGCTAAGACTTAAGATTAATGTACGGTTTCTCTCCAAATTGATCAATCATACAAAAACTCTCTAAATGTTAACAAATGGCTCATAAAATTGCAATAAAAAAATTGTCACGATTACATTTGGCGAGTAATCGCTCCAAAATGTTTCAATTTTGGTTCCCGTATATTAATCTTAAGTCTAGCCGTAATCGTTTGACTTGCCCACGGAATTTGATACTCGTATCTTTTAAAACAATTGCCTTATAAAAATGCTTTTTGTAATATCTTAAGACTACAAAAATTACCTTTTTTAATTATATAAATTTCCTTTTCGTACAATTTTTCATTTAACATTGATAATATTTTTAATTCAATTTGATACAAAGTCTGAAACAATGTTTTTAAAATCTAAGTTGGAACTACTTTAATTGAATTCATGTGTTTTAGTTGTATCAAATTACAAAGCGAAATGTTATTTTTAAAGAAATGTATCCCATATTAATAATTAACAACTTAAAAACTCAATAACCTGGGTGAGCAAACTGGTCGCCAAAAAGCGGCTAGTTTAATCTAAAATAATTTAAATCTGTTTCTCGTTTTTAGAATATAATGCTTATGCTTATTTTTAGGACATATGCTTATGTTCGTATAAGTACAAGTATTTTAATACTAAGGCACAGCATATCTTTTGAATTGAAATTTGTTGGAGAGAAAGTGGAAACTGTTTTTCTGTTCGAGTTTCATTTTCGGGACTGAATTGTATTGTAAATAAAATCTTAAAATTTAATTGAAATTTTTTTGTGAATTAAGTAAGGAAGATACATTTAAAATTCGATTTATGAAATATATCTCTCATGTTCTAATATATTTACAGCAAAAAGTTTTCTCAATAGATAATTTGAAAATTAAGTAACAATCCCTCTTTGTTGTACTTTCTCTCTTTTATACTAGCCAACTTTGCAGGCCATGTGGTTCGCCACGAATATTAGTTCCGCTTCAGTTCAATGAAACCTCTAATACGTAATCTGACGTTCACAGTTCTAAAATTTAATATTTTTACCTATCGATCTCTGATTAATATTAAAGCCGATTTATTTGAATAGTTTCATACAATGTCCTTTTTAACGTGTAGTGGACATTCCTACCGGAGTCGAATCCCATGACATCATAGAGCTATTAAGAAATTTTGTCTTTTGTGATAACGTAATTTCACTTTTTGCTTTTTCATGTAAATAATGAGCATAATCGATAGAATCTTTCTTTCTAAATCTTTAGCAATGGAAGAAAACTGCGAAGCTAAATATTTAATGGAAACAATGAAAACGGTTCGAATTTCATTGCAACAATGAAATGCATTGTTAAACGTTGTCAAAATTGGGAAAAACAAATTTACGAGTTAAATTGATATAATTAAAAATACAACTTTTTAAAATTAAAATTAAACAGTAATAAATTTACTGAATTTTGGCAGTTTAATGAAAATACTTTTATTTGCATAGTTTTCAACAAGACATTTTAATTATTTCAATAAAATTCAATTCATTTTCATAGTTTTATAAAATATTTAGCCACGGGATTTTCTTCTATTGTTGAAACCTAAAAGGAAAAAAAGATATTGATTATTATCGAATCAAGTTTCTTGGCGAATTAGAAAGTGACATTATGTTATACAAAACACAATTACGGTTTTAAACAGATTGGCCCTATAATTTAAATTTGTATTGCTTATAATGTCATGACATAAGACTTCATTCTCAAATGTACATATTCGTATTTACAATAAATAAACGTACAATAAACAAAAAAAAATGTAAAACTATTCAAATAACGTGGCTTTAATATTTGTTACAATTTAGCATTTAAAAATTCTTTATTTAGTGTTTTAAAATTCAGTGAATATCAAATTATGCCTGAAAGATTTAATTTAAATGACACAAAACCGGCGAACCAGCTGACCGTTGAAAATGGCTACTTAAAGTTCATTTAATTATAAACTGCCATATCATGGGAATCGTTTAAATATGAAATAAGTAAAATATATTTTGTAAAGTTGTTTAATAACAATATAAAAAGAAATATCTTACTTACATTTGCTGGAATTAACGTAAATCTTAATGAAGTTATTTAAACTTTGAGTTTTGTTAGTAAATAAAATGTTGGGTTCTTGCTGTGGATTCGATGAAGTCAAACAAGTTTATGCCTCTGAAAACTTGCGGATTTAAAAGTTTGGTCTAATGGTTTTCTAACAGATAAATAATTTTGCTTTAAAATTGAAGGAAGGATATTGCAAATTATAATAAATCCGAAATGATAAAAGGAATTATAAAAGTTAGATATTAAAATATAATTATCTAATTGAATATTTTTGTTAATTTCTCATATACGAAGTATGGTTATCATAAAAACATTTGAACTCGAGATTTTGACGAATTCGGAAAACACATTTTTGGAAAATGCCCATCTGTGACAAAGGTAATTCAAAAACGCTTTGAGCTAGACGAATGAAATTTGGAATACGGCAGTTTCAACAAATTTGCAGATTTATTTCAAATCTTGAGCAAAATCCGTTCAGATTAATCTGTCTGTCTAGCTGTTCGGATATAACTTAGCACGATAACTACAAAACGAAGTGAGCTAAATAGATAAAATTTGGTACACAGATTAAACGGTAGTGGGACAAATGCGTACAACCATTTGCGTACGGATCATAAAAGGCCAATAAATCATGCGTAGCTCTTTGAAAAAAAGGGGGTAGGGAGTGATTAGTCTAGTTTTGCTAAAACACATGTTTTCTGTTGGCAAAAGTATTTGGCGAGAAAACTAAATTTTGATACTTAAACACAAGGAAAAAACTTTTGTTTCTAAGTGTATATACTGGCTCTGTACACACCAGGTCGTCTGCCTATCAAATTTGGCAAATATATACTTTGGATGGTAGGAAAGTGATTTTTTGAATTTTTAATTAGAATTTTAATTAATCAAAAATTAAGAGAAATATTGACTTTTTTCCGTGATAACGTTCTAAAAATTTACAGTAAAAAATAGTTTTTACTTGCAAATCATATCAATTCTCTGCATTATTCATTCACAGTCAAAGTATGTTAAATATAGTTCTCAAATGAAAATCAATAAAGTTTAAAAGAAAATCTGAAACAGAAACACCTGAACTTAACCATTACCATCACAAGCGATTCCAATTGTTTTATGACAAGTGGATTATTTAAATGTGCATTTCAGCTAATTAATAACACACAAGTCAATAAGAGAATAACAGTTGATAAATTTGCTACTATTTGAAATTAAATCTGTTCAAAGCTTTTGATAAATCTGGTAATCAAATAAATAATTCATATACACATGAAATAAATAACTTAAGAAGCCTGATATAGTTATAAAAATACATTTTATCTTATATTTAAAAATCTAGTATTCTCGTTTATATGAAAACTTTATCTTTTCATACGTAAATATAAACGGAAGATCTTGACTATAAAACATACATGCTATCTAAGATCTATATTCTTTTTACAGAATAAAAATACGCAAGGACTGATAAACCAATAAAATAATGTTTTTTTAAAAATTGTAAGATAATTTACATTAGAGATAACATTATTCTTTTGTATTAATATTTTTAAATGCACTGAATTGCATATTTCTTTCTCCCAAATACACGTGTGTTAAATTTAGTATCTCTACATCCAATGATCGATATTTTAAATATATTGATAGACGCATATATATACATTCACTTTTATTCTTGGAAGAAAATCTTATTTTGTTAGATTCTAGATTAAAGTCTGAATATTCCACACTTTAATTTTTGAATAATTTTAAACGAAAAATTTGAAAATACCTGTGAAATTTAAAGTATATGCTTCCGTGTTTAAAGTCAATTTTTTTCCATTCCCTCCCCTCCCCCCTCCTTTGTGTGTGTGTATGTGTGTGCGTGCGCGCGCGCGTATGTTATCAGGTATTTTGTTATTTAAATTCCTAAATCGATCCTTATTTTATTTTATGAATTAAAAATAAAATTCGGGATATTTTAATGGAATATTACAACTGAAAATGGAATAATAACACGTAAGAAAGCATTTTTTAAACTTTTCCCGAATTTACTATTTATTTGATTTTTATAATATCGCAATGTATTCGATATTATTTTAAAATATTCTTAGTGTGATTTCTTTTATCTTTTGTGACATTGTTACAAATTTAGATAATTTTGAAAAGCTGTATTCTCTTATTTTTCCATTGATGATGTAAATTTTGAAAGTAGAATGCAAAAGAAGCTTATAAAGAATACTTATGATAAATATTAATCGCAAAATGCATATGCAGGTAAGTTAACATAATATTCTAATTGGATGAAGAAGTATTTAAATACGACGAGTCTGATTAAATGACAAATCTTAACAAAGAATGATTAGTTAAAAAAAAAAAAGCAACAAAGAAAACTACCCTCAGCTCTCGATAATTTTTAGTAGTTGTAGAAAGGTATTTAGTTTTATACTTTCATTTATTACAGACGGCCCTGCAGTCAATTTATTCAAATCATAATCAAGTATTTATTAGATTAATTTTGGAATTTTATTCTAGTAATATTCCTAATTACCATTTACAAGTTATTCGTTATGCTGTTTTATAATTCTAAAAAATTTGGAGCTTTGCAGTTTAAAAAAATATATTTCCTCCTTTTACAATATTGTTTAGAGTGTTATAGAAAGTTGTCTTTTGTTTTCGATATTTTGCTTAAAATTAATTTTATGTTTTGATTGTGCACTTTTTTTATTTGTACAATATTGAAATGGACTTTTTAGAAAGGGACATAATATTGCACCTTCAGTTTTCAAAATTTACTACTTAAAATTGCTGAATAAAAATTAAATTAAAATCAATTAAAAAATTTGGAGAGAAAAAGGGCTTTGAGATTTGCATTATCTCAGGGCCCCTGGAAGGTGTAAAACGGCCATGAATTCTTCTGAAATAAGAAATATTTACATTGATTAAAACATGGAAAAAACGCATAGTTAATCAGTAAACATTTCAATTAAAGTAGATGTATATTGTTGAAGAGTGTATTACCAGAACTTCATTCAAAACTATTTTTAATGATTTATTGTAAATATAAGAACGATCTTCAATAAAATTAAAGTTACTGAAGAACATATACTACATATATTAATGTAAAAATCATTTTTCTTAATTCTATTTTATTTTTTAACAGTAGATTTGGATTATGGTTTAATAAATAGTGCAACTAGAAGAAAATTAAATTTGAATTCAGCTAATATCTCCTCCAAATTTTCGCAGATACAAATGATCAGTTAGCAAAATATTAATATACTTCTGATTTAGTAAGTTGCTTATTTTATGCACCGTATACTTACAATATTTCATATACGAAATGAAAAGTCATACAATGAACAAATAATTTATCTTTACCAGAGTACAGATTTAAAAAAAAATGTAACAATATTTAAATTATATCTACGATGACAAACAGAAAATTTTAAATTTGTAATGGCTTTCTACTCTGGAAACTGATTTTTTTAAAAATTGATATAGCATGGAAACTTAACATCCGTAATTGGAAGCTTTTCTTACTATTTACGGAATTTCAAGAATTGCTTTTGCACGTTTTCCCTCCTTACAAATCATTCCAATACCACTAACTTCATTTAATTGTACTTTAAATTTAAGAAACAACTTTTTTAAGTGCCTATATTTAAATAACATATTTTAATGTTCGAAATTATTGAATTAAATAAACGAATGAAGAAGAAATAAATCAAAAATTAATGAAACGCAAACTCTTTCGTTTAATGCAAAACGTTATATTTATGTAAAGTAATGCATTTATATCTGAAATCTAGAAAAAATGATTGTTATTTCGAAGTGGGTACACTATTTATATGAGCAGAAATATCATTCCTCAATGTTTCTATCTTACATTTTTAAATAAATACATTGAAAAGCAATCCATCTTTCATAAAAAGCAAAGTGGAAATTACTCCTATAGTATTAAAACGCATGAAATTATATTAATGAACGCATCGTTATTTATTCGAAATTGTGTCAAACATCAGGCTAACACTCGCCAAATATGACACTTTTAGATAACGTTTAAGATGTTGTAACCTCTTCTAGAACTGACCCTTATCAGTAACACAACCGCATTGTAAACGAGACAACTGATTGACAGTTTTATGATTCGTACGTAAAGTGTATTGTACGCAAAAGTCATACAACCAGATTAAACATCTATCGTGCAGACGCCAATGAAATTTTATGCCAGATGCAACAAGAGGGTGGCTATCTGACGGTCTGTACTTATACAAATATGTAAATGCTGTAATTAAAAAACGCAGTGATGTAAATATATCAAATTTGACCATCAAGGGATTGACCGTCTGGCAGTCTCTACTTTCATAAATATGTAAAAGCGATAGTTCAGAAATGCAATATATCAAATTTGGTAAGGGATTCTGTGACTACAAGTCAAGAATCTTTGTGTTGACTTTGTGCAGGGGTGTTTGTGGGACCCCAAAAAATCCCCGGAAACTTTTACGGACTTACTACCGACATTTTGGAGTTTCGAGAAGGGGGGGGGGAGAAATGAAAAATTACGATTATGAAGTATTGAATGACCTAATTATAAAAGTTCAATGAATTACTTTTTTTGCAAAATTAAGACCTTTGAACCCAGGTCACGTGATCGCACATCTGGTCGAACGAAGTCTCTCCCTTTTTTTTTCTGCCGCGCCTACTTGCCGAAAAGAATCCAGAAGAGAATGTCCGAGAACAGGGGGAATGAGTCATAACTCGCAATAAGGAAAGAACAAAAAAGAAGTTTTTTCCCCCTTTTCACGCATTATCACTGCCTTTGGAGAAAGAAAGGAAAAGTTTTCACCACACACACTGACCTTGCGTTTTCTGCTTTCAAAGCAAACAAAATTACCCAGATCAAAATAAATAATTCATTATTATTCCTACTTCCTTTTGAACGACGATCCCCGGAATTTCCGGGTATCGAAGTTCAAAATCCCCGGAATTCCGGGGTTTCCCCGGAGCACAAACACCCCTGCTTTGTGTCAAATCTTTGTTTCAATCGATTGAGAAAAATGTGTCTAAAACACAAATTCGATTTTTGGATATTATTAACCATGCGCAAGGAATGAATCGCTAAAAAACTCGCAGAGGATCACATGATAGATTTGATAAAAATGCTAAATTCACGCCAAAGGGTGATATTTCGTAACTATCGTACGCCAAGGCCTTGCAAGGTGTTCTCTGGAATAACATCTTTATTAGAGTATGCAAGAGAGACTAGGGAAGACTACTTCCGCTATTTTTTTTCTAAAAATTTACTTATAAATTTACATGCAATTCCACATGGTGGTTTTGGTAACTCCAGCTTTATATTATTAAAAATGAATAATTTTTTATATAATATTAGAAGAATATATAAGAATCTTTTATAAAATTCTTATTTTTATTTAAGTTATAATATTCCATTTTTATAAGCCCCTTTAAAATGCTTCTGCAAACATCTGTAAATTTATCATAGGTATGCTTAAAAAGTTGTATGCAATTATTCGGTACATTATTATATGGCAACTTATTGTAATCTTCGGCTTTATCAAGGTTTCTCGAGGAATTTTATAATTATATATTTCGAGTTTTTATACAAAATCTATAGATATAGAAAAAAATGTTTATGAATTTTTCCTTGACACTTGTCTTTCAGTTTTTATTAAAATTATTTATTGGATTAAGTTATCATGAAACATTTTTTTAACTTTCCATATTCTTTTTTTTTAATAATTTTTCATGTATTGAAATTTACATGCAAAAACACCCGTTGGAATAATTTATTCGAACTATTTCATTTGATGAGATGAAATTTTCTGTGAGAGTCAAAATAAAATTTCACTAAAATTAAAAAAAAACTCTCGAAAGGATTTTATAATTTTTTTAAACATTTAAGTTTAATTACTATTTTAATTATTGTATTCCCTGGCATAAAGGCTTATGGGGACAAAAATCCAAAAACATAAAGAGCAATGGTTTTTGTATTTGTTCTGGACATTATTTAATGCAGTTTATTATACCATTAGGACATTATTTAATGCAGTTATACCTGTGCATATTATTAAAAAAATACATCTTACTAGAATAACAGCAATACTGATTTTCCAAATATTTATTCTGTTTAACAACATTCAATGCAGTTTCCAATCAAATTTCTTTCTTTCACATTCCAAATTCAGGTTGTGATGGAATGAAGATCATTATGATCCGTACAGTGGAAGCAAGAAAAACCATGTTTTCGGTAACATTTCTTTAATGATCACATTTCACACCAAGCACGAAGACAAGACATTTTCGAGCGCACACTTTTACAGAACAGCAACTCATCTCATTACATTACAATCGCAATGCATTATGGGATGCGCACCTAATCAGGCATCGCCATCTATTATCCAAAAGAGAAGACAGAATAATGCAACTGCTACAAGGTACTATACAGTAATTCATTCACAACTAAGAAGTTAAAACAATTATTTTCTAGCAAGAAAACAAGGAAAAAAATATATATACTTTTTCAAAACATATTAATGCCTATCAAAATTCTTGCATTTTACAAATTTAGTTGTATTATTATAATAAAGGGAAATAAAAATAAGTACAATTGCAATTTCGAAATGCAGATAGAAACATTTCCAGCTTGTATACAACAATTTAAAAATATTCATTTATATTACATTCAGTATAACTTATTTTATAATAGTGGGAAAGTCTTCATTCCCAATTGCACGAATCTCCTGAATCAAAATGTATTCTAGGTCAAAAATTTAAAAAAAAAAATCAATTTAAAATAATATTTTATAAAATTTTAAATAAATGATTCCGTACGATGATGATCTTGTAAATATTACCTGCTGATAAATTAGATAGTCTCAATTAGCAAATTGAAAACTAAAGAATATTTAAAGATTCGTCGTTGTTCGTTGTTGTAATTGCAACATAATAACAGATTCCAGCCCTTCGAAAGACGATGAAGCATTTTATTGTGATTTCGCACATCCAAAGTTTTTGATAAAAAAAAAAAAAACTCTTTATTTTATGCATTATTCAACAACCTTCAAAAAGTTTCCATTTTCAATTTTGCAAACCAAAATGCATTCTGCTCTAAAAGTTAAAAAAAAAAAAAAAAAGTCCAAAATCATTTTTATAAATTAGATGAGCAAGTCCGCCATCACCAGCTTTTTTCAGATTTATTTGTCTGTATTAACAATTTAAAAATTGACGAACATTTTTTCAAAAGAAAGAAACAATTCTGGACCTTTACAGAAGCCGACAGAACTGACAACTTGATCTTTGTCTTCAGTCAGAATTGCTTTACACTCTTGTACAAGCGAGTCAGGATATCAATAGTCAGTTGCGGATGCTCCTGCGCAAAATGTTTCCATTCATTTGAATTTATGACTTGCTCATATTTATCTTGTATAAAATTCAGTACAAAATCCTTCAGGTCAGCATCACCCAGCATGTCTGCCAAAACAAATATTTCGCCTACGTTTGTAGCGCTTATATTCGCCCTCAAATAAGAAGAACACTTTACTTTCAAACCCAGAACAGAGTATTTCTCTGCAGCCAAATAGAGACTGGAAACATTTTCCCACTGAATATCACTATCCCAGTTTTCACTGTAGATGTATAGCAATAACCGTCGCATTGTGTCTGGTTCGATATCGCTTACTTCGATAGTATTGGTGAATTTTTCTTTCATATCAGTATCAAACATAGTTTTGAAGACCGATGATCTAGCAGCCAGGATAGCTCTATGGACAGGAAATGTCTCAGTCTGAACTCGAAGGCTAATATCAGCATGCTGTTTGTCTTCAAATAAATATTTCAGGTCATTTGTCAATGAATTTGAACTTGAATGTCTCTTCCTTTTTCCTAAGTGAAATGGCGAGTTCGTATTGTTGAGAGCTGCTCTCAGTTCCGATTCTGCATTGTGACCGAAAACTGAAAGCTCCCTTTGGTTAAAGACTACATCATAAGCTACCATGTCTAATTTAAGAGACAATACATCCCCTGGAAGAAGCGAGTCTTTAGCTTCGAGTAGTTGCTTCCTCTTCAGAATAAAAGACAAATAAAATTTTTCACTTTCTTTCTTTAGTTTTAATTCCTCTTGAAACTGATGCGCGGGTTCATCATTTTTATCTTGAACTGAAATTCCAAGCATTAAGTAGCAACTTTTCCCTTTGCTTTTTCCTTTAAGTTCTATCTTAATATTACCTTCTTCAGTAAATGATCCCCAGCCGTCGGTTAACAGAAGTGTTAATGTAACACATATATGCTGGCTTGAGAACAGTAGTACGCTAACAGATCTTTGATCACCGGCACAGAAAGTGCTGAACTTGTCAATTTTCCATGTGAACAATTTCCGTTCAGCATCGATTCGAGTACGAGCCAAGCTAAAACCAGGTTCCAAGTTGCACTGATTATGATTATACCAGATCTTACACTGCACTGTTAATGTATCCCCTGGCAGAATTTCTCTTTTATCAAATATTTCATCCCGTGGTATACAAAGAGGAGTTCCGAGAGAATTACCCATGTGAAACCGAAATTTATTTACTGAAACAGATTTCTCTTTTAAGCCACGCCTCGACAGAATAGAGAGTTCGTAGTCGACAGAAATGAGGTTTGGTTCCGTTTGCGAACTTTTAGAAAGGTAGAAGCGAAATTCGTCATCATTAGAATATCCAGTCTGAGAGTATGCGGGGGTACGTAGCAGCAGATTCCAGCTCGTCTTCTCCATATTATCAGCCACAAAAAGTGGACTCGTAACCTGTTCATGCTGTGATGTCTTGGGAAGGAAAGTGAAGTTTTCAAGTTTCCAAATTATTGTGAAACTGACTCTAGGCATGATTCCACGAGCAAAATTTAATTCAACTGAATCAAAAGTTCATGGTTTTAAAGAATACAGATATCGAGAATTCGATTTTGATGCAGATTCTGTAAGAAATAAAAGGTACAATCACCGGTACCTGAAAGAGATGGAATAAAATAAACATCCAGTAAAAACAACAATCATTAACCTGAAATTACATCATACATTCATAATTCCTAACCATGCAAATGGTATTATTTCTTATTAAATAGTTATAATTTTTATGTACGCCAGTGTTTTCTAGAAATATTCATAACGAAATCATTGCTATTTTAAATCAGCGAAAATATTTTTCCGTTGATATTATCATATACTTTCACGATATTTCATGCTTTGTATTTGGCTTCTTAATGCAGGTGAAGTTAAGGTACGTGACTACGATAAAAAGTCAATCTTTTGTAAAATTATGAATATATATTTTTTAAATTTAATATTCTTAATGTTTGAAAAAGTTTCTTTATGAAGCCGTTAGCCTTCTAAGTTTCTTTTTTGGGGAAGTTACGCTGATTTTTATATTTGCATTGACATACGTTTTTATGCTATTTTGTATCTTTACAGGGTGTTGCAAAAAAAAAAAAAAAACCCGGACAGTTATTTTATCATAGAATAGAAGTTAGCTAATTTTTTTTAAATTTTTGTACATTTCTTTTTGTCTACCACTTCAATTACAACATATTTTATAATGTATCTTTTAATTTACGCATTGTTTTTTGGTTTTTTTTCACAATGTCAAGCAAAGGATATACTATTTTAGAGTTGTTTTAGAAAGAAAAACGACAGTGTGAAAGCGGTTTGCTTAATGTGTCTCGGCAAAAGATGTCTGATGCAATCTGTCATTTCAAAGAGCTTGGCAATGATGGTCAGCGTCTACGAAGTGAACGGAAACGTACAGTGGGTACTTTCAATAGCCGTAAGGTCATCAAAAAGCGAGTTTAATCAAATCCGAGGGTTTACCTGAGAAAGATCGTTCGTGAAATGGAAATAAGTGGCCGATCAGTCTGACGAATGGCAAAAACAAAGCTTGGACTAAAGCTTTACAAGTTCCAAAACGTTCAACTTCTCACTGAAGAAAACATACTCGAGCGACTCCAAAGATGCCGAAAATTTTTGAGACGGGCCGCAAGTCAGCGCTGGGAGAGATTCCTTTTCACTAATGAGAAGCTCTTTACCGTCCAACGAGCTCATCTCTCCCAAAACGATAGGATCTGGTCTGTAGACAGACACTCTAAGCACTTCAGCAATTGTTGAACATCGCCATCATCCTGTCTTGTACTGGGGCGGAATTTACACAAGCGCTAAAACACCGTTGCTTTTCGTAGCTGAGGGCGTTAAAATAAACCAAAAAGTACTCCAGCGGGACATTCTAGAACACGTGTGCCAAAACTCACTTCGGCAAAGTAAAGCGAACTTTCCAAAAAGACTCACCAGCTCACAAGGCCAAAAAGACACAAAAATGGTGTCAGGCACATATTCAGGAAGTGGTATCATCTGGTCAGTGGGCCCAAAACTCGCCGAATTTCAATCCTAGGGATTACAATGTATGGTCCATTTTGGAGTTTAAGCTTTCACTAAACCACACTAAAGTTGGACTCTCTAAAGCAATAGCTTCGGTGAGAATGGGATGGATTAAAAATAGAAGACTTACGGCCCATTGATGAAAATTTAAATAAGAGTTTGCGCCTCTGCAAAAAGCGGCCACTTTGAAACCAATTGAATTTATTTATTAGTAAAAATCTACTATTAATTATATTTGTTAAATTTCGTTAATTTATTTATTTTTAATAAAGTTATATTACAAATTGTTTGTCCGGGTTTTTCTACCGCACCCTGTAAATGCCATTTCCTCATATTCTAATTTAATCTTTGATAGAATTTTCTTACGAAAACTCTTATAGATTAAAATCTAATGGATATTTTTTAATCATACTTGGTAAAATACTTCTTCAATATCTTCTGTAGTTCCTGAACTAAAGAATAAGTAATCTATTCAATTAGAAATATTTTATAGTTGTTTTAGTGCTTCACAATGTGATAAAAATTGAAAATTTCGTGTTATTCATCTGTCGAATCCCAATATTTAAAGAATGGATAGAAACACAGTTTATATTTTAGCTCAGGAACTAGATAATATGTTCCTTATGCTGTCTGCAAAATTTTAAGTAAATCATTTGATAAACTTTTAAATACAAGATTTTTGGCTTATATCTTTTTAGCCAAAAAAAAAAAAAAAAAAAAAAAAACGCACGCCACATAACTGGTATATTTTGGTTTCATAGATATTTTTTCAGTCATTTTTATTCAAATATTAAAAAAAATATAACTATTTTCGAACTTTTTAAAAAAAATTCATCCCGAACGTAGTCACATATCTTAATCGACTTTCAATTTTGGAACATATGAGGAGAGAGATTAGTTTTTTTTGTGTAAAAATCACATAACAAATTTTATTCTTCTGGTTTGTAGTGATTATGAGTGATGTTCACTGACAGACAGGCACTTGATTTTTTTTTTTTTTTTCTGTTGCGGAAGGAAGTTTTAAATTTGAAGATTCATTAAAATATTGATGTAAAATTCTTTGAACGAAGACAGCGAATCGCAGATTTGGGGATTCTGCAATTGCCAAAGGAGTGCAAATTATTAAATATCTATTTTGATCAATTTAATTTCTCACTTCAAAATACATTTAAGTTTACAGCATGTTATTGGTTTATTTTGTTTGCTTTGGTAATTTTATAAAAATGCATATGTTTTTATTTATTTATTATAACTGGTGACTGCGTGGCATCTCAGCTTACACGCAATATTATTTAAGCAGATGCATAACCATAGTTAAATCTAGGGGAAGTAGTCTCTCCAAAACTTTCTCGCATACTCTCTAATATAAATGTTAACTCAGAAAATGCTTTGCTTGGCATTGGCGTGCATTATCATGAAATATTCAACTTTTGCGTGAATTTAGCTTTCTTACTGAATCTATCGTGTGATTCTTGGCGAGTTTTCTGGCGATAAATCCCTCATATGCAGTTAATATGATCCGAAAGCAGAGTTTGTGTTTTATACACGTTTTTCCTAACCGATTTAAACAAAAATTTGGCACAAAACTGCACTTATAGTCACAAAAATCCCATATAAAATTTGATATATTTAAATCACTGCGGTTTTGAGCTATCGCATTTACATGTTTCTGAAAATACAGATCGAACTTATGTTGACTTATATTCGAACAGACGGAATTTCTCTGACAGAGAACTCAAAATTTGATAGAAATCTGAAAATTTAGTGTAAAAACAACCGCATACCAAATTTCAACCCCTTGGCTCAAAGCGTTTTTGAATTATCTTTGTCACCGATGGAATTTTTCAAAAATGTGTTTTTCGAACTCGATGTGAAACGTGATCTCAAGATTGAACTTTTTAGCAATTACTATACTTTCTCTATACTACCTGCACGAGAAAGTAAAACTATTACTTTCTACTATTTAATAATAATATATTTCACATTAGCATTACTGCAAGTCATTGTCCATGCCTTGGCAAAATCAAAATCAGAAAACCCTAATTATTACATATTTATTACTTGTGCTAACATTAAAAAGCTCTATTGTGCCTGGTTGTCTACTTACCTGTCGTGCATAATAGGACAGACCATATGACTCAAAGCTACCAAAGTACATTTAGCATAAATATATTTTGATAATAGGAATGTGTACTTTCAAGAGATTTCTTTTGAAATTATAAACAGAAATTTATTTAATTCAATAAAAAAAAATGGAAGAAATTTTAATGTTTCTCACCGGGAACTACTGAAAATATGTCGTGCAAAAAGTAATTTTTAAACATCTTGAAATTAAATAAATAATCTTTTCAATTATTAAAATTTAGTTGTAATACAGCTTTCCTGCATCGTAACCTATTTTACCAATTTTTTAAAAAAAATATCTTTAAGATATGATTTGAACCCGTTTGAAATTTACTTCTTCATCTTATTTTTAAATCGTTTTTTTTAAATCTTGAATCTTTTTAAAAACTTAAGTTTTTGCTAAAATTTTCTTTTCAAACAAAAACAAAAAAAAATTAATGATTTTAATCTCCCCCCCCCTTTAAGTTTAAACTTTGATGCGATATTTATTAAATATAACCGGATTATTTAAAAGATTTTATAATTTTCTATTATTAAAAGATTATTTTAAAAATTTATAAAACCTTTTTTAATGATTTTAATCTTTTTTTTTCCCTTCAAGTTCAGATTTTTCATGCGATATTCATTAAATATAACCGGATTATTTAAAAGATTTTATAATTTTCTATTATTAAAAGATTATTTTAAAAATTTATAAAACCTTTTTTAATGATTTTAATCTTTTTTTTTCCCTTCAAGTTCAGATTTTTCATGCGATATTTATTAAATATAACCGGATTATTTAAAAGATTTTATAATTTTCTATTATTAAAAGATTATTTTAAAAATTTATAAAACTTTTTTTAATGATTTTAATCTTTTTTTTTCCCTTCAAGTTCAGATTTTTCATGCGATATTTATTAAATATAACCGGATTATTTAAAAGATTTTCTAATTTTTAAAGCTATATAGATATTTTTAACTATATATTATATTTTTGTGGTGGAATATAGATTATTATGCAACAGGACGAATGTTGTTGGGAACATTTCTGTAATAATCACATTCACACACTTAAACAAACACGTCTGTGTAATTTCTGTAGGCGGTTCAAAGTCACATTTTCTACCTCGTTATTGGTTGTGTGGTGCCAGTAACGCGGTAGAAAATGTAACCTTGAGCCGCCTACAGGAAATACATAGACTATAACGCAAAGACAAGACAAGATATTCACGCGCACAGCTTAACAGAACAGCATCATATCTCATTCTATTGGGTTGGCAACTAAGTAATTGCGGATTTTTTTTAGAAAATCGAAGACAATTTTTTCATGTAACTAAATAACTTTATTCTGTAATGCATTGCCCATTTTGATCAATGACCTTTTGCCATCTTTCAGGCAGCATCATAATCCCACGTTCATAAAACTTCTGGTTTTTATTAGCAAAAAACTGAATCAGGTACGATTTAACATCATCATCATTACTGAAATTTTTACCATTCAAGGAGTTTTGTAAAGATCGAAACAAAAAGTAATCAGATGGTGCAAGGTCAGGACTATACGGTGGATACGGCAAAACATCCCAACCAAGCTCCAATAATTTTTGCCGAGTGCCCAAAGATGTGTGTGGCCTTGCATTGTCATGATGGAATACAACACCTTTTCGATTTGTCAATTCGGGCCGCTTTTCTTCAACTGCATTGTTTAATTTCGTTAGTTGTTCAATGTAGACATCAGAATTGATCGTTCGGTTGGGTGGTAAGAGTTCAAAGTCGACAATTCCTTTGTAATCCCACCAAACTGATAACAAAACCTTCTATTCATGAATATCAGCTTTTGATGTTGTTTGAGTTGGTTCACCTGGCCTGCATCGCGATCCTTTCCGCTTGATATTGTTGTAAACAACCCATTTTTCATCGCCAATTATCAGTCGTTTTAAAAATGGATCATTTTCATTACGTTTCTTTAGCAAATCGCAGCTGTTAATGCGTTGCGTTAAATGCGTTTCTTTCAATTCGTGAGGAACCCATGTATCGAGTTTTTGAACATAGCCAAGTTGTTTTAAGTGATTTTCAATGCATGTATGTGATACATGAAGCTTCTCTGCTATCTCACGTGTTGTACTGTGACGATCCGAATCGATTATTGCTTTGATTAGGTCGTCATCAACTTCAACTGGACGACCAGAGCGTTTTTCATCTTTGAGTGAAAAATCACCAGAACGAAATTTGGTAAACCAATTTTGACACTGCCGTTCTTTTAAGGCTTCGTCACCATAAACAGCACATAACTTTTTATGAGCTTGCGATGCGTTTTTCCCTTTGCGGAAATAAAAAAGCAAAATATGACGAAAATGTTCCTTTTGATTTTCCATTTTTCAACGAACGCCAAACGAAAACTACGCAACCGATCAAAAAACTTTTTCTACTGATTGGCAGCTGAATTGCCAACTATCAAATAACAAAATGTGTTTTAGATTTGTACTACGTCTGCAAACCTAAAAATTCAACTGAAGCCATCTATGAGTGAAATCCGCAATTACATAGTTGCCAACCCAATAATTACACTCGCAATGCATTATGGGATAGCCTAATCAGGCATCGCCTTCTAGTATCCAAAAGATAAGAGTAATGTAACTGCTACATTTTCTCTATTTTTCAAGTTATCTATAGAAGTTAATTTGTTATTTATTTATAAGACGTAATTCGTATAACAGACGCAAACAAATGTAATTATTGCAATTACCATTTGAGGCATACATGCGTTTTATAAATCAGAGCAATGTTTTTTTTCCAACAAAAATTATACCTTTCTAGCTTATTTATAATTAAAGGATACTCCCCCCCCCCATAAATAAAGAAATGATTAATACGACTTTTGCAACTTTTTATGTAATTTTACATTTTATTAAATTATTACTTAGGTTTCAAGATAAAAAAACATCTGCAACTATTGATTTATTATTCATTTCTATATGTAGCTTAGATATGTATTCTATAATAAAATAACATGCAATTGCTGTAATGTAAATTTAAAACATGTTTGATAAAAATGACAAACAATTTTCATTAATTCTCATATTTTTGAAAGTGATACTATTTTAAGTCATATTTTTTAACAATTAAATATAAGCGCCTAAATCATTAACAACATTAGTTGAAAAATAAGCAGAATATTTTCATTTTGTTCATGAATCACAATTTAGTTGAAATAGTTATGATTGTTTTTGTTTTTTTTGGTTTTTTTTTGCTTCGTTTCCTTCATTTTCTCAACTTGTTACTTGGTTGTTTGTAGCAATTAAAGCTAATAACTAAACTAATATATGCTGACATTTAGAAATAATGGCTATACAATAAATCAGATAAGTTTTATATTAGGGTGTCCCAAAAGTTTCTTTCTCATCGAGCTATGAATGGCTTTATCTGGCTCCGCTTGTGCAAACATGCAGGCCTATCTATTATTTGTCTATGTCATCGGTTTCAGTCGTCCCAGTGCTCTTTTATAGTACCTTTCGTATGTGCCACAGTCTCTTTTAAGACCTTCATCGACGGCGTTCAACATGGGTAGCGAAAGGCGACATTTACGGCATTAAAGAGCTTATCAATGGAGACGAAACTTGGATTTTATATGAAAATGTGCATAGGAAACGAACGCACTTAGTGTAAGGACAATAGACCTTCAACTGCACCAAAAAAGTTCTTTTGTCCATTTGGTGGGATTGGAAAGGCGTAATTTTCTTTCTCCTTTCTTAAGGTGAAACAATAAATTCTACGAAATAGTGTCATCAACTAGATCTATTAAAAACTGCCATAGCTAAAAAGAAAAAAAAAACATATTAGAATTAATGAACCGACGATGACTTTATCATCATGACAATGCGAAACCACATATTGCATTAGTCGTAAGAGAGAAGCACTTACAGTTTGATTGGGGTTTCCCCCCACATCCTGCCTACTCTGCAGATCTCGTTCCATCTGATTATTAGTTCTTTCTGTCCTTAAAAAAATTATCTTCGCGATAAGCGCTTTAAATCCATCAGTGAAATAGAAGCCCACATAAAGGATTATTTCTTGTTCAAAACACAATTTTCGAAAGAAGGCATAATGAGGTTTTCCGGGAGATGGAAAAAGGTAATAGAGCAAAAGGGTTCTTATATGACAAAATAAATAATATCTTAAACACTAAATCTTGTGTATTGCTTTCATATTAGAAATAGGAAAGAAACTTATGGGACACCCTAATATGTTAATAACTAAATTTCATTGCAGTATCAATACCAGTACTCCCGGGCAAAAAATTTCGGAGTTGAAGCAATATATGGATTATGGGTTTAAAAAAAAGAAGAGGACACTATTAAATTGATATTTGTTCTGGGAATGATTTTATGTAAGTATGTCTCGGATAAAAAGTAATTCAACGAAAAAAAATATGCCGATAATTTTCTAAAATATATTTCAGATAATTACAAACAAAAATGTTTGGGTACTAAAATTAACTGTTAACCCCTTCCAGTAAAATGACGAGTATAGCTTTTCATACCATATCCCAATGACGAGCTCATACGACTAAAGTTACTACTAAATATGATAATAAATTTGGTTTAAAATTCCTAGTATACTGAATCCGGCAGCACTTTCATTACCTATGTTGATGTAAATCACTATCACATACTGTGTACCGTTAGATTGTCTTGGTACAATTTACAGCCAAATTGTTGTTAGTCAGTAGACTTCCTTTTTATAAACCTTTAGCGTGAACATCTGTCTTACTAAAGGAAAACATGTTGTGAAAATAAACACCGTAACGAACCGTAAAAACTAGGTACAAATCCGAAGTCATTGGTGGTTTTTGAAAAAGTATGGAATATGAACTTACGAATTGCAATTATATCCATATCAATAATACAATTTTAATTAACAATATGTAAGAATTATAAAATGAACTATTAATTAACAATATGTAAGAATTATAAAATGAACTATTAATTAACAATATGTAAGAATTATAAAATGAACTATTAATTAACAATATGTAAGAATTATAAAATGAACTATTAATTAACAATATGTAAGAATTATAAAATGAACTATTAATTAACAATATGTAAGAATTATAAAATGAACTATTAATTAACAATATGTAAGAATTATAAAATGAACTATTAATTAACAATATGTAAGAATTATAAAATGAACTATTAATTAACAATATGTAAGAATTATAAAATGAACTATTAATTAACAATATGTAAGAATTATAAAATGAACTAAGTTTTTCTAATAAAAATGAGATGGTTATTTCATGCACGATTGTTTATTATTAAATCTAACTGGAAGGGGTTAAGTAAGAAATGCATTTTATTTGAAAGAAAAATTATTCTTTTGAAATATTTATTTTATTTTATTCATTTGTTGTTATTATTATGGTCTGCAGCACAGCTCATTTAACTAACAAAACTTCCTTGAGAATAAATTTGTTTGTTAAAAAAAAAAGTGGTATTAGCACTGTCTATGGCCGCAAAACGTCTTATCTAATATTACACATACAAGCCAATAATATTCAATATCATCATGTTAGTCAAGATTATACTAGTTAAAATAATGTTTGCTTATAAAAATAATTAAAAATTTTAAATCAAAAATTAGCTACAAAATAATTACTTACGTAAATATCAATTTTGAAGCGATACGCCTCCGAAGTGATAAAGATAACGAACTGAAACTTTCCTCATAAACACGAAGAGAGATAACTCACCGCACCTGCTTCATCGAACCGCTTATCTCAGCTCTGTTTCTCATCATCGGCGTTCGCTAGATGTGAAATACACTGAAAGGGGAATCCCCGTTGGGAGAATAGACGATGCGCAGTGCATTTATTTGATCAGTTGCGCCTTCCTGGATAAACCATAAATACGCGAGTTGAGATAATGCTGTGGGATACTTTTTAAAAAAAATGCTATGCTGTTTGCTGTTAGTATAGTTTATGATCTTCCTTAATTAATAAAAAATTTCAAAAAAAAAAAAAAAACTGGTTTTGCTACAAACACACACATACACATTATTTTTACTTCCGTGTATGTAATATAGAGAAAGTATAATAATCGTTAAAAAATTCGAACTCGAGATTTTGACGAATCTCCATGTTTTAGACCCCCTAAGTTAAAATAATAATAATAATAATAATGTTTGTCTATGACAAAGATGACCCAAAAAGGCTTTTGCAAAGGCGGCTGAAATCTGATATACGATCTTTACACCATATTTTCAGATTTCTATCAAAATTTTAATAAAATCTTTCCAGAGGATATCTGTCTGTCCGGCTGCTCGACTCTAAGTTAACACAATAATTACAAAACGAAGAGAGCTAGATAAATAAAATTCGGTATGCAGATTTAATATCTATAGTGTAGACGTATGTCAAATTCTGAATAAAATCTAATTACGGGTTGCCTGTCTGTCTCTCTGTCTGTATTTTCCGAATCATGAAAATGCGATATTTCAAAAAAGCAATGACATAAGTATATTAAATTTGGTATGGGATTTTGTGACAGCAAGTGCAATTTTGTGTTAAATTTTTGTTTCAATCGGTTGAGAAAAATGTATCCAAAACACAAATTCGATTTTGGGATAATGTTAACTTATGCCAGGGATTAATCGCCGAATATGTTGCCAAGGTTAACATGATAGATTCAATAAAAAAAAAATGTTAAATTCTCATCAAAAGTTATTATTTTGTAACTATTGTATGCCGATGCCATGAAAGGGTTCTCTGACATGGCAAGTTTATTAGAGAGTAAGCGAGAAAGTTTTAGGGAGACTACTCCGACTGGTTTAATATATAAACATTTTTGACACATTGTATGACAAATTTAGATTCAAAACTGTATTTTTCGGATCGGAGCAAGATTTTAATTTCTTTTTGAAATTTCACTTTAAAAAAATAATAAACTAGATAGAATGCTGAGAACAGGAGAACAGGATAGACTTTTATGCCCTATAAATATTTAATTATAAAATACGAAGAAGACATTAAAATTATTTATTAAATAAATAAGTAATCTTACAATGCAGATTATTACAAGTTGTTTGTACCTGTTTAAATCCTTCACTTTGAAAATACTTCATTTCTGCTTTCTAGTATAAGACGCAATTAGAAAAAATTTGATAAATCTCCATGCTTTATACCTCCTGGAGACCTAAAAATACATTTTTGGATCTATACCTACTTGTGAACACTAAATCGGAATCCCTTTGAGCTAGACGGATGAAATTCAGTATGTAAAACCTAACACATTTGTAGATTTCTATGAGATTGCAACAAAATCCATTCATAAAAGTCTTCTTGACTATTTAATCGAGTATAGATGAATTCGATAAGTATAAAACATGAAGAGCTAAGTCGATAAAATTTGGTATACAGGTTTAGTATCTAAAGCGTAGATTCATATCAAATTCTGGGCCAAATCTGTCAAAAATTTGGCCCATCTTGTCGATCTGTTCATGCAAACGAGATCTCAAAAGCGAATCGAGTTAACTGAATGAAATTTGGTATGTGAAACTTGTTATCGAAGTTGTAGTTTTGTGTCAAATTTTGGTTTCAGAAGCTAGAGAAAAACACACACACACATTAAACTTACAAATTCAGTTATCTTTACTTTTTTATTTTCTAAAAATAACAAAGTGCATATGTGCATGAATTCATGTGTTCAATTTATTACAAAATTCATATGTGCTTAACTCGAAGAATAAAAATCTGAGTACTTGTAGCAATCACAGCTTTGCCCAAGGTCCAGAATTTTATACGCAATGACAGGGGGGGAGGGGTTTACACCCCTTTATTAGAGAATATGTAAGAATTAAAGAAATCAGTTTTACTAGCTAAGATATAATGAATCCTCTCAAAAATTATGGATTTATCACTTTTTCGTCAGAGCAGTGAAAAGTAACTGTAACATACATATTAATAAAATAAATTTAAAGAAATAACATAAAATAAATTTAAGCAAGCAAAATAAATAAATAAATAATAATCATAATTTTACAGATTCAGATTCCATCATATGAATCAAAGTATAAATTATATTTATTTACACATTTAAAGAAAAAAAATTGTGCGTCAAGTGTTAGATTATTTTAATATTTTATTTCATAAGTAATCTAATGAAAATTAAAAAATAATTATTGAAACGTGTGTTGACATGGGAAAAGGAATACATTGAAGATAATATAATTTACAATAGGTGTCTTTTTTATATGCTTATTGAATAAAAAAATATCTGACAATTTCTTCGATTTTACTTTCTTGTGTTATAGAGAAAGTATTGTAATCATCAAAAATAGATTTTGACAAATTTCAGTGTTTCATACTTCCCTTAGTTAAAAACAAATTATTAAAATTATGTCTGTGAATATGATAGCTCAAAAATGCTATCAGCTCGATGAATAAAATTTGGCACATGGACTTTTATCCAGATTTGTTATTTCCATTACATTTTAAGCGATATCCGTTCACAGGAATTCTGTCTGTCCGGCCGGTCTAATATAAATTAACACAATAACTACAAAACGATGAGAGTTAGATGGATACAATTTGGTATACAGAGTCGACATCTGAAGAACAGATTCGTATTAGATTTGGAACAAAATCTGTCAAGAGGTTGACTATCTGTCAGTATCGATAAAATTCCATGCATGGCGATACATTAAGGTGACCATTTTTTTTTTAACCTGAAACCAGGACAACATGAATTTTGACCATCCACGCCCAAATTTTATAAATTTTTATCAAAAATTCACCCAACGGCCAACCTGTATACCTAAGTAAATAAAAACATTTAAAATATCAAAAAATGTTGCGTTTATTTAAACACAAGAAATGTGAAAACTAAAATATGATTTTACAATATAAAAATAAAACATAATAAACATAACATAACATAACATGATAAGTCATACCTAATATAATAACATAATAAAACATAAGGAGTTATTTAATTTAGTTTGTTTTTTTTAAATATTTTTCTGAGGAGTGAATTGTTTTTAACAAATTTTTGTTTTCCTGTATATTTTCATAGAATTCCATACAAGTTGCATTTAAATTATTTTTGACAGTCAACAAGTATTTCAAAGTTTCCACTTTCAATTGGGTTTTCTCGCTAGTCCAGATGTTGTTTAATAAAGAAAAAACCCTGTTCGGTGGGTGCATTAGTTTCTGGCATACAGAGGCAATACTCTACCAATTTGCCAATATTATTGGACACGTCATTTTCTTTAAAGGCTTTAAAAATTTCAATCCACCTATCCGATACCGAAACACAATTTTGTTTCCAATGCCCAAATTTCTCATCTGTGGTGTAGCGCTGAATGAAACAGATTTCATCAAAGAGCTCATCTTCAATTAAATTTATTTCCGGATAATGTTGAATTAAATAGTCACTGCATACTTGACATTTGATGTGTAGGTTTCATGTTTAATGTAATCCAATTAAACTTCTCGATTCCCTCAAAATGGCCTTCCCATTCTTCCAGATGCTGAAAACATGTGTTGTAAAATTCCACCACTTTTTTTTTTTTGAAAATATTTGATTTAACTAAGCCGTTTTCTTCTGGCCTTTTTAAATTTTGTCGAACTTGCAGGGGCAGAAACACACTTGCTATCCTGTCAGCAATTTTGGTTTTAAGGTCCTTATAAATGATATTTGTTTCCATCATAGAAATATCCTGTCCTTCTATCTTTAAAACCATGTTATGAAACATTGGCGACACATTATGGAGAAAGAAAAGCTAAGATTCGGTGTCAGGATTCTCAAAATAATTTTTAATAATTGTCTGAGTTTTTTCATTAGACGCAAAATACGATTTTAATGCAGGAAATATTTCCAACACGCGCTCAATAGCTGGTCGCAACGCTAACCACCGCGTAACACTGTAACCCAAAAGTTTTTAATATTCTATGTCTACAAAATTACAAAATTCTTTTAATTCACTGACGCGCACAGTATAAATGTAAAAGTAAGAGTAAATCTTGGTAATTAAAGTTTGTATATCAATTGGATGGCAGTCCGCCGCGGTTTGTATAGAATTGTTTAAAATATGCGTTGAGCAACCAATTCCCACAAGCTCCCATCTGTCCAAAGTAGCTTTTAGCTTGGTAAAAATATTATTTTTCCCGGCTCTTCGCATGCCTCCAAAGTTAGTGTTGGTGTTGTCGGCACAAAACCCTACTATCTTGCTTTCTAAATTATGTTTTTTTAAGACCTCTACAATATATTCGGTAACTATGTCAGACGTTTCTCCTGGCAAATCCTTTACTTCAACAATTTTTACCTGTATTCCATTCTTGTAAGAAAAATATCTGACAAGTAAAGGAATAAGTTTAATTTCTTTGTGATTTGAGGCGTCTGAATACAATGATATAAAACTTACGTTTCTCAAATCTTCATCCAATATTTGATTTGCATAAGGGACAAGTACATCGGTGATTATAGCTTCGCATTTGGTCCTAGAGCATGTGAATTTAGCATCGAAATATGCCTTAATAAGTTTACAGGTACAGTCCATTGATCGAAAAGATTGATTATGCATAACTGTATGATATGCCCACAAACCTTCAGCTGCAGCTATTTTCTTCTCGGCAGTTTCAAATTCTTTTTTCTTAAAATATGATGTCATACTCGAACTTGCAATTGCTGCTGACACTACTCGTTTGTGTTTAACTGTTTTTATGTGGTTTTCAATGTCGCTTTTTCCACTATTTGCAATAGAAAACGTACTTCTACATTTTTCACAATATACTTCATTAGGATCAATATTATTACTTTCTTTAATAAATGTATATTTTAATTTTCAATCATCATTAAATACGCACTTTCGTCGTTTTGCCGCCATGATAATAATAAGGTAGGCACATCACAGTAGTTAGTACATCAGACACCACTGGCTTGTATGACGTCGTGGCGGTCCTGCTCATACGACACCTTACGATATCACATGGAATTATCAGGGCTGCAAGTTCTAATTTATTATTTTTATTTTATTACTTTTTGTTTTTGTTTTTATGTTTTCTAATCTAAAACCAGTACTTTCGTGTACTGGTTTTGTTTAACGACTAACCAGGACTTATGCCCTGAAAACCAGTACTGTACTGGTAAAATCAGTACGAATGGTCACCTTACGATACATGAAAACATGATAATTCAAAGACCCAATGTCTTAATTAAATGAAATTTGGTAGGTGATCTTGTGACTACAATTGTAGTTTTATAATCAAATTTTTTTCGATCTTTTGAGAAAAAAGATATCTAAAATGCATATTCGATTTTCCGGTTCTTTTGTATTAACCATATGCTCATAATAAATCATTAAAAAAATCAAACGATTGCCTAATAGATTCGATAAAAATGCTTCGACAGAGACCCAAAATGCATACTCGATTTTCGGGTACTTTTGTATTAACCAATGCTAATTATAAATTGCTAAAAAATCACCTTGGTTTGCCTAATAGATTTAGTAAAAATGCTATATTTGCGATAGAGATCAATATGTCGTAACTAATGTTCATTAGAAGAGAGTAATGCAATATTACACAGTATGAGAAAAAATTTCAAGGTGACTCTTACCATCGCTGGTTTTGATTTTAAAAAAGCTTAATATTTCTTTTATGAATCAAAATAATGTTTGTAACTTCCCATTTTCTCGTATGCGGAGTATACACAGAAATATTTTAATCGCTGAGAAGCTTGAACTCGTGACAGTGACAAATCTCCAAGTTTCAAATATCGCTGAAATATAATTTTTAAAATCTTATCTGTCTGTCTGTCTGTCTGCCTGCCTCGTGTAAAAACGAAACCTTAAAAACGCTCTGAGTTAGAGAAATGAAATCTTTTTTATAATAATTTAAGTATTTTTTTATAATAATTATTTTACTTTCCTTTCAAAATAGATTACAATCAGCATCGGACGCAGTATTTAATTATTTTATATTTTCTTAATGCCATTTACCAGTTACATAGTTTTTATTTTAACTGCTTAGGCTAGTGATTATTGAAATCTTTTGAATAAAAGGGAATTTTCTAAAATCTAGATGGGGGGAGGGGGAGGAGGCTCTCTTCTAAAATCTAGGTGCAAAAAAATGAGGTTATTCATTCCAAACTCTGTTCAAGTAGTATGCATACTATTCTCCTCCTCAATTATAATAAGAGAGGCTGATAAACCATTGCAGCTTCTGTTTTAGGCTTAATCAATGGGAACCTCAAACCAATGTATTTATAATAAAATATACACGGTATGTTGTAAGAAAAAGATTTTTGGTAAATCCTCAGTGAATTTAATTTTTTATATATTTAACTAGAATAAAAATACAAATTTCTCATCCACATCTTTTAATTTCGAAAATTTCTTTTAAATCAATGCTAAGAACCTACAATTAAAATGAAATAAAGTTATCTCGACTTTTTATTGTGAAGATTTAGTTTCCTATTTGACCAATAGATGGCGACATGACACATATTAATCGAAATATTCCTTGTTGTTGCTGCTGTTTACATTTACATTCCTTTTACCTACCACTGTGTGTGGATATGAAAACAAATATATGAGTGACAGAAACCACTTTTCAACCATCAGCGCGCGGATTTACTGTTTTGGATATATTTTCTAGAATATAGAATTTTCGTTTGTACTAATATATTGAATTTTTTTCGGCATTATACTGTGTGACTATCAGAAATCACAAAATTGATATATACTTCTAGTGAAAAAGCAAAGTACCACTTTAATCAACGAATTTTTCGAAACACAGAAGATTGAGATATTTATATTATGACATTTGTTAATAATAAGTATTAATTTGCTACTTGCAATGGATAAAGAATCAAAATCGGAAAAATTGTATGTCTGTGAAATTTGTGGTAATAGCTTCAAAGAAAAATGTCTCATAATTGCTCATTGTCGTATCCACGCAGGAGAAAAACCTTACGTTTGTGAAATATGTAGCAGAGGGTTCGATCATAAGTCACATTTAGTATTGCATCTACTCATTCATACTGGCGAAAAGCTTCACCTCTGTGAAATCTGTGGCAAACCATTTAGGCTAGAGTCTTGTCTTTGGGTACATCGGAGGATTCATACTGGCTAAAAACCTTTCCTATGTGACCATTGTGACTAAAGCTGGCCGCGATGTCCATCTAAAAATTCATAATGAAAAAAAAGTACCATGTCCGTGAGATTTGTAATGCTTCTTTTATGTCACAAAATAAGTTTGTGAGACATCAACTGGTTCATTAAAAAAAACAACGTTATGATTGTGAATTATGTGAAAAAACGTTTTCTAGAAACTCTAATCTTATTGTTCATCTTCGAAGACATATGGATGTGAAACCTCACACATGTGAAATATGCTACAAAAATTTTACTGATAAGTCTGCTTATAATTCTCATAAACGAACCCATCTGGGAATAAAACCTTTCGCTTGCAATATCTGTGGTAAACACTAGAAGTGATTGTCTCAAATTGCATGAATTTGCTCATTCAAACAAAAAGAGTTTCAAGTGTGACTTTTGTGATAAAGCTTATAACAGGAAAGGGGATCTTTTCATGCATCGGCGTACTCATGGTGAATGCCCAGCAATATGTAAATTGTGTAGTAAGGTTTATAGTTGGAATTCTACTCTTGTGAGACATCAAAAATCCCATACTGGGGAAAGAGCTTATAATTGTGAAATATGTAGCAAGACTTTTAGGTATAGACATGGTTTAAAAACACATCAGCTAAAACATATAAAAAAGGAGAATTCATGATATAGATAATATTATTAACAAGCAAAATATAAAATAGAAATGGTCCATAAATGAATACTGAGAAAAAGTTAGTGACAAGGATTATTTATTAAATTTTTATTATGTATTTTTAATATAAATACTAATAAAAAAATATTACCTGGATTGGTATGTTTTTTTTTATTTAAAAGAAAATAATTGTATTTTTTAGTCAGATTCTGTGGTCAAAAACAATTTTCTGTAGCACTGAAAATGTCATAATAATAAATTTAAAAAAAAAAAGAAGTATTTTCTCTTCTGATGTATTAAAGAAATAACATAACATGAAATTTCCTGTTATTTAAAAATGTTTTTATTCAATAAGAAGTATAAAAGTGTGAAATATTAATTTAAAATTTTTAAGACTCCAAATTTTATACGTTTTAGTCTTTTCAAAATTTTTTATAGTAGAATTTTTCATTGTAATAAAATTTTTAAAAGAATCCTTTGGGATAGAGATATAAATGCTTTTGTCTTTTAATTTTGGTATGATTTTTATTCCTACCAATTTTCCTTGAGTTTTAGTTAAGCAATGAGAATGTTAATTAAGGCATTATAGAAGTATTGTCTAAAAATGAAAGAGTTAGAAAATGAATTTGAAATATTCATTTGAATATGATATTACTGTATTCAATTTTGATTACTGCAGACAAATCAAATTGACAATATAAAGGAAAACTATATATATTTCATCATATCTATTTAAATAATATCCCCAGATTATTAAATATAATCACAGTGGATTTGAAAAATGTTGATATATCTATAGAAAAGAATTATTTTAAATAGCTATAATAGACATTTAGCACATTAAAACTCTACATTTTAAATGCAAGATACATAATTTCATCTCATTCTTCTTTCACTTGTGCTGAAAATGTATTTTGTATTTGTAAAGAGCAAATTGTGTTGTTATTCATAATATTTATATTATGATATGTATGTCTTATGGAATTTTCTCTCAACAAACATTAAATAAATAATTTTTCACTCTTTTCTTGATCAGCTAGAACTTTTGATGTTCATACACTGACATGTTCTCTGGCATTTAACTATTTTAATGCTTTCAATATTTAATTATGGCACATTGTAGAGAGAAAAAATTACAACATCCTATAATATTTATAATGATAAATCATAAATTAACAAATAGAAAAAGAATTAGAATAAAAAATTTGTTATTTTTTCATGCATTTATAAAAATGTTAAAAACTGTTTTTCTTGATTCATTTTCTCTAGAATAAGCAGATCTTCGAAAATAATGCATATTTTTGAGATTTTTAGAACTCTATCATATGTTATTCACTTATGATACAGCTTACAGTTTTGTACCTGTAATCAATTTGAGTTTGAGCTGTTCAAGACTGAGTAGCTAAATTATATGTCTCCAGCAATTATATGTATGAGCATTATCTTAGTCTATTACGAAATCTGTTTTACTTAATTATATTATAAAGAAATATAAGTATATAGAGGAAATTTTGATGTGCAAAAATATACATGACAAATGAAATATATCATTACTTGAAGTTACCAGTTGGATACACTGATCAACTAATAGACTGCCATTTGTGTTCAAGTACTGCCAATACCCATGGCAGAAGGACAGTTTGAAAGCCAAAAATTCAAATAGATCAAAATTCTATTAATGTTCATTTCTTATCACATTTATAATATTGTAAACTTCCTTTTTATACAAAACCTGCTCTTATTCATATTGTTGAACTTCATTGTAATTTATAGATATTTGTTGTACATTTTAAAGTTTTATAATAGAAGAAATCCAAGAATAAAAATATTATTTTCATAGGAAAAATAGATTTTAAAATGTAATATAAAATTATAAATACATATAATTTTTAAATATATATATTGTTAATTGTACTGTTTTTTAAATATACATATTATTAATTCTTGCAAAAGTGATTTTACTGTTCAGAAATAAATGATTATGCTTATGTAAAATATTTGAATAAGGCAATTAAAAATCATTCTTGAATTTGTATTGAACACATACTATATTGTATTGTAGAAATTTCCACTTTGCAATATCTTGACAAAGTAAAGTATTTAAATTAGGGTAGATAATCTTGAGCTTTGTATATTTATTTTACTTTTCTTCTATATATTTCAAAGAGTCAAAAGAGTACCGATGGAAACCACCTACATTAGTTACCATTTGATTGAACTGGAGAGGTAGCAACAATATATATATATATATAATATTGTAAACAATGGGGAAACATCAAGACAGAAAATAAAAATGCAAGGTAATATTGTATACATTTTTCTATTGTTGAAATTAATGCTTAAAATTGTTGTATATATCTTAATTTAAATAAGAATGTTGTATTGCAATGATATTTGTTTTCTAATCATTGTCTGTCGGTACTCCGCTCTTTCCAATCAGCTTATTGAAGGAGATGGTTCATTATTCTTGCTAGGGAAGTTGAGCCTCCATTACCAAAATCCTAAAATTTACTATGGTCTAACAATCTGACATATTTTCAAATAACTTAGAATGTTAATGTGATACACACACATATTGTTACGAATCTGCTTCTCAGTGCAATTAGTTTCACAGTAAGAGTTTTTTTTATATATATCTCTACTGGATGTCAGAGTCATGATCTCTGGTCTTAGCCAAGACAATAAAGGTTCTGAAATATGCAAGAATGTTAGCAATATCTGTTAGGATTTGAGGTATATAAGTGGAGGTGCACATGTAAGGAATCAAGAGTGATTCTCTCTTTAGAGCGTAGATCACAAAATGAGTTTTCTTAATTGTTTGTTCCGTGTGTTACTGCTGCTTAGGAGTGAATTTCCACAAATGATGTCTTTGTGTATGCATGAGTAGTATTTCACTACATGTATTTCATTATAAGTGTTATTATCTATTACTAAGCTTGTAATATTTCTTAATTTACATTTGCTAGATCAATTTCCTGCAATACTATTAACATATTTTTAAACAATTATATTAGCATAGCAAAACCTTTTTAAATGATTAAAAATTAATTATTTTTTTTGTATTCCTGATCATCTTGAAGTATAATCAATTGCTCTAACTTTCTTTTTAAAGAAATTTAAGATAAAGGCATAGTGGTATTTTTCATAATTAAAATATCACCTTTCAATGCATATTTTTATAATGTGTAATTTGATCGAAATATTTAATGAATAATGTGCAGTAAAAGCTGCACTAATCATTAGGCTTAATGAACTGTAATAATTAAAAAAATATTTACTATGATCAGCATAATAAATTTATTCTGTTATGGAAAATGGGATGACTCAAAAATAATATCCAATATTTATAAAATAACTCTTTAATCTTTGACTAGCTTTGAAGAACTACTGAAGAATACAAAATAGTATTAAAAAATGCTTTGTTCACAAGTAATTCCATTCATATTTTAGTGGCATCATTTTTCAAATAAAAATTCCAAGGTAAGAACAGATTGTTAACCATGGCACTTATCATTTATAATAGGAACATTAAAGAAAAATTAGAATAATAACTTATAATTACAATTATTCGTATACAAAAAATTAAAATAGAGATAGATCACGGAAATATACTGCAAAATTTTAAAAGAATGGAACACTTTGGACGAAAGATATGACAGATTACTATTAAACATAAGGCATTATTTTATGAGTAAAAATTTTTTTCAGTGATAAAATTGTTTCTTGTTTTTCCTTTGAGAAATAGAGGAAAAACAATTGTTGAAATAGTACCCGGATTCAGTAAACAAAATTCTATTATAAAAGAATATAAAAGATATATCTTCTAACAATTATAGGTAAAAATAATAATGTGCAGTAGAACTTAATTTCATGAAATTTAAATGAAAAAAAATACAACAAAAGAAAAATTTTAAAATTCAATTTTAGTTAATAATGCATAATTAATAATCAGTAAGTAATAATTATAATTTTTAAATTTTGATTAATAAAAATAAATGAGAAATATGGAAAATGTCATGAATTAGATAAAACATTTCTATTTTTTAAGATTTTCAATTTAAAACGTTTAAAGTTAACCAAGTTCCATCACATTTTTAACAAAGAATAAAATTTTTTTAAACAAACTTGACTACAAACAAAATAATTTAACTGAAACAATAATGTTATTTCCTCATTAATATATAATCATACACTTATATGAAAGAATTGTATGTGAATATGATTATTAAATTGATTTGGTATATTCCTATTATCACATATTAAATTTAATTATTAAGGTGACATTGGCAAATTAAGAAAAAAAGACAAGACTAGATTCAAAGAATCATGCAATAAAATAAAAACCAAAATCATAATTCACATATCGATAATAAAATCCATTCTCTTCAACAACCAAAGAAACATGATACTAACAAATAATTTGATCATTTGTGCAATTAAATAAAATAAACATTAAATAACAAGAACGGATACAGTCTGATGAAATACAACCAGTCCATAGATATTCATAAACATAAATACAAATTCAACTTTGGTTTTAAAAGGAACTACCCAATAGAATTTGATAAATGTCAAGCAAAAATGCTAACACAGAAATTATCAACAAAATAATTAAGCTACATCACAAAGAAATCTCCTGTACAGTCAAAGCAAAACACAATAATATGGAATATATATATAAAAAAATGAATGGGTAAAAATAATCTAAAAAAGAAATTAATGGATATTAAAATTTATATTCCATAAACTATAAGGATATAATCCACGAATGGGATATTTAAATCTTGATTATAAGCAATTATATAGCTATATTAAATGTTGTATTGTTGTTTTAAAAATTGAACTTAATTTAAAAATTTGTAGATGGTCTGTAATGAATGATAGTATATTTTCTAGAAATTATACCGATTAATAGATAAGCCTGCTTTTATGATATATTAAGTTTCACAAATAGATGGGGCTGACTTTGCATATAAATAAATACATGCAAATGATAACTTAACAAGAGCTAAGTAAAAAACTGTTTGAAAGAGAAATATGCAATAAAAAAAAACATTGTTTCCAAATATTTTGATTCACAATAGAACATATTAAAAATAATAAAAATTTGACATTATTTTGTAATTAAAAAGCATTCATCATTAGAATTTGTAACTGTTTTGCAGTTGATTGTGAAAAGTTTGTAATTGTCTTTTGCTTTTAATTCTAAGTATCAAGTTTTATAGATACTCGTGCTACTTTGTAAGCATGTTAAAAATTGTCAATTTCTTGCATTACCTGAGGTATAATATAATTTTTACCCCCCCCCCAGCCATTATCACTGGTTTGATAAAGATAAACAGAAAGCAAGAAATAGTACTTTTTTTTTTTTTTTTGTCCTTATATCATACATAACTTTGAAAACTGGCATAATAGCACTTATGTTTTATTTCCATATTAACCCATAAGATTAGCACACAAATCATATATAACTCATTTGTCCCCTAGTTGCCATGCAACTGTACATCAGTGGCTTGTTCAGTTTATGACTTATTTTTGAATTTTGTATTCTAAAATGGGTAGTGTTAAAAGCTCTACTTATTAACTGTACTAGATTATAAATATATAAAAGACAGCGAACAAAATTAGTATAATTAGATCATCCAAAAATACTATTCATTGATAGTTGTTTTTCTAGTTATAATATTATAGTTGATGTTGTAACTGTACTGCTCATATGATTGTAATTTTACCAAGACTAATAAGAACTGTTATTAACAACAAAAGATTTAGTTTTACAATGTGAAAGAACACACATTAAAAACACAATTTTGCTGATAAATTAACTAAAACGGTCAATCACATTGTACTAAAATAATATACATCCAACAGAACACTGTTATTAATTAGCAATATGAGTTTCCATTATTTGTAATTGAGCAAATTAACATTCTAGATTTATTAGAGTTTAAAAAAACAGCCAAATGTGAAAATTTGTGACCATTGCTTAACAGTTGGCAGTGTCCAGATATACAAGCAATTCCAAGCATACAACTATATACATAATGTATTAAAGTGCTGTTTTAAATACTTTGTGATATCCACATAAGTGTGAAATGGCTAAATGCAATCAACAAAACGTATAAAAAGCAAAGAAATGCATGACATAATACATTTCTTTTAAGAAATGCCAAAAGAAATTTAAAAAGGTATTTGATAAATATGTTTTTGAAAAATAAATAACAAATAAGTAAAATATATAAAAATAGAAACGATTTAAATAATTATATATAAAATTGTAATAATAAACAGTTATAGTTTTCTGCTATTCACAAAATTAGAACAAGGAATATTTAAACTGCTTTCTCCATAAATTTATAAATCAAAAATATGCATGAAAAAAATCAATTTGATTTTGGAAAAATAAGTTTGGATTTAAAAAAAATGTAAAAATATAAAATTCAAAAAGTTATAGCCCTTAATGATACATTTAAAGAGTCATTTTTACATAAATGTTTAACCAGCAGTTTTATTTTTATTATAGCCTGTGTATTTTCTGTAGGGATTGAAGGTCACATTTTCTACCTCATTATTGGTTGTCTGGTACCAGTAATGCGGTAAAAAATGTGACCTTGAACCGCCTACAGAAAATACAAAGACTATAATTTAATAAATTTGAATGGATGTTTCCAGATAAGATTTCTAAACTTTTTAAGGGAAAAAATAGACTGAAAATGGAGAATAGATGAAAAGAAGTTCATTTAAAATATTATTTTGGAAAGGAAAGTATTTAATTATTTTTGCCATATTTTATTTAGAAACTAATAAATGCACACCAAATAAAAATATTTGCAATTCTCAGATTTTTTTAAATGGATGATTAAGGCATGCAGTATAGTTTAAGATACCTTATTCAAACTAAAATTATATAAACCTGCATATTACGAAACCTCTTTACACAAAATCCAACAATACAAAACAGTTTAACATAATGAATAAATTTAATAAAAATTTTAGATTCCTCACTAACAAGATCCTATCACATTTAGATAAAAATCATAAAACACATTTAGTATGAGAAGACTAGTTTCATATTTTTGGTGCAAAAAAAAAGTATATATTCAAAGATGTATTCAATCTTATAAATTTTGAATAATTATGAAGTCTTGTATCCCATTGGATTATTTGATTGCCATCTCCAAGTATCAGCACCTAAAATATATTTATTGATCATTATTATAATAATACTTTGTAATACTCTCTATATAACTTCAGAATACATTAAAAGTATATCTATGCATAAAATTTATTTCCTATATCAATTATGTTAATATTAGTCAATAACTGTAAAATTAATCTATATCTCTGTTAAAAACAAAGAACAATGTGTGTGCTCTACAGGACAGAACTATCAAATTTGGTACAGATACTTTGAAAGGTAGAAATGTGAATGTCAGAGTAATTATTTTTTGAAATTTTGATTAATAAAAACTAAGCCTAAATCCTGAAAAAAAAATGTAATTCTTTTTAATAATACCAATTTAATAGTTACCAAGAATTTTTTTTCCACTTTCTGAATTTTGGCAATTTTTTTATTTTTTGCCTAATTTTAAACAACAGATTTTATTGTACAACTTACTTTCATCTAATATTTAATTGTGTAATCTTATTCCATTATAGAAAACTATGTAAAAAGGATTCTGTTTAATATCTCAGTACTTCATATGACAAATAAGGAAGTTGAAGTTAGAAGACAGATGAAATAGATAGTCATGTTTCTAAACACTATGATGTTGGAACTTTATTAGAATGGTTTTTACATATAAAATGCAAAACAGAAGTATAATAAAATAATACAGCTTTGATGTCTGTCACAATCTTGATACTTAAAAAACAACCTGTTGAAGGAATCATGAGCTTCATGTTATGCATTAAAGATTTAACTGAATTTTAAAACAAATATTTCTTCTGAATCAGCTGATTGCTACAGACAAGTAATATTAAATTTTGTAAAAAGTATTTTATTTTTTTTCCCCGAAAGGCAGTTTTTTCCTAGAAAATGTAGGATTTTAGTGATATCAAACAAAGAATTATAGAATACAAAAAGATATCAAACAAATCAAAACTGTTTATAATTTAACGAAATTTGTTAAAATAATGAAATTCTTAAATATTGAACAAAAGTTCAATGTTAAAAAAATATGCATTAAAATAAATTCTAAAACAATATTTAAAATATACAATCCCCCCACATACATACACAAATCTCTTTAACAATAATTAAAGGTTCTTAACATAAATCGTTTTGTGTTATGATTGATTATTCTTATTATTATCATGCATGTAATTATTTTTTTATACTAAACACAAATTCTAAATTCTTACCTCTGATCTATTTATATTGGGCGTTTTAAATCTTTTGTAATAAAAATTAAACTTTTTCAATGTTTTAAAGAGAATTATAAAAACCAGTAGATTTTTCTTACCTCACCTTCTTATAGAATTCCACAAAACAGCATGTTAATGTTTAGCTTTTTTTTATATAATGAAAAATGCATTTTAGACTTCTCATTAACTAACTGTGGAGTTAATATTAGATTCTTTCTTCACAGAGCTTAAATTTTATTTGAACTTTGAAAATTTGATTGAAAATATTCATGTAAGTTATTTGAACAATGCATTACATTTCAATTCATTTTTTGAATCTATATATATTCATACAGAAAGATATATTTCAAGAAATGGCATTAAATATTTTATCATTATATGTTACAGTACTTTTTAACAATGTGAATTTATAACTGGCAACAATTGAAGTAAACAGAATTTAGAAAGCTAACACTCACTACATCGACAATAGGCAGTAATGGATTTCTAACTTAGCAGTTGAGGCTGCGGGGGACTGTAGGCATTTTAATTAAGAAAATGTTTAACCGAACGGCAATACAACTTGATAAATTATAAAGTTTATAATAATTCAAGGTAATAAAGTTTGGTAAAATTTATAAAAACCATGCATCTTCTTAAATATAATTGTGTACAATTGTGAAATTCTATGATGATTTACACAAGTCATTAATAAATAAAAAGTCATACATTTTAACAAAATCAAATTAAAATGTAGATAAATTGATCATTTTGTAAATGAGACTTAATATTCGAAATTTATAAAATGCCTAAAATAAAGAATTTTTCAATGCAATATGGGTCTGTAGAGAAATTAAATTAGAATTTCTGAATAAGAAACTTAACTTAAACTTAAGTTAACTAACTTAAGGGGAAACTTAATAAATAAATCTCAGGGTTTTATTGCACAGAATAATTTTTTATTGATTTTTTTTAAACTTAAGTTTTATAAAAATAAATGGTTCAAAATATTTTTCACTCATATATAATATTTATTTCCATAAAATAATGTAGCTCTGTAATTTTCTCCTTCAGTCAACTTGAGCTGATTATAGGTACTATATGGCTCTAATTGCATTTTTTCTTTGTATTGCATTTTCCCCCGCCCCCTAAGTATAAACTAAACTAATAAATAATAAACTAACTTTGATATATCATATTAATGATGGTAGAGATAATATGTAATAAAAATTATTAAAATTGCCATAATTTATGCACAAAATTCAAGTATTAGATTATATAATATGATAATACAACTTACACATATCTTTCAAAGAACGTTTTGTTTTGAATCCTAAGCATTTCTCTGCCAATGAAACATCAGCATATATGCTATCAACATCCCCTTCTCGACGGCCAACAATCTTGTAAGGAATTTTTACATTGCAAGCATCTTCAAAAGCTCTGATCACTTGTAACACAGAATAACCTTCACCAGTACCAAGATTGTAAACCTTTAGAAAAGAGAATAGAAAAAGTCAATACTAACACAATTTTCTTTTATTATATATAAAATATTATTCAAAAATGAATAAAATTTTCATCAGAATTCAGAAAAAGATTACTTTGAGAATATTCATTATATAAAGTTTTATTGTCAATAGTAAAAACAGTTTTAAAGTATATGCAAATACTTATTTCTGAGTGAAAAAAAATTATATTTTTTAAAAACAAAAGTAGATAATCTTTGATAACCATACTACATGCAATATTCATTTTCAATTTTTCCCAGGACAATTGACTATATTTTTTACTTTCTATAAAATTAACTGATAATAAGATGTAAGAATGATTACGTATAATAGGATAATCCATTCTTGAAGCTCTAATTTATATGCAGAATATAGTTCTTAGTAGTTAAATTTTGTAGAAGAATTCACCCTTATACAATAACAGCCTTCTTCATATGTTCTTAAGAAATTATCTCTACATCTTATTATCCTATCCTATAAAAGAAATTATTTTTAAAATCTTAATTTTGAAATTATGATGAGAATATTTTCAGTATGTAAAAACGATCTAAATCTAATTTTTTTTATAAATATATAAGAAATTTACTATGAAAAAGGAATTATAAAAATCTATTTAATATATGGATGTGTGTTTTAGCTGTACCTTCAGCATAATTTTTTAAAAGGTGGGAAGATGGGAAAACATTTTAAAACAATTAAAAATTTAAAAAGATGCAACTTGATGGAACAAAAAAGAAATTAGAAAACATTGCAGTAACTTCATATGAATATCTTAAACTGCAGATTTGAGGTGCACAATTCATAATTAAATTTCAGTGCTTACAAATTATGAATAACCACAATAGAATAACCATAATAATTTTTAAAATTTCATATTAGTCTGATTATTAAAAATACATTCTGAAAATTCTCAGAAATGGAAAAAAAAAATTAATACACGTATTATAGGATTATTATTTAAGCTAAAATTTAAAAGTTTTACGAATTTGTAAAGTATCTTTTTTTTTAAGTAAAAATTATTTCAATATAAAAAAGTTATAATTAATTTGAAAAGTATGAAAATTTATTGATACAAACTGACATCTAAACCAATCAATATTATGAAACATATACAACATAGTTCTACAAAAATTTTCTTGGAATTATATATTAAAATAAAATTATTCTGTCAAACACAATTAATAAAGAAACATAGAAAGAGATAGGGATGCAAAGCTCTATAAATTTCATTCAAATACTTCAATCAAAATAAGGAAATAGAATTCATATATTCTCTTTTTCTACAAGTTAAAAAGCAGTGGGAATCTTATAATTAATCTGAAAGTTTCTTAGAATATTGAGATAACTTAATTTAGCTATAAAATTCATTTTGGATATATTTAAGTTAAAAAAGTTCTAGATGCAAAGAAATTAGAACAGACCTTGCAGCCATCACTACTCTCCTTCAGAATTTCATTCACTGCAGCAACATGACCTTCAGCCAAATCCATAACATGAATATAATCTCTAACACCTAAAATAATAGGGTATTCTAAATATACAATATGTAATCCCAGTAGATAAAAATCCCACACAAAATTAACAAATTAGAATCCATTAATTCAAATGGAATAAGTGTTTATTCCATATTTTTTACACATTTATTTACATATATGTATGACATGAATTCTCAAACTTTGCCTTCTTCAATTTGTAGATAATGGATCAAAATCTCACAACATATTCTTTATTTTATTATTTTTTTAAAGCATTAAATAGAGAAACAAGGGGGAAAATGGAGGGAGACATTCTAAGAAAAAAAAAAATGTTCCCTTCCTGTTTAATGTACTGGAATAAAATCTATTTTTCTAACTTCTGACCAATAACAGAAAGATCTGCAGTTCTTTTGAACTGTCCATGTATTATTATTCTGGTTTACTTAAATTAATAAAAAATTAACTACTTAAAGGTTTCTCAAGTTCAATACAAAAAAGGTATGGGTTAAATAATTTTAAATATATTAGGAAGAAAGTGATATATTTGAAAAGAAATGTTATTGATATATTGATAATTGACATCAATTGTAATTTCTTAATTTCAGCATTTGCTCAGTGTTCGAAAAATTGTCAATTTTAGTTACCAGTGAATATAACCAATGCAAAGATATAAAAGAAATAAGATGAAAAATCCTCTACAGTAAGATTAGCTTCTCATAAATTAGATAAGCAAGAAAGGTAATTTTAATGTATTTGCAATAGTCTACATTATAAATATGCAAAACTGAAAATTAGATTTAAAAGATTTACAAATTTCTCCAGAAAGGCTGCACAAGCTGTCCTGAATATTAGACGTACCCACATTTTTACATGAAGATTCGATCATAAAAGCTTTTGGGTATCGATCAGAAATCAATGAAAAAGTAAGGAAATTCGGCTAACATTGTTTTACAGAAAACAGTTGATGATTTGAAACTTTCAGCAATGGTTTTATTTGTTTTGGGAAATGATTACATGAATTTTTGTAAAAATAGCATTTATATTTAGAAAGATATAAATTTTTTAAATAAAATATCCCATATATTTTTTTGTTTGTTTGTTTATAAAATGCAGTGAAATTATACAAAATTTTCAGAAAGTGTAACAAAATGTTATTACAGCATTATATTCAAATCTTAAGTGAATTATATAAATATTCAAGGAATTATGAATGCTTTTAGTAAATAAACGCATGCAAGCATTGCCCAAAGCAGATAAAGTCATCATTAAAAGTTTCAAATCAGTATTTGCTTTCTGTGAAATCGGGTGAGCCAAAATTCTTTTCTTCTTCAATTTCTGCTTGGTCTGCCTAATTGCCAAAAGTCAATCAAATCTTCATGGTAAAATGTGAAAGAAAATTTCTTACATGGGTGATGTTTAAAAGTAGTTTGTATAGCATTTCTGGAGAAATTTAGAAAAATGGGTAAAAACAAAAGTAATATATACATACACACACATTCAATAGACATATAAATAAATAATATAAATGAAACAGTTTTCGAAAAAAATGATAAAGAGAACAAATAGCAATGACCTTCTGCATTGTGGAATTTTTACACTTACTATTTTGAGATATCCTTTTTTTCCTTTATGTTAATTTAATTTAACCATTTTTAGAAATAATACTGTCTGAAATTTGGCTTTTAATAATTTTGAACTCTGAGAAACCTTTCATCTCCTTTGCAAAAAATATCTCGAAGAAAATTTCTAGTTTAATTTTGTTTCCTTTTTATATTATTTGTAAATCCTATCAGTAAGTTAGTTGATGATAGCTTCTCTTTGTTAGGAAATACAAGGGGGGGGGGGAGGATTAACCTTCTCCTCTTTTGCCATTATCTTCTCTAATTTCATGTTTATTGGAGCTAGAAGAATAAAATGAAGTAGAAGAGAATGCAACTGATGACAACTTCCCAATAAGCAGGAATATTTACATTTTTAAATTGCCTTTCAGCCTCTAATTTCTATAGCAATTATATCAGTCAAAAATTTTTTCATTATAAGGAAATAATCATCTACAGTGAGTTATGATGGAAAAAAATTCACCCCTCCCCTCTCCTCCAAATACACTATCATCTCTTTTAAACCGAGTGGTACATCCTGGTCTAGATTTTCACCTCCCACTAAAGCAATCTGCCAATTCAAATCTAATCAAAATTACTTTATTCATGTGAAGAAATTTTGTCAAGACAATTATTGCAACAAGTAAATTTCCATGATGGAATCTACCAAAAGGGAAGAATTCATTTGTTTCAATATCAGTTCTTGCACTTACCAGTACCATCAACAGTGTTATAATCGTTTCCAAAAACCTGAAGCTCTTTTATGCGTCCTACAGCTACTTGAGATATGTAAGGCATGAGATTATTAGGTATACCCTGAGGATCTTCACCAATCTGACCAGATTCATGAGCTCCAACAGGATTAAAGTATCTGAGTAATGTTACATACCAGCCCTAAATTAAAAAGAAATTAGAAGTATTTTTTTAAAAAAAATTATTAACCTCAGCAATTTATTTTTTTTAATGTAAAAATATAATAACATTTTGAAAATATAAAGTGAAACAATGCATAAGTGTTTGTAAAATATATAAATATGTCAAAGTGACATATTAGTGTAATATTTATTAAATTAGAAAAGTATGCTTATGCTCCAATTGCAGAGAAATTCCAGATTTTGAAAAAAAAAAAAAAAAAAAAATTTTTAAGCTAGAAAAAAGTTTGGATTTTTGAAATGTATCTTTGTTAATCTTGCCAAATTTTGTTTTAGAATAATTTTATCATTCATATTAATTATAGGGCTGATATTCTGACAGAATGCAGAAGATATTTGAATGTAGATATTCTAGATGTGTAAACTAATAATAACATTAATACATAACAATAACATTAATAATTCTCATTAAAGTACATGAAAACTTCGTATTTAAAATTCCATTTAAGATCATATTGATAAAGATTTCACTGCTAAATTATTGCAAAACATCAAAAGCATTTATTTATACAACAACACACATGTGAAGACATTATAGTACATTAATTAAGAACATGAAGTAAGAGGAACAGCACCAGAAGGAATTTCTATCATGAAGAATATATATGGAATAAACATCTAGCATCTAATACATATGCAGCTTAAACAGCTCACATAATGGCAGATTCTATTTAAGAATAGAGAAAAATAAAGGAAAATAAGCATTAACATCTAACACATATATTTATGAATTAGAGATTTACAGACTTTTTAATTTTTATGAAATAGAGGTAATATTGAAAAACACTATTGAAAGTATTGAGCAATAATTTCTTTAAATTCAAAACTGATAATTAAATAAAAGAGTAATTACATAAATGAATTCTTCCTGAATAAGTAAATAACTCTTCTAAAATGTCTTATAAACATATGCGACTAAACAAGAAATTAGACCAAAATGTCTTATAAACATATATAATTAAACAAGAAATTAAAAAAAAAATTAGAATATAACAAACTGGCAGTTAAAAAGTTGTTAGTTTTATTACAAATTTTAAAATACTCATTAGTAATATTATCAAGCAATTTAAAACAAAAATAAACATAAAAAATACTATCATCATCCTCTTCTCTCTATTTATAATTAAGATGAATGTATGGGTGTTTGGCATTCTAGAGGCACACCATTTGAATTAAAAGCTACCAAATTTGGACCAACTACAATTTGGAAAATGGGAATGTACACTTTTTTTTTTTTTTTTTTTTTTTTTGTGATAACTTGCAAAAATATCACCAGCCTGCAAAAAAAGAAATTTTTTTTGTTTGTGAAATTTTAATTGATTTACATCAGCAATGATGATGTCATTCTAAAATGCAAACTAAATTTTATGTAACACGTAAGAATTTTTTACAAATGACGATGAAAAAATTAACAAAATGCAGTATAATGCATACAGTTGCAACTGTAGTCACTATTAACTAAACACAGTAATGCTGTTCATTTACAATATTATGATAACTTTTGTGTTTTTCTTGAAGTCAAGAAGCTTCTTTTTCGGGTTTTTCGTTTATGGTCCACATCATTGTCTATTTTTAAAGACCAACAGTAATCGGCCACCATGTTAACATCCCACCGTCCTTGATATCTGCGTTCCATCTCCTTTATATCCTGGTGGAATTTTTCACCTTACTTGTCACTCATTTTTCCTAAATTGCCTGGGAAGTATTCCAAATGTGAGTGAAGGAAGTGAATTTTAATGCTCATATTGCACCTCAAAAGATGATAAGTACGTAATAACTCAGTTACAAGTTCTTTGTAATTTTCTTTTCTCTCATTTCCCAAAAAACCTTCTACGGCATCTTTAAATGCAACCCAAGCCTGCTTCTTTCTATTTGTCATACATTGTTCAAAATTGGAATCTTTAACTAATTTCTTTATTTGTGTTCCATCAAATACACCTTCTTTAATTTTAGTGCTAGACAATTTTGGGAACTTTGATATAAGATACTCAAAACATTTTCCATCTTTATCCAAAGCTTTTACAAACTGCTTTACGAGTCCCAATTTCATGTGAAGTGGGGGCAATAAAATATTTTGTGGATCTATTAAATATTCATTTAAAATATTCTTCTTACCAGGAATCCATTCTTGTCTCTTCAGCCATATCTTTTTTATCCAATGACTTTCTCTGTCCCTGCTATCCCATTCACAAATAAAGCAGGGAAATTTAGTAAGTCCACTTTGTTGCCCGAGAAGCAGACCTATAACCTTTAAGTCACCACATATTGCCCACTTGTATTCAGTGTATTTTATTTTAGTGAGAAGCATCTCCATACTTTCATATGTTTCTTTCATGAAAACGGAATGTGCAACTGGAACTGATGCAAGTTTAGATTTGTTATGCAATAAAACTGCTTTTAGACTCCTCTTTGAGGAACCTATAAATAGTTGCTAACCATTCGGATTATAAGGAATATTATCTTCTAATTCATGTAACAAAGCAGGTATCTCAGCACAATAAACCAAGAAGTTATCAGATTTGAAAAATGATAAAAATTGCTTTTCTCGATTCCTGTACCAATTAAACGACGTATGTGTCGTTAATAAATTTTTCTCTTTTAAACGAGAGCCTAATAATTCTGCATTTTCTTTAGTTAAACCTAAATCACGAATTAAGTCATTTAATTTGGCTTTATTAAATTTTTCATGTACTTCATTTTTCACAGTGAAATCCAACTGCCATCTATGTTTTGAATTTTATATTAAAGGTTTTTTTAAATACAATTATAAGTATTTATTCAATATAAATGTATTATTTAATTTCAATGAAGTAAGAGGTTTTCAGAATTTATTTAAACAAATAAACATACATACTTTATTAATTTATCCTATTCAAATCGCAAAAAATCTGTGTATTTTTACTTATTTAAAAAATTTACTTTTCAAAAAAACTGTACGTGATACGTAAAAACTGATATTATTTTTGAAATAGGCATGCGAAATTACATAAAAAACAACTATTACTTTTAACTTACTAAAACAAGAAATTGTTGCAGGCTGGTGTATTCCAACGCAAAAAAGATTTTTACATCATTTTAATATTCAAAAAATTGTCTTTTCAATGCTGCCAGTTTAGTTGTTGTAAGATTTTTAGTCTAGATTTAATTAACTTTTAAGCATATTTTTAAGTATATTTACAAATATTTTTATTGCTGTGAATGAAATTGGAATAATTTTCATTATTTCATCAAATATTTAATTGCATGATTCTCTTCCATTGTTGAAAGCTAAAGAAAGAGTCTATTTAATATCTATATAACATACAGGATGAATAAAAAAGTTACAACACCACTAAATTTAGAAGATAGATGTAGTAGCATTATGATATCATTGAACTGGTTTACATTAGAAAAGCTCATTTATACAATAAACAGGATTATTAAAATAGCAAGGCTTTAAAGTCTGATAATTAGACAGAACTATGGGCATTCGGTTTTATCAAAATACCTAAAATGATATTAAATATAATCAATACCTCTGGTAAACCAGCTGGTCACCATAGATGATTTATTTTTAACATTCATAAAAGCTTGTAGCTTTAATTAAATTTTCCTGTACGCAATTTTTTTAAATTAAGAAATATTATTGATTTATATGCAATCCTAAAACTGGATAGTAAATAAGAAACTGAAATAAAAATATTAAAAAGTTAAAGTAATTTACTTAGTATATTTAAATGTTCAAATGATTTTTTAAAAGTTTTCACTTATGAATATTGAAGAATCTGAAAGAATAAGGTAGCCTGAGAATTTTTGTAATTACACCAGTATTCTATACAATTTCAAGTGATATGGTATTATTGCATTTTAGAAATACTGTTTTAAACAATAAAATTATGAATAATTATTGCAGAAAATTATAATTACTTACGGCAATAGTCAATTAAATGTTGCTATTTTTGCATATTTATATTATTTCTTTATTTATAAAATTAAATTACTTTTTCAGATTTGCACACATCCTTTAGAATTTCTTCAATAAAGTATTTAGTTCGCCCATATGGATTTGTACAGGTAGAACCTACTGGATGACATTCATCGATAGGCAAGTATTCTGGGACACCATAAACTGTAGCTGAACTTGAAAATACCATCCTTTTTACATTAAATTCTTTCATCACCTAAAAAAAAGTATATAGAATTACTTAAAAGTATTTTCATCAGGAAAATAAGAATATTTTTTTCTATAATTCAGAAATCAAATCTTTTCAACAATAATATTATAATAAAATTAATAATAACTCTTTTCATGAAGGTTTTATTCGAAAAGCATGTTGTTTACAACTATAGTTAATGCATATGTCCATTATACAACTAAGATTGCAATTCATTGCTTTCACAGTTTATTCTCGTCCTAACTGCAAAGTGTTTAGATAGTGTTGAGTTTAAGTCAGTTCCAAGATTTCTTATGATAAAAAAAGATTTAAAAAAATACAATTGTGGAATTAAAAAATCCATATTTAATCTGATTTGCTCAGAAAGAAGGGGTTTAACTTAGTGCATATATTCATTAAGACATATGCAATAAATTTCTAAAACAAAATCAGTTTACTAATTTGAAAAGAAAATTCATGCTATATGCTCCTCAAAATGAAAAAAAAAAAAAAAAAAAAAAAAAAATGTCAGTCAAATTTAGTATGAACATTTAAAAAAGTCATTAAATAAGAATTTCGATACTATCATGACTTAAATGCATATGGTTAAGATCATGCACATTTCTAAAATCTCCAAGATATTTTATTAGAAGTAAAAATTAATGATATTGCTTTTTTAAAGAATAAAACAAATTCCAAAATATTTTTAATTTAATTCTTAACAATGTAACTATATGTATGATATATTAAATAAGAACCATGAAAAATTCATCATAAGCTATTAATATATTGCATTTTGATAAAAAATAACTAGATGAGTATTCATAATGACTATAGTAAAATAAATGGTGATAATACTGATTTATTTCCTTTCTAAATCCATAAAGAATCATAAGTATAAAGAGATGTACTTTTAAATTAGTTAAACCTAAACTGTTAATTTGATTTCAAACAAAATCATTGACACAAGTATGGCAATAGAAATATTATCACAAAACAATATAATTTGCTGAAAATACAAATAAAAAATATCTATTGAAGAACATATTTATTTCTTCCTTAGAAATTATTGAAAAAGCAGAAGGTTATTTAATAGGATTTACAGAAAAATAACAGTTTCGAGTGGAATTGACTTCCATCATTTAGAAACTGAGACCTTGAAAAACTATCACTCAACACAGAAGGGGGGGGGGGGGAGAGGAGGAAGAGAAAAAAAAAGGAATGTAGTATGAAATTTAAAAAAAACACACATGATTAATTGAACAATAAAATGAATAATTTTATAGAATGACTACTTGAAATATTAAAAATATTGTAGAATTATTACATAAAAGAAAAGAAAATCTAGATGATCATCAATTTTCTTCTAAGGTATAAAATTTCATATTTAAATGGCCATTTTAATATTTAATATTCCTGAATTATAATGGATTGGTTCTCTCATAAAAGGCAGTTTCTAATAGATGTAAAACAGAATAAGTAGATTAAATTGATATAAAGGAAAGATAAAGGCTTTACTGAAATTAAAGATTTAATTAATATAAAATTAAAAAAATACCTCTAACAATGTTATAGTTCCACCCACATTATTTTTGTAATAGTCCAGTGGAACACGACAGCTTTCTCCAACAGCTTTCAATGCTGCAAAATGTACTACACATGAAAATGAATGCTGCAAAAAACAAGACAAAAATTTAATTAAAAAATTTGATTAAAAATAACTTCTCTCTAACATAAATCTAAACTTCTGACCACACTTAGACTTTATTTTATTAAGTAAAGAAATTTTTGAGATAATTAATACATTTTCCTCTAAGGTTCAAATGTTAGTAGCCAAGTGGAAACTATTTATATACTATTGCTGAAAATTGCTATAGTTTGATTTATTAATCTACTTTTTGTTTGAAGTATATAAAAAGCAATGACAAGAGAGTTTAAGAATCTTGTGAAAGATTTCATTAATTTATTAAAATTTTTAAAATAATATCAGTCACATCTTTTTTTTTTCTTTTCTTTTTTTCTAGTTGCATTTACAACTTATTTTTTTTCTAATGCAAAAGAATCAGAATGAAAAGGACACAGAGAATAGAAATGGTGATTTTGTAATGAATCATTTGATATGAAGAGAAATAAAAAAATGCTGTGTACAAGATGAATAAAGTAAAATGTTTTTAGATAAAAGAAAGGAGGATATTGTCTTAAATGTCAAGAATATAGATAAATATTATACAGAAAGGAGTAATAGTTCTTTTTAAAAATTATAAAAACAAGAAACATAGTACAATATTTCCATCTGTAACATTATTTTTAAATACTACATAATTCAAAATGCAATGAAATAAAAGTATTTTTTATCTTTCATAACAACAAAACATGTAATTAACATATATGACCTTCATAAATACAATCCAAAACTCCATCTTCTTACATAAATGGGTTAAATATTACCTTGTGTAATATCAGAGAGAAAATTGTAAGCCAAATATTAATATCTACAGAATTTAATAGATAAGAACTAGACTTTAATAGATAAGTGTTCATTCCAAAATAAGTATATCCTAAATTGGAAACATTTTTTTTTAAATTACTGCATTTTAAAGAAACATCAAAAAAGTAATAAAATAAACTATTTTAAAACATTTGTTTTTAATTCATTCAAACACTTGAATCATTCATGAAACACTGATTTAAATACTAAAATATAATTCAGATACATAATAAGATTACAAATAATGAAAAAAAAATCTTCACAATTTCTATAGGAGTGGAGGAACTATTTTTAGAAATTCTATTTGGAGGAATGGCAATTTCAAGCCACATACAATATTTAAAACATTCATGTCAAATAAAACAGTTTTAGAAATAAATGAGTTGAAATATAATATTTTAAATGAAACAATTATATACATTAAAGTTTGATTTTGATATTTGAAAATGGAAACAAATAAAATTTAAGAGATAACACCATATTAACTTGAAACATGTGTTGTTTTGTTCAAATCAACTTTATTACTTTTTCAAACATATTATTCAATGTTTTCTTTTAACTTCCTAAGATAAAAATATTCAAAACATACACACCTTTTCAAAAATTTTCCTTAAATCATCTCTATTTAAAAGGTCTATTTTATAAAAGGTTAGTGATTTTCCAGCTAATTTCTGTACTCTGTTTAGGCTTTCAGGCATACTATAGTCATCTCCTATGAAAATTAAAGTAATGTAATTAATTGCTTCCCATTATTTTCAACTAATAATTTACTTTTGACATTAAAAATCAGGTAGAATGACCTGTCTTACAAAGCCCAGAAAATGATTAGAAAAGACAATCTGCAAGCACATACATAGGATCTTTTTGATGAAAATTCTAAGATTTTTTTAAAAATCTGTACTTGTTACATATTGTAGCTTTATGGGTGGTTTAGAAGGGAAGAATTAAAGAAACAAATATGAGAAAAATTGAGGTTCTTTACCAATTAACAATCTATGAATTTAATTTAATTGCCATAACAGAGGATGTAACATTTATGTGAAATATTCATTTTTTTTATTTAAATATTTTATTTAGAAAAAATTACTTACTGTACTTTAAGTTTCATATTAATAAAAATGAAGAAAATAAAGAAAAGTCAATTTCTCTTTATTTTTGTTAAAAAAATCATAATTGTAGTCAAAATTCAATTCATATGAAAAATTAAAAAAAAAAGCTTTAAAATATAAGGGTATTTTTTATTAAGAAAATGTTGAGTAATTATTAGTTAATCTTAAGTCAAAATAGGGCCATGATTAGCATTGATCCAGGTAAAAGGGGCCTCACAGTGAGAGAAAAAAAGTGTCTAGTTTTAAGAGAAACCATAAAAGGTGGGCCCCATTGTTGCCTGTTGCTCCAGAAATCCTTAGTCTCTAAAGCTTTAGATCAAAACAATCCAATGTATATCTAAACATATACATGTGTTGAAAGATTAAGAAAAAGCACTACTATATAAAAAAAAAATCTGGAAAAACAAAATATTTTTACATAAAACAAATATTTATTATTTGGTTTCAAGACAGTTGGAAAAACTTTCAAATAGTTATTCTATATAAATATGTGAATTTCTGGTGATATTAAAGTTAAAATTTTAATATCACCAGAAAATATTTGTGTCTTAATATCTTAAGACACAAAATAATATTTAACTAAAGGAATTGGAAAAATTATTAGTTTACAAAATATTTTAAAAGGTCAATAACACATGCTTATGCACACACGCACACTAAATATATTATTCAATTTAGGAACTGGACAACTAATTAGCATTTTTGTATATTTGGAAATGAGAATATTTTTCTTCAGCAAAATTACTTGAAAACACCTTAAATGAATAAACTGAGATTTTTTACAATAAAATGAGCATCTGGAATAATATGAAAATTATTCTAGACAAAATGTACATTAAAGTGTGAATTAATGAATTATGAATACAGGAAATAAACAAGTACATACTTTCAATATATATTATCAGTAACAATTTTTGTATATTGCGAATTAATCACATGTCACTTGTGAATTTTAAAATTAAGATATGCTATTGGTGAACTTAAATATTAACTGCATGCCACTGGCAGATATTAAAAGAGCATCATAACATGCAATTGTTTTTGGTGATTAATCACTAGCATACAATTAATACAAAAGCACCTAATTTTCTAGTAAAAGATGCTAAAAATTAATCTAAATCTTTACCTGGACTAGAATTAGAAAAATTATCTACAGCAACAACCTCATAGTCACTTTTGAGAAGCTCTAAGATTGAATGACTTCCTACATATCCAGCACCTCCAGTGACGAAAATACAACCATTGGAAGACATCTGTTGATAAAAGAAAAATTTATAAATAAAAAAATTGATTATTTATTATTTTTATGAAAAAGAAATATTAACTAGCTTTTATTTCAATTTTTGAAATCAACATTATGCTAGAATGAATCAATAAATAATCAAAGTTAATGAAAAAAAATTTTTAAAAAATGTTTATTCTTCAAAAAGAAAAAAAAAAAAAAAAACATTTAACATTTTAAAAAAAAGTTTAAAAATTGAAAGATATAAGAAGTATTGCATGATTATTTGATACATTCAATTAAACATAAATAATACTTTTTGAAATTCAATACTTTATTTTTACTAGTATCATCTTTCCTAAATTATTTTTAAATTTTTAGTCTTTTACTTCAAGATTTTAACTTTAAAATTCACTTATTATAAATGAAGTGTCAAAAATATAATTATGTATACATAACAATCAGAAACGATTTAGATTTATTATTTAAATCGGGTTTATAAAAGGAGACAAAAATTACACAAGATATATTTTTAACTAATAAAAAGAATAGTATATATATGAAACATGAATCTAATAAATATACCTTTTAACATAAAGAAAACATATCGAAATAAAAACAAATCATTTGGATATTGTGGAAATATAAAATTATTTTGAATTTAAAAGACAAAATACATATGAATTCAAATCGTTTAGACAAGAGATGCATGTTTAAAATGGTATCACCTATCAATTAAACATATAAAGAAGCTTCGTGTTAAATCAACTTACTTTTAATGATGAATATACTTCTAGTATAAAATAAGTACAGCAAAATATTAAACCACGTAGGCACTGTTTCTGAATTTAAGTACTAGGCTATCTAACCCACGTATACATTTTTATTGTTTGTTGATCTTAAAGATAGAATATCAAACGATAGCAAAAAAGACCGGCAAATAGTTGCGTAATCTACATGGAAATGATATATATGTTGCAATTCTAATTCATAATATGAAAAAAACTGCCAAAGTAATATTTATTTACGAATTATCATTATCTTTCTGCACCTAGATTGCATCCACATTCCATATTTCTGATTATCTATACACAAACCGTGATCTCTGACTTATTCAAAACCAAATCTAAACACATGTGTGATAACCGGAGATGACGTGCCGTTTTAAGTCACATTTCCACCTTTACTTTGAGCAGCTACGGCCACACACGAGACACTCACAACTGAATAAAGTAAAAGCTGCTGCTACTGCGCATGTCAGATGGGGGGATTTTAGAAAAACCGAAATTTAGCGGGTGAAAATATCGCTTTTAAAATGTTAGTATCGTTTTGTATTTCTTGACATCATTGTTTATTATATATTAAGATTTGCCTATGTATTCAAGTACCTGTAATAACTATTCAATAGAAAATGCCATCTTACTTATTGCAACGAAACAGTTAGCCGAAAATTATTTTTCGTTAGGAAGTTTGAATGTGCCAAGGATTAAAATGTTAGCCAGATGTCCTACACTTGCGGATAATGTAGGTGTAGTAGTTATCGCGAGAGGGTTATTCAGTTTATTTTTTTACAACTAACTGTTTTGGTTTTTTTTTTTTTTTTTTCAACAGAAGAGATACGAAATAGTGACCATCTGTAATTCATGTTTGTGGATGAAAACAAAATGAATTTTGACTTCTTAATTTAGTTATTCATTTTCATATTTATTTACTATTATTATTAATAATAGGTTTAAAGTTTGTAGATATCTAGTTAACATTTATTAGTCTTAAAATTCATCGAAAAGAGGATATTTATTAATTTACGGACATTTCATGCTATTTATTGTTTTGATGGATACTTAACTTGAAAGACGTAGGTTATTGGGATTTATAACTACAATGGCTGTTATCCCCTATTTCGATAACTTCTCATTTTTTATAAATTTTAATGGAAATAATAATATTCTGTTTTGGTTATTAAAAAAAATTTCGTTTTTCGGACAATATGTAATAATGATAATTATTAAATATTAATTAATGGTTATCAATATATTAAAAGCATTAATTTTCTCATTTTGTTCTTCTCTATACATAACCGCAACTGCTATTGAATGAATCAGTTAAATCTGACTATACTTATCAAATTCTTAATATATATATATATATATATATATATATATATATATATATATATATATATATATATATATATATATATATATATATATATAAAATTAATAAGCATTTTCATTATATTTAAATAATTATTACTGCCCATTTCGTATGAAGAAAATTCCTTTGGTTATTACTTCAATTATATGGTCTTATTTTAACGCTTATTTAAGATTTTGCTCTTTGTAAAGTAACAGAAGAAATTATAAATCCTGATATAAATAATTATCATTTTCATATTTAAACTTAAATTCACAATAAAGATTTTTTAAAATTATAACAGCATTGATGCCCAAGACAACTAATAAAATGATTAATCACATGATAGTAACAGATATATCAGTTTCTACTAAAAGTTTTAATTGATGGAACCTAATTTAGAAATTTTGTAAAAATTAAATGCTGATAATAATTAGAATGTGCCACCTGATTTGTCAGAAAACGTAGAGGACTGAAATTCCAATTATAACTGTTCTTTTTCTGAAACTGGCAACCACAGATCTAAGATAAATTATTCTTTACTTTTGGAAACTTTCGAAAATGGCTAATCCAAAACCAAATCATGCAGAATTTTGGAAAACAAACGATGAATAAGAGTCACAAACAGTAGAAAGCTCACAGTTGTCTCTCTTCCAAAACCACTTTTTTTTTTTTTAAACTTTTCGTAGACAAAGAGAAATTATTGCAATCGTCAAGAATTTCGAACTTGGGATTATGAGTATTCTTCCTTTTTGGAATTATATCTGTCTCTCGCGCGGTTTGTCTGTCAATGAAAAGAATAACCAAAAAAAGTTTTGAATTTAATGTTTGAAATTTAATATAAGGATTTTATATCAAATATATAGATTTCCTATCAAATTATGAATTAAGTTCATTCATAGGGAGTCTATCTATCTGGCTGTCCGAGAAGTAAACACGATAATACAACATGTAAAGAGCCAAATGAATAAATTTGATACGCAGATTAAGAATTTGAAGTGTGAAACGTATCAAATTGTAAACCAAATTCGACAAAGGGTTGGTCATGTTTCGATCTGAATATTATTAACAGGCATGTAAAAAAAAAAAATCACTCAGACAAATGAACTTTAGTGTGATCTTTTTACTAAAATTGTAGCTCAGAGTCAAATTTTGTTTCCAATCAGTTGAAATTCAGCTCTGTATAGTTATATTAACTCCCCGTTTTGAAGTAAAACTAGGGTTATTTCAAACCACTACTCAAAATTACGAACCTCGTAGTTTTGAGTAGCGGTCAGATGACGAGAAAGATATCTGAGCTAGTACTTCCCTCGCTCCAAACTTCCGCATCACCTTAGCGAGAGGACGTTTGACACCGACATATTTAATTTGTACCAGTCCCGTTTACACGACCATCCTTGGGTGGAATCGGGTCTCGAGCCTGAAATCCAACGTTTCCGAAGCTGAGACATTACGACCAGGCTACAGGGTCCAACTCGAATCAGTTGGCGGTTTTTTTCATTACACTACGTTACAAAACGTTCATGCGTGAGGTTCTGAAGATAAAATACGGAGGCAGAGGGATAACAATTTCGATAGAGAGTATGCGAGAAAGTTTCGGAGAAACCACTCCTCCAGCTGGTACATTTTGTAGATATCGAGTACGCTTGTACACGGACAGCCACCCAAACAAAATACTTGCGAATGGGTTTCTTTCAAAATTTGATAGGAATCTATAGATTTGACCACATACCAACCTTCATCCGTTTAGTTCAAAGGGAGTTTATGTTCACAGGCAAACAGACAATCTAACAAATATTTTTCGAAATCGTGGAGGTGTAGAACTTGAAGATACATCAAACTCTCGAGTTCGAATTTCTTGATGCCTGCTTAAAAAAAAGAAAAAAAGGGGGGGGGACCTCTTTTAATGTGATTTAAACCTCTTTTAATGTGATCAGACATTTATTGACAAGAATTTACCGACACTTATTTTTAAAAAAAATCGTCTGAAATTCTTAAAACTCCTCCGACAACATGCCAGTGCCAGACAGTATTAAAGAATTATAGTTAAAGTGTCTTTTCACATGCGTTTAAAAATCAATCGCATAAAAAAAGAAACAAACAAAACAAAAAAATCAAATGTAATATCAGAACATTTTAAATGCTAGTATTTCTCAAAATACATACCATTCCAGGAACACTGAAAATTAATTATTTTATTTACTTATTTTTCAGTATCATTGTTTAGAAAAATAAAAATTCAGATTCCTGATAAACAAATTGCTTAAATCGTCTGATTTTTTTTTTTTTTTTGCACATTTTTTTAAGGTTTAAAAATTATAAATAGATAAATAGGTGTTAAATAAATAAATAATATTTTATTTAAAAATAATAGAATAATAATTTGACGTTATTACAGCGATGAATACTTGAGTTGAGATTACGACTACATTTTAGAATTAGAATATATATTTTAAACTGCAATTAATTTGTAGCTTCAAAATTAATTTTCGTCAGAACCACCAATTATTTAATACTAATTTATTTAAAGAATATATTTCAAATTGCAACTATTTATTGATTTCAAAAGAGCATGTGGAAAGAAACGAACAGATAATATTCCAGTTACGGGTGTGACATGAAATTTCTTGTAAATCTATAATTTTAAAATAGTGATTACAAGCAAAATTTCATACATCTAGCTTGCTGTGTTTGAATTTTTGTGTTCACATATATTCGGTCAAGTAGAAAATCTTTTTCCGAAAGTTTGGTCCAAAAAGTGTATTACAATTTACAATTTTAATGCAACAACTATGTTTAAAAGCTCATATTCCAAGCTTTACGTATTTTTATGTTAATTTGTTCACTACATAGTTTATGACCCTCAGATTTTGAAACAAATTTGCAATTCTTATATAAAAATCGCATATAAAATTTGTTTCCATTTAGATTATTGTAATTTTGACAAATCGATTTCTAATACAGTCGCGTAAAAAGATAAGCATACAGAGATCTAATAAACAAATTTGGTAAACATTCTAATAAATGTCTTCAATTCGTGTGATAAAGCTATATACCAAATTTCATTTATCTAGCTAACCTCTTTTTGAATTATTGTGCTCACATGCACTTGGGTAAGCAAATAAATATTGAAAAATCTCATTCAAAATTTTATAAAAACTTATAAATTTGGTCTTGAGATTGAACTTCATATTTCATCCATCTAGCGAGCTTTTTGTTGCAGCTCGTCAGCTTAGAAATGAGTAGTACTGTAAAAAATATTTATCAATCAATATTTATCATATGAATTCTTTTTTTTTTACTTTTCACACATTTACCTCTCTCTCTCTCTCTTTATATATATATATATATATATATATATATATATATATATATATAGTTACGAATCTGTGAGGCGGCTTCCCAGCATAGTCAGTTCCATAGGAGGTCCCAGAGCTTGGCGACAAACTTGGCGACGAATTTGGCGACTTTGGCGCCAAAATAGATTATACCCGAAACATCGAGAATTTTCCCGATCCGTCCAGTAGGAACGGAGATACGCCTCGAACGTTCCTGATTGGTTGAGAGGCTTCTAGCCCCGCCTCCTGATGCCTATAAAAGGAAGCAGTCCTGCCGCTGCTGAGTCGTGAATCGGGACGGTGAATTGAGTCGTGGACCAGTGGAGTCGAAGAGTAGTCGGAATCGACAGAAAGAACTGGCCTTCCAGAGATTAGCGGAGCAGCGACGGAGTCAAGTGAGTGCTGAATTAAGGTGCGCTACTGTCTGTCTGTCTTGTTATATGCTGTTGTTGCTGCACGTCTCGGCTGAAGATAATCGTCTTCTGTGCTGTATATAGTTGTCGTCTTTGTACTGTCCTGTGTGTCTTCGCGTAAATAAACGTCGTTGTTTTATTTTCTATTGCCGCCTGGTGATTGAGCGTTCTCCACACCATATAACTCCCAATATCCAAACGAACCCGGAAATTTCGTAACAATATATATATATATATATATATATATATATATATAAATATAAAATGCCAAAAAGATTGAAATGCGGTTTAATTCTTTACTTATTAGAAAAAAGTGCACGGTGTAAATTGTAAAATCGTTCAAAATAAAGTACAGAATAAGACTACGTTAATAAAATAATTTGTGCCTTTAATTTACAAGAAGTTACATTTTTAAAAATTTACATGCAACCCCTCAAGACAAATTTGCTCAATTATAAAGTTTTCCTTTTCCATCCAACAAGACCATTAGGGAAAAAATCCATATAACTGTATTTTTAAAATTAACTGAATATGAAACAGAAAATAAATTGACCTATGCCATTTTTCACATCATGTAAAATGTAGTTTCTTCGGTAAAATTAGGAGTCATATACAAATTGATAGTGCGAAATTTTAGATCTATACAAAAGAGTGTGAAAAATTCCCAAATGTTCTTAAATAAAGTTTTAATTGACAGGGATAAACGGTGTTTGCTTATGCCAACAACGAGAAGCATGCAGCTCTCAATTTCATTTTATGCGGTCTTGCAGTTGACGCATATAATAAAAAAAATTTATGCATAGAAATAGGTAGGTAATTTAGAAAGATCTGTGAAAAAAAATCGTCTGCATTTTACTATGCTTAACATAAATATTCGAAACGGCTAAATTACAGTTAAATGAAAGAAAAACAAATCGTCTGTGGATTAATTTGTTAGAAGGTCGTTTTGAAAAATTATGATAAATTTGACAATAAATTACTTGCACGCATTTATTTGGTATTTCAATTTTTTCAAATAAAAATAGCAGTCTAAACATTAAAACACACACACACACACTTAAAATACATGACGGTGCTGCGAATATGCCCTAAGCAGGCAAAAAGGGTTTTAATATAAATATTATTATACATTTTATATTTTTACTAGCTGACCTGTCAAACGTTGTTCTGCCATATAAATTATTTCTAGTGAATATTTTTTTTGTTAATTAAAAAATAACGAATGTATTGTAAGAGTGTGGGAATGGGATCTATGACAGAAAGAGGAATGGAGCGCTGTAGACGATGATTGCCGATAAAAAAACGCCAACCATTCATTTTCTGAATACACTGTATTTCATTAACGTAACGAACATATACATTGTTTGATCTCTTAAAAGTTAAACGAAAAGTGAAAAAAGTAATATATTTTTTTTATCCTAAAGTATAAAAATGAAATAAAGAAAATTAATATTCATTTCGAAAAGCAATTGAGTGTACGATATTTTTTGTCAGTTTGTTTTTAGCCAACACAAATAAGCTCGATGGTTTGCCCACGCGAGAACATGCCACGTATAATTGTCCTTATGAAAAACATGGTGTGCCGAAATCTAAACCGCAAACAGACATCGTTGGCCTTGCGACTTATTGATTGTCATTGCGAATGCCAATCTAATAGGAAATTGAACGCGTTTGAATTCGTGGCAGCAAAACATTTTCGATTCGGAATTTGCCATTCAAAATGGTGGCTTAGAAAACGTTTTTCATCAATTTTTTAATGACCAATCGTGTGCCATTGCACAGCCGTGGTGGGTTCAAATTCCGAAGTAAAATAACCGGAGATCCGACTTTGAGTCGTAGAAGGTATGGTGACATGCCTGGCAAATCCAGTGAGTTCAAAAACTCTGTTGGATAATTTACAGCTTTGTTAGCATCGCAAAGTGTATCGATCGATTTGTATGATACCAAGTTGCTTGGCAAATACTGCTGTGTCTTGAAGTTTAAAGCGTCGATGTCCACATTTTTTGCTGCCAAAATGGCTCTTTCTGCCAGCCAGCCACGCATGATTTATGTATTGTGTGCGTACATCGGGAAATATGCAGTCAATGAGAGCATTTTGCGAATCAACGATAGTGCAGAAATTAGTGAACAATTTTATGCATCCAATATTTTCATAAACAGCAACTTTTCCATTACCGATATCTAACAATTGGTCCGAGAATGTGTCAGCAGATGGATCTTGTAGCATTTGGAAGCATGTTTATTTTTAGCTGGACTTTTTAAACATTACGACACAGTGGCAATGATTTCAAGCAAGCGTTGATCTCATCAGCATACGTTGAACGTGAAATGACGGGATAGGGTCACCCTAATTACCTCGCGTTATGAAATACACTTTACGACCTATTCTCATACCTACCGAATCCACATAAAAAATTTCATAAAAATCGGTCAAAAGTACGAACACAAAAACTGTGACACGTGATTTTTATATAGTAGATAATATGTAACAAATTTCATTTCTATTTTGGTATATAGTTTCTATGCGATGTGTTCAATCTTAAATTAAATATAGCTCATATACGAGTATATGGTTTTTTTGTAATGAAGGTGATGTAAAAAAACAAAAGCTCTCTAATTGACTAAAATTGTCTAGAAAGATCGCATAAAATTCAAAAAGTGTAACTTTTGGAGAATAACGGGAAAATTTTTTTATTAACATAATCTTATTTTGCACCTTATTTTGAACTACTTTGCAATTTACATTGCACACTTATCTCTAAAAGGTAAAGAATTAAACCGCATTCAATCTATTTGGAACATTCTGTACACAGAATGTTCCAATGTTGCTGAATTCGACAAATTCAGAGAGGTGGTATTAGACATTAAGAGGATTAAAAATCACCATACAACATAGAGTCCAAAACGACGTTTAGTAGGTGAAAATCGCAAAAATATAGGAAGTCCGAAAATCGTTGGAAAAACTGGACATTAATCTTAAGTCTTATCGAAACTTTAATTACTGTGTCTTACTATAAAAAATATCCAGAACTTGAATTGAAGCTTCAAGTGGCACAAATAATGCTCAAAATCTGGAAAGTGAAATGCAATCATTCATTTTGTTAAAATGTAATTATATGGAATGTATTAAATATAATTAGTGTTTCGTAGCTTTTTTCTTTTTCTGTTAAACTCATCTTTAAAATGGAATCTCTTTTATACATGAAACAACTTAATATTTTGAAAAATAATGATATAAATAATTTACATAACTTCTTCCTACATTTATCCTTTAAGCTTTATACATGATTTCAGTCTTAAACCCTTAGAAACCACAAAGACCCCAGAAAAATTGAAATTTATTCTAAGTGAGAGATTAAAAGCTATTGAAGGTGTTTGCGTAGCTGTCGTCAGGTTTTGTCACAAGACGCAAAATATGAATTAGAAAAATATTCCAAAAACTTTGTAAAGTTTTATAACACAGATGTAGATGAAAACCTAATCCAAGAAATTTGCTTGTTACGAGATTTGATTTTGAATGAAAGAGATGTAAATAACGCACAAGACATATTGCAATGCATACTACATAATAATTGAAATGCGTTATTTCTAAATGTATTAAGTGTGTTAAAACTTTTCTTTACGTTGCCAGTGACTACAGCAAATGCTGAGCGCTCTTTCAGCAAATTAAAATTAATAAATAATTATCTTCGATCAAGCATGTGCTCAGAACGCTTAAATGCACTTGCTGTATTAAGCATCGAAAAAGAAATTGCAAATTTTGTGAAGTAATTGATTTATTAGCAAAAAAAAAAAAAAATCATGCATTAAATAAATATGCATTAATAATATATGTTCAGATTTTTTTTTTTCTTTACAAAAAATTAGGGCCTTAAATGATTTCTTTCACCCAGGCTCTTACGAAGAGAAGGTCGGCTCTGACCGCTCGTCCCCTCGCATCAATTAAAACCTAAAACTTCCGTCTGTAAAAACCTTTGTCATTTCACAAAAAGATGTAGAGAGTTGCGTTTTAAAGAAGCTGATAATTTAAATGTCATCTTCAAATTATTGCAGGGTAAACGCTCGAAATATGCGAATTTCCTGAAGGATTCATTAGAACGAAATGACTGTATAAAATTTAGATTCTAGAATTTTTAAGAAGTATGTTTATTGAATAAAACATTATTATTTACATCATTTAAATTCTTTTGAAAACTGAAAACAAACTGAAAACTGAATTTTATGATGAATCAGAGAAAGTTTTATCGAATAATCTTTTGAGATATCGCATAAATTATGAAAATTATTCTGTAATGTACATCAGATTTCAATGCCCAACAATTCTGTTTTCTGTACTTACTTTAAAAAAAATGCTTGGTTTTATTAAAAAATATTTTTATATTAATTGGTCATTTTCATTTTAATTTAAGCTTCAAATGTTACGGGAGCTGACAGGAAATTTAAGAGATACATAGCAAAGTGAGGCTATATATGGCTTAAGGCTTCTATAATAGTGCGAGTCATGTATGTATCAAAATTTGAAGCAAAAAATATTTTGCTGAAGAAGCTATTAATAGATCAAGTTGCTTAAAATAATGGGTGATTGGTGCATAATTATCAGGCGCTCTTGAACACTGTTTCTTATGAAAAAGGAAACATAAAAATTCAACAGTAAATTTTTAAAATGATTAATCCGGAGCGTAGTCACTATCTACTTCAATAGCCAAACGATGGCTGAATGGTCCACATTCAAATTATCTGCCAGCATTCGAGTTGTCAAGCTTTCGTAGCTACCAAAAGTGCCTGGTCATCCAAATCTGGTGGCTGGCCCCTCCCTGGTTTATTTTCCAAGCTACTACAACCAGATTTGAAACGGGCAAACCATTCCCCTGCAACGACTTTCTCTGATTGTGCCCTTACCGTTAGCTCGTTGAGATCGCGAAATGACTGCGCTACTTCCCATCTTTTCTCTAAGTGATACAATATAATATGACGAATATGAATATTGTTATCGACACTCATTTTTATAACCTAAAAGAGTATTTTCATTCATAAATTTATAAAATATTGTAAATTTATATTAAAAAATAGCATGTCAAAGAAACGCTTGATAATTATGCACCAACCTAATACTTAATTGAAAACTTTAGTGAGCATTAATACCGACGAACCAAATGATCACTAAAGGCGGCTGGTTAGTAATATATTCAACACTAGCCGCCTTTGGCGAACAGTTTATTTGCTCAGATTATTGACATTTTATGCTGTTAAATAACTTATGGGATGCATTTTTAAAGAAAATTACCCTTGTTATTTGATTCGACTGCAAAACATGAATTCAATTTCAACTTAGTGCAAATTAAAAAGTTTATGCATTACAAAATAAAAGTGGAAATAAAAATCCCTCAGTAGTGTTAGTTAGTGAGGAAAAAATGCAATTGAATGTTTTGAGGAGTGAATATTAATTCCATCACAACTTTAAAAACCTTATTACATATGGTGTGTCAAACTATATTAAAAAGAATTAGGGAAATTAAAAAAAATGATATTAATATTACAAAGGTAATTTTTTGAAACTTAAGTTTAAACAAATAATATTTTTGTAAGAAAATAATTTTTGAAAGATATGAACTTTAACTTCCGTAGCTATTACCCATCTGGCGACGATTAAGTCTATTTTTGTGCTGAATTCAACTTTCTATTTCAAGCTTACTTTTTATTACTTTTATATCATCTTTCCTCTGATTGAAAGTAATTTTGGTGACACGGAGAGCCATCTGCAGAACATTTTTAATAATATTTTGCAGCTCCATTAATTAGCTATGCAAAGCGTTGAATTCAATGCAGCTGTAAAAGCTTACAGTGTAACAAAAATTAAGGTAGGTTTACACTCAGTCAGCTACAAACCACCCACTAAAACCACGTATATGCAAAAACTGAACAGTAGCAAGCACTTGTCCTCTCTCTCGGCTCATGCGGAATCTTCCTTCTGCGCATGCGTGACTTACTCGAATCTTATAACTGGCTGAATGTAAACCCAGAGCCGGCTTTCTTTATGAAGGGGTCCGGGGACGAAAAATCATTCGGAGCCCTAAATTTTTGAAAAGTAAAAAATACGAACACATATTGCTCGTCAACCGATTCTGAGACGATCACATTTCGATGACTCCATCTCATTATGGGGTGAGACGCGAAACGATGAGTGTATTTCCGGTATTCCCTTTGACCTGGATTTTCCCTACTAGATACTAGTAAATGTAAACATCTCCTCCTTTTTCCCCTATTAGATACTAGTAAATGTAAACATTTCCTCCTTTCATCTTTCCTTTCATCCCTATTTCGACGGATTAAACCCATCCTAACGCATGCGTAAAAGCGCGGAGGGTTTTGAAATCCTTTGCTGAACAGTATTACTATTGCATGTTTATTTAATGTGTGATTTTGTTTTTGCGCTCAATTACTTCAGGAAAATTAGAAATTTTTTTCGATGCTTAGTACAGCAAGTGCATTTAAGCGTTATGCACACATGCTCGACCGAAGACAATTCTTTATTAATTTTAATTTGCTGAAAGAGCGCTCAGCATTTATTAATAATAACTGGCAATGTAAAGAAAAATTTTAACACGGTTAATACATTTAGAAATAAATCATTATAATTATTAAATAGTATATATTGCAATATATGTTGAGCGTTATTTACATCCCTTTCCTTCTAAATCAAATCCCGTAGCAAAACAATTATTTGATTAGGTTTTCATTTACATCTTTATCAAAAAACGTTAAGAAGTTTTTGGAACATTTTTCCAATTCATGTTCATTTCACCAAAATTTTTATATCAGTGATTGATTTGAAATACTTTTAAATCTCTTACCTGTACAATAACAGTATCAGATACAGAGTTAAGAATTAACATCTAAATTCCTCAACCGGATTTTTAATAATTTCATCTTCTGTTATTTCGAATCGTATTTTTTCTCTTTTTTCGAATTCGTTTTTCAGGAAAATGTTCTAAAAGCTTCAAATTACGTGCTATCGCTTTAGCTCCGTCTAAAAATGAGTTAAATCTTGTTCTTAAACTTTGGATTTCAGTTTTAATTTTATTGACTTAATTAAAAGCTAATCGATAACAATTGTTTTTACTTGAAATAATTTATTGATGGTGTTAATTTTGGATAATATTGTAAACCATACTAGTAAACATAAAGTAAATGTCATTTCTTGTATTGGATCCAATACATTTTAATTTCGAATACCGCTATAATATTATTATTTGCATCAATAAATTCTTTTGGTGCATTACAAGTTTGTTGAAACTTATATACACTACTTCAACCTATCTATTCTGGCTTCCCAACGAGTGCCGCATAATGGATTAAAAGTAATGTTTAAATGTTTTTGTAGAATTGCTTTTTTTTTTTTTTTTTTTTTGTAAATGCAGAAAATACGTTGCAATATCCCCCAAAAATTACAATATATACTGCTGGTAGCGGTATTGCAAATTAATAAATTAAAAGAATGTAATAGGCAAGGCACATAAATTGCATGAGGGTTTAGAGCAATTATTCTAAATTGTATACGTTTTTTATTTCCCTTTCATGTTACTATCGTTGTCGTATGCCTGTCCACTACAATCCATAATATCTAAACCAAGCTCACTTAATATTTCCAATAGAGCTTTTGCCAGTCCTTCTCCAGTCACATTAGTTATTTAAATAAACCCTAACAAAACCCTGACTCATTTATACTTAATCTTTTCTTCAAAATTTACATACTTATTACCAAATTTGTTTTTTATCGGGGATATCAGAAGTAGAATCCATTTGGTTATTGTAATGCGTGGCTACTTTTGTATCGTCTTTAATTTTATTGACTAAAGCGGGAATAATTTGCTCTTGTGATGTATGTACTAAATCAAGCACTTTTTTTTTTAATTTTTTTATTCAGTTTATACGATCCATAAGCACATAGTCGTAATAATAATTCAATAAAAACTTAAAAGATTTCCATTTTTAGGTTTTCCTATTATTCCAAGGTTTCCTTGAAGTGGAAGATTATTACATGCTAAAAATAGAATCAGATCTACAGTTCTTTGAAATAGTAATGTAAGTCTTTCCGTTTCCTTATTTATATTGATTTGTTTTATCAATAGTCGAACACAAATTTAGTCGTTTTAGTAATCCTTTCCAACTAATAAATGAATTAAGTGACAAACAGAACGCCGATGATCTTGAATTACAGTTGATAACTTTCTCCAGTTATTATAGATACCAATAAATCGTGTAGATTTTTTATTTACTCTGGAAAATAATGCAAATAATAAATAGAGCAAAAATAAAATATTGAACCTTGAGTTTTTGAATAAATTAATCACCTGCAAAGCTGTATTTCATCATTTACCACTTTTTTTTTAAAAAAAGTAGTAAGTAGTGGAAAATGATCTGCCTTCAGCATTCATAGTAAACACTCTTTTCTGTTGCACAGGTCGGTTTATAACATAAAATATTTTTGACTTATCAGTTATAATGCTTAAGGTTTATATAAAGGTCATAAACCTGAATCACTTACATGCACTTGATGACATTTGTTATTGTCAATGTCATCGTTATTTCCTGATTCAATCATAGTTCTATAAACAAATGGTTCTTCAAACATTTTCGCAGTTTCTACACTTTAATTGCAAGATTGTGCAGTTTGCGTGGAACTTTCTTCGCCAGTTGAAGCTTGAATTGTAACTTCTGAAGTAAAAACAATTTCATTGCCAGAATTACTTCATAAACAAGAAAGCAGATATACTCATGATTTTTTTAAATTTAGCTTTTCTTTTTTACTTTCTTTTTTGAAACCGAGTCTTGATATCTAGAGGGATACCACCTTGGTATAGACATGATTAGATATAACAATATCAAACATTTTATAATATGAATTATCAAAGTAATATAAGCAATTTAACCTAGTAAGTGTGGTAAATGACTATACTTATGTTTGTAATATGTTGTACACTTACTCTAAACTGTAATATATTTGTAAACTTCGCATATTTCAAAATCCATCGACTGTTCCAGTTAAATTTCTTCCTCTCTTCTTTCCATCCCGCTATTATGTTCAGAACATTATTTCAGCTCTTAATCATGTTGGGGAGGGGGGGGGGGGGGCTCAATCGCTGGGTCCCGGTGCATAGCATCCACTGCACCCCGCAGATGGCCGGCCCTGTGTAAACCCACCTTTACGGTTATTATATGAGATCAATTGTTGTTGGATATATGATATTAACATCATTTGAAATAAAGTAAAAATAAAGTCTTAAAGTGAATAAAAAATAGTATACGAAATTATTGCTTACTTTCGGATTTGGAAATCCTCCGCGCTTTTGCGCATGCGCCGCTTTCTTAATCAAAATGGGCGCGAATTTTTAGTTTAGTTTGTTATATTAATTTCCCGTTTTAAAGCAACACTAGGGCTATTTTGGATGGATTGCTTAATTTTGAACGGTGGCCAGATGATGAGGACGACACCTGAGCTGCCACCACCCTCTCCTAATTTCCACACCAAACCAGCGGGAGGATATAAAATAGGGTGAGAAGAAAGATGAAATATTTACATTTAACAATAAGGTGAACTTGAATTATTCGTTGATTTGGGAGACGTAAAAACTGTTGATAACTAATGTCACCCGAAAAAAATACTACTTCATAGTAAAATAGTTTTGAACAATTTTTATTTACGGTAAAAAGCCTAAATATTAAATTAAACTTGATGAGTAAATGGAAGATTTCTGTTCTTAAAATTTGATAATTTTTTTACATAATAATAATTTTTTTGATAAATTTTTTTTCATTTTAAAATTTGTTATTGCATATTTTGAGAATGACGGTAGATAATCTCGGTCACATATAATGATATTATAAAATATTCTTCGTGCCACTCTTGAAAGAGTGGCAAGTTCTTGAAGAGTAAGCAATCATTACACAACTTTGAATTAAAATAAAATAATGTGATCAGAAATGACACGACACTCATATACACTTGGGAAAAAAAAGAAAAAAAAAAGAAACAGAATGAAAGAGTCTAAATGATGGCACCTAAATTAAATAATGGCACTGTAAAAGTGAGCCCACTCACTCTTACAGTGCCATCATTTAATTATTATTATTGTTTTTAAGTAGTGAATATTTTCAGATCCGGTCAGACACTGATTCCATATGAATCAATATCGTACAAATTATCACAAAGTGTCTTGGGATATGAAAGTAGTAATATCCTAGAAAGAAAAAAAGGGAGAAAAAAGACGTAGCTACCATCGATAAGTAATGAAAACTTTAATATTTTTTTTATCATGTTTTCACATGTCTTAAAAGTATTTTTGTATTCAATATAAAATTTTATTTCACATTAATAATATAAACAGAAATTTTTAACAATTTTTAGTGTTCACTGCTAGTAATAAACGCTCATTCAGCAAATCATAATCAATGCTATCATTCTAATGAGCAGCTAGGAAATTAATCGCTTCAATAATCTTTCCTTTTTAAACAGGGCCGCGGTGGCCTGGTGGTAAGGTCTCGGCACGTGGATTTCAGGTTCGAGACCCGATTCCACCGAAGAATTGTAGTGTAAGGGGGTTTGTTGCATGTTAAATCCGTCAGGGCCAAACGTTCTCCCGCTAGTGTGGTGTGGAGAGGGGGAATGCCAGCTCAAGTTTCGTCCTTGTCATCTGATCGCGATTCAAAATTACGAGGTCCGTCCTGAAATAGCCCTAGTGTTGCTTTACCATGGGACATTAATATAAATAAACTAAACCTTTTTAAACATTGAAAGATACACATTCAAACAAAATTAACGAGGCGAAACTAACGATAAAATTTCTAACATAGATTTTGTTAAAGTATATCTAAGAATAAATTTAATCGCAGATTTTCAATGAAATTTGAGCCATTATTCATCTAGCTTAACTCCACACTATGCAGAGAGGCATATTTACATCACTTTCATTTTTACCATTTTACAGTTAATGAAAATTAACTGAAATATTTAGTTAGCAAAACATATTTACATTATTGATTTCATGTAAGAAATGAAAATTCACTCAAATATCAAATCAAACTAGGAAATGTTTAACTATAATCAGATCTTTCAGCAAAGTGAGACAATACCACAGAATAATTAGAATACTCTTAACTGGGATAAGTAGGCCTTAATGATACTGAATAAGAGATTCTTCTTGATAATTCAAAATATGCTTCTAGAACTAGAAATTGCAGCATGCAAGTAAGTATTTATATATACATATATTAGCCACAATTAAATAATATTGAAAATTGTGCAGTTTATTTAGGATTAAAAGTCAGATGTATTATTTTTTTAGGAAAACAAAATCAAAAAGTATATTAAAATTACAATATACTGATTATATAGTGTGATGCCACCTTCTGCTTACCTGATTGTTCCCAGCATTTTAAAAATTCACTACATATAGAGTGACGCATCATTCATTGTAAAATTTTATAAGTCTGCAATCCTTTTTCTAATTCTGAATCTGATTTGCTTCTAGATAACTTTCCAAGCTTATTGTGATAAGAAGTTTAAAAAAATGATGATAATGACTTTTGCATTATCTTCATCATTTCCCTATCCCAGTAATTTGTGATTACTTCATTGTCATTAAATATGTCAACGGAAGAGAACTATCAACATCTAGTCAGGCTTGCAGCTACACTTCATTATTTCAGCAATTTTTTTAAAATTACTATTATATAGACTAAAAATTTCAGATTTAAATTTGTACCTTCCAATGAGCAATTATTTTGATATTATTATTTAAGTGGGAACTGGTTACAAATGATTTTACTGTACATAATCATCTAATGACATAATTTGAAACTAAAGTCAAGTAACTTCAACCACAGATTACTATTCTAAACTATCACAAATTATCAATCAAATCAGGACTTTCTGAGAATTTTGCAATTGCACCGTGATTAAATTAAAATACTTTAATTAAAACTAGTGATATTTACATCATAGCATCCATTATTATATTTTATAAATGTACCTAACTGGAAATTGAAGAGGGGAGGGGCACAATGAGTATGTGGATGAAGAATTGTTTCATAAGGTAAGCAAACTCTCATTTCCCATTGAGTATAGCAGTGGTGTGGGATTAATTACCACACACACCAATGATTAAATGTACCTCTTACTAAAAGGGAAGTAAGATTGGTATTGGCCATTTGAACTTAATCTTCAGGTTTTACCTATGCTATCATAAACATGGCCATTTATATATCATCAGTGCCTTTGTAATTCTTTTATCTCTAGTTGAAATTTAGCATTTTCATTAAAATATTAAACTGCTTTTTCAGCTTTCTCTAGTAATTAAACAGAACATGACACTGTTATTTTGAAAATTCATAGAAAGGGGAGGGATGAAAAAATGATAACAGAAAGGTTTTTTTTTATTATATAAATTTTCTTTGTATGATGTTTTCTGTCTATAATACAAGAGATTCTGACTCAGTACTTATGCTTATTCTTACTTTAAAATCCTGGTTTAGGAATTTCAATTATTGAAAAACCAATTGAAATATTAAAAAATCAAATTGAGCATTCAATTCAAAAATTTTCATGTTATATTATTTTTTTTTCCATCATTGATCTCACAACATATCATTTCATTGATTAGAATTATTTAAATAATATTTTTGAAATTGTTCCACAATAAAATGAAAGCATGCACTACATAAAAAACAACAACAACAACATTAGTGTCCTGTAGTATAAAAGTAAAAATAATAATAAAATTTCTTTTTAAAAATTAAGATTTCTTTATAAGATGAAGATTTTAGCAAACAAATTAAGAAGTGATTTTGTGCCAGAGTGTATTTTCTTTGAATTGCACAAAATGTTACCAATTTTAAACTTTCTTCATCATAAACACTGCAGGACATGGGAGTAATGCTTTATATAGGATGTTAGAAAACCCAACATATTAACAATGTAAAGAAATTGAAATCATAATAGTGTACTTAATGTATATGTGCAGTACTTTTAAATAAAAGGTTAATATTTTGTCAAATTAAAATGGATGTAATTCAGAGATTAATGGTTCTGTTATAATTTTTTTTCACTATTTGACATTACAGTTATAATTTCAATATTTTTCAACAGCCACTGGTTTATAACAAGATTTCGTATACCTGAAATATAAAAGGGTTATCGGTAAAAAGTTTTTAGAAGGGGAAAAAAGGGCATGTGTCAAAAAGAGCATAAGTATAAAAAAATAATAAATTCACTAATTAAATCAAGCATATAGCATTTTAGACACAAGATAGCTAAAGTATTAAACATAAAAAATTAATCTATACAGACAAAAAATATTTCTTTTAAATGTCAAACATATTTTCATTCATATAAAAATTACAAATAAGACATTAATAAATATAAAAATAACCTTGAAAAAGAAATTTTAAGAATATTGAATTTGTAATGATTACGATTTGTATTTTTCATCATAAGATGTTAAAAAATTAAGTCAACAAGGAATTATTTTCTTGCATATTTTGAAGTAAAGAGAATTTAATTCTATGTATATGCTATGAAAGTTTTATAATAGAATCAGCAAAAAATGCATCATATATTTTGCAAACATAGTTTCTCCAAAATAAAACAGAGAATAAGATTATAACAGATTATAATAAAAAAATTCTGCCAGTTATTCATGAAGCTTCACTTTTGTTATGAGTACGTAAATGCACATTCAAACGATTTTTTCGAAAAAATGCTTTTTGGCATACTTCACATTTGTAAGGTTTTTGGTTTGTATGTGTCAGCAAGTGTGCATTTAAATTACTCTTACAAGAAAATGCTTTCAGGCAAATTTCACATTTATAAGGTTTCTGTCCTGTATGTAACAGTAAATGAGATTTTAAACGACTCATGCAAGAAAACATTTTACCACACATATCACATGTGTGAGAATTCTTTTTTGTATGTAAAATTAAATGAGAATTTAAATTAGCTTGCTTGAAAAATCCTTCACCACACACTTCACATTGATAAGGCTTTTCTTTTTCATGTATTAATTTATGACGTATTAAATTGTAATTTTTTGAAAAGTTTTTACCACATACATTGCATACAAAGATTTTTTTTGCAGCAAGCAATATCGTACCAGAAATGTCTTTATAATATTTATGAAGTTCATCCTCTGTATGTTTAGGCAAATGTTCTTCTAAAGTTAACTTTCGAGTAAATGCTTTCTGACATACTTCACACTGAAAAGGCTTTTCTTTAGTATGTAAAAGTAAATGAGACTTTAAACCATTTTTGTAAGAAAATGTTTTGCCACACAATTCACATATATGAGGTTTCTCTTTTGTATGTGTAAACATATGACTCTTGAAACCCTTGTGAGAAAATGTTTTGCCACACATTCCACACTCGTAAGGTTTCTCTTTTGTGTGTGTAAACATATGATTCTTTAAACCACTTTTTTGAGAAAATGTTTTACCGCACACTTCACATACGTGAGGTTTTTCATTTGTATGAAGAAATGCATGTGCTACTAAATTACCCTTTTTAACAAATTTTTGGCCACATATTTCGCATTTATAAGGTTTTGGATCTCTGTGAAACGTGAATAAATGACATTTCAATCGATATAAGTACGGAAATGTAGAACCACAGATTTCACAAGTGTGCACTTCTTCCATTGCTGCATACGACTTTTCTAATCCAAATACCCCAAGTTTATATTCAGCATACACTTTTTTCGCAAAAAAAAATCGCCAAATAATGAGCTAGCGATAGCGCAAATATATGGTAAAATGATAGTGCTTTGGCATTTATAGCAAATACTTACACATTTAAGTGATAGAAAATGACAGAATTCATGTTATGAGGTTTTATAATTAGATGGTATTTCACCTACTTAAAAATTATGTCATGTGAATCATTCTCCATTAAAAGCACCTTAGTGCTGCAGTGTTAAGCCGTTCATTTCGCAGACCAGGATGAATGGATCCGGATCCAGGTACATTGACGATGCACACTTTTCAATCACAACTCATATCCTTACGGGATCGGCGAATCCATTATAAGGTGTATTTTTCAGAAGTAGATATGTTTTTTTCATTTTGCATATTATTTCTTTACAGCGAATGCTAGAGAAAAATGAAATAGTGCTAATCTTTCAGTACAAAAGATAAAATTTGTGACTTTATCAAATTTTTTCAAGGGGCTTTTAATTATTTTTACAACTTTTTTTATCAATTATATTGCTATTTATATAGGGTTGTGAATTCCCTGTAATTATGATTAAAAGTATTTTCGGCATGAAGACAATTATTGTCATTTTATCTGAATTTCATTTCATTCAGTCGTTTCTACATTTAAAATACTTTTATAATTTGATTTCATAAGTTGAAATAACGAGCATGTTAATCTGCCTCCATTTATTTTCCTATTAAAAATTAGTAACGGATTCTGAGACGACCACCTTTCGACGATTCCATCTCATTAAGAGGTGAGACGCGGAACGAGGAGCGCATTTCCGGTATTCACCTTTGACCTTGGATTTCCCCCATTAGATACATTTTAGTTCCATTTTTTTTCCCGTGTATGTGAGTGTTGTGCCATTTCTGATCGCATTTTATTTTAACTCAAAATTTCGTATTAATATGGCTAGTTTAAGTGGAAAAAAAAAGCTTTGAGGAATGGTAAGAAGAAAATTTTGCATAATATTATTAAATATTGTGACCAAGAGCAGCAAACGGGGAATTAAAATATTGCAGAAACAAAATTTAATAACATATAAAAAAGAAGCATTTAAATACAAAAAATATTAATTAAAAAGTAATTACCAAATTTTAAGAACAGAAATTTTTCATTTATTCTTCATAATTTAATGTTTATGCCCTTACATTAAATAAAAATTCTTAATTTGGCATGGCTCTAGCTGCGCTCATAATATTCTCCTACCTTTTGATTTTCAGATAAAGAGGATATAAAATCAAAACTCAAATAAGTAAAACAAAAGAATGTTAAATTTCGAAAATACGAATATAATAAAACATGAAAATGCGAAATAAAATGAATTAAAAAATATAATAAAGTTCCAGTAATTTTGGTTTTCAGTCTGGTTAGTCCATTAATGCCAGTGAAGATGTAGAATATTTTTATGGATTCTACTTCTTCGTTCCTTTAAGTTTCTTGTTGTACAGTTTTCATGATTTAACTTCCTACCCCCATCTAATTTTGAAATAGTGATCCTGCTGTCTGGATATCGGCAGTTTTCTCACATCATAGCATCCAAACTAGTAGTCTCACAAGTTTCATATATTTTGAGAATTTATGTAAATACCATCCTTTATTTAGGTACTGTTCAGCAACGGATTGTAAAATTCTCCGCGTTTTTGCGCATGCATTAGGATGGGTTTAATTCGTCAAAATAGGGGTGAATGGAAAGACGAAATTAGGAAATGTTTACATTTTTTAGTATCTAAAGAGGAAATCCAAGGTCAAAGGGAATACTGGAAATGCACTCATCGTTCCGCGTCTCATCCCTTAATGAAATGGAATCGTCGAAATGTGGTCGTCTCAGAATCCGTAATTAGAGTTGACTAATGAAACAATTCCCTTTTTTCTTTCTTTTAAAATTCCTCCAAGATTACACTGATAGTCAGTTGCGAGCCATTCCGGAAGTTTTAACCATTATGGAACCACCATCCTGATTTAAGAAATTTCTGGACTGAACAGCCACACTACTGGAGATCAACAAGACTGTGTGCATCTGAGACATTTTTCAAGCTTTCTTATTTCATCCACTCTTTTATTAAAGAATGCACCACATTGTTTTCACATTGTAATAAAATAAAATAAAAGCTTCAGAATGAACTTACGACAAGAATAAAAGCTACCAATAAAATGCTTCAGAATGATCCATGCAATAAAAATTTAGTATGCCTTCCAAATTCATGACCTTTTCAATGGTTAAAGTTAATCGAGCTCCAATACAGCATGCCAATAATTCTAGAAGAAGTATTGTAATTTTTTTAAAGGAGTTACTTGACTTTTTGCCTCTATAAAATATGTTTCGACATCTTATCCCCGTGCATTTCTTAGAAATTCTACAGCCTTGTATACTACTCACGAAAGATATAAAAACTTATTCCTTCTGTGCAGCTATAGATATTTATATATCTATAAATTTTTACATTTGATAATAAATTCAACTCAGTAATGAAGGTTTTGAATTTCATCTGTCAAAATGTCATTCCAAACTAATTTAATTTATAACTTGCTTGTGCTAAAAGTTTCAAAGAGATGGACCCGGGACTTAAAAGACACAATATGGATCAAATATCTTTTGTGGTGTTGATAAGATTCTTTTTCTATTATAAACATCAAAATTAAAACCCACATTTTGTAGACCATAGAAAAAGACTTTGTCTTTCTGTCCTGTAGCAGTTCAAGAATTAAGACTGGATCAGTGGGGATATTCTACCTTGGTTCTAGCCTTGAAAATCAGAACAAGCCATAGTAAGCAATTCTTTTGCTTTTTGGACAAATCAAGAAAGATCTTCTGTATTGCGCAAGGAGGTCGCATAATTATCTGTTTCTGGAAAGAGCTCTTTTTTTCCTTCTAAATGGTATTTTATAACTAGAGTAGAGTGAACTAGAGATGGAAGTTTATAACTAGAGGTAGAGGAAAGGGCTACAAGTAAAACCGAACATGTCTATGATGCCACAACATCTCAAATTTTCCCGATTCACAATCTTTCCACCATAGGATTCTCAAAACATCTTTATTTTCAGTTGCAATAGAAATTTGAAGAAATGCCTTTTTGACATCAGGAACTAATCCAATAACATCAGGGGTGGGCATTAAGTCGATCGCAATCGACCGGTGGACACCAAGGCATTTTGGGGTGACCGCATTTATTAAGACCTAACACACGCGTGTACTAAAAGAAATATATTTACTAACACCGACGCCAGCTAGAGTGGAGAACTACTGTCTTTAATTATTAGAGACAATGTCTTAAAGCATTTCCTTTCTATCCATTGCATTCTAAATGCGCATCATGTTATGGGTTATCAGCATGAAAATTGCGAACTTAATTCAAGGGAGAAGTCTTCAGAAAAAAATGTTGCGAGCTCAATTAGAAAAAAGCGAATCTGATTATGGTGAATTTTTATATCATGTAGCTGTTTGTTGGGTACGTCGCTGTATATTTTTATAAAGATTCAAGGACTTACTGCAAGTTGACTACCAAAATAGTCATTACCATGTTTAAATTCCTTTTATCAAATTGTGTTTACTTGACCAATTTTTTTGTAGTTTCAATAGATCTTTTTCAACAATTTTAAATTTTATACCAATAAAAATTACATAAGGAATATAAATAATATCTTCAAATATGGCTTTTCATTTTATGATAAACAAAGTATTATAATGGTGAATCAGTGAGAATAGTTCCCCAAAACTTTCTTCCATATTGTGTACTATATGGTTTATTCCTGCCTCCCCCAAACCCCGTATAAAATTATTATACTTAATTTTATGTTAATCGCCAGTGCTCTGATTTTTATATTCAGTTTCTTGCGCATAAATATAGCGTGCTTCGTATTATAATAAAAAAAACACAAATAAGTCTGTTAATTGCATGGCATTGGTAAACAATAGTTATGAAATATCAATATTGAATATGAATCTTGAGTATTGAATGTCAATCAATATGAATCTCGCGTGCCATCTTTGGTAATTTTCTTTTGATGATTAACTATTGTCGTAAGGTTAATACGTAAGTACCAGAAAATCGAATATTTATTTTGGATACCCTTTTTTACCTACCGAATGAAATCAAAATTTGATATACAACGACAATGTAATCACATACTAAATGCCATTTATTTAAATCTTCACATTTTATGAGTTATGTATATTTATATGCATGTGAAAGTACAGGCTGACAGTTGATCAAACCCCTTTATGTATTTGGGTACAAGTTTGATACGAATCGACATTTTAGATTATAAGTCTGCGTTCATTCATCTAGCTCTTAGATGGACAAATAGGTTTCATTCAAAATTTGATAGAAATCTAGAAATTTGATGTAAAGCCAATGTGCCAAATTTCATCCGTTTAGCTGAAAGCGTTTTTGAGTTAACGTGTTTGCATGTAGACAGAGCAAGAAACATAATTCCAAAAAATTATTCTTAGATTCTTATGCCTCGGGGAAGGTTTGAAGAGTAGATTCGTCAGAATTTCGAGTTCGAATTTTTTTATAATTACAATACATATTCTTCGGATGCTTCATATAAGAGGAGGTTAAAACGACTTAAGATTGATTAATGTCCATATTTTTGAGCTTTTCGAATTCTTTTTTGGAATTATGCCAGTCATTCTGTGAATCCGATAACTCAAAAGCGCAGCGAGCTAGATAGATGAAATTTTCATATGATTTTGTCGGCAGAATTCATAAACATAGATCCAATTTTTGATGAAATCCATCAAATTGTAGTTGTGTATTTGCGGATTTGTGAACGCAATAGCTCTGAAAAGGGACAAGCAAATGAAATTTAATACATGGTTTTACTACCAAAATTGCAGACTTTATCTAAATTTTGGACCCACTCGTTCAAAGAGCACAGGTCCAAATGCTTATTCAATCAATTTCTCTGTACTACGAACCTCGGCACGAAATGAGCCATATTGTCTACATTCCCCTGATTCCTAACAAAACGGACTGCCAATACTGAATATCACCTTTTTAATAATGGATGACTGCTGCGTTTTGAGATTTCGCATCATCTGGTAACTGGTTAATTCGAAAACTTATATGAGTGTATATGAGCGCAAGCTGATAATAAAAATTCTGACGTATTTATAATGGAAAAAAGCTGGACTCTTGATATGAATTCAGATGTCAGTTGACCAAGAACCTAATTGGTCAAAAATATTTTCTCATCAGCAGGTAATTAAAAATATATATATATATCCCTCTTGCCTCACCTCTCAACAAATAAATATTTATTCATGTTAATTTGATAAATTTTTAACCATCTTTGGGTTTGAGATTCACTCTTAATAGAAGACGCTTGGATTTGGGAATTTTTTAAAATGCGCTGATGTATTGCCTTAACAACTTAATATATATTGCTTTAATCTTAACAATTTCAATTTGGGTCATCTTCCATAAAATGAGAAAAATTAATTGGACTAAAAATTGATAAGATGAAAATTTTTAATAGTGCAAGATATGACGATTTTGTTAGTCAAATTTTACTCACAGCATCATTTTCTTTTAATGATTTAGTTTATATAATATAAAACTTTAATTACTTCATTTTATTTTTCACTGACAAAGTGCTCGCAAACCTTTCCAGACTATCCATCTAATGAATAGCACTATTTATACTAGAATTATTGTTTTCCGGTTCTTTATTCATGATATCCATTGTTTTGTTTTGTTTTGTTTTATTTTATGCGTAGCTGGATTTTGTATTTTACCAAATCTTGATATGTGACAACATCAGGTTTTGATGTGCTCGTTTCATTTAGCTTTTTCATAGAATGAACATTTACAGCTTTTTGAATTTCAAAATTTTAATGTAAATTCTCCTCTGTCTAGTTATACTGTTACTGAATTTTCTCCTCTAAATCTATAAAATCAACGGGTTTGCTTGTAGTTGGTGTCTGGTGTAACACAAACAGGCTTCAGTAACAAACGACGACTTTATTAACACGAATATAGAGACAACAAATACACAGCCGAGACACACACAAGCAATACACAGCGGCACACTTAGAACAAACAACAGCCCAGAATCGGTAATTTGTAATCAGTTGCTAACAACAACTACAACATACAAAGCAGTAAGACGGAACTTAGCAGGAGGAGAGAATCTACGTAGCTACGGTCCTCTGCGGTCTCTCCAAACGCTTGCTATTCTCCACGGCCTCCTCGTTTTAGCCGTATCTAACTGCCTACTTACTATTTTGCGACTGGCTACTCCACACACGACTCGATATTGCTTCTATAATAAACTCCAGGATTCAGTACAGAGCTCAATTCACCTATCGTTTGAACTCCACTCAACGCCTGCGTTTCGCTGGACTGTTCCAACTAATTCATCGTTGACTTGATATGCGATTCTAAATCTCTCAACGACTGTCTTCAGCTGTGACTGTCACCTTTTTATAGTTTCCGGAGCTAGGCAGAGAAGGTTCTCGAACAATCAAACATATCTCAGCTTCTATTAGTTCTGTCGCCAAAATCCTTGAAGATTCTAGTATCATCCATTTTGTCCCCAGGTAGCACAGCCTTTTGCACAATATTTTAGAATATTGTGCGATATTATATGATATTAAACAATATTCCACAATATAAAACAATATTGCGAATATGGATCTATGTCATACAATATTGTAGAATATTTGTGTGCTACTAGAGTCGCCAAGCGCCGGGTGCCACTGTTCCGCCATCCATTAGAACCGATTGTAAAACGATCTTTCCTACGATGGAACTAATTGTGCAGGGAAGCAAAAATACAGATTCGTAACATTACTTCCCCAATTTAAGATTCTTCTTCAAATTCAAAAATTTGCAGCCTACTTATATCTATCTCATCAAGAATAGCAGCTTGATCATCTGTCTCCGGTTGCATAATCCCTTCATTCTTTTTGAGGACCGTTTTGTAAGGTCTCGGTTTCGAAATCGGAGGGTTTCAGGTTCGAGATCCGATTCCCACGAAGAACCGTCGTGTTAGCGGGGGCTGGTGCGCGTTAAATCCCTCTGGTTAAATCCATCAACCGCAGGTATAGTGTAGAAGTTTGGAGGACGCTCAGGTGTCATCCGACCTAAGTTCAAAATTTCGAGGTCTATCCCAAAATAGCTTTGAAATGGAACGTTAATATAACTAAACTAAACTAATTCACCTTCATTCTTTTAGTTCAAGATCATGTCCTTTATTTCTTGCTGAAGTTCTTTAATTTCAGCTTTAAGTTTTTCTGATGTTTTTTCTCTAAATTTCTACTACAGTCTGCTATAAATTATTTTCCGATGTCCACTTTTTCTGGGCTTTCCCAGTATTCTGTTGTGCTCTTTGCAAACTAAGTATGTTGCAATATAACGAGTCTTATGCGATCACCTATCGCTTTCTGAAAAACGATCGGTATTCATATTTTTGCACCACGCCATTCATCAATTCATGTGCAATATTACAAACTTTTTTTCAATACAGTCAACAGGCCTCAATAGCAAATAACGACCTTTATTAATACGTTGGCACGAATACACAGACCACAAATACACAGCTAAGACATACACACACCTAGAACAAACAGTAGCTCACAAATAGAAATCAGTAGTAAATAACAACCATAGCACACAAAACGATCAGACAGAATTCAGCAGAATAATATAATCTGCGTAGCTATTCTCCCCTATTCGCTTTAGTTGCATCCAACTGCCGACTCACTACCATACGACTGGTTACTCCACACACGACTCAATGCTGTTTCTATAATAAACTCCAAGATTCGGCGCGCAGCTCAATTCACCAAACGCTTGAACCCCAATCAATGTGTGGGCTTTGCTGATACAACTAACTCGCCTTTGACTCACTATGTGACTATATCACTACATAGAGATGCGTAATCCACGATTTTTTGAATAACAAATAATATTGCTATTGTTATTTTTAAATATGCGTTCCAAATATCTGTTATTTCATTCATATTATTAATTAAAAATTATTACTTAATATTAAATATAAAATTTATTAATTGTAATTAATACTTAATTTACTAATTTAATTAACGTGTGAATGAATTAATTTATCTGTTTCAGCTTACTTCTTAAATTTTATTTTTTTTCTCAAAACTATTTATTTAATTTATTTATTAGAGTGAACCATTTTCTGGAAAAGATGAGTTAAAAATATATGTCATTTCTTTAAAATGTTTACTTTAGTCCTATATTCTACCAATAGATGGCGCCAGCAGTAAACAGAGTACATGTAATCAAAGTCAATCATGTCACAAGCAATAAAAAATGATCTGTATGGAATAGTGCATCATCAAATACGAATATCGGTGACTTCGCACTTTCCAGTGAAGCCTCGCACTTTCCGGTGAAATCATCGCTGCTATAAATTTCAATGATATGCAATTCAATGATACGATACGATAATTCCAATAACCGGTCTGTTCACTTTTCAATCCAATCACAGATTTCTTTCGAGAGCTTTCATTGGACAGATCGTATCGTCACCGCTCCGGCAAATTTCAGTGATATCGTATCGATTGTTAGTTTCTATCGTGATCCAAAACTTGTAATCCAAATATCATCAGTAAGATCGTATGAAGGATTTGAATCACACCCCTCCTTGAAAAGTATTGATCACTTTTATTTGTGACTTTTTGATATTGGTTACGTAATAACCACTCTGAAAATATTCGTCATCCCTATCACTACACAGCTGTCTTTGGCTTGAACAGGTGGCCTTTTATAGTTCTCAAACAATCAAGCATATCTCAGTTCCTAATGGTTCTATCTTCAAAATTCTTGAAGATTCTAGTATCATCCTTTTTGTTGTCAAGCCCTGGGGTCATTGATCCGGCATCTGATCAGCATCCATTTGAGCTGACCGTAAAATTGTTTTTCCAACGATGGAACTAACTGTGTTGGGAAGCAATATTACAAATTCGTGATTATTTAAAACTTGCAAACAGTAATTTTGCAGTAGAAATGTTTCTAGAATTATGTTCCAGAATCAGTTTAAACAATACGGGATTTTAATTTGAATAAGTACGACGGCACGGCCTTTATAATTAAATGGAAATATAACATTAAATGGCCTTCAAAATACCGCAAAAAATCTCGAGAACTTGAGGCTTCCTAATTTCGTGGAAACCTGAGGCAATTGTCTTTTTTTCTATTTAATAACCCGGTCTTGACATTCACTAATGGCATGATTTGATCGTTCTTTCTAGATTTGTAAAGCTGCCAGTATTAATCAAATTCTTAAGAAAATATGGTGCTGAGAAACGAAACTTTCGATAACGTGCTTGTTGAATGAATGCGAAATCGAGTTGATACATGTAAGATAAGGTGATCATAGTTTGTTTACTCAACGCATGGATATCGTAAAATAAACGAAGAAATACATTTATTTAATTTAAAATAGGAGGCTTATCAGCCAGTCGTGTCCTTAGGATTGATTTTCATCAGTCAACTATTTTTGAAAGTTACATTTTCATTTTTTATTTTTATTTTTATTTTAACCTTTTCAAAAGCATGCATTTGAATGTTTTGGTAGATGAGTTTGAATTTCATAAAATTAAAAATTAACTGTTGTAAATTATGTGTTAAATTTAAAGATTTGTTAAAAGTAAAGAAACAGTGTACAGAAAAAAAATCAAAATCATTAAATGAGTAATTTTTTTTTTTTTTTTTGAGTTTTAAGATAATATAAAAACCATTTTTATTATCTTCCATTTCCATTGATAAGTCTTAGCGATTATCCATCTAACAATGTTTTAGTTGTTTTCGTGCTAAAGACTTTGACACCTTTTCCTTGATTTCTTATACATCATCTTTTCTGCGAGTGAATTGAGTTTTTAGTGAACCTTAACCAGAGCATTTCTAATAATATTTTGTCACTTCATTAATTAGCTAAGCGTTGAATTAATTTCAGCCAAGAAAACGTTTAATGAAGAAGTCTGAAACGTTCGTATAGTAATATGTTTACGCTTAACTGTCGTCACTCGACAATAAGAGCAATTTCTATGCAATACATTTTAGCGGTTTATACAAGGTGTTGTCGAATTAGACCGACAAATTCAGAGAGGTGATAGCAGACATCAAGGGGATTAAAAATCACCATACAACACAGAGTGGCAAACGATGTTTAGTAGCTGAAAATCGCAAAAATATAGGGAGTCCGAAAATCGTTGGAAACTGTAAAAAAATAATGATAAAATAACAAATGATGTCACAACTACGAATATTTTTAAAGCGAAAGTACATTCTTAAAAGATTTTTTCATCTAGGTAGCATACAGATTTGATGATCCAGGGGGTCGTAAATTACTGAAAACGAAAAAGTAGTTTAGAACCCTTATCTCTAAAAATATCAAAACTTGAAGAAAAATAAAAGCTTAAAAATATAAGGAATTTCATACTCTTTAACTTGATATAAGCATGCCATCTGAAAACTGAGGAGTTTTTAAGATATTCAAAAAAAAAAAAACTATAATGGATGCCAGAAAACATCGCAGCAACATCGGTACAGATGTTTGCAAAAGGTGTTGTCGAGTTCGAAAGATAAATTCAGAGAAGTGATAGTAGGCATTAAGGAGATGAAAATTACAATAAAATATAGGGTCGCAGGTGACATTTATTCGGTGAAAATCGCAAAATTGATATGAGGATTTCTGAAAGATCAAATTTACATACGAGGATGCTTCTTTTTCTCGATTACCTTGATCATTAAGCCTCGCATTCGTAAGGCCATTCTTTCCTTCAGGCTCATTGATTTCTCGCTATCTGTTTTTGCGATTTTCACCAAATAAACGTCGACTGCGACCTTCTTTTATGGTAATTTTTCATCTCCTTTATGCCTACTATCCCCGCTCTAAATTTATCTTTCGAACTCGACAACACCCTCTGCAAACATCGGTACCGATGTTGCTTCGATGCTTTCTGGCATCCATTATAGTTTTTTTTTTTTTTTTTTTTTGAATATCTTAAAAACTCCTCAGTTTTCAGATGGCATGCTTATATCAAGTTAAAGAGTATGAAATTTACTTATATTTTCAATCTTTTATTTTTCTTCAGGTTTTAATATTTTTGGAGATAAGGGTTCAAAACTACTTTTTCGTTTTCAATAATTTACGATCAACTGGATCATCAAATCGGCCTGATACCTATATGAAAAAAATCTTTTAAGAATGTACTTTCGCTTTAAAAAACATTCGCAGTTGTGACATCATTTGTTATTTTTTTTAACTTGCAAAACATGACAAAATCGTGCCAACTTTCTGAAAACTCGTCAACAGTCAATCAAATACGAATGAGTTAACGGCGTGTCTAGCCAAGACTTATAATAGTTAAAATATATAGTTTATCGTTTATACATAATAGTTTAAGTATAGTTTTATAGTTTGCACTTATAATATTTTTTAAAAAATTTCGAAATCCATATTTTGTCGAATTAGCACAATTTTAGATTTCCCAGAATCTGAAAAACTTATTTTTTTTCAATAAAATCACGCCTATGAGTGAACACAATTATTCAAAAATGTTTTCAGCTTGATGGATGAAATTTGGTATATAGTCACTACTTCAGATTTTAAAATTTTTATCAAATTTTGAACAAAGTGCATTCAGGGGAAATTTGTCAATTCGGTGGTCCGAAAGTAATTTTACACGATAGCAACAAAACAGTGAGGTGGTCCGATGCCTATCAGACTTTCAAACTGAACCCGTTTTCCAATAGATAGCAACAAAACGAAAAATGCTAAATGAGTAATATTTGACGTACAGATTTAACATCTTATGATGTCGTATCCGCGTTACAATGGGGAGAGGGGTCGAGCCCCTGAACAGCCGAGGGCAGAAGTCTGACTTCCAGCTCATATGAAAATGACATTCACACACTCGTTTGCATAACTTCGTTTTACAGGAGGGCTCTTTCACACACTTCACAGAACACAAGGGGAAGAACAAGCATGCCCGAACCAGGACTCGAACCCAGAACGTCCAGATAAAGGGGAAGACGTGCTACCCCTAGGCCAGGATGCCGGCGATTAAACATCTAAAGAATTTCAAATTTGGATTGACCGTCTGTCGATCTGCTCAGTGTGTAAAAGTAGTAACAGCGACTTAATCCGATAATTGATATTATCATTAAAATAGTTTGGTATGGAATTTTGTGTTTCATTTGGTTGACAAATGAGCGTCCAAAATACATATTCGATTTTCTTCATTATTCTATGAAGCACTAAAGGCTCATGTAAGGGATTTTGAAAATTGTTGGTTCTTGAATTGATGTTTTTTCCTGCCTTAGTTTCGCTTAAATTTTATCTTTCGCCATATTTTGCGCGTTTTTTTCTCTTTTTCTTTCATTTTTCTTTTACCTTCCACTTCCTTTGATCACTAATATGAGAGGGCAATTTACCTCAATTACAGCACAGGACAGAAACTTATTTCTTAACATATTAAATAAAAAGGAAATTTGTTCTCAAATTTTACTCAACACATTTTTTTAGAAATTTTAATCAATTTCAATCTCGATCGATAGCATTCGTTTTAAATCCCTCATGAAAAATCTAGTTAATATTCAAAAAAATATATAAATTAAAACCCACATAATTAAATTAAATATTAACTCCCCTCTTTGTCCCCTAGTATATGTTTGATTATTAGAATTATTCCATTGTTAACTTAGTAATAATCATATGTTATATTTCAGTTGTTATTGGATGCAGAAGATTTCAACAACCGCTCTTATTATTATTGTTAGCAGAAATATCACTGTTTAATGTTAAACAAACGCATGAAATGCAAACAATATAATAAATGAAACAATGAATCCACCTTCTGCTGCTCTGTTAAGAATCATTTCTCTTTTTGCAACTGATCGTTGTGTGACTTTTGTTTTTTGCTGAGCTATGCTTGGTGTGTTTTGTGAACATTTCAATGAGGCTACGGCCATCATTGGATGGATCGTCTTTTGGACGATCCTGGAACTGTTGAAATATTACATGTTCCCTCACTTACCCTCAATCGGAGATCTGTTTTTTGATCCCGATTTGGATCAGGATGTTTATACATCACCTGATCCACCTGCGACTAGAGAGGAATCCGTTCCAGTGGTTCGCTCATACATGGTATTTAGGATTTGCCAGGCTTTAGAACTTCCTGCGAAACTGGCTCCATCTGCTACCCAGAAGTCAGATATCACTGTTGTAGAATCCTATATGGTCTACAAGCTGTGTTCTGCTCTGGGTTTGCCTGCACGGATGGCTCCTATCGGAGTGCCAGTAGTAGAATCTTTTGAGATCTACCAGTTCTGCTTAGCCTTGGATATTCCAGTGAGATACCGGTCGCAGAAGGACGCAGTTTAACATCAAAACTGTAGTCGGCTGCCCGATGCAGTTTTCAGAACAGAACTGTCTTCGGATGCAGCGATGGAGGGTGGGTGGGCGGGGAACGAAAGTAGCCCACCTCCACGTGGTGTTCCCTGGGCAACGGTGCAGTTCTTTGGAATTGCATCGGCTAAGAGGCTACTTAAGAGTGAAAACAAATAAATAATGAGCTTATTATTTAGTTTGACAAAACTACACACCTAATTTTTGATTTTGCGATTTAATGCCACAAAATTTCATTACAAGCATCAAATTCAGAACATGCAGAACGTGTTTTTACGGTAGCAACAACTGCAATGTTTTTTAGATATACGTAAAAATTATATATTTTTTTTTATCACAAAAATAAAAATAAAAAATTAAAATATGTATTTGACAAAGAATTGCTGTAGAACTCGCACATACAGCAAATTAGTAGCGTTGACAATCATAAATCTGAAGGAGGAATCTTATAATGACTTGAATTTGAAAAATTATACTGACAAAAATTTACAAATTCATAACATAATTCGTCGCCATATATTTATAGCCGGTTAAGTAGATTAAAGGCCTTATGGTCAGAACCTGCTTTCTCTTCAAAGGGGCTTGGGTGCAAGAAGTCATTTGAGACCCTAATTTTTTGTAAAGCAAAACAAATCTCAATATATATATATATTTAATGCGTATTTTTTTTTTTTTTTTTTTTTTTTTTGCTAATACATCAATTACTTCAGAAAAATCACAATTTTTTTGCAATTTCTTTTTCGATGCTTTATACGGCAAGTACATTTAAGCGTTCTGAACACATGCTTGACCGAAAATAATTCTTTATAAATTTTAATTGCTGAACGAGCGCTCAGCACTAGCTGTAGCAACTGGTAATTTAAAGAAAAGTTTTAACACACTTAATACATTTAGAAATAACTCATTATAATTGTTATTTAATATGCATTGCAATATGTCTTATGCGTTATTTACATCTGTTTCATTCAAAATCAAATCCCGTAACAAACAAATTTCTTGGATTAGATATTCATCTACATATGTGTTATAAAACTTTACAAAGTTTTTGGAACATTTTTCTAATTTATATTTTTCTAAAGTTGTTATATCAGTGAATAATTTGAAATCAGAAATAATATTTGGTATACTTTTAAACCCATCTTCTATTTGTACAATAACAGTATCAATTACAGTGTTAAAAAAATAACATCTAAATTCCTCTACCGGATTTTTTTATATACACTCATGTCCAAAATTTAGGTCAGAAACATAAAATCTGCGAAAAATGGAAAACTATTCACTGTGTTGCCACGAAATTTGGCACAGAGGTACACTACAATGGAAGAAAGAACATAGACACATAACAACATGGGAAAGATTTTAATTGGGAATTAAGAAACAGGTTATATCAAAAAGTGTTACATTATGAATCAGAGATAAAGCATTTATCTCGAGAAAAACCTGTCTAATATGGAGTGTGACCACTATGCACTGCTATACAGGCTTCACTACGAGCTTCCATACTGTTTATGAGGGTGTCAATAAATGCTTGGGGCAACAAAGCCCATTCTTCCAAAAGCGCGGCTCTTAACTGTTGGAGGGTATTAGGAGGGGGGGGGGGTTACGCTGTGCAATGGCTCTTCCGAGACCATCCCAAACATGTTCAATAGGATTAAGATCTGGAGACCTCGATTGCCAGTCCATACGTCGAATATCCTCTTCCTCAAAAAGATCATCAACGATCTGGGCTCTGTGTGGACGCGCGTTATCGTCCATAAAAATGAAGACTGGACCAAAAGCACCCCGAAACAACCTCACATAGGCTTCAAGGATCTCATCCCAATAGAGATGTGCATTGACAGTATCCGCATCGAAGACGTGCAGTGGTGTACAACTGCCCAGCATTATGCCACCCCAGACAAAGATTCCTCTGCCACCAAATCTTTCAATTTCTTTTATGTAGGAGGTATGATTGCGAGATCCTCGCTCTTTCCAGATGAAGATTCGACGAGTGTTACTATGTAGTAAATCACAACTTATCACTGAAAAGAACACGCCCCCATTCTTGCTGTGCTCAAGACTGATGTGTTCGACACCAGAAAAACCGGGCTTTTCTGTTGGATGCAGTCAAAGGGACGCACTCAACTGGTCGCCGGGCATAAAGGGCTCTCTCTGCTAGACGTCTGTATACTATTTGTCTGGAAATTCTTAATCCAGACGCAGCAGCAAGGTCATGAGCAATTTGAGGAGCCATTGTCAGCCTATGCCGTCGTGCGCTTAATGCCAAATTGTGATCCTGTGCAGACGTCGTTGCTCTGTGACAGCCTTGGCCGGCCTTCCTAGTTACAGTATCACTTGTTTGGAATTGATTCCACAACTTGAATACCACTTTCAGTGCCACTTGTAACCATCGAGCTACCTCCGTCTACCCTGCTTCAAGCCTGCCAACGGCTCTCCATCTCAAGGAATCGTCTAAACGATTATGAGAACTCATAACTCATTCTCACTGGAAACAGTTTAAATGTTTTGTTTTAATGCAATATTCACAAAATTGCAGGCAAAAATCCCAGATGCCTAAATGGTCTAATTTCAGTAGTTCCTCAAAAACTAATGCTAAAAAACATTTTTTTCCCACAACAAAGGTTAATATCATGTTACCGGTCTTTCACAATATACAAAATATAATTTGATTAAATTTTACTGGTAGCTATTTAGAATTACTTAGAAAAACATTTTTGTGACCTTAATTTTGGGCATGAGTATATATAACTTCGGAACATAATCTCTTTCTTTTTCGAATTCGTTTTTCAGGAAAATGTTCAAATTATGTGCTGGCCTTTTTGCTTCGTCGAAAATTGTGTTAAAGTTTGTTCATAAATTTTGGATTTCAGTTTTAATTTTATTGACTAAACTGAAAGCCGATTCAAGAACAATTGTTTCTGCTTGAAATAGCTTATTGATAATGTTTATTTTGGAAAATATTGCAAACAATACTATTAAATATAAAATAAATGACATTTCTTGCACCTAATAAACTTTTAGCTTCGGATACCGCTGTATTATAGTAACTTACATCATTTAAACATCAACAAATTCTTCTAGGGCATTACAAGTTTGTTCAAACTGTGTATACACTGCTTCACCTAAACTATTTTGTCTTCCCAACGAGTGTCACATAATGGTTTAAGAATAATGTTTAAATGCTTTGCAGAATTTCCCATCTTTTCCCCATTGCAGAAAATAAATAATATAAACGTTGTATTATTCCAAAAAGTTTTTTTACTATATATACTGCTGGAAGCGGCATCACAAATTAATAAATTAAAGGAATGTGACAGGCAAGAAACATAAATTGCATGCGGATTTAGAGAAAGTATTCTAGATTGCACTCCTTTATATTCCCCTTTCATGTTACTACTGCTGTCACATGCTTGCCCTCTACAATTCATAATATCTAAATCAAGCTCAGTAAATCTTTTCAATACAGTATTTGTTAATTTTTCTCCAGTTACTTCAATAAACCCTACAAATGATTCGTTTATAATTATCCTTTTCTCTTCAAATTTTACATACCTAATAATGATTGAAGTTTGTTCCATATGGGAAATATCAGGAGTACAATTCCTTTGAATACTACAGTACATGTTGCTTTTATATCATGTTTAATTTTTTTAAGGACTTCATTTCCTAATGCAGAGATAATTTGATCTTTTGAACTATGTGCTAAATGATGCACAATTCTATTTTTTGAATTTATTATTTTGTTTATATGATCCCTTAGCACAGGGTCATATTTACTTAATAATTCGATCAAACTTAAAAAAATTTCCCTTATTAGGCTATCCTTTTATTTCACGATTTCCTCGAAGTGGAAGAGTAGAAAAATAGAATAATTTAACTTGATTTGTTTTAGTAATAGTTGAATGTAAATTTAGTCATTTTAGTAATTCTTCCCAAGCAATAAACGAATTAAAATGACAACTAGAACGCTCATGATCTTGGATTACAGTTGACAGCTTTCTATAGTTATTATATCCAGCTATAAATCGTGTAGTTTGGTCATCTCTTCTTCTTTTGGAAAACAGTACACAACAAAAACAAAATACCGAGTCTTGCGTTTTTCAATAAATTAACCATCTGCGAAGTTGGGTTTCACCATTTGGCATTTTTTTAAAGTAGTGCGTAGTGGAAAATGATCTACCTTCAGCAATTTTAGCAAAAAATTCCTTGTGTTGTACAGGTCTGCTTTAACACAAAAGATTCTAAATTTATCAGTTATAACACTTGACAATAAACCAGGATCATTTATACTCTCTTGAGCGTATTTTTTATTGTCATTTCTGTCATTATTTTCTGATTCGGTCATATTCGGATAAACACACGGTTCTTCAACATTTTCATTACAAGACTGTGTAGTTGAAGTTTAAAAGTTATTATTGTTCAGAACACTATTTTAATTCTTGATCCCAGCAGGGCCCCTCAATCGTGGGGCCCCAGTGCATAGCATCCACCGCACCCCCACCCCACCCCCAGATGGCCGTCCCTGCAAGCGATGTCTGGCAGAGGAGGTCCTCTTGCTCCCGCTGGTGTCGCCGTCTCCGCCTACTTGCCATCGAAAAACATGACCAATCCATCCCAGTATGAAATAAATGATAATAATGAGGAATATGCTCATTTAGGAAAGAGCCAAGAAATTTGTTTGAAATCAGATTCGGACTATATATTAAGAGTTAAATGTTTCTTCTAATTATTCTTGTTATGGACTAACTGGTTAACTTTTGTATTGGACTTTGTAATTGGAAGTCATAGATTCGAAACTTGAAACAAACAAAAAAAATTAAATCTTTTCTCCAAAGTATGAATGAGAAATTCAGAAAAAAAAAACGCATTTTTATGCACACATTATTATTACATAATGTGTGCAAAATCATAATTCAAAGTTTAGATATCAACACAATTCCCGGATGGAAAAAGAAAGCTATCGACATTCTTAATGTAAGTAAAATCTCAAACTTTCAATGCAATGGGATGCAAAGAGTTTTTTTTAATTGAAAGCAATGAAACGTCTTTCTCCTCGTTTCATTTCTAACTGATTTTAAATTTTTTGGTTTTTTATTGTAATTTAATCATCACATTTCTCCAAAATAAAATTTCAATCTCTTTTCCTTTTATTTTTTTAACAATAAGAAATGTTTTTTCTCTAATGGAATTGTAGAAGCTCAAAGAATAAACAAATCTGGGCTATTCCAATCTTTTTTCTCAAAATCAAACTTTCGAATTTTTCAAGAAATATATTTAGATCTCGATATATTTCAACCCCCAAACAGATTTTCTTGGATCCCCCAAACAGATCTTTTTTCGTTCAAATACTGTAACAATAGGTTTGGCAGTGGGTTACTTGTTGACTTTACAAAAAATATGTCTGGTAGAATTGTTTAAAATGAAAATTTCGCAATAAAAAACTTTTGATGTAATAATTCAAACACGTTATCATAATTTTACAAATTTTAATGCTTATGCTCTCTATAATTTTAATATAAATCACGCCAAAATGTTTCTAAATAATTTAAACCAACTTTTACTTTTTTACAACTTTAATTTCTTAATTCCCTGTTATTGGGTGGAAAACACTATTTTAATCACAGAGATGAATTTATAGACTGTCTAAATAACTATTTTAAAATACTCAATCCATCAAATCCAAATCTCATTTAAAAAAGTACGTTTCTAATCCTAGATTGAATTTTTTGCTCTACAACTTTTTTTTTGACGAAGTCGTTTTGCTGTTGTTGTTATGAAAACGATCATTTTTCTACAGATTTCACGGTCGAAACTTAAACACACAAATAAATACTTCAAAATATTTATTAAAATCTAATTATCAAAGATTCAAATGATATTTTAAATTTCATTCTTAAAGCAAGTGTGATATTATTTCTGGAAAAGCTTTGCAAATCATAAACACCCACATTACAAATAAAAGTTGACACAATAAGGATTGTTTACCTAGATGGCTTGCTGCATGTAATAATTCCAGCCATCTGAAGAAGCACTGGTGAAGAAAAAACAATGAAAAAAATATCTCGATCAGATAGGATTCAGTACAAGCGATATAAAAATAAGTTAAAATTTCATTTTCAAACCAGCGGAAATGGTCCATCCAAAACTTTTTTGCAAACTCTGTAATAAATATGTTATTTCTTGCAAGGTCCAAGTTTACAATAATACTAGCCTTTCGCGTGAATTTAGCATTTTTACTGAATTTATCATGTGATTCTTGGAGAGTTTTTTGGCGATTATTCCTTGAAATTTGGTTAATGGTGTCCGAAAATCAAATTTGTGTTTTTAAGCATTTTTCCACATCAATCGAAACAAAAATTTGGCACAAAACAGCATTTGTAGTCACAAAATCACATACCAAATTTGATATATTTAAGTCATTGTGCTTTTGAATTATAGTTTACATATTTCTGAAAGTACAGACCGCTAGACAATCAACCCTTAGTTGGATTTGGCTCAAAATTTGGTAGGTGTCTATGCTATAGATGTTAAATCTGTGTACTGAATTCTATCTACTATATATTTCTCTTTGTTTCGTAGTTATCGTGTTAACTTATATTCGGACAGACAGACCTCGCCTGAATAGATTTTGCTTAAAATTTGATAGAAATCTTCAAATTTGGGGTAAAAATCTTATATCCAATTACATCCGCCCAGCTCAAACCCTTTTTGAATTATTTTTGTAGCAGGAAGACAAATGGATGGACAGATATAACACCAAAAACATGTTTTTCGAATTCAGAGAGCTCTAAAACTAGGAGATTCGCTAAAAACTCGAGTTTATATTCTTTTTGACGATTATAATACTTTCTTTATACTTCATATATGAAAAAGTAAAAATATATCATGTACCAGTATTAATACCAGAGTAGAATTAAAATGAAAACTGTGCCACATGAAAGGTATGTATAACATTGTTGTATGTGTATTACAGAAAAAGATGTAGAAACTTTGTATTTTTTGACGATTACAATACTTTTTCTGTACTTCTTATACGAGAAAATACAAAACAAGAAATCACTACTTGGAGAGCATGTGTAAAATACCCAAATCTTAAAATGCTCTTTGAAGCTTTAAACAAGTATTTATGTACCAGTATTTAATCATAATAACTTTAATATTAAAACTAAAGAAATTATTTTTCGTAATAGCAAGACATATTACCATTTAAAAAAATCCAGCATAATCCTTCCTATTCGACTACAATATTGATAACATATTTTTAAACAAAATGATATATTTTGGGAAATTTCAAAGAACTATTCGAAAAACAAAGAAATACCACTCCAGGTGTAAACAAGTCTCGAAAATTGCTTAAAAGAACTTGATGATACAATCTTCTTACATTCAATTTTGTTTATATTCCAAAAACTAGAAGTGTGCTAATTATTGTATCAGTCCCAGAAATCAATAAAGATAAAGCCAAATCTCTTTTCTGCAAAATTTTCGGTCATACTTTAGCTCAACGCATTATGCAATATTTAACGTGTAACAAAAACATTCTTTCAAATCAGCGTGAATTTAATCCTTTTAGAGATAATCATACGGCTATCAATAAAATTTGAAAGACAATATTGGAAGCCAGCAAAGATAAAAAGAACCAGACAGAATGGCTCCACTAAAAACTTTCTCGCTTACCTTCTAATAAATATGTTACCCCAGAGAACACCTTGCATCGAATTGTCATATAATAGTTACGAAATATTAATTTTTGGCGTGAATTTACCATTTTTATTGAATCTATTTGCCATTTGGCGAGTTATTTGGAGATTAATCCCTGCATGGTTAATGGTATCAGAAAATCGGATTTGTGTCTTAGACTGTTTTTTCCAAACTGATAAAAATAATAATTTGACACAAAACTGCACTTGTAGTCATAAAAATATATACCAAATTTGATATTGCGTTTTTGAGTTTACGCATTTACACTTTTTCTGAAAGTACAGACAGATAGATAGTCAATCCTTTGTTGCATTTGGTTCAACGCAGGTCTACAGGATAGACTATTAAACCTAGAGTTACTAAATCTGACACGGATGTACTTTGCAGATAGAAGAGTTTCTTTAGAAATTTTAATTAGTTTTAATTATTTAAAAACTAAACGAGTTTCGACTTTTTTGGAGCAATAATATTGCGCAAATTAATTTTTGAATCGTTTTAGAATTTAAAAAAAATGTCATTTGAATGATATCAAATTATTTCTTGTCTTTGAAATTTGATAATTTTTTTTAATATTTTTTCACTTAAATTTCAACAATATATCTCATTTTTGCAGGATGAAATTTAAATTATTTTCTTCGTTTCCTGAAATAATTAATTTTCATATTTAATGCGGAATATTTAATTTGAAATTTCTCTACTATGAAAAATAATGAACAATTTGGAAGAAGTTACTTATACTCTAAACTTTTCGAAGACATTATAATACCATACAACAGGACTCCATTAGAAATACTCATGTACACAACAAACAGAACAGGTGTAAGATTATTAAAATAACACTGCTTTAATGTTTGTTCCAATTTGATGATTAGAAATTAGAGACAATCCAGAATACGAATTATTGAAATTTAATTATTATTATTAATTATTGATATTTAATTGAAACTAAAGTACAATGAATAGGTCCGGAACTAACAAGTTATCAAAAACGATGAATTTTAAAATACTTTTAAAAATTTCTCAGAATTAGATTTTTTTAAAATTAAACCCTTATTTCGGAATTTTTTGTATGGTGCAAAAATTATTCTTATTTTTTGCGATAATACTTTTGAAATAATTGTCAAAAAACATCGAATTTTCCTTACTTTTCATTAACTAAAATTCTGAATAAAGTTTTAAAAAAGATAATTTGGATATGTAGATTCTCACTTCTTAAATTGTATTGTCCGTAACACAGTTCTTTTATTCTGAATTTTTCTGCTTTCATTTATTACAAAAAGTATTTTATGTTATGTAATTAAAAATGCAATGAATTTAAGTTAAGTAATTTTTTAAGGACTCTATTTGTTTTCACTTTTAGAATGCAGTGAAATTTGGCTGATCCGTATAAGAAGCCAAAATGAAAATTTATTTATTCTAAAATTGGTGTGTATTCCAAAAGTGGATCTAAACATAGCATAGCTTTAGAAAACAATAAACTTTTAAGCTAAATATAGTAGCAATGATTTATTTTTAATAAATTTAATTTTTTAAAAGATTTACTTTTTAAGTCCTTAAGCTCTTTTAAAGTCTGTACTTAAGTTTAATAAATCATACAAAATTAATAAATTAGAAAATATTTTTGAGGAAAATAAAGTGAGAGTGATTATAAATGAAAACAGTATTATAATTTTAAAAAAATATGACTTAATAAATAAAAAGTATACAGTCCTTATATATAACAAATGTTTAAAATTACTAAAATGAACCTGTTAACATGCTAATTATCTTATATTCAATCCACTACACATTGAAACATCTCGTCATACTCAGTTAAAAGATGTTTAAAATTACTAAAATGAACCTGTTAACCTGCTAATTATCTTATATTCAATCCACTACACATTGAAACATCTCGTCATACTCAGTTAAAAGATGTTTAAAATTACTAAAATGAACCTGTTAACCTGCTAATTATCTTATATTCAATCCACTACACATTGAAACATCTCGTCATACTCAGTTAAAAGATGTTTAAAATTACTAAAATGAACCTGTTAACCTGCTAATTATCTTATATTCAGTCCACTACACATTGAAACATCTCGTCATACTCAGTTAAAAGATGTTTAAAATTACTAAAATGAACCTGAAAACCTGCTAATTATCTTATATTCAATCCACTACGCATTGAAACATCTCGTCATACTCAGTTAAAAGATGTTTAAAATTACTAAAATGAACCTGTTAACCTGCTAATTATCTTATATTCAATCCACTACGCATTGAAACATCTCGTCATACTCAGTTAACAGGTTAATTAAAAAAAAAACCATCCACACAAAATAATACAGATACGGACACAGGTTCAAATAAATATTCTTCATATAATTAGAACATTTGGAAAAATAAACAAATCGAAAAAGTAAGATATGTGACTACGTTCGGGATGAATTTTTGTGAAAAATGTCCGAAAATAGTTATATTTTTTAATATTTGCATTAAAAAGATCTATGAAACCAAAATCTATAAATTAAGTGGCAAACGTTTTTTTAAAAATTGGAAAAAAGGGCACCTTTCTGCCTAAAAAGAGATATGAATCAAAAATCTTCTAGTTTAGAGGCTTATCAAATGATTTGCTTAAAATTGTATAAAAATGATTTGCTTAAGAAATATATTATTTAATTCCTGAACTAAAAAATAAGCTGTATTTCTATCCATTCTTTAAATATTGGGGTTGGACTGATAAATAACACGAATCTTTTATAACATTGTAAAGCAACTAATATAATTATAAAATATTTCGAAATGAATAAATTACTTGTTCTCTAGTTCAGGAACTGCGAAACCTGTTGAGAAATTATTATACCAAATTTGAACCAAAAAAATTCGTTAAATTTTAATTTAGGAGGTTTTCCGTAAGAAAATTCTGTCAAGGATTAGAATTTGAGAAAAAAAAAGCATCTAAAGATGTAAAATAGTATTAAAACGTATGTAAACGCAAATATAAAAGTCAGTATAATTGTCCAAAAAAATAGGCTTAGAAACAAAATTCTAAAAATTTTTAAAAAAACTGTTCAAACACAGAATTTTTTTTAAAAAAATATCATAATTTCGCAAAAAATGAAAAAAAAAAAAAAAAAAAAAGACTTTAGTGTAATCACTTACCTAAAAGTAGTTTCATTTTTAAGCACAATGGGAGAAGAATGGCTTGATATATAGTATACTAGCCGCCTTTGGCGACCAGCCGGTTCGCCAATCTTAATGTTCGTTAAAATTTTAATAATTAAATATTTTATGCAATTTCTACTTTAATAGCTTCTTCATCAAAATATTTTAAAACTTCAAATTTTGATTATCATATAATTCATTCATAATATTATAAAGGCCTTCAATCATAACGTAATATGTATCTCTCTCATTTTCTGTTAGCACCCGTAGAATTTATGCTTTAAATTAAAGTGGAAAGAATTTATCTTCAATTAATATAATAATATTTTTTACTGAAACAAAGCATTTTTTTTAATAATCTGATTACTGAAAATAGAGTCACTCAGCGTTTAAACTTTATGTTCACTAAAGAATATCTTTTTAAATTTATGTAATATCTCAAGAGTTGGTCAACAAAATTTTCTTAGATTCATTATGAGCAGATCGATTAATTAACAATGTTTAAATTTAAATGCATCAGACACTAAGAAAATAAAACGAATCGTTTAAAATAAACGGTTGAAAACAGGTTTAAAAAAAACTACTTAAAAAACGATGTACTTAAAACTATAAGCATATACAAAAAATATATAACTAACATAAATACAATTTACTTACAAAAGCATGCAACTAACCCAAAAATAATTTAAATCATCCATTGATAACGTTGTCATGGCAACAATCAGAACAGAATGCGCATGCGTGAATTTTCTTCGCCGGTTACGTAACGCAAATGCGTGATTTTTTCTACGCCAGTTGGGGTAACGCTATGCGGATTAGAAATTTTTAATTTCCTTTATTCTGTTTTATTTTAATTCAAAAGTACTTCAGAATGAATCTGAAAGATTGATTCATTAACAATGTTTAATTTTAAATGCATCAAACATTAAGAAAATAAACAGAATCGTTTGAAATAATCCTCCGAAAAATTTTAACCCTAGCCTCATTACTGTTGGGAGAAAAAAAAACTGAAGCCTTTCTCGTTTGGCGCTAGGGATAATGGAAGATTTTTTTGGCGAAAAAGTTGGCGTTGGGGAAAATGGAAGATTTTTTTGGCGGGAAAGTTAGTTTTTAATTAATAATTAAAATTCTAATTAAAAATTCGAAAAAAGAAACCCCAGGTGCACATTCCCAACCTCCAAGGTATACATGTACCAAATTTGGTAGCTGTATGTCAAACGGTCTGGCCTGTAGAGCGCCAACACACACACACACATTGAGCTTTATTATAAGTACTAGCCGCCTTTGGCGACCAGCCGGTTCGCCAATCTTAATGTTCGTTAAAATTTTAATAATTAAATATTTTATGCAATTCCAACTTTAATAGATTCTTCAGCAAAATATTTTAAAACTTCAAATTTTGATAGTCATAAAATTCACTTATAATATTATAAAGGCCTTCAGTCATAACGTGATATGTATCTCTCTCATTTTCTGTTACCCCTCGTAGAATTTATGCTTTAAATTAAAGTGTAAATGATTCATCTGCAATTAATATAATAATATTTTTTACTGAAACAAAGCATTTTTTTTAATAATATGATTACTGATAATAGAGTCACTGAGCGTTTAAACTTTATGGGCACTAAAGAATATCTTTCTTAATTTATGTAATATCTCAAGAATTTGTCAACAAAATGTTCTCAGATTCATCATGAACAAATCGATTAATGAACAATGTTTCATTTTAAATGCATTAAACACTAAGAAAATAAAATGAATCGTTTAAAATAATCGGTCTAGAACAGGTTTAAAAAAACTATTTAAAAAATGATGTACTTAAAACTATAAGCATATACAAAAAAATATATAACTAACATAAATACAATTTAATTACAAAAGCATGCAACTAACCTAAAAATAATTTAAATCATTGAAAACAGGTTTAAAAAAAACTACTTAAAAAACGATGTACTTAAAACTATAAGCATATACAAAAAATATATAACTAACATAAATACAATTTACTTACAAAAGCATGTAACTAACCTAAAAATAATTTAAATCATCTGTTGAAAGTGGTTGTCATGACAACAATCAGAACAATGCGCATGCGTGAATTTTCTTCGGAAACTTCTTTTCCCTTTCCAGCTGTGTTGCCATAGAAACCGGCGAACAGCTGTTTACACGTTTATGTTTATCTATTCCGATTTTATAACATCTAATCAGAGTAACGGTGAATATCAGTGTGTTCGTGTTCGTCAATAAATGTTAATTTTTTTAATAACATGATTAACGAAAACAGAGTCACTGAGCATTTAAACCTTATGGGAACTAAAAAATATCTTTCTTAATTTATGTAATATCTCAAGAATTTGTCGACCAACCGGTTCGCCAATCTTAATGTTCGTTAAAATTTTTATATTTAAATATTTTATGCAATTCCTACTTTAATAGCTTCTTCATCAAAATATTTTAAAACTTCAAATTTTGATAGTCATATAATTCACTCATAATATTATAAAGGCCTTCAGTCATAACGTAATATGTATCTCTCTAATTTTCTGTTAGCACCCGTAGAATTTATGTTTTAAATTAAAGTGGAAAGAATTAATCTGCAATTAATATAATAATATTTTTTACTGAAACAAAGAATTTTTTTATAATCTGATTAATGAAAATAGAGTCACTCAGCGTTTAAACTTTATGGGCACTAAAGAATATCTTTTTCAATTTACGTATTATCTCAAGAATTTGTCAACAAAATTTTCTTAGATTCATCATGAGCAGATCGATTCATTAACAATGTTTACTTTTAAATGCATCAAACACTAAGAAAATGAAACGAATCGTTTAAAATAGACGGTTTAAAACAGGTTTTAAAAAAACTACTTAAAAAACGATGCACTTAAAACTATAAGCATATACAAAAAATGTATAACTAACATAAATACATTTTAATTACAAAAACATGCAACGAACCTAAAAAAAATTTAAATCCAGTCCGCATCCATTGATAATAATTCAACACAATGCGGAATTCAGAACACAAAGCGCATGCGTGAATTTTCAACGCTAGTTACGTAACGCAAATACGTGATTTTTTTTCTACGCCAGTTGGGGTAACGCTATGCGGATTAGAAATTTTTAATTTCCTTTATTCTGTTTTATTTTAATTCAAAAGTACTTCAGAATGAATCTGAAGGATCGATTAATTAACAATGTTTAATTTTAAATGCATCAAACATTAAGAAAATAAACAGAATCGTTTGAAATAATCCGCCGAAAAATACTAACCCTAGCCTCATTACTGTTGGGAGAAAAATAAATCGGAAGCCTTACTCATTTGGCGGTGGCGAAAATGGAAGATTTTTTTGGCGGAAAAGTTGGCGGTGGGGAAGATGGAAGATTTTTTTGGCGGGAAAGTTAGTTTTTAATTAATAATTAAAATTCTAATTAAAATTTCAAAAAAAGGGACCCCAGGTGCACATTCCCGACCTCTAAGGTATACATGTACCAAATTTGATAGCTGTATGTCAAATGACCTGGCCTGTAGAGCGCCAACACACACACACACACACACATTGAGCTTTATTATAAGTACTAGCCGCCTTTGGCGACCAGCCGGTTCGCCAATCTTAATGTTCGTTAAAATTTTAATAATTAAATATTTTATGCAATTTCTACTTTAATAGCTTCTTCATCAAAATATTTTAAAACTTCAAATTTTGATTATCATATAATTCATTCATAATATTATAAAGGCCTTCAATCATAACGTAATATGTATCTCTCTCATTTTCTGTTAGCACCCGTAGAATTTATGCTTTAAATTAAAGTGGAAAGAATTTATCTTCAATTAATATAATAATATTTTTTACTGAAACAAAGCATTTTTGTTAATAATCTGATTACTGAAAATAGAGTCACTCAGCGTTTAAACTTTATGTTCACTAAAGAATATCTTTTTAAATTTATGTAATATCTCAAGAGTTGGTCAACAAAATTTTCTTAGATTCATTATGAGCAGATCGATTAATTAACAATGTTTAAATTTAAATGCATCAAACACTAAGAAAATAAAACGAATCGTTTAAAATAAACGGTTGAAAACGGTAGAATTTATGCTTTAAATTAAAGTGGAAAGAATTTATCTTCAATTAATATAATAATATTTTTTACTGAAACAAAGCATTTTTTTATAATCTGATTACTGAAAATAGAGTCACTCAGCGTTTAAACTTTATGGGCACTAAAGAATATCTTTTTTAATTTATGTAATATCTCAAGAGTTGGTCATCAAAATTTTCTTAGATTCATTATGAGCAGATCGATTAATTAACAATGTTTAAATTTAAATGCATAAAACACTAAGAAAATAAAACGAATCTTTTAAAATAAACGGTTGAAAACAGGTTTTAAAAAAACTACTTAAAAAACGATGTACTTAAAACTATAAGCATATACAAAAAATATATAACTAACGTAAATACAATTTACTTACAAACAAAAGCATGCAACTAACCCAAAAATAATTTAAATCATCCATTGATAACGTTGCCATGGCAACAATCAGAACAGAATGCGCATGCGTGAATTTTCTTCGCCGGTTACGTAACGCAAATACGTGATTTTTTCTACGCCAGTTGGGGTAACGCTATGCGGATTAGAAATTTTTAATTTCCTTTATTCTGTTTTATTTTAATTCAAAAGTACTTCAGAATGAATCTGAAAGATTGATTCATTAACAATGTTTAATTTTAAATGCATCAAACATTAAGAAAATAAACAGAACCGATTGAAATAATCCGCCGAAAAAGTTTAACCCTAGCCTCATTACTGTTGGGAGAAAAAAAAAACTGAAGCCTTTCTCGTTTGGCGCTGGTGAGAATGGAAGATTTTTTTGGCGGAAAAGTTGGCGGTGGGGAAAATGGAAGATTTTTTTGGCGGGAAAGTCAGTTTTTAATTAATAATTAAAATTCTAATTAAAAATTTGAAAAAAGAAACCCCAGGTGCACATTCCTAACCTCCAAGGTATACATGTACCAAATTTGGTAGCTGTATGTCAAACGGTCTGGCCTGTAGAGCGCCAACACACACACACACACACACACACACATTGAGCTTTATTATAAGTATAGATATAGATAGATAGATATAGATATAGATATAGATATAGATATAGATATATAGATAACAATTTTGGTTTAAGTACTGAAGACTCAGAAAAATGTGATCCAGTTATAAAAGATTTCGATAATTATTTATTGTATATTTCTTTGATAATTATATTAGATTTTTATTTATTATAGTATAATTTACTAAGAAATACCGTTATTGCGAGATATAAATTCTTTAATTGCGTTCAAACAGAAAACGGAAGTGTTGATTCTACCATCATTAGCTAAGATAGTGATTTTGAAACGCTATAGAAATCGTAATAAGAGACTTTCCGTTTATCAATAGAAAATTGATTGATTGAATCGGATACGAGATAATGCAATATTGCCGTGCAAAAATAATCTAACAATCAGCAAACTCGAATTATGAGTCATCACCAAACATCTGCCGTTAATTCGGGGAACGGAAAAATTAATTCAAATATTTCGTCTACTTAAACAAGCGCAGAAAGAAAAAATATCGTTAATCATGCAGAGGGGAAAATGGATAAATCCAGAGTAAACCGAGGCCGAGCGCGAAAAAGACAAGAGCGCTACCTGCATAGCTACTTCTGTTTATCTTTTTCGCACACGGCCTCGAGTAAACCGTAGATGCTGGAAATGTAATACGATTCACGCATTTTAGAGAATGTCCTGCTTTTGATAAAACGTGTTACAAATGCTTTAAATTAAAATATTTTGCCCGTGTTAGTTTAAATAAAAAGATAAATAAAATAATTAATGACTTAGATGCCGAAGATATAGAAACCGAAAGTAAAGAAATAAAATCGATTCGGAAGTTGATGAAGTTAATGCAGAGTAGAAAAAAAATACATGCAGTAATAAAACGAAAATACTTAGCAAAATAGATACGGAAGCAAAAGTGAATATTTTTCTATTTTCAGAATTCTATACCTTCAAAAGAAAAGTTATAACGAAAACAAATACAGATTTGAAGTCATTTAGAGGACAGTCGTTGAATGTTTTAGGAACAAGTGAATTTTTTTTTCTTTTTTTTTATTTATGGCGATAAAGCAAAAGTCTTAGAATTCTATACTGGAGAGCAAAATTCACGTGTGCAAATAGGTTTGAATTTTTTTTGAAGAGGTAGGATTTATTAATAGAAAGAAAATGATTTCACCTATTAAAAATGTAGACTTCTTTTTATTATATAATGATGTTTTCACCGATAATCTTGGTAAATTAGTATTTAAATGTGATTAAGATTTTTAAATGTTAAATTAACATTTTTAAATGTTAAAATAAATGTTATAATTAAAACTTTTCTATGGTAAATTTCTAAGCCCTTGTAATTCTCTACAAATAATTACTCATTTCTTTCTGATGAACACCATTTTATTTTCGGACACATTTTCTGTGCCACTTCATGTAGACTATTACAGATTAGGACACCTCTCACAATCGGGTGCCACGTCTAGGTACTAGAATCGTTCTACACACTCTCTGCGTTCAGATACAAAAAAGAATTAACAGAAACTTTGTACTCGACAGATACGCCATCTATCGGCGTGAAGCTGTAACATACTCCCCACCTTGAAACCCCAGGGTTTCAAGAGATTACAATGCTCAATAACATAAATAATATTACAACTTTTACACAAATCTAGTAAAAAACACACACAAGAAACATAATAATAAATATCTCTAAGAAATACAAATCAAAACTTACAAATTACAAAATTAAATAGTACAAACTAATTATGTTCCATAGGCAATACAGAAATTTTAGAAATGGCTCTTTTACAAGTACTAGACTGCGTTTTAATCTTAACAACACGAATTTTCTTATCATCACCATAATAAATTTTAACTATCCTACCCATAGCCCATTTATAACAAGGCAAATTATCTTCAATTAATAAGACTAAATCTCCTAATTGTACATTATTTTTGTCAAACATCCATTTAGATCTCTGTTGTAATTGACTTAAATAATTACGATGCCAAAATTTCCATATATATTGTACAAGTCTAGTTACCTTTTGCCATCTCTTGAGACGACTTTCTTTTAAATTTGTCAAATCAGGCTCATTTAAAGAGGTTAAGGACCTATTTACTAAGAAATGTGCAGGAGTAAGAACCTCAAAATCGTCCTCGTTAGCTGATAAGGGACAAAGTGGTCGAGAATTCAAAATTCCCTCAATTTGCACAATTATCGTTAAGAACTCTTCGTAAGTTAAGTTTATTCCCTTAACAACTCTTTTTAAATGGTATTTAAATGACTTTATAGCTGCCTCCCAAAGACCGCCAAAGTGTGGGGATCTAGGTGGAATAAATTTCCACTCAATGCCTTCTGCAGCTAAATAGCCTGCCAGCTTTTCATCTGGTTTTCTAACCATTTTATGAAGTTTTTTAATTTCTCTATTAGCTCCTACAAAATTCTTAGCATTATCTGAAAACAGCTTCGCACATTTACCTCTTCGAGCCATGAATCGTTTTAAAGTCGCTATAAAGGAATCAGAAGTCAAATCTGAAACAATTTCTATATGGACAGCTTTAAAACAAAAACATACAAATATAAATTTTTTGTAAAGCACCTTTACGCTGAGCCTTATTCTTAATATAAAACGGCCCACAGAAATCGGCACCAGCACAATTAAAAGCAAAATCTGGAGACACTCTTTCCTTGGGCAAATTGCCCATGATTTGAGTAGGTGCAATTGGTGTGGCTTTGAAACAAATGATACATTGATGAACGATTTTTCTGCAGCTATTACGTCCATTTAGAGGCCAAAATTTTTCTCTAACAAGATATAGCAAAGAAGAAGCACCAACATGTAAATATTTATTATGAAAATGTTCTATTATAATTAGAGTTAATCTATGGCCTTTTGGCAAAATTACTTGATGCTTTTTATTAAAATTACTATTACCCAAGCGTCCTCCGACTCTTAACAATCCTTTAGAATCCAAGAAAGGATTCAAAGTTTTTAATTTACTACCAGGACACACACAGTGGTGTTTTTGGAGACTACTGATGTCTTTAGAAAACTCTTGTATTTGGACATTTTTAATTAAAAATGTCTCTGCATAGTTTAATTCCTCAGCATTCAGTGGACCTGTTGTCTTCGCTGCTCCTTTTAAGTTCTTGACAAACCTGAAAACATAACTTAAAATACGAACAATTTTGCTATAATTATTACTTATATCTAATATACACTGTAAAAAACTAGGATTATTACAAATGGAAAGATTAATCATAGGATCATTATTCAGTTCAGAGTTCTTTGCAGTTCTTTTCACCTCAAGAAGATATTCATCATCTGAGACACCAGGATCGTCATTGAAGTTTGTCAGCTACTAGATGAAAGAAAAGACGGTCCATTCCACCACATGTCCAACTGTTGGATCTTTGAAGGAAATACTCCTCGTGATATCAAGTCCGCAGGATTCTCAGCAGTATTTACATAATGCCATTGGAAGTTCTTCTCTTGAATCCTAGTGACTCGATTAGCAACAAAAGTTTTCAAAGATGTATGTGGAGTTTTGATCCAAGCAAGCACCACAGTGGAGTCCGAGTACAAATGTACTCCATCAATGTCTAGTTGCAAGGATGACAGAACCTTAACGGTAAGCTTGGAAAGCAGATCCGCTGCACACAGCTCCAAACGTGGGATACTAATTTCTTTGATTGTAGCCACTCGAGATTTGCTGCATAAGAGTGACACCTTTATCTCACCAAACCTTGACCAAGACCTGGTGTAGACAGCACAACCGTATGCATTTTTCGAAGCATCTCCGAAGCCTATCAGGTCTACTTTCAGAACTTTAGAACATAACACATGACGATCTATGTTTACATTTTTCAATTAACTCAGTTCAGAACTAAATTTTTCCCACTCTCTATTTAAGTATAGGGGAACTTCATCGTCCCAATCAATTCTCAAAATCCATAACTTCTGCAAGAACATCTTCGCTGTGGTTATCAAAGGTCCTAAGAGACCTAAAGGATCAAACAACCTTGATATGTCCGATAGCATTGTTCTTTTTGTTGCAGGACTCACAATTTTTTGAACACTAAAACTAAATGTATCCTTTTCAGGATTGAATTGTAATCCCAAAGTTTTTAAAGTTCTGAGTTAGGTTTTTCGAAATTGTATTCTCGGTCCGACGTTGGAACATTTTGTAACAAAACAGGATTATTTGAGCTCCATTTGTGAAGTTCCATACCAGCTGATTTTAACAAATGTATTAACTGGTCTTGTAGTTCAATGGCAGAAGATAAATCCTCGGTACCACTGAGTATATCATCGACGTAAAAATCTTTGCCAGCAGCAGCGGCTAAAGGATAGTTGTTCTGCTCATCACAGCATATTTGTTTTAGTACTCTGGTCTCCAAGTAAGGAGCGCATTTGGTTCCGTAGGTAACAGTGAGCAACTTAAATACACGTAATTTCTCTTCGTCTAAATCCTTCCATAAAATACATTGTAAATCACACTGATCTGGATGTATCCAAATTTGACGATACATCTTTTTTATATCGGTGGTGAAAACTATAGAATGTTTTCGAAACCTCAACAAAATAGAGAACAAATCATCTTGGACAACGGATCCTGAATACAAATTATCATTAAGCGATTGTCCAAATGACGTTGCCTCTGATGCGTTAAAAACAACGCGTAATTTTGTAGTACTACTTTCTGGCCTAAAAACGCCATGATGAGGCATAATGTACCTTGGAGTTTCGCTAGTTGTCTGCATATGCCCCAAATTCTCATACTCAGTTAAAAATTCGCTGTATAGTTGCCTATACTCTGGTTCTCTCTTCAAACCTTGCCAAAGTGATTTAAATCTTTTAGTAGCAATGTGTTTTGACTCGCCTAAACATGGGGGGTCTATTTTAAACGGCATTTTAACAACATAGCTTCCATCGTCATTTCTGAAATGTGTTTTCATGAAATGATCTTCACATATTAAACTCTCATCATTTTGTAATTTATCCCCCTCAACATCTTCAATTTCCCAAAATTTCCTTAAATTTGCATCCAAATCTTCTATTACCAATCCACAATGAACAGTAAGTTCGCTTTCGATTGAAACACTTCCGGTAGCAACAAACCCAAACACAGTATTTTGAAAAACAATGTCTGTTCCCGGAAATCTAATTTGACCCGATCTTAAAAGTTCATAGAATATTTGGGCACCTAATAAAATATCCACATCTCCAGGTTCATTGAAACTCACATCCGCTAAATTGAAACTATCTAATTCTAGCGTATCAATGTCAAATTGTTTGGAGGGGATACAATCTGTTATATGCTGTACTACCAATAGCTCAATCCCCTTTTAATAACAGACGATGATTGATTTAGTCCAGAAACCACGATGTTTCGTCTTTCTTTTTTCAAATTCAGTTTATCGGCTAACCGTTTTGAAATGAAATGACTCATACTACCAACATCTAGTAACGCACGTGCACTCATAAACATTCCTACATTATTTTGAATCATCACATTTGCAGTACTTAATAAAACCAATTTGCTTACATTTAAGTTGGTAGCAGTGAATGAATGCGTACTGTTCGCAGGTGACTCATTCGTCAGTTGTAAAGAATTATGACTAGGATTTTCAGTTCTCGGAACGAATACATTTGACCTTGGATTTAATCCCGCGTTAGCATTTTGCGAACGAGTTTCAGTTTCGCTTTGAGTATTTCCCAAGTGCAAAAGAGTGTTATGTCGTTTTTTGCAAATGGAGCAATTGGATTTTGAATAACAGTTAGCAATTTTATGGTGATTTAAACAATTAAAACATAACTGCTTATTTTTAACGACCTCAATTCTCTCATTAACAAGCATATTTTTGAACACAGGACATACATTTAGGGAATGATTTTCATTAGATTTACAAATTACACATTTCGGAGTTTTAACTTCCGCTACGAATGCTTTTTGTGGACTGTATTCTTTACGATATTTTTGAGAATGGTTTTCAACTTGCGGTCGTGAAAACACATTACTATCGTTTTTGAATTTTGACGATACATAAATATCGCAATGCCTGGCCAAATCTGGTGGAACATACCAAGATTCTACTTGTTTCACGCCAATATGAAGTTGTAGTTCACGATCTAATGAATCAAATATTTTTTCGGAAACCATGAGTTCACAAAAAGTGTTGACACTTTTTATCAAACTTTCTAAACTAAAATTTGAATCAGAATCGCTATTTGTCACATTAACCTTTTGTGTTACATCTTTTTGTAAATTCGCAAGCTCAAGTTGTTTTTCTAATTGCGCGAGTTTAATTTTTTCCAATTCTACTTTCTGTGCTTCATTTTTCTCGTATTTTTCTAATTGCGCGAGTTTAAGTTTTTCCAATTCTACTTTCTGTGCTTCATTTTTCTCGTAATCTTTTTTCCTATCAATTATTGACTCAACCACAGTTTTTACGAATTCATAATTATCTTTATAGATCTCGCTCTTTTCAATTAAATCTTTAATAGTAACTACTTTGGCACCCGAAGGAATATCAATTAAAGCATTTTGAAAAGAGAACTCTGAATATATGCAACTCATAAAAACGAAACTAATACACAAATTTGGAAAACAAAAGTATACTCACAGTTACCCTGAAACCAAAACGGACATAATAATCCAATCATCGGATAGTCCAATCATAGGAACTTACACTTTATATCCATTGAAGATCACTCTAAGGATTCAGAAATCACTGAGAACAATATCAAATAAACACACGCGGCAAAACAGAAACACTTGCCGACTTCTTAAAACTCTCGATGGTTCAATACTGCGTAGTCGACGGACCACTTAATGTAATTCTCTACAAATAATTACTCATTTCTTTCTGATGAACACCATTTTATTTTCGGACACGTTTTTTGTGCCACTTCATGTAGACTATTGCAGATTAGGACACCTCTCACAATCGGGTGCCACGTCTAGGTAATAGAATCGTTCTAGATACTCTCTACGTTCACATACAAAAAAGAATTAACAGAAACTTTGTACTCGACAGATACGCCATCTATCGGCGTGAAGCTGTAACAGCCCTGTTTCATATAAAATTTTCAACAAATTGGTATCGTGCATAAGTAAAGCAACGCTAAATGCGGTGTTTGTGACTCTCAAAACTTTATAGTTTGGGGCGGATTGGAATGAGTGAGGATAGAACCTGGGACCTTGTGGTTAGCACTCCAGTAACATAACCATTATACCAAAACAATTGTTCGGGTAGAAGAGCTGTTAACTGGCTTATATGCTATTCACCACAGACTCTCCCTCCAGTGAGTCGGAGGTGAGACGAACGATATGGCTGTTGAGTGGTGATGTATTAGCTGTTGTCTAATGGGCCTGTACCCAGTTGAGTAGTGAGTGGTTGCACGACCCCCGTTAGAGAAGGCCGGAAAACCTACGTCACAGAAAGTAATGACGTAGCTCCGAGAGGTTACACGAGTGGGTGCGAATTGGGGGACCGAGGGAGGAATTTCACCCTCTTCAAGTTTACTGATAAGAAACGAACTCTTTTCCACCCACGACATGTTTTAGCCAGTGGCCCTCCTGTGTTTGAGTAGACAGGAAGCGCCATTTCTTACTTGCAAAAAAAATCATTTGGATTACTAAAAATAAGGAATAGAAATGCCTTTGATCTGTTGTGTTCCAAACTGTAATGGGAATTACAGGAATGGCCCAAGAGTAAGTGTTTTTGCCTTTCCTAAAAATGAAGAGCTTAAAAAGAAGTGGTTAAGTGCCATACATCGTGAAGGATTTTATCCGACGCAGCATAGTAGGGTAAGCTTATTTAATTATTTTAAACTAATGCTTAACGTTTCTAAATGAAAAATCATTTATTCTCACATTAGAAATTTAACAGTAATACAGCTCAGTAATATCTATTATTCGTGCTTTTAATCAAGTGCATTATGAAAAGAATTATTTTATAAAATGCTGTAATACAGGTAATAATGTCTGTAATTATTGTCAATAATAATTATAATATTTGCCGTAATTATGTTTACACGTTTTATTTACTATTATATCTATAATTACGTTTATATAGTTAAATTTTATTATATAACATAACGATAAAAGCATGAGAGTAAACAATAATAATTATATATTGTTTTATGTTGTATATTTCTTACTGTATTTAAATTAAACATTAAAGGAAGTCAATAGTTACGAATAATTTCCTTTACTGTAGGTCTGTGAATTACATTTAAAAAAAAATGATATTGAAAGAGAAACGAGTCTATTTGATTCGAAGTCAGGAAAATTATTAAGTGCCCCTCTTAAATATCCGAGACTAGTGATTGGAGCAATTCCATCTCAGATGCCAAATTGTGCCGCTTGCATGTCATCTTCAACATTTCATAGGGAAAATTATATTTACATTCTTTGTTTACTATTATATCTATAATTACGTTTATATAGTTAAATTTTATTATATAACATAACGATAAAAGCATGAGAGTAAACAATAATAATTATATATTGTTTTATATTGTATATTTCTTACTGTATTTAAATTAAACATTAAAGGAAGTCAATATTTACGAATAATTTCCTTTACTGTAGGTCTGTGAATTACATTTTAAAAAAAATGATATTGAAAGAGAAACGAGTCTATTCGATTCGAAGTCAGGAAAATTATTAAGTGCCCCTCTTAAATATCCGAGACTAGTGATTGGAGCAATTCCATCTCAGATGCCAAATTGTGCCGCTTACATGTCATCTTCAACATTTCATAGGGAAAATCCAGAAATAAAAAAGATGAAATTGGAACAACAATATGTAGAGAAAGCTCTCCAGGAAAGCATAATAGAAAAAAAGAAATACGATGAGACAAGAGAATTTAAAAATTTGGAAGAACTAAAACAGCGCATTTCTTTAGTAAATTTGAAAAATTTCTGGAATGTCATTCATAAAGAAAACAAAATTTTATTCGTGAATATTGAAGTAAGTTCTGGTCCTGAAATTGCCTTGTCTGTTGTAATAAATGATGTATTAGAGGTGTCAGCTTTTGTTGGAAAAACAAGCTTGTCAAATATTCCAAACATTTGTTCTTTACCTATAAAAATCAATAATATCAACACTTTAAATGAAATATTAGAGCATCTGCCAGAAATGAAGAGAAATAAATCATTGCTGAATTCTGATATTGTTTCCCAGATTCATAGTTTCATGGATAATTTAAATATAACCCAAGAAAATTTAACCAATGTTGTAGCATTTATTAAAGAGCAATCTGCCTTGATTATTCAAAATGAGCACAGTAAAATTTACTCCACTGAAATGATGATATTCTGCTCATTATTTTATTCAATGGCTCCGCATGCATATAAATTTGTCAGAAAGTCTGGCTATATTTTGTTACCTCATCCTGTAACTTTGAGAAATATATGCATACCTATCAACACTTGCCCTCAGTCAGAGCAGACCGAATTGCATTTCTTAAGGTACATTAAGCAGAAATTACAATTCATAGTATCTGCAGATAAAAATGTGATTCTTCAAATAGATGAGATGCACGTCAAACCCTACTTTGATTACAAAGGGGGAAATATATCAGGTTTCAGTTACAATTCAGAAAATGCCGCCACAAGTGTTGTGACTTTCATGATAAATAGTATTTCATCGTCATATAAAGATGTTGTTCACATTCTTCCTGTAAATAAAATAGCAGCAGACGTTTTACATGCATTCATTAAAAAAATTATTATTGGGTTAGAAAACATTGGTTTTAAAGTGATATGTGTAGTAACAGACAACAATTCAGTCAATCAAAAAGCAATGTCTCAGTTCGCTTCTCCTTCACAGTCATATTCAATTCTTTATCCTCATCCGGTAAATAAAGAACGACCTCTTTTTTTCATGATCGATACTGTCCATTTATTGAAGAATATTCGCAATAACTGGATCAATCAAAAGAATGTTGATAAATGTATGTTTTACCCTAATTTTAAAGAAACAACCTCAGAAAAAAATTCACAACAAGATTGTATTAAAAATTCTCTGGAAACTAATGATAATGTTATTCACTCTAATGGTGAAATAATTCAGAGATCTAGTAGTAAATCTGACAATAAAGTAGATTTTAATACAGCATCCTTCAAAACATTAAAATTATTGTATGAAACTGAAAAGAATAACATCGTAAAATATGCATACAATTTATCTTTAAAAGCATTGGAACCCAATAATTTAGAAAAACAAAATGTCAAATTAGTACTCAAAATTTTCAATAAATTTATACCTGAAAGTCTCATGAATTTGGGAGAGAAATATGAGTTTCCACACTACAAAGAAACAGCAGAATATATAAGAATAATAAATAGGTGGTGGGATATTGTTAATGTAAAAACTCCATTCACAGGAATCCGTGAAAATAATGTATATAAAAAACCACTGACATCATCTGAAACCGACAAAAGATACAAGTTTTTAGATGTATTTTTGAACTGGTTGGAAGACTGGAAAAATATGAAATGTGATACCGGCATGCTAACAAAAGAAACTTATTCTGCTCTTTTCATGACTACATATGCTTTAAAAGAAATAACTAAATATTGTTCAAAATTTAAGTACAAAATTCAACACATTTTTAGACGAATCCAAAGTGACAGAATGCAATTTGATGAATTCTGAAAATTTTCTTAAAACACGAATTTGAAAAAGAAAAAGATGATATTCCGAAATAAAAGAAGATGAAGTTAAAGAATTTGGGTATTAAAAATATCACAGCAATTGATACTGTCATTGTACAGAGAGAAGGTAGATTTAAAAATGTGTCAATTTAATCACTAATATAAAAAATTTCAAATTAAATTCAGCAAATTAAAAGTAAGGAAGAAGTGTAGTTGGTCAAGGCGTGAAGAAGCTTACAAGCATTTCCTATACAAATCATCGAAAAAAAATGGTGATTTTTCTAAAGTAATTAAAAGCAAAATCAAATTCATTTAACAAATATACACGCAATAGCATTATATATAATGTTTGTAATTTTTTTTTTTACTTTAAAAAAAAATTGCGGCTCCAAATGGTATCTTGCACAAAATCTCCTTTATATTTAAGGCTGGCTCTGATTATAATTCAGAACTCCTGTACCTTATGTGAATAAGAAATTTTGAAATTTCCTAATCAAAAATATTTTGCAACAGATATAATTTTGAATGATGTAGTGAATGAAGAAGAAGTACATGATTATGGCAAAGGCATTTCAGGGCATAAACCGGAAAATGTTTATAGATTGGCAATCTGGTCTGCAGTCAATGCATTAGTGAATAATTACATGATAGTTTGAAAAGCTCTTCTAAAACAGGAAAGGAAAGAAAATTTGATAAATTTAGTAAAGATATTTCTAACAAAGTAATGATAAAATATATAGTTAAATAAGAAAGCTCTTCTAATGTTTCAAAGATTTATTGGATATTTTTTCGAATAGAATACTGTTTCGTGAAATATTGTTTTTATTGCTTTCTTGGAGTTGACGCGACGGCAAATATTCATAAAACCCTTATTGTATGGAATTGTTTTGAAATTAATCAACAAGAGCATTGCAAATGTATTTTTTATATTATAATTTAAAAATTTATGAACCATATATGAAGAAGAAATTTTGAAATTTCCTAATCAAAAATATTTTGCAACAGATATAATTTTGAATGATGTAGTGAATGAAGATAATAGTTTTAAATCTAGGGGAGATACACCTACTGGGAAACCTGCCCTGCACTTAATGCAAAAAAGGTAATGCATACCAAGCACCGTACCTCCAGGGTGATGTGGAAAGCGGCTGCATTTTAATTATTAATGACTTCTACAATATATGTGTGTTGAATTGCATGATATGGAAGTATATGAAATGATATTAACAAGTGAAAAGTAATTTCTTTTCACTCTCTAGCGCGCAGAGACTTTAGGGAATGGAGTGGAGTGTACCGTCTCGTTGTGACGTCACGGAAAGCCGCAGAGGCCTTGTCTATCGGGGGTTGTGGTGGTTGCCGCGTCAAGTGAGTCTGACGCCTTTGGTTGCGGGTAGATGGCGCCACAACAGCTGTTACGAAGGTTGAAGGTTCATCGTCCGAGGTCACCAATTTAGAGATATATGATGCGCGAGGAGAGAACCTGGGACCTTGTGGTTCGCAGTCCAGTAACTTAACCATTATACCAAAACAATTGTTCGGGTAGAAGAGCTGTTAACTGGTTTATATGCTATTCACCACAAGTTTTTGGAAGTTAAAAAAACACACACACTCACACTAAAGATAATATATTATTTCGATAATATAAATAATAATTATATATAATAACATTAATAATTAAAAATAAATCTATAATTTTAAAATACTGTTTAACAAAATCATGAAAGGTTTTAAATATTGTAATTTGTATAAGTCTCATCCAACCTTTATGTATTTTATCTTTTAACCAGGTAATCCAATAGAGATCCCAATTTGCCTCTGTGAATTCTCAAAGCAATAAGTAAATATATTACGTCATCCATTTTTAAAAATTAGATTTAAAATAGACAGTATATATATGAAAATTATATTTTTCAAAATATAATTTTAAGAATACAAGAAGCGTAAAAAATATTTATAAAATAGGTTATGCTAAGCTTATTCCATTCGTCTAGAGTATCTTTCTAGTTGTACAGAAGAAACAAATTGATTTTCTTTTACAATGATCGATGAAATCCATGTATAAAATTATATATTTTGTATGAAAAAAAATTTTTACGCGATAACATTTTTTTAAACTTATTTTCAAAATATGTGGAATTAAAAAACAGTATATAACTTTTGTGGTATATTACAGGGAAAGTAAATAACCTTGAAAAGAAAATATGCATTAAAATTTTTTTTATTAGTATCGGATGGAATCTCATGATAAACATCAGATAATGCTTTGTTGTCAAAAACTGCAGAAGTGAAGTAGAATTGTTGAAAATTCTAATGAAATGATAAAAATTTCAAAGAAATGAATTTCAGGTTTCATCTTCATTTATATTTTTAACTCGCATGTTGAAAAATAAAATGCATTGTATTCATGGTGATTAAAATTAATATAAAATCTATATTTCTCAGATTAATGTTATAGCACGTCATCGGAGGTACCAATCGAATTCCATGTAAGTACAATGTCAAAGTAAAATATAAGTCTGCAATGGGCAGGTATATTGTAAGAAATTGTATTGTGAGGGAAAAAAATGAGTCGTGGATTTCAATCAACTCCAAACCATAAAGAATCAATTCTCCGACAATTGATTTTATGTAGCTGGAAAGCTCAGAAGTTTGCCCAGACACTTGCGAAAGAAGGGGTGACCCCTGCAGGAAAACAGGAAACGTCAGAAACAGACTTTTAGCCTCAGGGAAGCTATTCTCCCATCCCTTTAAATGAGGCCATAAATTAAAGGGGAGAAATCTTTAAATGGGTTCAAAAGTGTATGGTCCGGTTATTCTTCGAATTATGGTATCATTGTAATCATTCGAAACCGCATAGCACTGAAATTGGTATTATTCTCAGGAAAGTGTTTGCAAGTGTGAAGTATTAGTAGTTTCTGGTCTGTCCACTATCGGTGACTTGGACAATTTTTAATTGCCTGTGAAATGAACTTTATTGGCCTTCGTTATAGGCATCATCTATTGATAGAATATAAAACTAAGGTGAAATCTTTAAGGAAATAACATTTTTTTACTTCAATTTTTTTTAAAAATACTTAATTCAAATAAATAATTTAAATAAATGATTTTGAATAGAATTAAAATTAAAAATTAAGCTTAAATAGATAAATTAAGTCAATCATACTTTACTTAAATAATTAAATTAAATATTAATTACCATTAATAAATTTTATTAATAATAATTAATAATTTGTTATTAAAAGCGTAGCTGAAAAGTAGTTATTCGGTATAAATATTTAAAAATAACAATAACAAAATTATTTGTTATGCAAAAAATTCGTGGATTATGCATCTCTATTTCAACAGTGAAAGAAAATTATGCAATTCAATATTGAATGAAAAAATGAAAGTGTTTTGAATTTCTGGATAGTGTAATCTATTGTTGGAAATTAAAGAAAAGAATATTTTTAAAAATATTGCCAAAATTCGGGGGGAAAAAACCAAGCGACTGTTTTGAACATTAAAATTATAATTAAGAATTACTTAATAATAATTAGTAATAATTATTGAATAGCATTATTAAAATGCTTATTAATTCTAAAGACAATTACTATCATATAATTTTTTTTTTAATTTTGAAAACCATTTAAAATTTGTTATTGTGCGATAATATTTTCAGGATTACTGCAGAAAACTCCCAAAATTTCGCTTAATTTTTAATTATAAATATAAATATTATTTTCAAAAAATTTCTCAAAATCTCAGAAAAGCAAATTCCAACACCACTAACACAGACTCACAGAAACATAGTATTTATCTTTATTTCTACTACTAATAAAGATGAATCTATGTGTGTGTGTTGGCGCTCTGCACCGCAAACTACTGGAAATACAGCTACCAAATTCGGCCCATGTGTATATCTTGATGGAGGGAAATGTGTGCCATGGAGAGATTGTTTTTAATTGTTATTAGAATTAGAATTAAAGATTAATCTGAATTTTGCCAATTTTCAGAGATAACTTCAGAAAATAATATTGCCCCAAAATGAATTTTACACCATTTCAAAATATATATAAAAAAAATTGATTATTATAAGAATTTAAGCAAATTTTTCTTAAATTTTGAGATTTTTTAAAATAAAGTTTGAAAATTGTTAACAGTAGGTTTTACTGCTGCCGTGAAATTTAAACAATTTTCATTGTTTCATCAAAAATTTTATTGCGTGATTTTTTCCCCAGTATTGAAACCTAAAGATGAAAGATTCTATTAAATATTTATGCGCTTATATGACGAATAAAAAAACATTGAAGTTACAGTGCCACGAAAGATGAACCAGACAATTACGTTATGAAACGATTATAATGTCCTAGTTTTCATTAAAAGTTTCCATATACTGAACATAAATAAGACAATTTAACGCATGAGAATTGTTGGAGGAATCATGAAGCTATGCATGTATTTTAAATGAAATAAATGCACTCAGTATCCTTGGTGAACCAACTGGTCGTCAAAAGCGGATAGTTTATAATACTATTATTAATAAAAATAACATTAAAATTCTTAATAGTAAAAATGTTACAATGAAAGTAATTTTAGCTAATGATGGCATTTGAATAAAAATTCCGCACTTCAGAACAAGTGTCTGGATTCAGATTCACAGCTGGACTCGGATCCGGCAATTGAACGAGTATGAACTGTCACTATACTGAGCAAAGGTTCTTTGGGCATTTTCCATTCTGTAATGGCTTACTCTATTAACTGAGAAAGAGAAAGTAGTAGGGCAAATGTAGTAGATTTGCTAAAATTTAAAATTATCCTTCTAATTTTTTTATCGCATAACGATTTTTATTGATTTACTTCCTTAAAAGGTTAAATATGTGTTGACTATCAGTATATTCTCACACATATAATGGAAGAGCATACTTGTGATATCTGTGGTTATAAATTTTCTCTGAGTAGTGAACTAAAACGACATTTAGTGATACATACAAATGCAAAACCTTTCAAATGCGAAACCTGTGGCAAAGATTTTGCGAAAAAGTCGAATTTAAAAACGCATAAATTTTTACATTCAAATCAAAAACCTCATGTTTGCGAAGTATGTGGAAGAGCATTTTCCCAAAAAAATGTATTGAAGGCTCATATGTTTACACATACAAAAGAAAAACGTTTTGCATGTGAAATATGTAAAAGAAAATTTTCTCATATGTGTTATTTAAAATGTCATTTGCGTGCACATACGAAAGAGAGTCCATATGAATGCGATATTTGCTACAAAGCATTTCCTTATAAAAGAAGTTTGAGTGCCCATTTACTTTCTCACACAAATGAAAAACCTCATCAATGTGAAGTGTGTCAGAAGGCATTTGTTCAGAAGCACAGTTTAAATTCACATTTGCAAAAACACACTGAAGAAGAACTTCAGAAATACTACAAAGAAGATTCTGATAAGATTTTGCAGTCTGAAAGGATAGTCCATGCATGTGAAGTCTGTGGCAGAGAGTTTCAAAAGAAATCAAATTTAATACGTCATCTGTACATACATTCAGAAGAAAAACCTTATGCATGTGAATTTTGTGACAAAACATTTTCTGAAGAAAATAACTTTAAGTGTCACTTACTTAAGCATACAAGAGAGAAATCTCATGTTTGCGAGGTTTGTGGCAGAACATTTTATGAAATGCATCATTTACAATCTCATTTGCAACAACATTCAGAAAAAAAGTCTTATGAATGTGAAGTATGTCACAAAGCATTTGCCCAAATGAGTGGTTTACGAGCACATTTTCGTGTACATGAAAAACAAAAACCTCTCATATGTAAAATATGTCAAAAAATCTTTTCTAACAAGGATGATTGGCAAAAACATAAAGCTACACATTACACATCTAAAGAGAAACCTCATGTATGTGAACTATGTAATAATGCATTCACATCAAAGGATAATCTAGATGTGCATTTTTCTTATGCACACACCAGTGACACCTCGCGTATGATAAGTACATTACAAAAGGTAATTTGAAAATACATTGGAGTTGATATATTTTTGGAATTATTCTTGTTTGAAAATTTTCTTTTAAGAAGACTTTGTTATTAGTCTTTCAAGTACATGAGTAAAGCTTGTATTAAATATAGCATTTTGTGCTCATTTAAATTTGGAGCATAAATATCATGTACAGAGTTAAATTCTTGCACCTATGAATTATGAGGAAAAAGTATACTCTAATTATTTATTTTTTAAATGTCATTTATCAAGCGATACAATTCTCCAACAAATTAGTTTTAATTCCATTATTTTTATCTAAAATAAATCTCTTAAGACATCTTATCCCTAAAGGCTTGCAATTACAAACAATATTGTTAATCATATTTTCATGATATTGTGTAACATTCAGAATATTGAGCAGCTTTGCAGAGATGTCATATATTATCTTGGACTAACAGGGATAACTTTGATGAAAGGATCAATTTTAAGTATTTCAAAGTAAAATTGTAAATTATATTTTATTCTTTATCAACATGACATCTATAGCACTTTTATGTACATATAATTATCTGTTTTGATAAATTATGATATTAATAAGAAGTTGGACTTCACTGTTCGCAATTTGAATTTTGTTTATGGGTAACCATAATGTTTTATCTATTTGCTTAAAGTTGTAATTAAAAGTCAATTAATATATTATTTCAATTAATAACAATTAAATTTTGTAGCTTAGAGAAGTAGTAACTTTATAGAGTTCTAAAATTAAAAGAACATTGTAGACTTCAGATATATTTCAGTAAAGCTTGATATGTTAACCCCTCCCCAAATAATCATTATGCATCTTTATAATAGCATAGTGATCATCTTGCTGAGGGAAAACTAGACAATTTTCCCCTGTCATTTACTTAGCTTTTGTCCTTTTAATTTTCTTGACCGATTCTAATTATTTTTTACAGTAATAGCAGTGAATTACATTATTCTGTTAAAGTACTGCATTTAAAGTGCAATTCAATTATAAAACTATCTAAGTATTAATGTTATAAAATGTTATAAAAATATTATAAATATATTATATCATTATATTATAAAAGTTTTTAGACATGTTCTGGCGAGTTGCATCTAAATAACAATTGCAAGTAATCCAGAGTTGGTGAGTTAAATGTTAAAAAAACATCAAAATTTTTTATGCTTGTTTTTCTTAAATGTTAAAATCAAATTTTAAAAATATCAATTTTATTGATGCGTGTTTTGCTTAAATATTTAAATCAAATAAAAAAATATCAAAATTTTGTGAGTGCTTCTTTTGCTTAAATCAAATCAAAGATATCAAAATTTTGTGAGTGCTTCTTTTGCTTAAATCACATCAAAGATATCAAAATTTTGTTGATGCTTGTTTTGTTTAAATCAAATAAAAAGATATCAAAATTTGCTGATGCTTGTTTTGTTTAAATCAATTAAAAAGATATCAAAATTTTGCTGATGCTTGTTTTGCTTAAATGTTTAAATCAAATAAAAAGATATCAAAATTTTGTGGATGCTTGTTTCGCTTAAATGTTTAAATAAAATAAAAGATATCGAAATTTTATTGATGGTTGTTGTGCTTAAATGTTTAAATCAAATGAAAAAAATATTAAAGTTTTGTTGGTGTTTGTTTAGCTTAAATGTTATAATCAAATAAGAAAAATGAAAATTTTGGTAATGTTATGCATGTTATTTTCTGTTAAATACTTACATTCATGTATTGATACAGACATTATTCACTTGTTGATTTATTAAATATTATTTTATGATTTAACTATGCAGTTTATTTTTTTTATGTCACATTGTATAGTATTTGTCTATTAATTATTTATAATGCTGCATTCTTTTATTCATTTTTAACTTTTATTTATTCTAAATTTCTTAAAATGTTATTCCCTATGAGAAACTTTGGTTCTTGATAATAAAACTGATTGTATTTATTATTGTATTTATTTATCATTCTATTCAATGGCATGTCATGTCATGTCATGAACTGATTTCTATTTTTATAGATTCACAAAAAATATTTTCTTAGACTGCATATCTAAGCACCTATTTAAAAAAAGTCATTAAAAAATGCATGCATTTATCCTTTTTTTAATTCAATGGTAGAAAAAGTAATTTAAAAAGTATCCTTATTGTAAAAGGTATGCTCTACCATATGAAAAAAATATAACCAATGTAAGGAAACCATAGCCTTTTTTTATTTTCTCATATAAGAAAATATAGCAAGTATTGTAACGTCAAAAAATTAAACTCAAAATTTTGATGAATATCCATGTTTTAGCCCTCCCAGATCTCGAAAAACATATTTTTCGAAAATATCCGTCTGTCTGTGAAAAAAAAAAAAAAATTACTCTAAAACACTTTGAATAGATGGATGAAATTTGGTATATGGGCTTGAAACCCAATTTGATCAAAATCCATTCAAAGTCTGTCTGTCTGGCTGCTTGAATACAAGTTGGCATGATAATTGCAAAATGGTGAGAGTTTGATGGATAAAACACAGGTTTAGCATTTTTAATATAAATACATACCAAATTTTAAACCAAATCTATAAAGTGTTTAACTGTTAATCAATTTGTATTTTTATAAATATATAAATGTGTTAGCTCAAAATGCAATGACTTAAATGCATCAAATTCAATCTGTGATTTTATGACTACAAGTGTAATTTTGTGTCAAATTTTTCTTTCAATCGAAAAGGGAAAATCGCATCTAAAACCCATATTTGATTTTTTTAGATTGTTTGAACCTATACATGGGTTACTCCCCAGAAATACTCAAAAAGGATCATACAATAGATTCAATAAAAATGCTAAATTCATGCCAAAAGTTAAAATTTCATAACTATTGTATGCCATTTCCATGAAAGTCATTCACTGGAATAATATTTTTATTAGAGTTTGCAAAAAAGTTTTCAGAAAACAACTGGTGCTGGTTTACTGCATGAAAAAAAAATTATTTTAAGTCAAATATTTTATTCGTGTGCTTAAATACCTTGATTTAAATACAAACATTTTGTTTTGAAAATTATGAAAAATAACCTCTACTTGGGCTTCATTCAAGACTATAAACTTATCTTCCAGAAACAAGTTTTTAAAATAAATGATTAATAAAGTAAAAAAAAATTTCATTACAAATCTATGTGCATACTTACAATTTTTTGGGGAGGAATCAAGAACATAATTTTACAATATTCACAGTAAAAATATTTCATATTCTTTATCCATTGTTCTTTTTTGCAAGTATTTTTAAAATTTGTCTTAAGTAGTATTAATAAAATCACCATTTCCAAATTAAACATTTAATTGTGATTCCTAGGTTTTTTTTCTCCTTTCTTCCATCCCTGATTGATTGCAAAAAATAACTATTTGGTTTTAAATTGAAACATATGCATATTTGTATGGTTATATTTATTTTTACAATTGCTTAAATATCAATCATTGAAATATTGAAAGTTTAATATACCATAAACAAGGACTATTTTGCCATTTTAAAAAATTGTTTGGCATTCTACCAATTCATAAAATTGTTGATGATTTCACAGCACAAAGAATTGTTTTTTTACTTTTATCACTTGTTTACAAATTTTAATTGTTTTGGTTCCCATTTATAGTGTAAGTATTCTTGGTAGTCAAAATAAATTCTACAAGTAGCCCTTTCGTTGAAACCTTTTTCGTTCAAGTAAAAATTGCTTGGATTGTTTAATATGGTATATAACTCCATTTCATAATCCTTTTCAGATGTGAATTTCATGTTACAAATCAGTTTAATAATGCCCTAGAAATCTTGGTTAAATGGAACAACCTTGCCTATCTAGAACTTTGTCTATTTCTCAAATTCTTGTAGATGTTTTTTTTTTTTTTTTTTTTCCCCAAATTGTATGTTTTCATCAATATTATAAGTATGCTATGTTGTAATTTGCAGTCACTAGCGGATTTTATAGGGGACTGAAAGAAGCAAAATCTCAAAGTTAATGTGTGTGTGTGTGTGCGCGCGCATAGAATTTATCTCAATTAACTGTGCAATTGAGAAGTTTCCTCTTCAAACTATTCTGATCTTCACTTAACTGAAAATTCCTTTCAAATCAGCAAGTTGATACACTTTCTTATACTCTGCGGTTAATTTGAATACATTCATAACTATAAGGGGAATTTAATTTGCTATTTCTACAGAGCTACCTATTTTAGAAAATTTAATAACTAATATAGGCATAGGAATATCCATATGTGGTGAGGCTTTCAAGTTCATTTTTTGGCTGTGAAAAGTTTTATTGTCACTGGGAAAATCAATAGTCAGCTATTTAAAACAAAACTATTTATTCATTTTATGCATGATTCATTTTTATGCACTTTTATTCATATTATACTTTATTGGTTATTCTTTTAAATCTTTAAAAAGAGCATGCCTTGAAGCTTTCCATAAGACCTCATATTTTGAATAGGAATTAGCTTGGGAAAATATATTATTCTTAAACTTAATGCTTGTTAAAATATTACAAGCTATTAATTACTAATTATTACATTGTTCTATTCAATATGTTATGCATTTTGTTAATTTTGTGATAATTACTCCCATTCAATTATATCCCATAACAGCAGTATATAAAATGGGGCGCGCTTTAAACAATCTGCATCGTTGATTGATCTGAAGCAAAAACTTTATTGTAAGTACAATAAAATCCCAAAGATCTTATTAAGAGCATGCCTTTTTCTAATTTGAGAAAAGGTGAAATATTCAAATCTTGATCATTGGTGGGGGGGAAAATCGCATTATTATGAAACATTTTTATTAGCTTTGAAAACGATTTAAGTTTTACTTTAACAATGAAATATGTTGTAAAATAGGCTTCAACTATTTTTTGAAACTGAAAGATAAAAACATGGTGGGGGGGGGGAATTGTTATAGTTAAAAAGATAATATTTTAAATTTTAAGTGATGTAAATATTTTTTGCTGTTATATTTTTTTAAGTAGTCGCGGAAGGATGCTTGCATTTTTCTTAACATTTCGTGAATTAAAAGCTAATTAAAAAAAAACTCTATTTTTACCGTTTATATATATGTGCAAGTTTGGTAGATCTAGATCAAATTATCTCCTCTGCACAGCGCCAACACGTTGTTGTTTCTTTTGGCACTTGCCACAGTCAAGCCCGCTGTTCAAAGACATCCGATTTAACCCTAAGGGGGAGCGCCTCTTGTTTTTATCGTAGAGCCAACTTGGGCCAAGAGTACGACTTGACTAACGCATCCCTCATTCGCTTGCAAAACCCCTTTTTACAGGAGGGCACATTCACAGATAGAACAGGAAGAACAACCATGCCCAAACCGGGACGCCCAGATTACGGGGAAGATGCTCTACCCCTATGCCAGGACGCCGGCCGCCAACACGTACAGACATATACAAATTCTTCTTTACTATTTGTAGAAATTGAACTAAAGGCAAATGTCGCCAAATAAGGCCAAGGGTGGCTATAATACGCAAGTACCGTGTTGGCATTGTGAAAAGAATATTTGAGCTGCGAGTGTCACTTTTTGGAAGTGAGTCAGAACATGTTATCTTTTTTTTTTTCATTTTCATTAAAATTTATATATATATATAATTAAGAAGGTAAATGCATTAGAGAAACATTTTCCTGTTACTAAGCTATCTGATAAAAATCTAAACTTCTGATACTATCTGAAGTCTCTATTAAAACAAAATGCCCCACAACATGATATTGTTCGACTTTCAGAAATAGAAAAATATCGTAGAGATATCGTACAATATCTTATGTTAATAGGTGTCTCTGATACTTGTACTATGATCAGCAAAAAACAGTCCCTATGCGTAAAGCCCTCCCCTATTACCATGAGATATTGTACGACATCTCTACTCTATGGCGTTGTTCAATTTTCTGAATACCGGACAATTGACATCATAACAATCTTGTGGGACATTTTGTGCTAAATCGGGTCTCTAAGGACATCCAATCATTGACGTCGGGTGTCATTAATTAAACAACTCTGTTGTTAACTTGTTAAAACCAAACAAAAGCTATGCGGATCAATTCAATTAAATTCGGTTATATTATGCTTTAAAGTTTCTGAAGTTGCAACTACATATTATGCATCTGTTTGATGAGCTTTATGAATTTTCAAATTGTGATTATTATTAAGTGAATTTGTCCAAAGTTCTTGAAAATTTTATACGAATAAATTTTCTACTTTATTTATTTCTGACTCTTTTCTTATTTTTCTTTATTTTTTCTATTCCCTCATTTCGTTTTCTATATAATGTTTTTATTATCTTTGGAGGTCGTCACATTTTCAGCATTCTAATTTAAGCTTTTTCTATTAACACAAAACGTCCAAGAACATTGTCAAGATATAAACAATATGCCCGTCACTCAGAATATCGAACAACATCGTGAAAATATAGTACAGTATATTGTATTAATACCGCTTAGTTGATATTTAAAATATTTTTTTCATTTGTGAAGTTTTAAAGTTTTTGCAAAAATGCCAAAGCTAATTTCGATTAGCTATTTAATTTCGTTTATATTTCAATTTAAATATGGAAAAACAAAATACACATTGCAGAACATATTTATTGTATAATTTCCGAAAAGGTACGAACGCATCGCAAACATACAAGAAACTATAGGAATGAATTCTTGAAAGACATGTAACATCGAATTGGTTAGCAAAATTTCATTCTGGAAATTTTTTAAATCAAAAATGTGCAACAACCTGTCCGTCCAATTAATGGTAGCCATATGTTCTCAGCTCTATGATGTGAACGGGAATCCACACAGTTGTTCGCGAACGAACGGTATTTACAGAAAATAGCGACTTGGTCAAATCGTTCACGAACGACATATCTCTGACAACAATCTTTGCTGTTTTTAACTGCAGTATCTCGCTGAGTTATTGTGCTTCAATTGCTCTTGGGAAGAAAGCAGTTATCTTTTAAAAAATATTTTCGAACTCTGGCAATTAATGTACATAAGAATTATCAACTGATTTGAAGCCAAAACGTAACAACCACAGTATCTGCCTTTCACTAAACTAAATTACCCATCCTTCTCTCTGGCTGATGATACTGCCATTTTCTGACAATGTAAACTCTTCAACTGTAAGAAATAAGGAAGTTAAACGATAAAAGAAAATCATCCGAAATCTTTCTATAGTTTTAAGAAAGAATAACTAAGCAATGTGCATTACATGCTGACGAAATTATGCATGAATATTAAGTATATTCATTCCTCAGAACTGCAGTATATTTTAAACTTCTTTATTCTTTTTTAATGTCTTCATTTGTCTACAATTTGTGTTTTTGCTGCCTCCTTAAAGTTTGATGCTGACTATTGAGTAAACATAAAGAATTATAAAACTTATGGAAATTTATAAAATAGAGTAGAAGATTCTAATATTTATTAAGCCTCTATTCATCAGCAGACTTCACTATTATAAACCCTGACAGCTGCAGATAAAGTTTTTGGATGTGAAATTTGTGATAAAATATTTTCAGATAGATCTACTGTAGGAAAACATTTATTTACTCATTCAAAAGAAAAACCATATGTTTGTACAAAATGCCCCGAGAGATTTTCACAGGCAGTTAACTTAAAGCACCATTTATTAATTCATACCATTAAAAAAACTTATGTTTGTGAAATATGTAGCAAAGCTTTCTCACAAATAGCTACTTTAAGATCTCATATGATCTCACATTCAGATGAAAAGCCCTATGCATGTAAAGTCTGTGGTAAAACATTTTCCAGAAAAAATGTGTTAAGGCCTCATGAACTTTCACATGTAAAAGAAAAGCCTTTTGCATGCAATTTATGCAATAAAACTTTTGTTCAGAAAGGTATTTTAAATAAGCATTTGAGGTCACATGAGAAACTATATGAGTGTGAAATATGTGACAAAAGATTTTGTTTCAGAAACAGATTAAAAAGACATTTACGTACTCATGCATGTAAAGTATGTGGTAAAATACCTTCTGATAAAAATACATTCAAAGAGCATTTAATTTCACATCCTTTAGAGATATCTAGTGTTTGTAATGAAGTACCTTCTGGGGATTCTATCTTAGAAGAAGGTTTGCTTATAGATAAAAAACCTCACATGGATCCTTCCGTAGAAGAAGGTTTGCTTATAGATAAAAAACCTCACATGGATTCTTCCTTAGAAGAAGGTTTGCTTATAGATAGAAAACCTCACATTGATTCTTCCTTAGAAGAATGTTCGCTTATAGATAAAAAACCTCACATGTGAAATCTGTGGGAAGATATTTTATCTCAAAGGCAACTTTAAAAAGCATATGTGCATACATGCAAAAGAAAAACCTTTTATATGTTCTGTTTGTACAAAACTTTTTTCTCAGGAAACCAGTTTAAAAACACATTTGTTGATACATACAAAAGACATCTTATGAATGCAATGTGTGTGGTAAGACATGTCGTTACATACACAATTTAAAATCACATTTATTTAGTCATACAAAAGAGAAATCTTACAAGTGTGATGTATGTAGCAAAGTACTTGCTACAAAGACTGGTTTAAAGACATTCTTTTGATACATTCAAATAATAAACCTCATTCCTGTAAAATCAGTGGAAAAAAATTTACTCAAAAAGGCAATTTAAAAGCTCCTTTAATTTTGCATACCAAAGAAAAACCCTATATGTGTGCAGTATGTGAAAAAGGATTTTCTCTTGTAAACCATTTAAAGTCACATTTGCACATTCATACTAAAGAGAAGCCATATGAATGTGATATATGTAGCATGGCATTTAGTTACAGGTCGCACATTAAAGAAAAATGTTTTGAAACATACAGAAAATAATTATATAGAAGGAAAATCTATCACAAAGAGTTAAAAAATTACATAAATGTTGGATCTACCCAGAAGGAGTTCGATACTCGCATACATCTAAAGTATGAGGATTGCATTTATGTTTAATTTTACTCAAAGGATTTAGGGAACTGCATTAATAGAAAATCTGTAGAAAAAAAAAAGAATTTAAAATTGGTATGAATGTTTTATCTGACACAGAGAATTTCATGTATGAAAATTGTATCACTTAGGATTCTATTAACCAGTTATTACTCTGTTTATAGAAACACTTACTGAACATATGTTATTTATAGAATCATTAAATTTCACTTCTGTGGCTGAACCAAACAATCATTTTTTTTTTTTTTTTTTTTTTTATGTTGGTCAAATGGAACTTAGTCAATGTTGGTTCCAAATAACTTATTCCATAACATTTTTTTCAATAGTCTATACATCACTTTTTCAGTCTATATATCATTTTATTTAAAAAAATATATTCAATAAAAAATTTATTAGAATGAGTTTCTGTATTTTCTGATAATTTTCTTTAAAAAGAGGGACTCTGATTTTTGGAGAGAGGATAATTTTATTTCCTTTGTCTTAATGTTTATGACACAATGTAAAAGAAATTTATTGAAATTTCTACTTTAAATTAAGTTGGGCATTAAAAGATGTATATACACAGAATTTTTTTCTTTAACTAGCATAAATTAATGTAGTTGTTTCCCATCCCATTTTAAAACAACATTGGACTATTTTGAAGCTTATTTAAAAATTTATAGTTAAATTACTTCTGTTCAAAATTTATTCATTACATAAATAAGATGGTTGCCTTGTATTGATTTAACTTGCATAATACACAAATTTTAACTATGACTCATCACATTTCTTTGATTGCATCATGTTTGAAATCTAATTTCTTAATCAAAAATTTGCCACTTACTTCTATAATTCAATGATATATATATATGTATATATATTCCCTGAAACATTTATGCTTTTTCTATTAACTTTTTACTTTCATATATTTCCGTATACACCTTCTATATATTCATTACTTTATGTCACAATATATGAGATTTTATACCAACTTAGCTTCATGCTTTGTACTTTGGTCTCTTTTTCACTAACTGAACAATATTATTTGTACTTAGTGAAAATTGCTGTAAAGTTTATCAACAAATATGCCACAAAAAATCATTTATTCAAAGATGCGATTCATTTCATTGTAAGAAAGAAACGTTATAAAAATTTATGATGAAAGAAAATTTGTATTGATCAATATATCTTTTCTGTGCTATAATTAAGCAGATTTTACAAATCATGTATATTTTTGATGGTAGCTTATTTTCTTTTATGTAATCTATTGTGAATATTTGTAAATTTGGCACATGTAATATGTAATTAAAAGTATTTTATTAATGAATGATTATCAAGATGCTAGATTTTATACAGCTTGAAACCCAGCAATATTCCTATTGTAAAAGTTTAAATTCTTTTTAATATTATAATATTTGTTACAGCTCCTGTATTGAAATAATTTTGTCAATTTGTATTTGCTTTAAATGTACTATTTAAGACTTGTCTCTACATAATAATAATATTAAATAATATTTGATAATAGTTTAATAAAATAATTTTATACAAAATTATTTTTTCATAACAATTTTAAAGATATATTTTTAGAAAGTATCTTTCTTTTAAGATATTGATTTTATAACCTTCAAGACTGGTTATTAAAAACTATTTGCTATTTTTAAAATTAAATTTATTATATTGCGCATAGTGGTTTATTTTAAATTATATTAATGCACATTATACATTAGTTTACTTTTGATTTCTTATTGTAGTTGATATTATTCTTTTAAAACAACCATTATATAACTAATTATTATAAGTAAAAATGTCATTTTTGTATTATATGATCAATAACTTCATTTGTACATTTGATGACTGAAAATTTTTATACAGCTTGTGGTTTATATTTATTTTTATACTTATGTGTGGTTCTTTTATATGCGATAAGCAATCCCTCTTCACTGCATAAAATTATTTTTTACTGTAATCTGTTGTAAAATATTATTTGTTATAGTTATTTATGAAATTTTGGAATATTTTTTTGTGTGATTTATTTTATGTGGTCCCTATCTATCACACAAAAACAGGTTTGACTGTAATGCATTTACATAGTTGCAAAATAACAGTCTATCTGACCATTTAGTTTGTGGACACATTCACTTTATGTACTAAATCATTCCACTATAAAATGCTTAAATAGATATAGTAAAATGTTTTTCTTTTTCTTCTAATGGATGCAGCATCTTAGAATGCAAGTGCTTTTCATTTTAAAATCAGCTTTGCTGTCAAAACCTTATATATAAGTTATTTTTGCTCTAAACTTGTTCAAAAATCAATGTCATTTTGTTTGTTGATAAAAACTGAACATATTTTCCTGAGAATATTCTGTCAACTACTTATAACATAATTCAAAATTGCCATATTTGTTACAATTATAAAATTAGCATAGAAATACTATGTGCTTTTTCGGACAACTACTGTATAAATAATATCTTAAATGTAATTATTAGGATTTTCAAAGTCTCACAGAAAATTTTAGAAATTTATCTAGTTAATAATTTGAATGTTGGGACTAAAAGAGTTAAAAGTATGCTTTTCATATTTTCCATCAATTTTTCTTTGCTTATATTCTTAATGCTTTGCAAAATTTAATAAGGCACAAAAATATGTTTGAATGAAAATTTTGTAACATGCGCTTAAAGTTTACAGCATACATTAACATTACAAATGGATTGATGATGATTTTTATTAATTTTTACGATAAATAAAAAATTACGCTTATAGATAATTATATAATAGTAATATATATTTGAACTATTTATCCTGTTTAAGAAATGTAATTTAAATTTTAAAAAAACTAGAGAGAGTCTTTATGTTGAATTGAAAGCAGTAATAGTTTAGTATCAGTGTCAGCTTACAGACAAAAGGATGGTTTGTAATAGGCATGATTTCATAGGCTGACTCCTTGGATTTGGGAGAAGTGACATTAGAATTATGTGATATCAGTAGAGTCTGTTTTCATAATTAACTAGAGATTAATAAAAGTTTATCAGAATGGTACTCACCCCTTTCTGACACTAAATCTGTCAGCAGTATCTTTCCCCCATAAACCACAAGAATTAGATATGTAAAATATCTGGGATAGTTATAAGAATATATTCTGTATATTTTAAAATTGAATTTATTTTACAATAATTATACTTTTCTGTTAAATAATTTTCTTATGTAACAGTTTTTTTTAATGTATCTTATTTAAATTGTTACTTATAGATATTTAAAGCTCCAGGTTTTATTGCCAAACAAATGAAAAATGTCACCAAAATGTTTGCATTATGTATAATGGTGCTTGACAATCTTGGGATAATCTAAAAATTGCCAAGTGATTCAGAATACTGTAAATAACCTGAAGTACAATATTTTTTTTAAAAAAAAATCTTGAAATAATGAAATATTTGCTACAATTGTATATATAACAATATGATGTATATATAAGAAATTTTTAAGTTTCTGAATTTGATAGATAATAAAGAAGTAGGATACCTAAAAAAAGTAATGTTATGAGGAGAAAAATAAATTTAAATGTTTCATCAAGTTTTTAATTATTGCTTTTTCAAGAATATATAGAAAAAAAATGAAATATCTCAATCTATTGATGCAATATAAGTCAATTAAAAAAATTGAAAGCATGATAAATAAAAAAACACTAAATTATAATGCATTGAAAAAAAGTCGAGAAAATGCTTCTTTTTTTATTATAATTTTCATCTCCATCAGTGGGAGTCTTTATAGTTGAACTGAAATCAAATCTTGGAGAAAATTTGGTGATTCGCACTCGTCCTTCAAGCCAGTACATCAGTTTGATGTTTATTTAATTTTAATTGTTAAAAATACCTGCAAAGTAGTAAGAAGATGCAAATTAATTAAACAGAAGAATTTAACTTAAAACAATTATACATATTTATTTTTTGAAGCAATAAACAAATTCCTTGTATTAGGTGAATAATTATGTATTAAATTATTTTCCTGAGTGCAAAGAGGTAAATTTTCATGATAAATGACTGAAAATGAGGAATCAATTTAGAAATGGTTATTTGCTCATATTATTATGAGAAGAAGAAAGGAAATATTTTTCAAGTTTTCTTACTACTATAAAAAGGCTTTTTCATACAGTGATAGAAGTCTTTATATTTATTTAAACATAATTTATTTTTCCAACTATGAAATGAATGGCAATTTTAATTATTGTCAAAGAAATATTTATATGAAAAATAGAACTTTCATTCTTTTGATGAATGTTCTGATGAATGATGAATGTTCTTTCAAAAAAGAACATTCATTCTTTTGATTCTTTTATTTTGTTCTGTACTGATTGATTTCAATGCCATAGATCTTCAGCATGAATTGGATGCCTTTCAATTTAATATGTCCTCAAATTTGTTCTACACAAAATTCAAATAATATTGAACCACATTTAGAAAAGATTGAAAATAGTTTGACTTCTGATAATAATCACAGACAATTATCTGATTTATTACCAAAGAATTCTAGACACCATTTGCAAAAATAAAATAAATTATTAAATTTTTTTTAATAATTTATTATTTTAATAATTTATTTTGTGTACATGAAGCAAATTTTCACTGTAAGTACATTGATTGAAAATATTATAATGAAACATTGTTCAAATTCCTATAATGTTTTCTATGAAGCTCATGGGCGGTTAGATAGTGTACCTTCAATCAATCTTTAATTCAAAATCTGACCTCACAAATGTGGCAGTTGCTTTTATTTTCATCCTTGGTAGCTTCATTTTCAATTGAATTTCATAAATTCTTTTAACTTTTGTCGATAAAAGTCAGCTACTTATGGATTTTACTATTTTTCCTTTTAAATCATTCATTAAATTTATTAATCTTAATTATTCATGAATAGTTTGTAAAATTCACCTGTTCTTATCTATATATTTAATAAAAAATGATAATAAGGAAAAGCCACTGAATCAGTTGTCCAGCTCCAACTGCTAAACCAATTTCAAAAAGCTTAGTTTCATATAAATTATAATTTCCATATGCCATCTAGAATCACCTGCTTTCCACCACCTCCCATTTTTGGGAAAAATCGCTTTTAGCCGCAGTCGTTGCATCGATTTTGAAAATGTTTTACTTCATGGGAATGCTTCCGACCCCTCAATACATTATCAATGGTCTTCTACCTCTCCATTTCGTGAAATAGTATAAAATAAAACTTTGATACAGTTTTTAAACTCAAGAATCAATGGGACTGTTTCGTCACTTTGCAAAAATCATTTAGAATGTTCTAATACTATTGTGCAATTTTTAGTTAATGTAACGATCATTTTATTATCCTTTTGATGTTACAAGATATAGTTAGAGTTGGTTGACATAAGTAAATTAACATTATTAATACTGCCTTCGACGATCATATTAATATAATTCATATCGACGAATTTTGATAAAATACATTTTATCAAAGTAAAGAAAGTACTATTTTAAATTGGTACTTCTTAGGAATGGGATAGCATTGTGATTGGTTAGTTAAGCCTGAGAAATTGTCTTGAAAAGTGGCGAAATTTATCTATTTGTTGAAACTGGCTGGTTTCTGTCTAAGTCTTATTTTGTAGTAGCTTGAAAATTGAGCTAATTGTGACTGACAATCTTGGATAATGTATTTAGAAATGGTAAAGTTTCAAACGGATTAAAAATTGATAAAATTATTATATTAAGTTTAGTTAGGGATTGTAATGTAAGAACTCTGTCAAATGTTCTCCTTATAGAGAATGTGCGTTGAAGTAAGTATTATATAATTTCTAAATAAATAAAAAATGATTTTTGAAATAGATATCTATTATATTTAATATAAAAAAGTAGCATTTGGATTTTAAAAACAATTTCACTTTTGATAGAGAATTCTTAATATTACTACAATTCTACCATAATGCATTTACATTTTTTAAAAATAATTTATTGCGTTCTGATAAGAAAAATAGTTGGAAATGAAAAATGATTCACTTTATTGACAAAAGGAATTAAATATGTATAATTCGAAAGAAAGGCATTAATTTTATTTCTGCTACTAATAAAGATGAATGTGTGGATTTTGGCACTTTACAGGTCAGACCGTTGGATCTACAGCTTCGAAATTTCGCACACATATATACGTTAAAAAGTGAAAATGTGCACCTCGGAATGATCTAAAAATTTTTTTATTAGAATTTTAATTACTTAAACTATTGTCTGAGGTTTGTTATTCTTTTTCGCAATAATTTCCGAAAATATCATTGCATAAAAATTAATTTTGCACCAACTGCTTTACAACGTTTCAAAATTTAAAAATATTATCTTTTCAATGATTTAATTGCCGTGTGAACATATTTATTTATTTTTTGCCTGATTTCCAACAATATCTCACATTGTTACCTTGAAATGCGACCCATTTTCATTGTTTCATCAAATATTTAGTTACGTATTTTCAACCATTATTGAAAGCTTAAGAAAAAGGATTTATGTTTAATATCTGTGAATTGTTCACCAGTCAACTATAAAAGAGGTTACATTTTAAAAATAAAAAAGTGAAGCAAAATTTAGAGGACGAGTGAAATGAATGTTTACATTTTTTAATAGAGCTATGGTGTCATAGGACTGTTTCCATTAGAAGTGTTCATGTATTTAGTGAACAGAGCATATGCAAATGATAAATAACATGACTTTAATGTTTGACAATTTTATGGAATCACAAACATGGTTATATCTAAAGAATTTAACTAAAATGAAATATAATCAGTACTCCTGTCGAATTAACTGGTCGTAAAAGATGATCAGTATGAAATAAAAATTGGTGAAATCGATACAGTATTTACGAAAAAACGAAAGATTCTATGATTTTTGCCAATTATTGTAAATATATAGATGATGAGAAAACATCTGGTTGCCGAGGAGACTGATTAATTTATAAATAAAAAAAAATATTCAGTCAATCAGCTGTGATCTATCAAGTCAGATTCGTAGATGATGGTTCATGTCTAAATAAATATCCACTCTTATGAAATGGTATTTCACGTTTACAAATCAATATAACATTAGCATGTCACAATCTTTTTCACATGGAATGATTCTTCGAATTGCATATACTCATCCACGCAGAATCAGTTTTATACTTTATCCAGATCCGTTTTGTGGTTTGGAAATCGTATCCGTATATAATCGTTTGATTATATTCCGTTACGACTCCTAGAAGATCCAAGTACCGTGTCTAATTCAGAATGAACGAGTCATTATCTTCTATACAGAAATAATGCAATGATAATTTGGCGCATTTCCGTCGCAGGATAGTATCCTGTCGATAATAGTATTAATGTTTTTATTTACATTTTCTGTTCTCTCTTGCAATGGAGGAATCTCCTTTTTTTGAAACTTCATCGAATGATGATTCAACAACAGATCTTCTTACCAATACAAATGAGAATCCGTACGAATGTGAAATATGTGATGAAGTATTTACACATGCAGATTGTTTTAAAGCCCATTCGCTTACACATTTAAATGGAAAAATTCATCAATGTGAAGTCTGTGATAAAGCGTTTTCTAGAAAAGATGGTTTAATGACCCATCTACGTTTGCATACGAAAGAAAAACCTTACGAATGTGAAGTATGTTCCCGAGCATTTTCTGAGAAACATAATCTTAAACGGCATATGCGTGTTCATACGAAAGAGAAACCTTATGAATGCCAAGTATGTGATAAGAAATTCTCTCATAGTGGCTCATTAAAATCGCATCTGCTTATTCATACAAAGGAGAAACCCCATGGGTGTGAAATATGTAATAAAGCATTTGCGCATAAATGTAGTTTACGAGCGCATATTCGTACACATACTAAAGAGAAACCTTATGTGTGTGATATATGTAACAAGGCATTTTCTCATGGAAACCATTTGAAATCACATAAGTGGACCCATACGAAAGAAAAACCTTATACTTGCAAAATATGTCAGAGAGGGTTTTCTCAAATTAGTAATTTAAAATCGCATTTAGTGACACATACTAATGAAAAACCTCACATATGCAATGAGTGTGGTAAAGCATTTTCTCATACAAAACATTTAAAATCTCATTTGGCTATTCATTCAGAAGACAAACCATTTGGCTGTGATGTATGTGGCAAAACATTTCCTTTGAATGCATCTTTAAAAAGACATTTATTGAGGCACACAAAAGAAAAACTTTTAAAAAATTCAGCCAATTAATTATATTCATGTAATCTAAAGAGTTTTGACTTCTTTTTAATCTGTTATTTACTCATGTTCCTTATAACCAACTAAATCAAATAATGTCTTTTAAATAATTGTCAGTAAATTGCAATTTGATTAAAGAATTTCACTTCGTTCATGTTTTTGAAAAAAAAAAAAAATGTTTTTACTTGATATATATAGAGAGAGATTAAGGGCTAAAGACTAGTTAATATAGCAGGTGCCTAAATGTTTATAATTTGAACTCATCCTCAATGTAAAGTCCCATTTGTTATTAAAACAATCAATGTAGCTTGATATATATATATATATATTTCATTCACTAAATCAGCCTTAAGGAAATGTTTACATATTCATTTTTACATAGAGTATAATCAGGGACTTTTCATGCTTACTGCTTATAAAGCATTATTTATTTGACACTTTTATGTAAATAAGAATATCTCTTTGCACTATTTATTATTTTTATTCTTCATTAAATAATAGTTCAAGCACTGTGTAGTTTTGTTAGAAGCATCATTTATAAATTAGGCTTTCATTTTTTTACCACTTTAATATTACAATATAAATGGATGGTGAATTTATATATATATTCCTTTTTACATATACATATTCCTTTTTACACATGAACATGATTAAGTAAAAAGAAAATGGCTGATAATGATTTTATTTATTCATTAAAATTATTAAATGTACAATCAAGATAAAATAAAAACTGGGTATATATATTAAATAAAATATCAGTTTTTGGAAATTTTTTATAAGAAAAATGAGTAATGATACTTGATAATGTAAATAGAACAATTAAATATTGAATTGTTTCTTCTATTTTATTAAAATTCTGAGTATTTTATCATGGAATGAAACCATTAAGCTGCATTTAATTGACAGGACAACTTTAAAATGCTAAAATAGTCTCAGATAGAAGGAATCATTTCTGACATTAAAGCATAGCACTTTCTATCAGGATTAATAGAAAGGATAGATTTTAGTTGCCTGCAATTTAAAATTTGTTAAGAAAAATGTAATAAAATATTATAACTTCATTTTTTAAAATTTTTATTATATGAAGAGAGACACTTAACTGAAAATCGGGTCATTATTTAAAGAAAAATGGCAAAAAGATAAATTATTAATTTATCAATTTTAGATTACAGTAATTGGGGGAAAAAACACAATGCTTTAATTACTGGAATAAATTTGAAATATAATTTTTATTATTCAAAAGCAGTTTTCATTGTGAATTTTAAATTTATTTTTGGTTTCTCTCACCATGAACTTAATCAGTATGCCAAATAAAGGTGTTTTTTTAAAATAATTTTTCATCTAACACATGATTTTTTCTCCAAATAATTATTTGAAATATATTATAGAGCAATTTTTATCAATATTTATGTGTTAACTGTGTATGAGTGATTTATCACCAAAGTTGTCATATTTATTTGAACCAGTGATTAATTGTATAGCAAGTGTGATGTTAGTCTATTGACTATGTACATCAATGACACGTGATTTAGCCAAGAGTGTACAATTAATAGACAAGTACTGTTTCATCTTATATGAGCCCTTCATTTTTATTTTAGGTTTATTTTGTGATTATAAGTTGATATAAATAATTACAATTTTAATAATAATACCAAAATGTGTATTCAATGAAACCTGTCTGTACTGTAAGGACATAAGCCAAGTTAATATTCCTATAGACCAGTTACAGTACATACAATTTAAATGTATAAAATTATATTTTTAAACTTTAAATTATTGGAACTTTTTCTAAAAATTTCAAAATGAAAATTTTTATTCACCATATATATATAAAAGAGATATATGCATACATTTATTTTATAAAAAAATTATATTAATTTTGTTTGTTTATTTTTTGATGCAAATGGCATTTGCTTGATATTTCAGCTCCTTTAACAAGTTCAGACGCGCGTTGGAAACATTTGATACTATTGCAATAAAATCCTTCAGATTGTTAATAAAGGAAATTGCATTTTTGCAGAATTTGAATTTTGTTTTGAGAACATTTGGTTGCCTTTTCCTCATAACTCTGATCACCTGGATTTAATTCTGCTATAATATCTTCACCACGTGCGCCGCTAAAAATCTTGGACATCATTGTCTAAGTTGTCTCATCATCACTGTCTGAATTTTGGAAAACACTAACAGCCGGGGAGTTAAAAAAAAAAAAAAAAATTTTTTTTGGTCATTTAATTTAATTCAATATTCGTTCCTTTTTTTTCCCCGCCTGTTTTTTTATTAAAAAAAAGAAAAGAAAGATTTTTCAACAATTTTGGGTTGTAGACGTTGTTACAGAATTCTAATTTCAGGAGACCTCATCATATACGCTTTTTACATCAACTGCATATAGAATGAGAGCTTATTATTGAGATTGTAAGTAATTTTCTGAGCTAAATTTTTTCGATAGCGTGAGTAGCAAGTATTCTTGAATTGTTGATGTTGCCTAAATCGAACAGCTGCAGGTTTGACGTGCAATTTTCTGTAAAGTAAAACATTTATATGTTTTTTTAATCTAGGGGAGTGTTTTGAGTTGTGCAGCTATCAAATATGAGAGTAAAATCATCAAAATCAAGCAGCCAGTTGTTGCCGCTATCCAATCTTTCTTATTTGTCTTGTAATTAGATGATTAATTTATAGCATTTTTAAAACTTTTTACTTTCGCATACTTCCCAATGATCAATAGATCCAATTTATCGACTTCAGTAATTTTTAAACACAGCAAGGCTGTCAGTCTAATTCTGGATTTATTAAATAAATTTTTTAAGTTCCATTAAATCTTTGTATTTTTTTCCCCGAATAAGATGATGATTCCAAAAAATATTACAGAAGGTCTCGGCTTCGAAAGCGGAGGGTTTCAGGTTCGAGACCCAATTCCATCGAAGAACTGTCGTGTAAGCTGGCCTGGTGCATACTAAATTCGTCAGGGTCAAACGTTCTCCCGCTGGTGTAGTGTGGAAGTTTGGAGAGGGAGGAACCAACTCTAGGTGTCTTCCTCGTCATCTGACAGCGATTCAAAAGTACGAGGTCTGTCCCAAAACAACCCTAGTGTTGCTTTAAAACGGGACGTTAATATAACTAAAGTAAACAAACCAAAAAATATTAATTTCCTTTTACCAAAAATATGCCAAAATAGATGAACAAAATATGCTCAAAGTTGAAGAAACCTTGTTTCAAAGTTACTTGTTTTATCAAGGAAGGGTAATAATAACTTTCTCTAAAGAGAAAAATATCGTATTTTTCCACAAATTTTGGCTGATGTTAGTCTAACAGTTGTGAAACTAAGCTTTAAATATTTTTAAAAAATTGAAGAATTTCATTAAAACCATGCCATACTAAATCTATACAACATGGAAAAAATAAGTTGTATCATCATATCTTGATCATTAATAATGGAAAAAAATCCAAAATGAAACTTTTAGTAGTAATAATGGAAACAGTATCACATCAATAACAACGAAATATATTATTGGGAAATGTGCTTAAAATATTTGTAAAAATTAATGAAAAATAAAAAATAACATAGCAACAAAATTGGTATCATTGAATTTACGTATTTACGAGAAGTTATGATGGGAACACATAAATATTTTGCTTAATTTTTAATTAATTTAAATTCCAATTAAAATTTCAAAAAAAAATTATCTCTCAAGTGCACATTTCCATTCTCCAAAGAATATCTCTCTCTCGTTTGGGGGCTCTAGATCAAATGTATATGGCCTGTAAACATTTTCAACACATGTATCTACTATTACACTACTTTGCACTTTATTATTTATTATTATCAACTTTATTATTAGTAGTGATAAAGTCAGATATTTACAAAAGTAAAAAATGATTTTCAGGTAGATAATTATCCTCTGTTTTGAGTTCTCACAATATATTTATTATCCCTACTTGAACTATTAGAATTTATAATACGTAATATATTTTTCAAATTCTTTTGATCTGACAGTTTGCAGCATCTCTTTCAGACGCACTTATTTTAAAAAGAACATGATTCTTTGATATAATAAATAATGATTAGTAAAAGTGATTAAAACAAAAATTAATATGAGAATTAATTTTATTTGTTGATAAGGAATAATTTGCTGCATTGTAAATTCGCAACAATGTTACTTCAAATCACAAAAAAAGACACAGAATCCTTCTCACTTTTTTAACCTTAAACTGAATCGCTAACTGTTCTCCAATGCTAGTTTTTAAGCTTTGATTTAAAAAATATGTTTTAATAATTTCTCAAGAAACCCGTTATTTCTCGAAATAACCAAGTTATATTCAAATCCCCGTCTCATTCATGGCACATGTTCACATGGGGCCAGATAGTCATTAATATCGCAGGTCTAATGCAAAGTGTATCCAGAACACCAGCTTAGCAGAACTAATTATCAGTCACAATTACTGTAGCTTGTTATGCCGTATTACATGTTGGTGCAAAGTTATTTGAAATAATTAAGTTCTGTATATTTAATCGAAACTTGTATTATAATTAGTGGCGCTTAAATTTGATATGTCCACTTTTTGTACTTTGTGGCATAATCGTACAATATTTGATTCTTGGCAGGTATTGAAGTTGTATCCTCCATTCCATTCTATGAGAGTATGGCAGTATCTGTGTCTATGTACTTTTAATGTAACAACTCGGTTCACAGACCCATAAGATTAACATTTTGCCAATGTTGACATCTCTATAACCAGATCACTATCTTGACACACTATCAAAGGATCACTGATGAAACCCGAATTTAGTCTTTTTACTTTTTGATCACAAAGTCTGGATTCAGCGTTAGCAAGTGATTACAAAGTTAAGATCAAAGTTAAAGATCAAGAAGATTAATGTAGTCACAGTTTAGATCACAAAGCTGTGTATTCCTTTGCCTCTGAGGCTCCTGCATCAGTATTGACTTGAGGAAAATATAGAAGTTCCCGCCACCAGACATAGAGAGCAATATGGAGATAAAATATAAGTGCATTTATATAATATTTTTAAAGCCAAATATAGCAAGGAAACAAAAAGGTGATTCCTTGCTATGAATGCCCTTTACCCTTGCTAAACCACCAATGATGACTAAGGGGACAAAAAGAATTACATTAGACTCCATTTATCTGTCCCAGTATGCTGTTGCTACTTAATCTTTGGTATACGACTGATAGCAACTAGATGGATAAAAAAAAAATTATGCTCCGCCACTTTCATCCATCATTTCACTGTCTCAGGATGCCAATGCTGTTTACCTTTAATAAACCATTAATAATGTATGGGAAATAAAAAAAAATTATTATTATTGCCATTTTATTGTCCCGATATGCTTTTGCCATTTACCCTTTCTAAATCACTGATGACGATTAGGGATTAAAAAAAATCATCTTATCTTCATACCACGTCTTTGTTCTATTATACAACACTGTCATTTATTCTTGCTGTACTACTGATGACGATTAGGGGGAAAATCATATTATACTTCAAGTGCCATTTCATTGTCCCAATATGCCATTGCCATTTATCCTTTCTAAACCACTGATAACGACTAGGGGTTAAAAAATCATTTTATTGCCACTTACCCTTGTTGTAGTACTGATGACAATTGGGGAAAAATCATACTATACTTGAGGTGCCACTTACAATCGCTATTTCACTGTTCCAATATGGCATTGCCATTTACCCTTGCTAAACCACTAATGATGACTAGGGATATAAAAAGAATTATATTTACCATATTAACCAGAAGTACGTACCATTTTCTATCTCCACTTCTCTGTCCCAGTATGTCGTTGCTACTTAATCCTCCTACAACTGGGATAAAAACTAAAGGGATAAAAAAAATCTTTTACTCCAAGTGCCACTTTCAATTACTATTTCATTGTCCCAAGATGTCACTGCTGTTTAAAACCACTGATGACGTCTAGGGTCATAATATATTGCGGATGCCACTTACAATCGCCACTTCTCTATCTCTATATGCCATTGCCATTTACCTTTGCTAAACCACTAATAACGATTATTTTATACTGTAGATGCCATTTCTCTGTACTATTATACCATTGCCAGTTATCCTTGCTGTACTATTAATCACGATTAGGAGAAAAAAATGCCACTTACAATCGCCACTTCACTGTCCCAGCAGGTATCTTGTAAAAGAGCAGAACCACCAGATGAAACCTTTCAAGAGTCGCAAGAAGGGTCATGTTTTACTTTCGTGCTTGACACATTTTGACAGGAGGGCAGTGAAAGGTGGGTGCTTTCTCCTGCTTTCGCTGAGCGTGTCCAGAAAGCAGGAAAACGGAAGCAGTGCAACCGTTCCGCTCCGCCGATGCGAAAATGGCACAAGACATAGCGAAAGGATTCGGCTCAAAATCTTTCTCTCATTCGGACACGATGGCTCCCTACATCCCACAGGTGGACGAACCAACCTCCTTCACCGAAGGACCCCCGCCAGTGAGTACAAAAAAAATTTCTTGTTTTAATATTAACTTTTCTTTATGTTAAGTAACTGATGTTTTAAATTGTTTGAGATAGTTGTCTCTATTGGATTAAAATCATAGTTCTAATATTGGAAATCAATTATTAGTAATATATTGTGTTCATGAAATTTTTTTCAAATATTAGTAGAAAAATAAGGGCTCAAATTGTCGAGATTTTAAATCAAATTAACAGATGTTTAAATTGATTTTTGATTATCTAATATTCTGAGTAACAAAATGCTATAAAATATTTAAGTTGTACTACTTTTGATTGCTCTTTAGATGTAATACTTGCAAAACAACTCCAAATACTTTTCTTTATATTAGATTCCTTAAAAAAAATTTTTTTGAACTAAATATTATACAAACTTATGAAAAAAAAAGTCAAAAAATATTACAGCTCAAAATCTTTTCACCCTTTAAAGCCACATTAGAAAATTATTTTTTCAAAAAAATAAAAATATCGAAAAAAATATAAAAGCTTCATAAAGATAGAAGAAAATTTCTTAAAATTTTTATTGGCCTACTTCCAAAAAAGAAAATCTATATTATTGGAATCTTTTCATCAGATGTTCGTTGATGTGATACTCAAAAGAGATAAATTTAATGAATTCTATTGAAAGAACTTACTTAAAAATCGAAAAGTATAAGATAAATTGGTGTTCAATTAATTGATATGTAGTAAATATAAAAAACTTCAGATCGAACTTTAATATCGATGCTTATGCTTCTAGATTAAGTTTATTCTACTTGAAAACAGAGAATTACGAAAAGTCGATTTTTTAACATAATAAAGTGACAAAGAAAAAATACAAAAAAATCTTTTCAATAACAGAAAATACTTTTTCCAACGAGACAATATTTTAGATTGCCGTTACTATTTCTTAAAAAAATCATATATTAATTTATCTTTTTTTGTTATAATCTTCGCTCTTATCCGATTTTTTAAAGTTGATCTGTTAATATAATAGAAATATGAAGAAATAATACAGAAAAGTCATTTACAGATTTCTTTTCCAATGGCGCTTACTATTTTTAGATTTCTATTAATATACACCCAAAAGAAATAATTAGATAAAGTTTTTTTCTAGTTATAACTTCCGCTTTTATCCTATAATTATGTAGATAACGTAATAAAAATTTTCGAATTTAAACATTGAAATGTAAATTTGCAGCTCTGAATTTATTAATAAATTCAGATTATTAATAATTTTAATATAATATTAATAATTTTTTAATATAATAATATTAATATTTTTTTAATATAATAAATGAATATAATAATATCAATAATTTTTTAATATAATAATATTAATAATTTTTTAATATAATATTAATTTTTTTCAGAATATTAATAATTTTAAAATAAATTTATAAATAAATTCTTCAATGCATTATGAAAAAGCTATGAATGATTTATTAAATACATTTATTAAAACGTATATTTATGATTTATTAAAACGTATAAATTTATTTTATACGTTTTAAATTTTTGTTACTAAGCAAAAAGAAAAGCGCTAAAATAACCTTTTAATTACCATTTCTGGGTTTCGATAGTCTCATATTTCACTAGAGCACGTGATTATCCTTATGGATGAGAATTACTTGTCCATCAAAAATATTCTCTGAGCGCTAGTTAAATTGTGTTGCACTTCCTTTAGATATGGATGTTATTATGTTACAAGAGCGAAAGATAACCAATAGATGTGGTCTCTCTAAAACTTTCTTGCATATTCTCCACTAAATTTATCATTTCTGAGAATGCGTTACATGGCACTGGCGTATAACAGCTACGAAATATTAACCTTTGGTCAGAACTTACCACTTTTATTGAATCTATCATGTGATCCTTTGCTAATTATTTGGCGATTAATCCCTGGCATGCGTTAATAATTTCCAAAAATAGAATATGTGTTTTAGACATGTTTTTTTTCAATCGATTGAAACAAAAATTTGACACAAAACCGCACTTATAGTCACAAAATCTCATACCAAATTTGATATATTTTAGTTACTGCGTTTTTCAGTTATCGCGTTTACATATTTCTGAAAGTACAGACTGACTGACGGTCAACCCGTCTTTGGATTTGGCTTACAATTTTACATGTGTCTAAAATATAGATGTTAAATCTGTATACCGAATATTATCTATCTTCGTTCACTTCGTTTTGTAATTCTCATGTTAATTTCTATTCGAATTGCCGAACAGACGGACTTTTTTTGGAACAGATTTTTGCTCCAAATTTAATAGTACTCTGGAAATTTGGTGCAAAGATCGTGTACCAAATTTCAACCATCTAGCTGAAAGCGTTCTTGAGTTATTTTTGTCACAGACAGACATTTTCCAAAAATGTGTTTTTCGAAATCAAGGAGGTCTAAAAGGTGAAGATTCCTCAAAATTTCGAGTTCGAATTTCTTTTGACAATTACTAGATACAACTTTATACTACGCATACGAGAAAGTAAAAAGTAGGAGATAGTCATTGATTTGACAGTTCGTTAAGTGTCTTTACAACCTACCCTTTCCTGCTACAAATTACCTAAAAATAAATAAATAAAATAATTTTGTAAAATTTTAAGTAATATTTTTATTTTTATACGATCATTCTGTTTGCTTTTCTCTTTTCACTTTGTGCGATTTTTTCTCTTGTTAGTAGTTTTATTTTCTCGCCTGACTGATTTGTGTGTGAAAGAAAATGCTATCGAGCAATCTGTCAACGCCTTGTTTTTTTCCTTCTCGTCTTGTACAGGAAAGAAACCGAAAAAATCATCACAAATTATATAATTTCGTCTCAACTCTGAGTACATAATTATCTTTTGAGAGATTGTATCACCTTTCAACTGGAATGTTTATTTCCCGTTAATCCTCTGATTATGTTTTCATTGTATCAATAAATCATTCCAATGTAAGAAGTATGGATGTGTTTTCTGAAACAAACAAAATTTCAGGCTTTCTAATTCCTGATGGTGATTTTTTTACTTTCTCAGATATGTAGTATAGAGAAAGTATAGTAATAGCCAAAAAATTTGAACTCCAGATTTTAAAAAATCTCTACGTTTTAAATTTCCCTGATTTCAAAAAACACTTTTTTCGAAAATATTAATCTGTCTATCTATCCGTCTGTGACAAAGATAATTCAAAAACGTTTTGAGCTAGACGAATGAAATTTGGTGTGTACGGTCATGACATCAAATTTGCAGATTTCTGTCAAATTTTGGGTAAAATCCGTTCAGAGTATGTCCGTCTATCCGACTCTTCGAATAGAAGTTAACACGATAATTACAAAATGAAGAGAGCTGGATAGATAAAATTTGGTACACAGATTTAACATCTATAGTGAAGACAGCTATCAAATGTTGAGCCAAATCTAATAAGGGTTGACTGTCTGTCGGTCTGTACTTTCAGAAATATGTAAACGCGATAACTCAAAAACGGAGTTACTTAAATATATCAAATTTGGTATGAGATTTTGTTACTACAAGTGCAGTTTTGAATCAAATTTTTGTTTCAATCGACTGTAAAAAACATGTCTAAAACTCAAATTCGATTGCTAGTAATCGTATGCTATGGGCAATCGCTAAAACACTCTCTAAGGATCACATGATAGATTCAGCAAAGATCTTAAATTTATGTCGAAGGTTAAAATTTTATAATAATTGTATGCCAATGCCATGCGGGGGATAATATCTTTATGAGAGTGTATGCGAGAAAGTTTGAGAAGACCACTCTCACTGGTCTGAAAGAATTTCAGGCAATTTGAGTTTCATATGTATAAATAAAATATAGCCTGAAATGAATATGAACTTAGAGCATCTTCCACAGATTAGAGGATTTGAAAATTTATCAACATTATAAAACACATTTCCCGTGGAACCTTTCTTTATCCTCTACAATGTTATCATTTTACAACTCATCTCTCCCATTTTCAAGAGTTTTATAAAAAAATCGAAATGATATTAATTGTCATAAGACTTTCATAATAAACCATATGGAGTATCCCCCCCCTAAATTCCCTATAATATTCTCTGATGAAGGTATTATCACACCATCCCATGCCTTCAATAAAAAGTATGAACTCTGAACAAAGCTGTGAGCGCTACGAATGCTCAATATTATTATTTACAGAGAACCGTACATGAGTGGTTTTTGCTTCGTAGTTAAATAAAGAAAACCGAGTATGCAGGTAACTGAGTAATTTCGATAGAGAATTACAATTTTAATGACAAGATCACATGCCAAATTTCATTTATCTAAATCACAATATTTTTGATTTATGGCGTTCACATGCATGGGAAGGAGCAAATCGACAAATGATTAACTCCTTGATGGATTTGGTTCACATATTGGTACGAATCTACAAGTTAAATATTAAAAATGTGCATCAAATATATATCTAGCTCTTTATGTTTTGTAGTTATTGTGTTAATTTGGATAGACAGACAGAATTCTTGTGATTAAATTTCGTTCTAGATTTGATAGAAATCTACAAATTTGATGTAAAGTTTACAAACCAAATTTCATCCGTCTAGATCATAGCATTTTTGAATTATCGTATTCACAGATACTCATACATAATTACAAAAATCTGTTTTTCGGATGCAGAGTTCAGTTTATTTCAGTTATATTAAGATTCCATTTTAAAGCAATATTACGGCTATTTTAAGACGGACCTCATAATTTTGAACCACTGTCAGATGATGAAAACGACGCTTGAGCTGGCACGCCTTCTCCAAATTTCCGCACCATACCAGCGAGATGACGTTTGCCCCTACGGATTTAACGTACACCAGAACCGTTACACAACTGTTCTTTGGTGAATTAGATCTCTAGTCTGAAACCCTCTCGTTCCGAAGCCGACATTTTACCATTAATTGTCGGCTTCGGTGGCCAGGTGGTAAGGTCTCGGCTTCGGAACCGGAGGGTTTCAGGTTCGTGACCCAATTCCACCTGAAGAACCGTCGTGTAAGGGGGTCTGTTGCAAGTTTAATCCGTCATGACCAAACGTCCTCCCGCTGGTGTGGTGTGGTGTGGTGAGGGGGTGCCAGCTCAGGTGTCGCCCCCGTCATCTGACCGTGGTTCAAAATGACGAGGTCCGTCCCAAAATAGCCCTAGTGTTGCTTGAAACGGGACGTTAATATAACCAAACCAAACCACCAGGCCACAATGGACGCTCCAGATTCATAAAGTCCTAAAATAGGGAAATTCTTTAAAATCTCGAGTACGAATTCATTGACGATTACAATTCTTTCTTTTTGGGACAAGGGAACAGCCAATTTTGCTTAATTTCGAATTCAAATATGGAGAAAAAAATTTCTTCAAGCTCCAAAGTATATATTTGACAAGGTTAGTAGCTCTAAATAAATGGTTTAGTCTGTAGAACGTTAAAACACACACACCTTTATATTTTTATTATTACTAAATATATAGATTATTATTTCATTTTATTGGTAAAATACATTTAATATCAGTAATTGATATTTATCGAAAGGCATCAATTTAATGGAGAACTTTTTATATTGCACATAACATATCATAAAGATCTACTTTAACATTTTTTTTTTTTCTTTATTAAGGAAGTGCATAGTCAGATCTCTTAGGTTAGTCCCACAGCTTCATAAATGGGCAATTTTTAGATCTTTGAATAATTATACGTACCTACTTTTCAAGGCCTTGATATTTATTTAACGTAAAAGTTGGGCTAAATCCAGATTAGGACTGTGCATCTTTTATGTCATCCAAGAGAAGGAAAGAAACGCTCGAAAAAATATTCTATAAATAAAAAGAGCTGTAAGAAGCTTTTCTTTGACTTTGAAGCATAACGTGAGTAAAAAGGTCAAATAAGTCAAATCATTTGCTAAAAATGCTCCTTTTTTGTCGTAAAAGAGTCGTTTCTAAATAATAGAGCAATATATTTTTGATAGATATTTTGATTTCAATACTTTATTCAAATCTTTAAGAAATTTTCAATTGTTGTATAAAAAAACTAGTGATGTGCTTAAAAAGATTCTTATATATATATATATATATATATATAATAAAGCAATATGTAAATGAAAAATATACGGTTAGTAACCATTTTTTTATTTTAACCATACCACATTTTTTCTTTGTAATATTGTCTCTTGAAATGCAGACACTATTTTCTATTTCGAAATATATTTTCCATTCATTTGAAGGTCATTCCTCCTACTTTTTTTAATTCAGCCTGCTATTTCAGATATAAATATAATAAAATATCAGAATTATTTTTAAACTAGAGGGAGTGGTTTTTCTGAAATTTTCTCCATCTCCTTTAGCATCGGTCTAATCGCCCCTCCCCTACTTAAAATTGTAGACTTTCTATTAGGGTACGAATACCTTGCATGGAGTTCGTGAACAATGATTACGATCATCGGTTTAAATGTAGCATATTTACTAAATCAATTGTGCGATTATGTATTTTGGGTACCTTTTTTTCTGATTGATTAAAACCAACATTTAGCATGAAACTACAATTTTTATCGCAACATCACATATTGAATTTCATTGAGTTTAATGATTACGTTAATGAGTTTTTCCGTTTACATGCATGCGGTGCACAGACCGACAGACAGTCAATCCTTTGACAAATTTGCTTCAACATTTGATAATTTCTACATTTGATTAAATCAGTATTTTAGATCCTTAACCTGAATACCATATTTTATCTTTACACTTACTGTTATACCATATTTTGTAGTTACTGAGTTAACCAATTTTCGATCGATTTTCTCTAAATGGATTTCGTTCGAAATTTGATCTAAAGTTCTTTTATTAAATTTCATTCATTTAGTTCAAAGAGGTTTTGAGTTATAGTGTTCACAGACTGATAAACACAATGCTAAAAATGTGTTTTGCGAACTCAAGATGTCTAAAATGTGGAAATTCGTCAAAGATTCGATATCGAATTTTTTGACAATTATAATACTTTTTTTTAAACTTCGCGTACGAGAAAGTTAAAAAAAATAAGCGGAATTAAAACATAATAAGAATTAGAACTATCAAACGAAAAATTTATAAATAATCACATAAACCAACGCAATACAGCAGTAGAACAAGAAAACTGGCTAGTAGAGCTGTTCATATGTGTTTGGCTTACACTGGCTTAATGTGCCATTATCGAGTCATGAGGGATAAATGATAATGTACTGAACATATTATGTCAAATATTTTAAAAATCAATAACTGATGTATAAAAATGTAATAATTTCAACTAAGAAATTGATCATTTTAGAATTTTAAGATACATTAAAACCAAACAATAAAATGGTAAAACAGAAATTTTTCTAAATTCTATGCAAGTTTATTTATTGTTTACTTGCGGCAAATCGTAAATTGCTTTCAATGTTACTATAAGGGAGCTAAAACGAAACTACATCCTATCCTTAACCCCACGTCTAAATTAAAAAAAAAAAAAAATGCTTATCTTCAACACAGTGTTAAACCCGTTAATATTCTATGTATTCTCCATTTGGGCTATTGTGGCCAAAACGTGTGCAACAGAACCGGAAAGATTTGACATTGACAGTGAGACAAATTAGCAAAGTGTCGTGGTTTGTTCGGATATAATGGCATAAGAAAAGACCTTCAACTCGCCAACATTTATGATTTTCATAAGAAACTGTGACCAGATTTTTTTTGCCAAACAGGATAAGAGTAACAGCATCACAATAAAGAAAACTGAAAATTACTACTGGAAGCTCCATAAGAACATCAGGAGGCCATGCCGATTAATCTGTGATTAAAACATCACCTGTAGCTCTACCACACCAACTTGACTCTGAACTGATTTTTGTTAATTAATTAATTCTTTTATATAAAATCCACAATTTTCCATTTTACACATTTTCCATCACTTTAGTAATTAACTTTAAAATTCACTAAATATAATTGAAATAATTAAACACATCCATCTTTTTAAGTAATTTTATTACCAGGCCAGTCCTCCATCTAACTATAATGCCCGGAAGTCAAGACCTTTGAGTTAAGGCACTCGGCTCATCCACCCGCATTCATTGTTAACCGGAGTTATTGTTTTTCATTTCCTCCTTAATTATTTTCAAAGCCTAATTAAGCTGATATAATTACGGATTAATATCATTAACATATACACCTTCGATTTCATTAGTAATTCCCATAATTCGACTCCTTTATTTATTTTTTATATATGAAGTATCCAATAGAAAACAATAGTCAAAATTTCAAGATATCATTGAATCGCTAAATGTAATATTTCCCAGAGTCAATTTTGGAGCTATGTGTGTCCATAAAACGATATTTTAAAAACACATGGAGCTAGAGGGGCGAAATTTGGTAAGTGGTCCTAACGCCATTGTTGATGTCCATTGAATTTTGAATGAAATACATCTGACAGAAGTTTGCCTATTTGGCTATCTGTCTACTGGCGTGTACACGAAAACAATAGTTCAAAAATTGAAAGAGCTAGACAGAAGAAGTTAGACTATTTTATCATCAGAAATGTATATGCATGTTTGTAGAAGGAAAATGGACATGATTACATTGCGCACTATTAGACTTTACATGATATATCTAATCACGTTTATCATGTGACAGTAGTCACGAAGATGTGTTTGACGCCATCATTGTAAATATATTTTCATTATTTATAAGCATCTTAATCAAATCATTGTTTACATTTCTCATTTATAAGTCATTTGCATTTATACGTCGTTTCATCATAGTCTTGATTCATTCGTAACCATTATATTGATCAAGTACTTCGATTATACGATATAGTTGTTATAACGTTGCTTTTCGCATTCATTTCGCGATCAATTTTGAGGATTATGTGAACTTTGATGTCATTTAAAATTACATTAAAATTAAAGTGGCTTAAGTCATTTAAGCCACTTTAAATAGTATGTGAACTTTTGATATCAATTAATGACTTACGTCATTATAATTATACCTAATGCACAAATTCAATTTAATTTAACCTTTGTGTTAAATCTGGATTCTAGATACTTTCAAAATGGCAACATTACAATATTTATGTTCCGGAACAATACAGGAATCTATTATGAGACGTTAATTTCCTGAAAGCTTATATTATGACTTACAATACTGTAACTGTAACTTTAAGGTCCGTATAATGAGTTCGGAATTATTCACAATTGGTGGATTGATGAAATAATAAATTAATGGAGGGTTATTGAAACAATGATAAACCAGAACATGAGGAATTTATTTCATTAAAAAAAATGACGACTCCATTGAAAAAGTTTGAACTTATTCTGTTTGTCAAAATACTAGTGAAAAAAAATTCGATGAACATAATTCGAAGCATAATGTTGTATTTAAATCTTTCAGAATGTTAAATCAGCATTTAGTATCGACAAAATATTATAAATAAAACTTCTCTAATTACCAAAATGCCGGAACAACAGATTTTTTTAATCCGTAAAATTGATACGGAGCTGGGCAAATTTGCTTGTGTGACAAAATAACGATCACAGTTGTAAGAAAAGAATTTTAATAAAACTATTATTTACAAAAAAAAAAAAAAAAAAGAGAGTTCGTAAAGAATTTTCTTAAATTATCGTTTGCGTTTTTTCAAAAAAATCGTGAAGCTGAGAGGTTTAAATTAAATCGTTTAAATGACACTGAAGAATTCAAACGATAATTTAAAATGTTTTAAAATTAAATGTTTATCTGTATCTACATAAATCATAAGATTGACATGTATAATTAGCATTCAACGAAGACAATATAGGTGAGATTATTCTCATTTTTATGATGAATATTTAATTTTAAAATTTAATTATTGTTTTTAACACTACGCAGTAATATAACAGTACATACATGCATACTCTCTTACATAATTTCAATCTTTTTTTAAAAAAGTAAAATTGCATCAGAAGCTTTAATGTGTTATAATCAAAATTATTATTATTATTATTATTTAATTTTGGCTATATTCTTATTCTTATTTGCACGTCGTTTTACGTTATTCTTTTGAATGACGTATAAAAAGGTGTTTTATTATGTTTTACATCCAAACAGAATGTTGAATGCAATTTCTTTTTCTAGGCCTATCCAAAGGGTTTTTCCGTGAGGTTGCAGCTGTTTCGGCTGGCAGCTCGAACCTTCGTTCTGATGGTAGCACTCATTGGAAGTTTTGTCCTTCTGTCTGCTTACATCCGGTCCACTTCCAACACTTCCTGTCTCTGTCCGGTAAGCCTCTTTTTCTTTTTTAATTCACTTTAAAAGTTTGAAAGTTTTCAAACGGAAGATATGCAATAAAGGAAAAGAAAAATTTCGTCACTCGAGAAGTTTCAAAGCTGCAAATCCGTATGGCAGGATTACTCGAATGAAGGTCGTCTGGAAAATTGTTTACTGAACATAATCAGTATAAAGAGTTATTTGGAGCAAGTTTTTTTTTTTTTTTTTAATAAGATGTTTAAAATTGTGTGATACAAAAAGCAGAAGAAAGTAACTACATTTTGCGAAATGATCATGTTATTAATTTAAAATCGATATTTACAAATTTTCAAAATGGTTAAAAAAGGTTTTAATGTCTATTAGAAAAAATTCTTTAAAAATATTATTTATGCTGTTAGATTATAGGGATATTCACAAATATCGTATTATCACATCATTAAACTTTGAGTTATTTCGATGTTAATATATATATAATATATTCTATGTTAATATAAATATAAATCAAGTTTTAAAATATGAAGAAAAAAAAATCTTTAATGATACCACAATATTTGTAGAAGATAACTCTGTATTTTAAGTTTGTTTTTTAATCCAGCTATAAAAAAGATAATTTTTAATGAACAAACTTCTCAATAATTATCATGTTAAAATAAATGAAGACATTTCATTAAAATCAGTAAAAAAGGGAAGGAATTTCTAACAATTTTTTTTTCGTGTGTTTGATCAGGAACTGATTAACAACAATAACAAAAGAGCAAAGAAATTATGGCAAACAGAATACTTTTTTACGATAAATATAAATCTTCAGAAGAGTCTATTGAAAATTTTCATGATAATTTTAGTAATCCTCTCATGTATTTGCTTATTTAGCACTGAATTCACATCAGCAAAGAAAATCACTACTATTTGAAATTTTATATTTTGTTACAAAATTAAACACCTTTAGAGGCATTGATATTGAAGTCGGGAAATCTTGATTTATTTTAAAAACATTTCTGTATTACTTCTATATTTACTTCTAATATTTTTTACTTAGTAATTAAACATATCAAAAATCTCCACTTTTTTCTTTATACTCAAATCTTTCTTTACAAGTGTGAAGGTTATTGACTCTTTTTACACAGAAAATTTAGACATATTGAAAAAACAATAGTGTTGCCTTGATTCATGTTAAGCCTATTTGGTTCTATTTTATGCTGAAAACTTTACTGCGCTAACTGAAATTAGATTAGTTCTGCAAGAATTATAACAATAAATTGTCCATGGAATACTTCTGACTTTTCAAAAAATTGCTTCTTCGTTGAGTATTAAATATACTATACTGGTACGTATACTGGTTACTTACGGTGCGTATATTGCGGTACCTATATTACTAGTATGCATACCTATATATACTCGTTTTAATTGACCGAGTATATTTATTATACTATATCCATTAGACCACGAATAAATGATTAACGAAGGTATCCCTGAATTAATGTTAACGATAGTAGGGAAGTATAGTATCCTTCGTTGGACAAAAAGATTAGGATAAAACAGATACACTTATGGTAAAAGATAACTTAGATTGCCTTCCTGGACGCCTTATGGAATATTGACATACATCTGTGCTTCGTTTGTTGGAAAATTTCAAACAACCATCTGTTAGAACCATTATCTTTCAGTGGATATCCAACTGGTGATTCTGACTGATCACTTCCAAAACCCAGATGAGTTTTTGAATAATGCAATTTAAAAGCACAAAATGGAAGAAGAACTTACTATCTCCGCTTTATATTTTTTCGCAACATTGTGCCTTAACACAATAGATAGCTTGTGAGTTATCAAAACCAGTTAGGTATCCAAAGAATAATATACAAGTATGTTAAATTTGATTATTTTAATCTAATACAGTATTAACAAAAAAAAAAAAAGATTTCATGAAATTTTTAGATGTCTCTTTATCTTGTCTATAGCATTTAGAATTTTGCGAAGTTGATGTAGAAAGTTCTTAAAAAAGCCCAGTATTTTAATATATTGAAACAAATTTAGAAAATACAAAGCGGTTCACAAGTGCAATTGGAAATTTTTGAACCATATGTGGAGCATAGATACTTCAAATATACATATTCCCTATACAGATAATTCCTTTTTTTCTTTTCTTTTAATAGGAATTTTCTAGCAGATCTGATGCGGAACCTTTGATTGCTGAACCATCAACTAATTTTAAGCTTCACATTGGAGAAGACCTAAGAGTAAGGGTACATTTTTGTTAATTATAATTTTAACTTAACTGATGTGAAATATATTTTAAATTAAAAATCGCGTATCTTTTTTTTTTTTTCACCGATAAGGAAGAAAACACTTTTAGAAACCAGGTATTATTTGAAATATGGTTAAATATTGAATCTGAAGCAGTTACGAAATCACAGGTAATCCACCATTTTATGGATTTGTGATTCAGTATTGGGAAATATATAGTTTAGCTCTGACGAGTTGGCAGGTATGATTGATGAAAGAGTTACATTATCAGAAATATATTTTGATTGGTTTGAAGGCGATGTTGAATCAAAACGTACTGATTTGACTTTACTTTAAACCTTCATATTACGCGACTAAAGTTATATCAATAATGAAAAAAAAAAGGGGGGGGGGATTACGCCCTTTTTAATAAAATACTATTTATTACATTCCTTTTATTGCTGGGCGCTCCTCTTTTTGTGTCCCTTTGCGTCATTTTAATCCCTTTCAGCATATTTATTGCACTCGAGTATCTGACATCGAAGGTTGTCAGAACAATGTTACTACTTCGTCTTGTAGATGGGTGCAAAAAAATAGAGCAATAAAAAAAAATCTCAACTCGAAATATCTTTTTAGTGTTGGTCTTTGATTGAGTAACTGTGCCCAGTATTAGCATTACATTAAATTATATATTCTGTAAGATTCTAATTTCATTCTGTTTTTTAATTATTATGTTCATAGACACAGGCATAATTTCAAGAACATTTTGACTCGAAGAAGTTTAACCCTTTGATTTCGACGAATCTAAGAACTCTTAAGACCGCAAAATGCTGAAATAAAGTCTGAAAAGTTGAAAAGTCTAAAGTTGAAAAATGTCTTTTTAAGAAAGATAAATTTTTAATCGCCTTCAGAAACTTCAATGGTAGCTCGTATTCTTAAGAGCTTGATATAAAAAAGATGGCTCCGCTTAGTCGATGGCTATTAAAGGGATTTATGTAATGAAATGATTCGGCGTTACCTTCTTTGAGCGTGAATCACTCTAACAAACAAAGTACACCTTTTAAGTAATCGATCAAGTATATTTACAGAAAAGAAAAGGGAATTTTAAAGGGAAAGTTCACGTTTTGGGCGATCTGCGTATTCTGCTTGAATGGAGGTTACGGGCATTTCTATAACGAAAGAATTAAAAGGTGGCGAACCCATAAAACCCTAAAGTCGAATTTCTTAATAATCCTTTTTCTTTATACCTAAGGAAGAAAAAAAAAGCCAATTTAATTAAAATAATTTAACATTTTCCAGTCAAAAGATACTACAAAGTGAAATAAAAAGGTTATAATAATGTTAGTGCATAATTTCTTAATCATATAATTTACATTTGGGCTTATGATATTTTTTATAGCCCTGTTTTGAGGGCAATAAGTTCTTCACTCCTCCGCCTTTTCTCCGTCTGCGCCTGATAATATATTCGATGGTATAAAACGAAACAAAATATATCAATTAAGCATTAATTAATAAATAGAAATAATTCAATTTAGTGTTCAATTTAGTTTAGTAATTCAAAATCTTCCATGCAATGTCCCTACTAAAATAAATTTCTGGATAATTTTCTTCTTCTACAATATTGATAAATATGGCAAAAATATCCAGTATCAATAATTTCGTAATTCCGAACTTTATCTAAATGATTTCTTTACTGGTCAGAATGAACAAATAACCATTTGAATGTTCACTTCCTATTGCTTCTAATTAGATGATGTGTTCTACTTTTTAATTTTTTTTTGATTCAATTAAGAATCTATACAATTTTTTGAGACTTTTTTTGATCAATTAATTTTTGCATCGAGCAATAACGTGTTATAATGGCTTCATTTAAGTTCTTATAATTTTTTATGCCATTAACGTGCAAATCAACTAAGTGGGTAATTAAAGAAACCCCAATCGAGTAGTTCATGTTTTCAGTTTTACTAATAATTTTCTAGATTCCATATTAAATCAAACGATAAATAAATCATATTGTAATAAATATGATTAATTGACCAGATATAATTGACCATCAGAAGATCACTTCCCTAAATTTTCTCGTTTATTTCTACAATATGTCTTTGTAGATAGTGAAAAGAATCCTGTATGCATTATGGGACAGAATTCTTTTTCTTAGCCATGTAGTTCAAAATATGACAATAATATAATGTTTTTATGATCAGTATCACTTCTAGCTTCTTGGATTTCACAAAAGTAGAACACATAGTATTTTGTTTTAAATTTGAGATAAATCTAAAGTATTGATATTAAAACCATGAGTCGAATTTCGTCTGTCTTTTAGTCATGTTCGGACAAACAAATGGGCTCTCTTTTGAGGATTTTATGTCAAGATTTGGTAGAAAATAATTCATAAGAAATAATTTCATAAATGTGTTTTTCGGAAATGGGGAAGCCTAAATCGTGAAATTTCGCCAAAATTTTCATGCCAAGCATCTTACCTTCGTATACGAGAAAAGAAAAGAAGACACCAGATTTCAGAGCCTGTTATAATTATTTAATCATTGTTCTTCCTTTTATGTATTGCAGTTGTAAGCATTCGTCAAAGTAATCGCATCAGTATTACTTTGTGTTAGAAAGTCAATTCGTTTAATTTATTGAAAAATTATTTAAACCTTTATATAATCAAGTAATTTTTACTTCCTTGTATGTAATCGCGTATATGAAGTAATGGTCAAAGAATTTGAACTCGAAATTTTTGCTTATATTTAAGTTTTTAGACCACCAAGGAGCTAAAAAAGAATCCATTTTTGGAATTATATTTGTCTGTCTGTCTGTCTGTCAATTTATCTGTCTATCTATGAGCAAGATGACTCACAGACGCTTTCAGCTAGTCGGATGAAATTTGGTGGGGATCCTAATATCGAAGTTGCAGATTTCTATCCAATCTTGAACGAAATCTATATACGGGAAGTGGGTTCATTTGTCTGAGAGCAAATGAACAAAATGAAAAAAAGATCATAAAATTGGGTACACAATTTTAGTGTTTAAAATGTAAATCCATATCAAATGTTACACCATTAAGAGGTTAAGTGTTTATCGGTCTGTACATTATATCGGTATCGGTATCTGTTTATTGGTACGTATGTGAACTGACAACTCAAGAATATAATGAATTGGATAAATAAAATTTGTTATGTAATCTTATTAATAAGTTTGTAATCGTTTGATAAATTTTTGATTTCTATCGAATAAGGAAAAAAAATAATAAAAAAATAAAATAAGCTCCAAAAGGCATGTTTTGGTTTTCTTTTCGGTCTACGAAATAGAAGACGCTCATGTGCAGAATTTAGAAAATTAATATTTGAGCACTCGTGGTCTTGGCTGAAATCCAAAATTTGTATGCGGACAGGAAGGCGGAGAAATAGTATCTCTATTTTACGAGCGAATGTGCGAGAAAGTTTCGGGATGACTACATGACTACTCCCTCTAGTTTTTATTGAAAAATTATGAAAAATTCCTACATAATATCATAATGTTTAAAATCAAAATTATTATTTTTTAATTCATTCTTTTTCCTTGAAATGCCCATAAATGTGAACCAATTTGAAATTGGAACCTCATGTTTAAGTTCCATAGACGCTGAAATCAAAATGTCGCTCAAAATAAAGAAATACATGGACAATAAAAAATACCATAATAAATAATAGACACGAATAAAGTTTATAATCTGTCGTGTCCCATATGTCATAAATAACACACGAATCCATTCACCAACACTTGCATACAATCACCACGTGTTTTATTGTTTGTGGTGTGTTGTGTCACCACTTTCATGAAATCCAAGAAACAATGGGCGAGGCCTAGAAATCAAACAGACAAACAACAGACTAGTGGAAATTCGCGTGTCCAACCCAAACTGTCTTGTTTGATTTAATTTTCCTTTTTTTGCGCGCATAAGTAATTAGAGCGAATTCGGATTCGACCCAGAGGACAAGTGGGTCGAGACGGCTTGTTAGATGGGGCGTTTCTTTCTCTTGCTTTTACTCTCAAAGCGTAAATTGTTATGACAGGAGCAACTCGGCCGAGAAGTGATTCGCTTGAAATTTGTCTTCCGTTACTGCTAATTCAATCCACTTTGTAACTTTTGACTGCAGCAGGAAGTTTTTTTCCCAAGGAATGAGTCACTCTGATTGGACATGCATCCGTGGTGATGAGAAGGAAAAACAAGGAACTTATTAGAATGGGTCAACGATAATGTTAACCTTTTAGTGTTACCGTTCCTTTTGTTTTTTCAACAGAGACACTTATTACCTATGAAAAATTTGTTATAACAAATTTTTCTTTACTTTCTCATACAAGAAATACTTTGAGACCAAAAAAGCTTTGTACGTTTCTTACATTTGAAGTATACATGGACTAAGTTCTATCTTTGCTTTGATCACAGACAGAAACAACTTCATTTAGCCCTTTGCATTCCTATGTCCAGTCTAACTGTCATTGTGCAGAATGCTTCGTTTTCACATTATTGTTCTATAATGACTGTATATTTTTAATGGTATGGATTAGACACAATCAGGAAAGTTCACGCATACAATAAATAGGGAGGTACAAAGCTATTAAAACAACATGGCTTTAATGTCTGTAACTCTTTCATTCTTAAAAATACTTTGTTGAAGGAATCTGAACATCGGGTTAATCATAAGAGAGATGTATGAAACGAGACCTACCAGAATTGCAAGGTAAGTAGGCTGTCGCTTAAGACTGATAGTATGTTATAAAGATACGGTTGTATAAATATTTAAAGGTCTTATTAGCGCATGACTTCAATACAGATACATAATTTCTACCAGATATTGTTATTTAATATTGTTCTTTTTTGTGTCTTTGCATTTCAGAAGGCGAAAGATAAACAGCATCTTAACTGTCTTGTTGAGAAAAATCAGCAGTTTTTGGATGCCATGCCACCATCGGTAAACTTTTATGTTCTATAATTCCTTAAAATTTTTCTCATATAATTACAAAGGTCAACTACAATTTCATATTTAATGCATATGTGGTGAAATGAATCTTTTTGAGTCTGAATGCAATCTTTATGCATATATCAATAAAAGTATATCGGATTTACAAATATTAGTTAGAATGTATTATGAACATTTTTTATTGATTAGCGTAGCAAATTTTCATGTAAAATTTAAAAATGTGGGAAGAATTCAGTGGCTTAAACAGAGTAATTAATATCCAGGACAAGATTTTTCCATACCAAGCGGAGCAGTAATACTAAATAGTACCCTGGGAATGGTATTACTTTTTGGCCTCCTTTATCATATGATTTTCATATATGATATAAAAACACTAATATTTTGTAGTCTCCATGCCACTGAAAATATCGTACTACCATCTTTAATTCTCCAAAAATCATTATTTGTAAGAAACTCTACGAATACGTCTTCATAGGTCTACAAGTAAACGAACAGGTATTTACAGGCAACTCGTTATAAGCACAATATCATTTAACGTAAAAGTTTAGTTAAATATATTTTAGTTAATGTACCACACAAAATTTTATGATACTTTACAGTTCTTTATAAAAAAGAAGTGAAAACATATATTTTTTTATGTTTTTTTATTGGACTGAACCCCGTACAAACCTAATCATGTTCAAAAGCCTGCATTTTTTAAAAATGAATAATTTAAATCTTTTTCTCCTATCTTTTCTGTAGGGTAAAGCTAAGCTGCAAATCAGTGGAGAACAGACGATCATTTCATGCAGTTCTGGAAAAGGTAAATCAATTTTGTCACTTGATACCCAATATGTTTACGATAAGATTAACAAACTAATAGCAAATCAGTTATATTGTCAATGTCTCAAATAACACCTTTGTCGCCATTATTAAATGATTAAAGCTTCATTTCTGTAGGGTTATTGGATTATTGCTTAATAGTCTAACATCACAGTTACTTTCCAGTATACGTAGAACAGAGAAAGTATAGTAATCGTCGAAAAATTCCAATTCGAGATTTTGAAGAACCTTCATGTTTTAGACCTCTCCGAGTTCGAAAAATGTATTTTTGGGAAATGCCTGTCTGTGACAAAGATAACTTAACAAACGCTTTGAGCTAGACGGTTGAAATTTGGTATACGGTCTATACAGAAAAATTTGGAGATAACTCTCTAATTTTGAGTAAAATCTATTCAGAGGTAATCCCTCTGTTCGAATATACATTAACTTGATAATTATAAAACGAAGAGAGTTAGGTAAAATTTAGTACACAGATTTAATATCTATAGTGTAAACACCCGTCAAATTTTCAGTCGAAACCATCCTCGGCTTGACTGTCTGTCGGTCTGTACTTTCAAAAACATGTAAACACCATAATTCAAAAACGCTATGACTTAAATATATCAAATTTGGTATGGGATTTTGTGACTTCCAATGCAATTCTGTGTCAAATTTTTGTTGCGATTAGAACATAGCATTCAAAATCCAATTTTTAGATGCTAAAAAAAACTGGACACAGTATGATGGATTAAAAATTTCTTCCGAATTTTCAAATTTTGCGTTTTTTTAGTACCTCAGGATTATTAAGTTAATTGTTTTCAGTTTTTTTCTTTTTAAAAGTAGATTCCTTAGAGAAAGACAATCTATTGCAATGGTAATCTTTCTATAAGGACATAACACAAACTTCGAGAAAATGTCTGCAGTTTTTACCGATCATTCTCCTTAGAACACAAAATCATTCTTTGACCCAAAATTATATATATATAAGCCGAATGAATTATATATTTGAAACTGTCATGCGCATATACGAATACATATGCGTAAAACGCTTTGTCTATGTTATCTTGTTAACAAGATAACTAGAGTAATTTTGCTTGGATTTTAATCAGCTTAGTATATGTAGTAAAAAATTCGGATAAGTTTGTAAATGGGCCAATTCAAAGCTCAAAACGGATGGTAATTTTCATTTCCCTATAACCTTCCTTAATATTGAAGATATAAAAATAAATCAAATTAGGTGAATTAGCATCTTATGAAGACGAACACTTTTGTACTTAAAGTTTTTCGATAGCTACAAATGCTTATATATGAATATAATACATCCCCAGTTAATATTAAAAAAAAAAAAATCTTCATGCAAAAACAGTACAATTTTGCAAAATGTGACAAGCTAGCTGCTAGGAAATGAAATTTAAAATACTGTTTGTCGGTTTGTTTTCGTTGTTAAATTATACCGCACCAATTTTGTTCATTAAATAAATAACATTATTTCACAACGTATTAGCAATACTACTCATTAATTGAATAGTTATAATAACAGGAGAGTGATTATCTTCCGGATGATTTATATACATGAAAAAAATATTTAAAAAGACTAACACAGGAAAGATTAGCATCGTAAAAGTCAGATATCCCTCATTAATTATTTCATTTTTTTTTCTTTCGATTTAGTAATGACCTTTATTCGTCGCATAAATTTCCAAACCATTCTAAATAGAAACGAGTAAGCAACATTTTAGTGACAACGATTGTTATTAACAAACTATCATTAAAACATTTTGTATCGCAGTAATTACTTCCTATTACACTCAGTAATTACTTCCTATTCAAGTCATACACACAATATAAAAGATTTATGACATTGTACTGTTAAAGACAACTGATTGTCAATAGACTAGGTAAAAATCTTGACAATTTGCAAATGCCTTGTCGGTTGCCGTCGATCATCCTGAGAAGTTGTCTTATGGTAGATAAATTTTATCTAAAGCCAAATTGGAAGGTGAGATTAATCTTCAAAATGATCACTGAATCTGTCCAAGGTGATTAGTTTTGTTATCTTGCAGGGACAAGGGAGATTCATTGGACACATTTTATTTTATTATGCAAATATTCGTTGGGCCATTGGCATTCAAATTCCTGGTGGCGGTTCTGATAGGACGCCAGTAACTGCAAAGAGAAAGTTCCTATATGTAAAGATGTGCCATAGAACAACGTGCTGTATATTTAATCGCTTCGAATATTCTGACTGCCAATAATGCTGAAGTTATATATATCTTTTAACAAAACTCGTTTTTTTTTTCAAGGAAAGTAAATATGCTTAGAATAAGTGGGATAATTTTTTTTCCCTGAGAGGTTGTCAGGAATACTGATTCTTTTTGACAAGAAATATTACACAATAAATTTAAATTACAAATTAACTTAATAAAAAAAGCAATAATATAATTAAATAAGCATTGAAATCTCTTTTTAAGCCTTCTTGTAACGAGAAGGAGTAATCTCCATAAAACTTTCTCGCATAATCTTTAATAACTTGTCATGTCAGACATGGTAAGGCCAATACCATGCCTTACATGGTATTGGCGTACAATAGTTACGAAATAACTTTTGGCGTGAATCTAACATTTTTACTGCATCTCTCGTGTAATCCTTAGCATACCGTTAATAATATCCGAAAATCGAATTTGTTTTAGACATGATTTTCTAAACTGACTGGAACAAAGATTTGACACAAAACGACACTTGTAATCGCATACCAAATTTCAAATGTTTAAGTTATTGCATTTTTGAATTATTGCGTTTAAATGTTTTTTAAAGTACAGACCGGCAGACAATCACCCCTTTGTTGCATTTGGTACAAAATTTGACAGGTATCCACACTATAATCTGTTAAATCTGAGTATCGAATCTTATCTGTGTGGCTCTCTTCGTTTTCTAATTATCGTGTTAAGGTACAAGAGGTGTTCAAATGAAAAGGTACGAAACGATAATGTGGGTATAAATGAAGACTTTTATTCAAAGTATACACCATAGGCCTGAGCACAACGATCCCACTGATTAACGAGCCGAAGGATTCCTTGTTTCCAGAATGCCTGTGGCCGTGACGAGATCCAATCCTTCACAGCGTCCTTGAGTTCGCCGTCCGAGTCGACTGCGCTTCTCTTTCAGATGTTTTTTCAGGGGACAAACACATGAAAATCACAGTCCGGGGTGTAGTGCGGATGTTCGAGCTGCTCCCACTTGAACTTGGCCAGTTCCGCGTGTGTGACCCTAGAAACGTGTGGACGCGAGTTATCATGGAGCAGAACCACACCCATCGTGAGTTCTTGATGGACCTGCGTAGTCTTCGGAGTGTCTCACAGTACACATCGGAATTAATGGTTCTTCTGTGCTCGAGGAATTCAACTAGTGGACCTCGTATGGCGAACTCAACTGAGGAGTCGGTCTCGTCACGGCCACAGGAATTCTGGGAACAAGGAATCCTTCGGCTTGTTAATCAAAGGGATCGTTGTGCTCGGGCCTATGGTGTGTACTTTGAGTAAAGTCTTCATTTATACCCACAGTGTCGTTTCGTACCTTTTCATTTGAACATTCCTTGTACATTCTAACTTCCTTTGGACAGATTTTACTCAAAATCTAATAGAATACGAATTTGGTATAAAGAACATATATCATATTTCAACCGTCTAGTTCAAAGTATTTTTGAGTTATCTTTGCCACAGACAGACAGGTTTGCGTTTCTCGAACCCAGGGGAGGTTTAAAACGCAAAGATTCATCAAAATTTCGAGTTCGAATTTTCTAACGATTACTATACTTTTTCTATATTGCGTATACCAGAAAGTAAAAGCAAACATTTAAAGGAAATTATTTTCCTTTCTTTAATTCTAGGAATTTTAAACTATTGCTATTAATATACTACAAGTATTCAGATAAGAATAAATGATGCAATTGAACCTTACCTGCATTAAAAAAAATTAATAATTTATTCGTTTTTTTTACTTGGGTCCCATTACAAATTTATACCTAGACCTCAAAATCCAAAAGGTAGTGCTGCTTTTGGTCCTTGAATTTTCGAGACCATTTTGATTAACTAGAAATCAAAACTAAAGATTGTAAAAAACAGCTTTAATTTCTGAATCGGTATTGTTAATTAAATATAGCTTTATTTTATGTTCATCCTGTTTTAAATGATATCCTTTCAAGGAACTAGGAATTTTTACTACAAACATTTTTCTATTTAGTCTACGAAATTTTACATTTCTTTAGAGGAATTTTTACATTTCCATTTGAGGTAAATGCCTTCAAATCCGTTTTTACTTATGCATTTATTAAAATTAATAATCAATTAAATTCGTATTTCTTTTGAAAATAATATAATTGTCATTATTTGGTTTTATAAAATTATTTCATCTATTGCTTATTAATGCAATAAGATACTAAATTTTTGGCAGAAGTATCTATTCCCACCACTGCTGTTGTACTCATTTTCAGACCAAATTTCACTTGATTCAAATTTTTATAGTGGTTACATCAGCTTCAAAATAGTAAAGTTCCTCTATAGTTATACAACAGTAAATGCATGGATCTTCAATGCTTTTAAATATTTTATAAAAATACAAAAAAAAAAAAAAAAAAAAAAACTAAAATATTATTAGGTTAAAAAAAAATTCCAGAAGTTTTAGAATATTTTCTATATGTGAATAAAAAATGCCATATCCAGTAGAACAAGTAAAAAATATCATCATATTGAAACCAATTCTATCTAGTTCAAATAAAACATCTCATGTGGGTAACTTGTAATTACAGGCAATAGTAAATTTTCTATAGTGTGGAAATTTTGTATTGCCTGCAACCACGAAATATGACTGGAGAATGTGGCAAAAGGAATCGGACAATCTGGTTTTAAACTTTGTATGAACCACAATAAATATTTCCATAGTTGTGTATGATAGTTACCTCGAATGAAAATCAAATAAACAAATTTCTTCTGTATTTATTCTACAGTAATAAAGTAAGTTTGAAAAGTTTTGAATGTAGTAGTACTCATAGTAGTAACAGCAGCAGCATATACGGCCCTCAGTCATATTTCAGTTAAAATGAAAAGATATTATAGATAAATATATGTTATTACCTTTTAGAATCAGTATTAAAAAAAAGATAAAAAGTTCTACTTATATCATAAGCATTAGATGTTGAGAAATCAATACTATACTTTTCAGTGCTTTCAATACCAAGTTTAAGATGTCAAAATTAAATAACATTCCTTACTTTTATCACATTAAAAATATATTTAGTTCCATTAAATTTTTCAAAACTTTTCCAGGCAAGAAAAGAAATCGCCGATCAACTCCATGTGAATGCCAATGTGGATGCTGAAAATTTTTTACATCACATATGTGAATTTCTATAAGAAGCACAGCACATGAACGAATCAATGTCAACCCTTATTTATCTGGTCAGAGAAATAGTACATTAAAGAACTGGATCATCATTTCATGTCATGAATATAGAAATTAAGATTATTTTTAATAAACTTTTATCCATATATTCTATTATCTTTCTTAAGTAATTAAATTATCACATGGATAATACTCATCTTTCATAATAATTGGATGCAGTTATGCAGAATCAATCCTTACTTTTCTAAAAAGAAATTTGTGTTTACTGTTAATATCTGCATTGTAAAATTGAGTAAATTCATCTTTTAAGAAGTCTATTACAAAAGCAATATCAGTGGATATTTTCAACTTTTTTACAAAAATAGCAGTATCTTTAGCTGAGAATTTTGAGAGTTAGTGTCTTATTGCAGTGACATCCCATTTAAGCAGTTTTCTATAGCTAATGTGGCAGTATTAATTTTTACTCTCTTTATTATTATACTTTATTATTATGGACATTAAAAAGTTAACTACAGTAAAATCCATTAAATAAAAATTAAAAAATAAAATTACACAAAAGAAATTCGTTTCATACAAAATGAAAGGGCAGAGGGAAATATTTACTTTTAAATTTATACTAAGATTAATGAAAAATTAAACAAATATTTTGACTCAGTTTCTAGAAATAAATTTCTATAATCGTATAAATAACCCAAATTAACAATAACTAAAACTAGATACATTATATCTACCTTTTAAAAAAGCACTGTTGAATATAATAAAATTTAAATGATATTGATAGCAAAAATATCACATTAATTTTATCTTTCAAAAAATATACACCAATACGAAAAAATATTTTACAATTATATTAGAAATGTTTGCTTTTCTGAATAACCAATTTTCCTTTCTTAAATATAAAACCTTTTTGTACTATTACACCAGATCAATTCAAGAATAAACACTTCCTAAGAAAAGAAGGGGAGAAATGCACAAATCCACAAATTTCAAAAGGAATTGGAATTTTTCTTAAAAACTAGATTCAAAAGCTTTAAGAGATGAGCAGAAACTATTTATTTCAAAAATTTATCTGAATCTGATGCTGCTTAAATAAATAGAACTCCCACAAAAATCTGCTAAGTATTTTTTTTTTCCCCCATTCCTGATGAGAAGAAAAAAAATATTATACATGTTATTTGACAACTTATTAGAATACAATAAGCAGCTGTTTGGCATTTTTCAAAACATTAAATACAGTATTTTCAAATTAAAGTATAACAACAAGAGTTAAGAAACATCAAATATCAGTCTTAACCTCTTGAACTGGAATTTATTTTCAGTTAGTCAAGCAGAAGCTTGACATAATTTACATCTTTTTATCATAAATAAAACTTTTTATAAAAGGCACCAAATCTTAATAATTTCAGGCAAATGCAACTCAAAATTGTTAGCTAGCTCAAAAAAGATCATGATGAATTGGACTCGTCATCTGAGCTTAAGGGGAACCATTTTGAAAACAAAATATTTATTTCAATTTTTAAGGGAGGTATCATTTAATCTTGTTTAGAAAAGCTAGGGAAGCAAGATCTCTTATGATGAAATTATTTAAGCTGGAAAAAGGAATGAAAAAACAAAGAATGGTTTTAATATGAAATTAAATTGATTAATGGCATCACTTTACATTACTTCTACAAATGATTTTTTTTTAACAATTAAAGAGACAAACTTTCCAAAGGTGATACTAAAATTGTCAGTAATTTTGTAGGAAAGTAATATTTCAACTGAGTCGAACCAGTTTCAAAAAAATTTCAGGGAAAAATCAATTTTAAAAGCTTAACATAGGTTTAGTTAATGAAAATAGACATCAGCATCAAATGGTAAAACATTCAAGTGTTCTGTGTTTCTGTAACATCACATATGTGTTATCAGATAAGTATGTTTTGTAAAACTTCCACATATTATCACTAACCTATTGGTATGACAAATAGATTAGTAAATTCTAGTGAGAAAATGAATTGTTTTGATATTTATGGCTACCATAAAAGTTGCAAGAAATTTTTCAAATTCCTCAATATATTTCCAATAGTTCACTTTTCAAAAGAAGCAACTTCATAGGCATAAAACAATATACATGAGTAACTAAACAAGATTAGCATATTATTGATTTTGACAATCATCCAAACTTTGGGGATGCCAAGATTCTCTTGAAAATTAGTGTAAGATACTTAAGTTATTATTAATACTCAAAAAAACTGTTACAAATGGGAAATTAAATTAAATAAAAAAATAGAATCAAGCATTGATAAAATTGTATTAAGTAGACACATATAAAATATAATAATTCAATACAGTAATTTATTCAATCAAAATTACTCAACAATTATAAAATAATCATTTGAAGGAAGACAAAACAAAATTATAAAACATTAGAAACAGTTTCCAAGGGGGAAAAAAAAAAAAAAAAAAAAATCTAACTTTGCATTGAAATTGACAATTAAAAAAAATTAAATACTAAAAAGAGAAAGAAACATTTAATAACTTTTAATAAACATTTCAATGAATATACAGCAAAAGTAAGTTCATAAAAAGTAATAATATGAAAAGAAAAATTAAACATTCAAAAACTATGCATTTGCACTGTGGAATAAGCTCCTGTAAGCTCTTAAATAATGGTTTTTAATCTATTCACATATATTTATAAACTGCACTTTTGTTTTCCAAGTATAATTTGAACGCAAGTAAATAAAATTTTTCTATCCAAAAATAAATCAGAAGAGAGTCTATAATTTTGATTTATATAATAAGATTTTCCATCTCAAATTTATGGCAGAGTCTCAATGCAAAGAGTCATAAACCCTAGACGATTTTATGAAAGATTCACCATATATACTGGCCTGCAGCATATCAAATTCATCATGGGTTAAATATCTTAATGCTGGTATGATGCAGAAGTTTGATGAGGAAGTACTGATTCAGGTGGAGCTCAGGTGATTTGACTACAGTTCAAACTTATGAAGTCTGCATCAAAACAGCCTTTATGTAGTTTCAAAAAGGAATATGATCAAACAATGGAAAACCTATTTCAGAGAAAAGCAGGTTCAAAAAGTAAATAAACACCTAACCAAGGTGAAAATCCATGGAAATGACTGGGTGTGATGTTTGACGAGATAGTAGCTACATATAGAATGCTTCATTGAAGCAAAACTAATAGTTATATTTGTATCAGACAATTTATAACAGGGTTTTAAAACAGGCAAAAAAATTTGATGTTTTTTTTGTTTGTTTACAGACTTTTTTTTAAATACAACAGCATTGCTTATACATTTAGAGGGTAAAATAAAATAATCATCTGCTCGATGTCTACCTTGAGGATAGAAGATTAGGAAAATAAGTAGAATCATTTCATAAATGGGAATCCTAGTCTCTATTATATTTACTTATCAAATGAGTATGAAGAAACCACAGTTTATATATAGAACATAAAGAAAAAGGGTCAATTTTGTAGGAGGTTTAGAACTAAAAATATGATTGTTGTTTTTTTCACACGATTTTCACAGTTTGATTGATAAAACTGTTTCAAATTAGACGATTTCATAATAATTTTTTAGATAAAATATATCAATCAATATTTTCAAGATGAATTATGAAATTTTTAAAAAATACTTTGCTTATTAAATAATCTTAATAAAATTATATAAAAATATAAAATGATAAAAGAAATAATACACATTAAAATCTACAATTTTGATTTTCTTTGAAAAAATCTCATTAGAGCCTCCATGCAGTCGGGTGACTGCCATCTTTCAACGAGTCTTTCACATTCTGTCTCATTTGCTTTGTGTAAAATTGATCTTTCTAAATTCCGACTCAGTTCCTTTGCATATATCATGGACTATAAAGGGTTAAGAAAGAAAGGAAAAAAAAAAAAAAAAAAAAACTTTCAATCAGGAATTTTGTTTTAATACAAAGCATTCAAATAAAAATAAAGCTAAGGAATATTTACATTTTTAGACGCTTCAGAGAGGAATTCTAATTTTTTCTTCACATCTTCTTGGAACGTTTCATGAGGAAAAACTTCAGAAACAAGTCCTAGCTCTTTGGCTTCAGCAGCAGTAAATTTCTTGCTAAAAAGAAGTATTTCGTTGGCCTGAAAAATAGAAAAGGAATTGTTATCAATGACTTTGTTATCAATTTATTTTCAAAAATAAGAAATAATAATAACAGTCAATATCAATATTTATCAGGCTTATAAAAGACTTGTTGCATTTCTACTAATATTTAGTGGAAGTTTCATCTTTAATGCAATGACAAGTCAAATTAATTGAATTTTGATTTAGAAAATTGAGTCAAGGCTAATAGAACAGAAAGTTCACAATGAATACTTAAAACATTTCTAATAATTCGATTATATAGATTGAAGCTCCAAATAAAGCCCTTATCTGATTAACAAAAGATAAAATAACGATAAACAAAGAAAAGTCAATTTCTTATCTAATGTAATCTAAAAGCAATAAACAATAACAACTAATATAAAAAATAATTAATTTTTAGTAACTTGAAAACAAATGGATTTTTTTTAGGTAAGATAAGAATTATATATTGATACATGTCTCAGAAAAATTGTCTATCAAGTCAGAACAAACATTGCAATTATAAAAAAGAACAAATTTTGATAATAACAATCAAACATGAACATGGCTATTAAATAATAAAGGCTTATATATTTAAATGCTCTCATTTTAAAAGATATTTCTAATTAATCATCTTAAGATCCAATTTCACATAAATCTATTATTTTTCTTATTTAAAATATGTAAGTATTTTTTAAAAATAAACAATATGTTTAAGAATGAAAAACTAGTTTTCAATCTAACACATGCACGGATACTTCTAAACATTACTTTTGTGAAAAACAATGCAAAAAAATTTTTCGCAATAAGATTAAGGTGATCATTTACAAATTATATGATAAGATGACATTTTAGAAAAATGACTGTGAGAATTACATAGCAATAGCTTAAATTTATTGAAAAATGTAAAATTGCATCTGATGCTGAGTGTCCAAAAAAGAATTTATTAGTTTATTGTAACATTTTCTAAAAGTCATCTTATTAAGATATTTAAATAGAATGTTCAGTACTTTCATAACTAAGAAAGAAGGCAAAGATTTATCAATCGGATTTAAAATTCTTTCAATAATACTAAAAATATAATAAGTATAAAAAATAACAATATAAATAATAAATTACACTATTCTTTTCAAAGCAGTAAAACATCTTGCATCACATTTAAAATCATTTTTTTTTCTTTGCTAATTTTAGTACAATTCTCTCGAATTTGCATGTGCATCAATCCTTATTTGCCAGAAAATTAAGACTATCTTAATATAAATAAAAATCATTAAGGTTATATATATGTTCCACACCTTTTCCTAAGCAACTGGACAGAATTCAACCAAATTTTATATGCTTATTATGTAAGATATGAGATAAAAGTATCAATTTTTGAAAGTACAAAAATTAATTATGTCCATCTAATTAGAAATTAACACAAATTTTGGCTTTTATGACACTTTGAGTGACTTTACCACTGTTTTTTATAATTTCCTTTTTATTTTACTACAATTTTAACAACGCTTTTATTGGTCTTAAAATAGTGATTTAATCATGTTTAAATATAAGCTTAAAACTCAGTCGCTCAAATGAAAGCTTCCTTTATTACACTTCAGCATTTCTGAACAAAATTTACAGTATTAATTAATATAACAAATATTAATAACTTATGGAGAAAATTAGCTATTGGTGGCTATATAATTATCAGTAGGGATTGCAATATTGGACCAAAAGTTCAATACCGGTATTCGGTCTTTTTTAGATCTTAATGCTGGGATACCGGTTTTAATACCAGTAGTAGAAATTTTAGAAAAGAAAAAAAAAAAAAAAAATGTTTCTTTGTTTTATTTGCCAGTTTTATTAGAGAGTGTAAATATCACAAAAAATAATTTATAAATTATAACAGTATATGAAGAATCACAAAAAAGTAAAGGAACATCTTATTTATTTAAATCACAAAAAAGTGTAAATATCACTATTCGGTCTGTGGTATTATTACAAATTTTTGAAATGTGATCTTAAAAAATGTAATGCATCAGTTGTACTGTCATTAAGCCTGGAATGTAATTTTGTGCAAAAATTACCATCTGTCGAAAAGGCTCTTTTGGCATCTATGCTAGTTGGTGATACTGTTAGCAATGCACAATGTACTTTTTCCAAGTATTTACCTCTAAATCCCTCATCTTCAAATAAATCGACTTCTCGTCGGATGGTTTTGGATATAGCTGATTTCTGTATTGTATTTTGGTTTATTGAAATTTTTTTTATTTATCGCTAATTCTAATTGTTCTTTTCACTATCGACATTAGTGTCATCATAATCTTCGATAACTGTACCGGATTCTTCTGAATGTGGATAGGTTTTTGGTTAAAAAATTTTAAGAAAATTTACTATAAATTTGGTCAGATTTGAATTGGTTAATCTCGTTTCTTCTTTTCGATCTTCATTTTTAAAATTATTATAATTATGTAAATACCATAAAACATTTTCTATTTCGGTATGCCTTTCTTCTGTGCGATTTTTCAATGTAATATATAATTTTTCAGATAATGATGTGTGCTGTTCTTTCACTGACTGCAACATCAAATTTATTGTTGCATTAGCTGTTAATAAATTAGATTCTCTTCGACATAATGCCTCGACAGTCAGTTTTATTGGAAGTAGAGTTGATACAGTTCTGGATATTAAGTCAAATCCACTATCTGAAAAATAAATTTGCAACTTTAAATCGATTATTTCTTTTTGGATTAGATTTCGCAGGTCCAAAAAGTTTCTAGTAAAAACTAAAAAACTGTATTTAATCTTGTGAGTACCAATTTTACAAAATTGTACAAATGGCTCAAAATATCGGTATTCAGTATTGCAATCCCTAATTATCAGTCAAAAACTAATAATTCTAGTAATATTTTAATTAAAAGCAGGCAATAAAAGGATTTTCTATATTATAACATTTCATACAAGTTTTTTGCATTAAAATATTATAGATGAAAGGATTTTAATCCTCAGCAATGCCAGGGATACTAACTAGTAGAATATAAAAAAGCTAGTGCTTTAAAAAAAAAAAATTACTTTGGGCAAAAATTCTTATTAAAAAAAATAATAAGTACGAGTCTATTAATTCAAATAAACTGGAAGCAAAAGAAAATGGTATTTTGGATTGGTAATGGAAAATTTATAGCACCAGGAGCAAAGAAAATCATTTATTAAAATTGCAATTTTCAAAAACATGCAGCATGAACAAATAAGTATCAAGAGCCATGTACAAAATAAATCAAACCTTTGAATATCCCATGATTTTTGGAAACAGGTAAGTTGAACAACCTTCTGGTGATTGCCCTAACAGACTGAAAGGTGTATGGAATGTAGCCTGAAATTTAAATAAATATATTTTTATCAATATTTGATTTGTAAAACAAAAAATTTGTAAACAGAAAAAAAAAAAAAAAAATAGCAGTTTTATGAAATAAAATAAGGAGTTTTATCTCCTTGTCCCTGCATTCATTTATAAAAGTTCAGTGTCTTCACCAGCCAAACTAGAAATTTTTTTGTTAAATCAGTATCGGAATAAAATGTTGATAAAATGGATTATTATACTAAAAACAGATAAATTAATCAACATATTGTCACATAGATTATTACACTATATATGGATGGCAAATGCAAATAATACAAAGTTTTTATAACTTATAAACTTCAGTTTATAATCTTAAAAAAATAAAATTTTAAAATTCTATATAAAATTAAAGTTGGAAAAATTTTGAAAAAAAAAATCATACCAAAAATAAACTGTACATTTAAAACAAGTTCATATAAATTGTTTCATAAAAAAAGTTTTTATTTATTATTGTTATAAAAAAGAATAGAAAAACCAATGTCTTACTTTGTCAGATGCATAAACAACATCACACAATCCCAAAAGTGTAACTGGAATTCCAACAGCTGGACCATTTACAGCAGCAACCAAAATTTTAGGAAAATCTATAAACGCAGCCACAAAATCCCTAAAATCAAAGACTATTAATTTTTTTTTCAGAAAAAAATTACATGAATACTAAGAATTTTCATATTTAGTTTACTTCTTCGTCCAAAAATTAATTTTTTCTATGTTGGACAAAGAGACGTCATTCTGGAGATTTGAATACAGCAGTATTAATTTGATTAAAAATTAAAAATTTTGCTCAAGTGTTTAGTATTAAATTACATCAAATCGAATAATAAAAATTTTTCTTCAGAGACATTTCAATATTTTTAAATATGTAAAATTAAAATTATTCAAATATTTGAAATATAAATATTCAGAGACAAAATTTTGACAATTCAAATGTTTTTTAAACAATTTCTACTATACTTATTAACTAATTTTAAATAATTATCAGCAATAAAAAAAATCATTATAATTTTAACATATTTTAAAATTAAATTTACTTGTTAGTTTATTTTTTCTAAGCTTTCTTTAATTCTAAATTACTAACTTTTAACATTCATATATTTTTATCAACTGAAATTTCTATAAATCAGAATTTTTCTGCATTGAATTTTCTTACAGGATACTTCAAATTAGATATACAGATAGTTTAACCATATATAGCATATCAAATAATGCTAAACAGTAATTATTATAGCCATTTAAAAGAAAAGAAATATAAAATCAAGAATTACAAGAATAAAAATGCTAATAATTGTACCTGAGAAGTTCTGCTCCATCTTTTGCAGCTGTAGAAACATCACCCTGAATTGATGCAAAATTGCTGAGGTCATTGCCACTACTGTAATAATCCCCTTTACCTTGAGATAAATAAAAAGAAACAATTTCCCATTCATGAATAAAATTTTTTCACAGCAGCTAATAAAATTTGTTTCGAATTTAATTAAAAGTTTTGAATTTCATTAACAAAATTTTACAAATGCTAAAATTTCTCGATTCAGTATAATGAATTTTTCCTCCCACCAACTTTTCATAGTAACTTTGCCAACACCAAAAATTAAATGTTTTTTCGAAAATGACTTTGAAACTACCTAACAAAAACAGTTCAAACCAAATAAGATGAAAAAATCTAAATTTTACAGAAATTTTAACTATCCACTTGAATTTGTTGCTGTAGATTTTTTTTCTAGTACAAATTTTGTATCGCACCTTTAAGACGATGCTAAGGTGATAATCATTGCAAACAGCAAACACATCCATGAGCTTAAGGTTAACTTTTAAGCTAAAGAGAATCACGGATGATTCATTTTGCAGAATTTAATAATTTCTCTACAAACTATATGATGAATGAAAATTTTTAAAACTCAATAAAGCATGCCAATAAATAAAAAACAACAATATTACAGAATTTAATTACTATAACTTTTTATATTGAAATTAAATTGATTTGGAATTACAGTTCATTTATGCGTAACAGCGAATTACCTTCTTTGCTTTACAGTAATTAATTAATTTTACTATTAAATATATATTATGAGCGTAATTAATTCATAAAATGCATATGACTGTAAAATCTTGTGAAATGACAAGTAATTTAGTAAAATGGGAACAAGAAGGGGATATTGAGGTCTCAGAAATTAGTCTTAAATAGCATTAAAAAAAAAAAACATTCTTGACAAGTTTTACAAAATAAAAATACTGTAAAAAATAAAAATGGATATTTTGGGTAACATTTACTCAATACATTAATAAAATGTTCTTGAAAATTTTAAAAACACACACGCATTGTATTTCAGGCAACATTTACTCAATAGATTTAAATTAAAGATAGACCTATTTTTTTCATCCAATCCTTTTATTATTCTAAAATGAGCAAAATAAGCTCTTTCGACAAATTTTATTAAGCTTTTAAATACCCCTAATATATATATATATATATGAAACAAGGTCAAAAAGTTAGATCATATATTGGGATTGCATGATTTTTTATTGCATTGTATTGTATGATATAATTGCATGGCATTTTAAATCTATATATATATTAAATTCCATTGAAAATAGCATACATCTAAATCATTAAAATAAATAAGATACTTAAGCCGAAGAGTTGATTAATTACATATTACACAATTGGCTATTACCAAATGGGCGTATATTATTTCAAATTAAATGCCCACAATAGATTTGTCAGCAAAATATTGTTTTAAAAGATTCATCTTATAATATTATAAAAACAAAAATCAATCATTTGTTTTAGCACCATTTTTCACATATATATGATATATAAATTTTAAATTAATTTGTTGTAAATTACAATGATAGAAAGCCATGTAAAAATTCCACCAATACATTCCAAGTTTTGCAAAAAAGATATCCAACTCACTTAAAAAAAATCAAATGACATTAAATTATACAATGAATTGAAAATTGAGCATTTACCAGTAAGAACTGTAACAGCAGCTTCACTCTCAGTTGCTTCTTTAAGAGCAGATACAATATCTCTATACATCTGTAGGAGAACAAAACAAAGTAAGGCTTAAAATCACTATTTAAATTTTTTTTCTTTAAATCCTAAAAAGTCCTATGACATTGTTTAGCAAAATTTATTTAATTTAGAAAATACACTTTAGACAGTAATTAATGCCTGTTACATAAAAGCAATATTTTCAGCAATTTGTAACAAAAATACCTATTATAAAATTAACAAAATTCAATTTTTAAAATTTAAACTAAACAAAAGGTAACTACTTACTTGTGTTGTTATGGCATTTCTTTTATTGGGACGGTTGAAAATTATTTCTGTAATGTCCTTCCCAGGATTAAAAATCAGTCCCTCATATTTATTATCACCAGCAGCAAATTCAACTTTTTCTTGTGATTGTTCTGCATTCAAAAGTTCATCTACCAAAGCAGCATATTGCTTTCTGGCATCATCCTATATACAAAAAAAAAAAAAAAAAAAAAAAGGACAAAAAAAATTCTGATATGAGAACATTTTTCATTTTTATGCCTGAAACATATTTCATACTGGTCTGAAGGTCCTTTTCCAATATTTCATCAGTACCTATAGCCAAAATATAATTAGATGTGTTAATTATTACTAAGATTAGATGTGCTAATTATTACTACTTACATTGCAAGACCTGGAAAGAAAAAAAATTCATAATTCATAATGAGTATTCAATTTTTTTTTCATATAATTTGTCTTCATCTAGTAAGAAAAAGTAATACTAAAAAGTGAAAAATATACAAAGTTAATTAGATGAAATGATTTCCTGATAAAGGCCCTCAGTCTACATTAGTCTGAAATTAGACACATGAAAAGCAAATACTATATTTAAATGTTAGTTCTAAAAATACTTTTCAAAAGCTACTCAAATCCTCCATTAAGGCATTTGGTAGGTTACTTACTTGTGACAATGTTCCAAGAGAAACCCAGGCATCCCATTTAGCTTTTCCAACAAGATCAAACATTGATGGTTTAGGTTGTTTACAAGATCCTTCTGTGGCCTGGAAAAACAAAACATTTAAATATTATTATCAATGCTTAATTTATTTATCTTGGAAAGATTTACATTGCTACAGACATCAAAATATATACATAAAAATCATATTTAAAAACATAACTTTTCATTTTCTAACATATTAAAAAATTCATATAATAATTTTTTGAACTTTTGGTGAAGAACTTATTCTTAGAAGTTAACCCAAAGATTTAAAAATATATTTAAATGATTGGTGAATTTAAATGGAAATATTAGAAAAATATTGTCACTTTATAAAACATTATAAGTGAAATTAAAATGTAAATAGCCTTTAATAAGATTATACCAAATATATAGTGATTATTAAATGAAATTTTGTTACTATTATATATGTCACATGAGAAATTGCTTTTGTATATTCCCTGACATAGCAATCAAGAAGAAAGAAGATTATAAAACTTTTTGCACATGTTTTAAGGGGCATTGAGGTAATAAAATAATTTCCCTTTATAGTGTTAAATATCATATGGGTAATGTTAAATCCTACATCTCAAGGTATTACCTAATGTAATTGTATTACTGGCAATGTTAAAGAAATAATGCTCTTATCTAAGATATGGTTTTAAACTCAAATAATATAAAATTTTCAACTTTTAGAAGAAAAAAAACAGAAAATATCTATAAAATCTATTAAATTCATTACTTACTTGCTTGTATAAAGCATAAAGATTTAGTTTCACATCGTTTCCTGGCTCCTTTTTCAAAGTTTTTACTTTTTTGGAAGCTTCTTGAAACTTGTCCACATGAGAACTCATGATTCTCGACACGTTGAAAAATAAAGATGATTTATTGTGTAAAGAATTTGTACGAGATAGTCTAAAAGAGAGAAAAACATATGAAAATTTATTTATAAACAAACAAAATTAATTTTTAAATAAAATTAAAATTTTCTTTATTTAGTTCTATTTTTCACATAAACCATAAATTTATAATAATGCATAAAAGTATGTGAAAACAATGAAATAAGCATTAATAGTACTTATGAGACTACAATTAAACAGTTTACCTTCAATATACATATAATCATAATTTATTCTATAAATTATGAAAATATGGTAAGAAAATGCACAAGATTTTTCTTTTCTCCGTTTTTTCTCTAGTCAGCTGCTCATTACAAAGATGAAAAATGTAAAGATCTAGAAAATCCTTGGTTGTATGACTCCTTCCTCTCGCCAAAAAAAAAAAAAAAAAAATTATTGGACAATTTATATTTTTTAGAAAAGATTTTAAAAAAATGTTCTTTTTAATCGTCTATTTAGATTTTTCAGTATAACTAATTTTAATCAGTTTCCAATTGAATTCTGAATTCAGCTGACTTATACAATGCATGTTTTTCTTTTATTTTTTACTTGAAAAAAAATTTACAATTTTTAAAAATATAAACATTTCTAATCATAATTGCAATTCCTTCATATTCTACCGAATCTTCTCTAAAAAAATTATCTATGAATTTACATTCACTTAGTTAATGAAGATATCAACAAAAAAATATACAGATATCAATAACTATCTTTTGTGTCCAATCCTAACATTATATGGTAAGATAAGTTTCCATAAATTAAATAAAATTGGATTGAATTTCAAAGCAAGAAAATAAGAAGCAAAAAAAAAAAAATGTTTGTAATATTTCATTTTATGTAAATTGAACATAACAAAAAATTTGTCAATTTTTGGTGGTTAACATATTGTTACAATATAGTAGACGAAATATAATTTATGAATAAAACTGTGGAATTTTAACTGCACTTATAAAAACTATTGTTTTATGGGACAGTTTACAGTTTCATTTTATGAACCAATGATTTAAAATACAATAGCCAATGAAAGAACACTTCATCAATGTGTTTCAAAGAAAGAAATAATGTTTTCCTCATTGTTACTTGGGTGTAACTTAGTGATGACAGTCTCTGTTATGGTTACAGAACTGAAGCTAAATGATTCAATGCATTAAGTTGATATCAAAATACTTAAATTCTAATAGATTTTTGAAAGTAAAATTATCCAGTAAATTAAAAATTGAAGGCATATTACTTTTTTAAAGTGATAACTGTATCAGAAAAAAAAAAGAAAAGAAGATGCATACTCTGAAAGCAGATTTTCTTATTACTGTAAATATATAAATGCTTAAAGTGTATATTTTTACTAAAATATTATGCATAAATTTCAGCATAAGGCTGCAAAATGAAAGCTTTTATTTCTAAATGCTATCTACTGAATGTTATTTTATGCTTATTCTTGTACAAAAAATATGCGGAAAATTACAATTTATAATGAAAATGAAACATTTTTTCCCAAATAAATAAGAAAAAAAAAATCAATTAGGAAATTTTTAAAATGAATAGAACATTTCTGAAATTTATAGCTAAAATACAAGAGTTAATCGACATAAATTAAAAATTAACCGAAATATAAAAATACATAACTACCAACTGTAATAATATTGATTTTACACTTCAGGAAAACAAAAACCCACAATAAGTTATCAAATATTGGGAAATTTATCGCAATATCATTTTATCAGACAATTCCTAAAAAGCTGATGCATCTATTTCCCAAAATTATGTTTCTTTTAAGAATCTTGAAAATAAACATTTTAAACAATTAATTACTTGGAAAATAATTTCGCAGAAGAAAAAATAATTCTGTTGACAACCATAATATTTATGCTCTCATAAGTGACATACGAAACGGACAGGAGCTACAAATATTTATTCACTTTTCCCCCCAACTTTCCTCGGTCAATAACCGGAGATTGGACTTCTAACCGGAAATACTCACGCTACAACTAAATAGTGCACATGACTAGCCGGATATGAAAAATATTTTACATTTTATGTGGAATTATCAAGATTTTTTTTTTTTTTTTCCAAATCAAAGGATTTAAGGCATTTACAGGAATTTTCAATTTCTGTAAGGGAACATTTACAGTGTCTCACAAAAGTGATGGGACACTTGTGCTTTACAAAAGGAAACTGTAATAAAATAAATAAATAAACATGTACAAAAATTTTTTGGGTGTGTTTCATATTTAAAGTTAGTAACAATTATTACATAACATACATTTTGTCAAAATATTAAAATATTAATTTAATAAAAATACAATTGTTTAGAACGGAGTAAAAAATGACTCACATAAGTGATGGGACACTTACTTTTCCATCAAATATTTATCCAAAAATTTTACTTTTTAAAAGGTTTTAATATTTTGTTGGATTTCCTTTTACTTTTAAAACATAATTTAATCTTCTTGGAATGGATTCGACTAATTTTTTTGTGACTTCTGGAGTGATTTTACCCCATTCTTCTTGAAGCACCGATTTTAATTGTTGTTTTGAAGAAATGGTGTGTTTGCGAATTCTTGATTCCAATTCTTGCCAAATATTCTCTATGGGATTTAAGTCTGTAGATTGTGGTAGTGTTTTTATTATTTCAGGGCAGTTATACAGAAGCCAGAGTCTAAAGTTCAAAGCAGTGTGCTTGGGGTCATTGTCCTGGTAGAATTTAAAATCGTTATAAAGGTTCAATTTTCGTGCTGAAGATTTCAAATTTTGCTTTAAAATGTCAATATACTTGCACTGATCCATTATACTGTCAATAAAAAAACAAGATTACCAACTCCAGCGGACGACATACACCCCCATACCATAACTCCTCCTCCACCATGTTTTACTGTTGGCACCAAGTTCTGTTTGCGAAATTCTTTCCTGGGTTTTCTCCACACCAAGATTCTACCGTCAGAACCAAATATATTAAATTTACTCTCATCAGCAAATATAACTTTATTCCAGTAATCAGAATTCTTATTTATGTTGGATTTTGTGAAAGCTAGTCTGAGTTTTCTATTCTTTTCACTTACGAAGAATTTTTTCCTGGCTACTCTACCGTGATATCCAGCAGATCGAATTACCCTTCTAATAGTCTTAGGATTAACAATTATTCCATATAATGCTTGTAAATCAGCAGCAACTTTAGGAGAACTCGTTCTTGGATTTTTTTTTTAATATTTCGAACGATAATTCGCTTTATTCCATTGGATAGCTTTGATGATTGGCCAGGTCTTCTTTTATCCTGAATAATATGATTGTTTTTATATCGTTTAATGATATTGAAAACTGTTGAATGACTCAAGTTAACTGTTTCAGCAGTTTTTCTAATAGATTTTCCACGTTCAATATGCAAATTAATAACTAATTTCGAATTTGAGGCGAAGTTTCTTTTCGTTTAGCATTCATGGCTGCACAGATCTAAAAAACACAAAAATTCCAAAAGAAACTGGAGAGAAATACTGCAGACGATTTTATAAATTATTGCCAATTGCTTTTGAGTAAAAATAAAACCACCAAAAATATTTTCATTGCTTATTTCAGACGATTTTTGTTGCATATCTAATGGTATCCCATCACTTATGTGAGCTATTTTTTGCTCCGTTCTAAACAATTGTATTTTTACTAAATTAAGATTTTAATATTTTGGCAAAATGTATGTTATGTAATAATTGTTACTAAATTTAAGTATGAAACACATCCATAAAAAATTTGTACATTTTTTTAAAATTTATTTTATTACAGTTTCCTTTTGTAAAGCACAAGTGTCCCATCACTTTTGTGAGACACTGTATGTTGTAAAATTCTTACTATCGTTATTTTGAACAAGAAAGCACAGAAAAAAAAATGTTCTTTTGTCAATCTGAAGTTTAGCCTACATTTACTTCTTTTTATGAAAATATTTTTACTCGCTTATAAATGTTATTAATGCTATTACATTCATTATATACTAAATCATCAAAGAGATTTAAATCATAAATCATCAATCCAGGTGTTATAATCAGTTTACTAGTCAGTTGATATACTTTATTGATTATTTTATATATCGCCAATTATTTTATTGTAATGTAAAATGTCTCCCTTTCTTTTTCTCTTCCTTCATTTCTTAGATTTTATTTCTTTCCACTCTCCACATTAATTATTTTGTGCTTTAATTCTTCCACTCACATTTTCGTATAAGTTCATTTCTTATAATAGTGCTTGCAATATTCTTTTTTCCCATCTTTTTATCATTGTTATGTACAGAGGTTAAGTGTTCAAGTACTCTTCCATCTTCCCACAAATCGGCAGTTTGGATATAATAATACTTTCTCTCCGGTTTCTGATGCAACATTATTTTTAATCAATTCTTAAAACGTTTTCTAAAGCGATAATCGTCTGTTTGAAGTAATTGTAGTTAAAAAAAATTATTAATATAATCTGATGTGACAATTTTTTGTGGTTTGAAATAATATATTCTCGAGAAAACTATCCAGTGAAAATCTTATCTGTAATTCCTTTCTCCAGATAATTAATTAGCTCATCCCCAATGATATTCCAGTGACCAATCACCCACTTGTCAGGTCCTTTTTTTTTCCTAATATTGGAGTGAAACGACAATTTTACTTACAATTGTTTTCGGCAGAAAAAGCGCTGGAAATGGTCTTGTAGCACCTGTACATGGAACGTGTCAGAAGATGCATGATGGGAGGTATATGTATTAAGAGAATCTTTCTCGACTTCAAAATTTTTTTATCAGAGAATTATCAAATATAGAAAGAAATCGAAGTTTCGGCCCTTATTATTTCGGACCTCTAGTTTTAAAGGTGAAACTCTTTTTTAAAGCAGTTAAAACAATATGCATCTGTAAATATTATTAGACTTGGCATTTTTCATTAGAATAAACCCTTTTTTGAGTCAATTTATGCATTTTTAATCGACATAAAATCTATTGAATGAATAAATTCTCCATGGAATAATTCTGCACAGCATGGAAATTGATGCGAAATATTATTCTGTACAAAAAAATAATGCTTTACCTAATGATTTTATAAATTTCATAGATGCTTCGAAATTATACGAGACATGTTTAAAGGTGATTTTCCATAAGAGATCCCTATCATTAAAGAAAACCCAAACCGACAATCATAAACTATGTTGATAAAGAAGGAAGGAGAAAACTACTTAAAAAATTTATAAGTAATTTTCGAAAAGTACAAATTAATTTAAAAAAAAAAATTAAAAGTTCAGAAAAAACTTGAATAACAATGCAAAAGCTTTGCAATATTATCTGTCGCAAAGAGTAATACCGCACAAAAATATTTTTCAGAAAATTAGCTATTTTGAAAAAGTAAACTAATTAGACAAAAAGAATTGCTCTCATTTCGTACTTAATGACTGCAATAAAAGAATATTAAAATTTGGTCAGTGAAAAATCATTACTAAATTAACTATTATAAAACTCCCTTAGGTGCGCGAAATACCCCACTTTCCTTTACCAGACCGTGGATGATTTTTAATGAATGAATGGATGAATTTTTCAAAGAAGCGACTGTAAAATAACGATCAATAAGAATCAAACTTTCTCAGAGATGAATAGAAAATCAATAACACTTCACAAAGGCTAAACGTTATACAATAAAAATATAGAAATGATTTAGTAGATTCGAAAGACAAATATTTGAATAAAAGAGAAATTAGCTATTGAAGTATGTTGAAGCTTTTGAATATCTGTAGCGATAATGAAATGATCCGAGAAAAAATTCTGAATGAATTCTGTAAAGTATTTGTTTATCCACGATAATGAGATTTGAAATTCAGAATCTGTAAGAAATTATTGGATTAGGATTTGCAAACAGGGGATCATTTGATTGAAATTTATGTTCAACTTTTATAATAAAAAAATATGTTTCCGATTACTCTGCATATTAGGTCAAAACGTACAAAAATATTTCTCCGATATTTTCAAGATTCGAAGTATTAAACAGAATTGTGGAGTGGCGATGTACAATATTTGTTGAGACTCTACCTGAATTTCATTTCATTCAGTCGTTTCTCCGCTAATAAGATTCAAAGATGTGGGATCGTAATGTGAAATAATTCACTCGTTATTAATCCGACTCCATTTTATTATCTATCTAAATTACAATTCTATTTACATGCTATATTTATATTTAGTTGCCATATACAAAAACATACATTGGTTTCGCGCGCAGTTAATTCTGATTTTAGAGTTGTAAAAGCAAGTTATAGCTCTAGTATGATTAAAGTTAAAATTAGTTTTTAGCCAAAGGCGCTCGTAACATCCTCCCACCTTTTGATTTTTAAATTAGGAGGTTACAAAATCAAAATTAACAAAATATTGCATTCAAAATATTTAGAAATCAAAACATGAAATGCACATATTTGAAAAGTACATAATAAAGTTTAAAAGTTAGTTAAAACGTGAAGGTTTAACCACTTTTCTTCCACTTCTAGTTTTTGTTTCATAGTCGTTATTTTCCGAGCTCGGGATTTCGATTTCTTCATACGAAGCAACCGGTTCGTTTTTTCTCGCACCCACAGAATCGTCATGGTCTAATTCCAAGGGGTATAAACGTTGCACTGGACGCACAAGTTCCCCACTCGCTGTTTTTAGCTTCACTACTCGGATGCAGCCATCTTTCCCAGGAAACACTTCGATTACCAATCCCAAAGGCCAGTCTAGTCGCTTTTTGATATCACTTTCAATTATAACAATATCTCCCACTTGCACTTGTCTAGATTCCTTTCCTTTTGGCTTCTTCTGGATTAACAAGCTTAGATATTCTTTTCGAAATCTTTTCCTCAAGTCCTCTCGTAATTTCTGTTGATACTGATATCGTTTGGAGATATTTACTTTATCCAAAGTATCCAAATCGGGAACTCCTACCTTTGTAGTCTCTTGAATGAACATTGAGGGAGTCAGTGGAATTAAATCATTCGGATCTTCCGATAGATAATTCAAAGGTCTAGAATTGATGTTGGCTTCTACGTCACAAAGAATAGTGAACATTTCTTCGTAATGAAGCGATGCCTTTCCTAAAACTCTTCTTAAAAGCTTCTTCACCATCTTAATCATGCTCTCAAAAAATCCGCCCCACCAAGCAGCTGTTGGGGGGTTAAATTTCCACTGAATTCTTAAGACGGAGGCTTCATTGACAATCTTGTCCCAATCAAGAGAACCCATCAAATTATTTGTTCCAGTAAAATTTGTTCCGTTATCGCTGTATATAGTCCTAGGTCGCCCTCGTCTTGCGACGAATCTTCTAAAACCTAGAAGGAATCCATTAGTTGAAAGACTCTGTATTAATTCCAAATGAATGGCCCTATATACAGCGCAAGTAAAAAGCAAGATCCAGGCCTTTTTCCCATCCTTTAAATGAAGCGGCCCTGCTAAATCCACTCCAGTGACTTCGAATATCAAGGCTTCCCGTACACGATCTTCCGGTAGTGGCGCAGGAATTGATTCAATTTTCTTGCTCGTATATCTTTTGCATCTTATACACCTTGAGAGCACTTTCTGGACAGTTTTTCGGCCCTGCAGAATCCAAAATTTTTGACGGATATCTGTTAGGACAACTTGAACTCCAGCATGGGAAGAGATCAAATGATGTTCGAAAATCAATCTCTCCACTAATGGGTGCTTACAAGGCAATACTAGAGGGTATCTAAAATTTTCTTCATCATCTCGTCTAGTAATTTTAGTTTTCAATCTAATTAGTCCATCAGAATCATTAAACACACAGAGTGATTTAAGTTTTGATCTTGCATCTTCGTTATTAAAGGTTTCTTGTTGCACGATTTGTATCACCTTTCTTTCGGCGGCATCTAGTTCTGCAACAGTTAAAAGATCTTTCATCTTGTTAATTGGATTTCGGCAATTTTGTACAAATCGTAGCATCCATGCTATCATTCGCACAATTTTGGAATATCTTGAGAACTTGTACAAATACCAGGATTTATTCAGATCTGTAGAGTTGACTAAAGTTACGACCCTCTTTTTCCTTTCCCGGAAAACCTCTTCAAAATTGTATTCAGAGTCTGTCGCTGGCCATTCTTCTTCTGGAAGTTTCAACCACTGTGGGCCCTCCCACCATCTCGATTTCAAAAATCCTTGGATTGAACAACCACGGGAAGGGAGATCAGCAGGATTGCAAGTGCCTGGGAGATGCTTCCAAGCATCCTTTGAAGAAAGACTTCTTATTTCTTCTACTCTGTTATTCACGAACGTACCCCAATGATCTTCTTTTTGAATCCAATGAAGAGCAACAGAAGAATCTGTCCAATAAAAAGTAGGTACGTCTCTCAAAGACATAGAATTTTTAATATCTGAAGTTAACCTAGCTCCAATGCAGCATGCTAGTAATTCTAGACGAGGTATTGTAATAACCTTTAAAGGTGCTACTCTACTTTTTGCCTCTATAAAATATATTTTGACTTCCTCTCCCAAGGTATTTCTCAAAAATACGACAGTACTGTATGCAACTTTGCTGGCATCACAAAAGGTATGAAGACTTAGTCCTTCGGTGCAGCCATTGATCTTTACACATCTAGGGATCTTAACTTCAGACAGCAATTTCAAATCAACAATCAAAGTTTTGAATTTTTTCTGAATGTCATCTGGTAGAATTTCATCCCACCCTAAGTTTCTTTTCCAAATATTTTGCACTAAGAGTTTTAAACATATTGTCACAGGACATAAAAATCCAAGTGGATCAAATATCTTTTGAGACGTTGACAGAATATTTCTTTTACTGCAAACATCAAAATTAAATTCTGTATTTTGTAAATCACAGAAAAGGAAATCTTCATTTGTATTCCATAACAGTCCAAGTACTGAGGTTGGAACAGTTGGCTCGTCCCGACTTAGGTCCCTTGTATATTCCCAACCTCGAAGATCAAAACAAGCCTTGGAAAGCAACAGCTTTGCTTCTTGAATGAATCGGGTAAGATCATCTTCATTGCGCACGGATGTCACACAGTTATCTACATAAAAGGAATTCTTCAATATTTCGGAGGTTTCAGGAAAGCACTCTTTACTTTCCTCTAGATGATTCATCAAAACCGCTGCCAAGAGGAAAGGACTACAAGTGAGGCCAAAAACAAGACGGCGGTGACGAAGTATCTCAAATTTTCTTGTTTCGTAATCTTTCCACCAAAGAAATCGCAAAACATCTTGATCCTCTTTTGCAATTGAGATTTGAAGAAAGGCTTTTTTAATATCAGAAATTACCCCAATGTTATTTTGTCTGAATTTTCTTAAAATGGGTGGAATTTGCTCTATTAAATTTGGTTCCTTTTCCAGACAGTCATTTAAGGACGGAACTTTCTTAACTCGACAAGAAGCGTCAAACACTGGACGTACTTTGGTTGATGAGTTTTCCTTAAAAACACCTCGGTGCGGCAAATAATAACTTGGATTTCCTTCCTCCATTTTGGGCACTTTCTCTATTATATTTTCCTCAAGCCATTCTTCAAAAACAGCTTCATATTCTGCATATTTCTTTTCACCTTTTAACTTTTGTGAAGTACGGATACAACGTTGTTCAGCTGTGGATCTATTGTCTTGTAGAATTTCTTTTGCTTCTATCCAAGGTAGCTTAACTATGTATCTGCCATTTTCATCTCTATCCACTGTTTTCATAAAATGATCCATTGCGTTTCTTTTCATTTCTTCTTTAGATTTAGTTTCAACTGGATCCATAATACCTAAAGTTTCTAATTTCCAAAGATCAGAGATAGAGCTATTTTGTATTAGCATTGAAGTCACCAGTTGAGCGGAAGTATTTTCCTCTTTTCCTCCAAAAACTTTACCCATGATCAGCCAGCCTAATTTTGTTTCATATGCTACTAATCCACATTTCAGAGCATATATATTTCCTGAGAATAACTGTCCGCAAAAGTCAGCTCCTATCAGCAATTCAATGTCCGGACAATCTTTGCCTTGATCAGAGAGTATTATATTCTTTTTCTTCAACTCCTTTTGCCAATTTCCTTTGTGGATCCGAGGTATTTTTCCGCATATAATTGGTTGATCGAGGACTTGCATATCGTAAGTGAATCCCGTATTCAAATTCTGAAGGGTTATTTCATATAGTCCATGATCTTGTTTTTCTAACGTAGATCCACCAAATACCGAATGTATGATATTTTTAACTTCAATGGGCCTCAGATTCATTTCTTTAATTGTTTTCTCTAATAAGTATGATCGCTGCGAACCACTGTCAATAAGAGCTCGTACTCTGCGTGTTTTTCCTTCTGCTTTAATATTAACTTGCAATGTTTGAAGGAGAACTTCTTCAGCAGCACACTGATTGGATAAATTGACATTTAGATTCTCTTCCACCTCAGGTGTTTTGACTTTTGGTTTGTTTGTTGGCAGATCTGGACACATCAAAGTCCAATGCCTCTTATTACAAAGCAGGCACTGTACATTTGACTTGCAAATTCTTGACCTATGGCCAGGCTTTAAACAAGTGAAGCAGCATTTTTTATTTTTCAAAATCTTTTGTTTCTTTTCAAAATCAAATTTTTTGGCATTGTAACATTCTTTGCTTTCGTGAGGGTTTTCACAAAAAACGCAGATGGTATTATGTTTTCTTTTTTCTGTACCTCCTGAAAACAAATCTGTTGCAGTAGCCACAGAATCAGAATTCCTCTCCTTACACACCTTAGGCGCAAATCCTGATTTCGCTAAGCGAATTCTTTCCTCACCTTCTATTTCTGTTTTCAGAAAGAGTAATAAGTTTTTCAGTTTTTCTGAATAAGCATTGCTTTCCGGGTCATGATTTGCTATTATAATTGGATTACGCAGCCATACCCTGAATATATCTTCAGGTATGCAGGATTCCACCAGGGGGAAAAGCATTGCTGAATACTTGTCTGATGTTAAACCAATTGATTCTAGAGCTCTTAAGTAAGTTTCTAATTTATCATAAATTTGCGACGTGCTTAATTTCCTTTTAGCTTCTGAAGCATTTATTATAACTAATTTTAGTAGCTCACGAACGTAGTATTCAATAAGCAACTCATCCTTTCCGAAACGCGATTTTAAACTTTCTATTGCCTTGCAATAATTCGCATTTGTTGGAGGATAACTGTCTATAATTTCCCGAGCTCTAGTTCCTTCACTTACACATTGGATCAAATATTGAAATTTGTCTTCATTTTCTAATTTATCATCATCATGAATACGCTTAAATTGACTCCAGAAAGCCAGCCAATTCTTAATTTCACCGTTAAATTTAACGAGTTCTATTTTAGGTAACTTAAGTTTTCGTTTAATTCTAGGAGAAACAGAACCAACGCTTTCCTTTTCAGCGTCAGAAAGTTTAGTCAAATATATGTCCACATTTACTTTCGCATCAATCATTTTTGTGCTGTATTCTTCGATTTTCATATACTCATCTTCATACTTTTCGGTATCAGAATTTTCCAGAAGAAAACTACATATTTCATTATCTAATTTGGCCAAATCCGAATAAATTCGTTCCAAATTGCCGAAAAGTGATTTAATTTCTTTTTCCTTAGGTTCATCGACCTTTAATCTTTCAATTAAAACATTATACGTTTTCGTAAAGTTAGATCTAATAGGTATTCGCTTCTTAACGGACATCTCCATTTTCATTTCACTACTTAATTCTTATTGCAAATAAAAACAGACGTACCGTATTTTTAGCAATCACGTCCGGGTTCACCACAATGTTGAGACTCTACCTGAATTTCATTTCATTCAGTCGTTTCTCCGCTAATAAGATTCAAAGATGTGGGATCGTAATGTGAAATAATTCACTCGTTATTAATCCGACTCCATTTTATTATCTATCTAAATTACAATTCTATTTACATGCTATATTTATATTTAGTTGCCATATACAAAAACATACATTGGTTTCGCGCGCAGTTAATTCTGATTTTAGAGTTGTAAAAGCAAGTTATAGCTCTAGTATGATTAAAGTTAAAATTAGTTTTTAGCCAAAGGCGCTCGTAACAATATTAGTGCTTATATGGAATGCTTTAAAAATAAAAGGGAATGAAAATCCCAAAATCTTACCAACTGGTAGATTTTTTTTAAAGAAAATTCCTGAGCACGAGAGAATCCAGTTTTAACAAGCAAGTGATTATCTAAACTTTTTCAGTATCAAAATAATAACTATAATGTAAAAAATTCTGTATTTTGATTAATAACAAAATTTTTTGCATTCATTGTTATGATTCGCTATAATTACCAAATTCATATTAAATCTTAAGAAGGGTAAGAAATTTGTTAGATTTCTAGAAATGAAGTTTGATCAAATGTGCAACATAACTAAGAAAAAAACAGTTCAAAATATTCCTAAAAAAGGTCCGGATCCATCCACACAATTAGTAAGTTGAAATTTTGATCTTAAAAGAAATTAAAATTATAGCTTAGTATGTTATATTAATCTTCATTGTCCTGTTTATCCCGAAAAATTGGCTAAAATTTTTTAACTATTACTAGATGAATTTTAGATTAAAATGGTGATAAGGAGAAGGATTTTGAATGAATATTTGTTTATCAACCGTCAAATACAATTTTAATCTGTCTCCTTTTAAAATTATTGCTGTTGAATTTTAGATAAGACTTAAGATTAGTATCCGGTTTTGCAACAAGCTTGGTGAAATCGTTTCAACTATCCACAAACTCCACGAAAGTCTCCCACCTTAGATGACTGGAAGACTTAACAAGAGATTTCGGCGGTTATAATAAAAATGCCAAAAACAGAACATTTGGCGAAAAACCGTGGATTACGGACATTATAACTTTTACGTCAATTCTGAACACCGGGGTCACTGAGCTCAGCAAAATGAATCCATCGTTCTTTTGAAAATTCCGGCGTTCATCAAAATATCAAAATTATTTAAAAGATTGGGATATGTAGTTTAGGATACCCTTTCACTTTGCCAAAAATACCAACAATGCCAAGTCGCCAAAATCAAAAATCAAGATGGCTGACAATAACAGTTTTACATTGGTCAGCCATCTTAATTAGTGACTTGGCATTGGTGGCATTCTTGGCGAGATGGAGGGATATCTTAAACTAGATGTAAGCAAAAAATATTGACGCATTTTGAGTTGTTGTTGGTGTTTCTACAACTTAAAAAGACGTATTTTATTTTTAAATCCATAAAATACATATATTTTGTTTTTATTCCGCTCAATTTAAGAAAGAGGTGTGGTTGGAAAATTTGATTTTTTTGGTGTATCTGGGCATGTTACAGATGTCGAATTTTTGGTGTTTGGATAATCGACACGAAATTTGGGGAGATTGACATGAAACCAAACCATGTTAAAATTAAATTGATTTTTTTAAGTTTCTCTATAATATTAATGTTTATCAGTGAAATCAATGGCACAAACTTCCATGCATTAATTCATTTATTTTATAACTTTCATTTTAAGCATACTCTGCCATATAAATCGAATTATATCAATAATATTGTACTTGTTTTCACAGCTGTTGAATTTCGACCATGGTAATTCAGAAAAAAGAAGTTTCGATTCTTTATAAATACTCTGAACGTTCTTGGTTCTTCAAATTTAATTAATCTCATTTCTGTTTTACTTCATTTTTTATATTAATCCTTGAAATGAAATATCTACATTCATTTTTTAACTAGACAAATATTCGTCAGGAATTCGTCTTCTTGAAGTTTCCTAAAAAATCTAAAATCGTTTTCAGAGCAGTATTATAAAATTCCGCTTGAATCTAAACTAGCTCCATATCTAAAGCTGAATTATTAGGAAAAGCCTGTTTTGTTCGAATGTTTTGAGACAGATTATATAGAGAGATCGAAATGGAACAAACAGTTTGCAGTCCTTCTGCTGGAAGGAAATATTAATGATTCACAATCAAATTTGGCACACATATTTTTCTGAATATGACTTTAATTTTCGAAAAAAAATTCATGTCGCGGAAATAAGAGATAAACTGTCGAAATTCTGCAAATTTACAAATGTGCTTTTAAACTAAAAAGAATAAATATGCAATAATTAGTCATAAAATAAACTAATGCAAATGAAATTAATAAAAATTAATGGCCTCAAAGTAATTAACCACTCATTTAAATGAAATAAGTAAACAAAATACAAATTAAAATTATGAAATCTACAAAAGAATTAATGCACAATATTATTATTATTACCTTATGTTGCTGTCCCATGTAAAATATTAATCCATATATGATTTGATATGTCCTATTAACGCTAAGATATTGTAAGATATCTCTACGGCATCATTCGAAATTTCGAAAGCCGGATAATATCATTCAGATATTGTAACTATTACTGAGTATTTTCTGAAAGAAGAGAACCCTCCAAATCCTTGAACGAAAATTTGGTTTCGATACTCAAAAGATACGAGATTGCAAAAATTAATTTAAAATAAGAAACTTTGGCTTTTACGACAGCTAAGTTTGAAATATCGCTTTGATAAACGTGACCTTTTAAATTACTCGATAGCTGAAAACTGCAGGGCATGAGATAAGTTTACCTCGGTAACCATGATATTTTTATTTCTTCCAAATAAATTTTTTTTCTCTCTTTTCTAATGTCAAGATTCTGTTCACCAGTTTTTCTTGAGTTCACTTTTTCACTAATTTTCGAAAAAGTCTGTCGATGAAAGTCCTATATTGCATAAAGATTCTGATGCCAAGGCACATTATCCTTATCTCTTTACTATACTATCATTTCCAAATGATAAGTAGACTAGTCCGGAAAGATGTGATATTCTTGACACAGGAGCTATATGTCTCAGAGCCAGTCTTGAGGGAAAAAAAAATATTAATGTTTGTTGCCCTTTTTCCAAAATCCAATTTTGTGAGTGAGAGTGAAAAACTGATCTTTCCCAAGTACTTTTAATTGTTTAGCATGCCAATGATTAAAGTAAATATTAACATTTAAGAATTCCATGACATGTCGCAATTTCTAATGTAGAAGGCTAGATAGAGAAAATTTCCTTTTACCACAAAAATGCTCAACATCATTGTTATGATATCTTCACTATATTGTCCATCAATCAAAATATTTAGCAACTCTTTGGAGAAATTGTACATCTTATGCTAATAAGGTTAAATTGTTTTTAAATATACTATTTGGTAGACCTTCATATTAAAATGGATACCAAATTAACAATATTATAATGATTTAGCATTGACGATTTGACCTCCGTTGTCGAAGTGAGGCATATATCTACAAGTATTTTTCAAACAAATTTTTTTTTTTTTATATATGATGATTAGAATTGTGAATGACAAGGTTCAATAAAGATTTCCGGAAACTTTTCAGCAAACGGTACAAAATAATATGACTTCATAACTTCGCTTTTTGATAAATGGCACAGGATATCCTGATACAATATTCAACTTTTGAGATTCTAGAAATGAACGGACAAACTGCAAAGTGGCCATGCTAACTATATTACATTTGTCTGCAACAACAAAAATTCCCCTATTTATTGAAAGTGAGCGATATATCTGCCTTTTTATGCTAGAGGGCCTCAGTCGTCGCCAAGCTTTAATGCAGACGCTACTTTTTTTTGGAGGGGGAGGGAGGGGCAACATTTATTATTTAAAATTACTAATGAAAACTACACCAAATATTTGCTAAGTGTAATATACAGTCCCTTCAACGGAAAGCTCGCCATCCTGTCTTAATCAGTACAGAATTTTTTTCAAGGCGAATGATTTGAAGCACTCGATCTGTAACAACGACAACATATAGTAAAAAGTTTCCGTAAGTCTCAAATACACATATATAAAAGTTACTTAATTATTTAATTTCTGAAATTATAGATAATTTACTCATCACGTAAAGAGGTATAAAATTTTCTTCAGGAAAATTCGCTAGAAACTGCGCACGACTTATGTGAAGTGATAATGAGGGAATAATACCTGTTAGTTAAGATTTCGTTTCCTAAAAAATATCGCATGCAGGAAATACACTAAGTATTTTAATATAATCCAGTAATAGTAGATTAATAATAAGATAAAACAAGTTTTTTTTTTTTTTTTTTTTTTGCTTTTGTTAATTTTTATGATTAACTGAGAATAGCAATGTTATGTGAGTCAAGAATTTACGCATCTAGTGCGCTTAGAATTTTCATAATTTTCACTATATGGTTTACAAGTAGTCCATTCCACTAATCATGCTTTCATTAAAGTTACCTTTGAAAGAACTGAATAAGGACTAAATAAGACTATGTTTTTTTTCTATCAGAAAAAGAATACGAGAGCAGCAGGTGGAAATCTTACGTCTATAAGAAAGTGTCAAAATAGCTTATCCTCGACTCGACAGTTAATTACAAAAAAGCAAAATGATCCTCCGATCAGGAGAGCACAAAATAACATCCATGATGTGAAAAGGATTACAAAAGTTGGAAAAACATGTAAACAAGACGTGAAAAAGATTACAAAAGCAAGTAGAACAAAAAAATTGGATTTGAAAAAGATTGCAAGAGCAAGAAAAGCAAAAGTGAGTATAATAATAATTTTTAAAAATTTCATTTCTTGAATTCACATTATTAGAATAATTTAGTGATATTTATTTGGAACTTGTATTGATTTAAATTTTTAATATATGACTTTAATTACATTAAATCTAGTTTGAAGGCTTTGTTGAATTTTGGAACAGTCCGTCGAAGGGAAGTCTGTTTGTACATTCGGTTGCGAGTAGGATAATTTAAAAACGCAAAAAGGTGGATAGATATAATTAGACATACAGTACACTCCCGGCCGCGCGGCCACCACGGATAACAAAAATCGCGGATAATCCGAAAAAAGCTAAACACGGGTATAGCAAAAGAGAAAACAGTCATTCCAACTTTAAAAATTCGTTTTATGTGCAATAAAACGTAAAATAAACCGCAGGAAATGTTTAACTAACGCTTAATATTTTAGTATATCACTCAAAACTAACCTAAAGTGCATTATGTTAATGAAAACAGAAAAGTGCTTTGTACTTACGAGAGGCGTCAAAGATACACAGAAAAATGAATACATATGTACTGTTTTAATACTGTAATGTATTATGTAATTACAAAAGCATAACTGTAAAACTACACCTTTTTGAAGAAATCAGTCATTTGTGTTTGCTTCTTGCTTTGGAAGCATTTTCTCTTTGCTTGGAAGCAAAAGAAAAAAAAAAAAAAAACTTAGTCCGGCAGGCGCGGATAACCCGCCTGCGGATAATCGGGAGTCTACTTTATATATTTATCATCAGAAATATAGATCTGCCATAAACTTTGCACCAAACTCGAAGAAGAGTTGGCCATCTATCGATCTATTTCTTCATACGCATAAATGTAATAAATTAGATAAAATAAATGGAATCTTCGCATCAAAATTGTAGTCAGCCATAAATTTTGGCCCTAATCAGTTAAATGATCCAAAATACGTATTCTATATTTTCAATTTTTCGAAGAAACTAAACACGAAACACGCCATATTAGGCATAAAGTACCACAATATGCCATTATAGAATGAGTTCAAAAGTTCAATGTCTAATTCAAATCTTAAAATAGTTTGTCCAAAAATGTTTTATCAAAATAGATGGCCGATAAAACAATATAAAGGGTGGTCATAAAGTCATTTCCTGATTACAAAAAAAAAATAATAATAATTAAAAGAGCAATTGAATGTTATACTGTAAAATATTTACTATGGAATGGTCATGTTCTAATATTTTTTAGTGAACAGATAATGCAACTAAACACAGAAATAAAGTTTTGCATTCAATAGTTATTAAAACGGCGTCAACAAAGGAAAGTTTTATTTTTCTATTCTATTTACTTTTATTTTATTTGTTTATTTATTCATTTTTTGGTTCCATGCTTTAAAATTGACTATTATTGTTCAATTCCAATTGTGGGGTTACATAACGGACAGAGTGTTTTGAAATGCCACTTGAAAATATCGATACACTCAAAGTCAGAATCATGAATGCCTTGTCTAATGTGACAGCTAAAATATTGAACAATATTTCAAAATGGACTAACTCCCTTATCATTTTTTAAGGGCGCTTACACAAAAATTTTCTGAAGTGAATGGTTTTATTAGAAACTTTATAAATGTTTTTGCAATACAGCGAAACAACCGTATCCCAAACTATAATAGTTTTTTTTTGTTGTTGTTAATATAATCTTTTGCACTAAGGAAAAGATTTTGTAACCACCTTGCATTATATTTATACCTTCATTTCATTTACAAATAAATACGTTTAATTTGGTGGAATAACGTCTGTCATTCATGAAAAAGTAATTTTGCGCATAAGCAGTTTAAAAATCATTGGGGTATTACAACGGAGTGGCTACCTGCGGATTTCCATTTATTAAAAATAAGCAGTTCCCTAAGGCCACTGAGCTGAAAGGGATCACAGGCAGATCGATTGAACAATCTTGTGTTCATTGCCAAATAAATAAATTCATAAAAAAATGGAAATTCAATGCATTATAAAATGTTAAGGAAATATAAAAGAATTTAATTAAATAATATTTTATAATACCCAGAATTTCTATTAAGATATCATTAATACTTTGTCGAGCATAATTGGCCAGGTTTCTATCTGCATTATTAGATTCATTTAGTTATGATAATATCTATAAACTACAAGGTGAGTGTTAAATAATATTGTGCACAAACGTGAATACTATACACTCACGATTTAAATAAATAAATGTATATTGCAAAAAAAGCTACTAAAAATTACTTGGTATAACAATTCATTGGCATGCTACCTTAAGTTAAACATTTTTTGAAATGTAAAACTAAAATATCCACATTTTCATAAGGTATCTTGCAACACAAAATGCCTAAATTCACTTCTGAATACTATAAGCTCTATTATTAGCTAAAAGAATCATACAAATGCAAAAGAATCGATCGATAAGTAATAATAATTCTCTTCTAGAAAAAATGTGATTATGAAATTAATTATTTAAAGAAGAAATATGTTTGAATGTATTATAAACTTTTGAAGAAGCCGAGGCGCGGTTTTGAAATTTTAAAGACTAGGATTGACAAAGGTAAGCAGAAGTTTTTGATAATGTTGCCATAAGAAGATGCAGATTTTCTAAAAAGAATCTATATGAAAGGCAAACGATAATTGACAGAGAATATTATTTTTGTCGAGACGGAAAAAAAAGTAGATTTCATTATGGCAAGATTAAAATCAGTAAAATAACTGAAACCCTTTTTTTTTAAAAAAAAGAGCAATTAAATATTGCCTTATCATAAATAAGCAGAAAAAAGCAAAAAGCAAAATTTAAGTGTGAATTTTGATATTCTCAAGGTGGATATCAAGTCCTAATTTCAAAGAGATGACAGCTATAAAAAAATTGCAACAGAAAAATTGTTCGATACTATGCAATAATTTGCCTAATTCGAACAGTGTGCAACAACAGGGGGTGAACCAGAGAATGCTGTGCATATGTGTTTGTTCTCTTTGCAGAGTCCTGATGAGAAGTGCACGGCTTACTTCTCAGTAGAATTGTTGGAAAAAGATATTCGCTCAATTTTCAGGAATTTTCCACACAAAATTATTCTCAACATGCCAAACATAAAACAAAAACGAATCAGAGAAATCCAATGCAAAATTGCGGGATATGAAACCAAAAAGAGGGTAAGAATTCAACTCTTTTTTTTTTTTTTTTCAAAAATATAAGTACTTTTTATGCATAATCTTCGTTTGGTTCAATTATAAATAAACTATAAAACACTAAATATAGGGAGGGGAGCTTCACTTTCATAGATAACGGAATATAGATTTTTGGACTAGATATCAGTAATTGTATATGTTCACACATGCATGCACACACACAAATTACCTTGAAATATCGATCCAACCATTTTTAAAAACAAGTTTTTAAAATACTGCAATATCTTTTAAGAGTAGTTGAAGTAAATGGAGAAATCGTGAAGCGAACAAAGACTCAATAAAGAAAAAAAAATTCTTTATAAACACAGCTCTAAGATGCCAAATATGTATTAAAACCATTTTTGGAGATAAAGGTCAATAATACTTAATTTTCCACTTATTATTAACATACGAATTCATATTCAAAACATGCATATTCTTAACACTCTACATGGGTCCCCTCTCCAAAAAAAAAAGCGAAATTTCTATTCGTTGAAATTTAATGAAATCTTTCAACAACAAAAAAAGACAATATTTCACTAATTAGGCACAAAGGCTAACCATAGCCATAGAATCTGTTTGGAAAATACACAAAATTTAAACACATTAAAAAAGTTCGCATTTGAGTTCAATCTAATTAATATTGTAACGGAAAATAAACGACCGGTGGATGTGCGTTGAAAAATCCGACAGGTTCAGTAATAGGTAATGACGTTTTAAGGAACGTTCACACGAGGCCAACTATTGCGCGCAGTGAAAAGTCACGCCTACCTTAGAAACATCAAGTGACCACAATGGAACAATAGCAAATGGTTGCCTTAACGGGACAACTATTTGCCATTATCCCATTGCAGTCACGTGATGTTTCTGAGGTAGGCGAGACTTCTCACTGCGTGCAATAGTTGGCCTCGAGTGAAAACTGCTTTATCCCACACGAAAACCTGAAATATAGGTAACAAAACGGAGATGAAGTGTACACAAACAGCACTTATACTTCGTATACTAAAAGTAAAAATATTAGCACTCTTCGGCTTGACAAGCGAAGTCGATATAAATTGGATGTAGATGTAGAGTGAATTTCAGTTTCTAAATTATCTTTAGAAATTAATGTGAATTAATCAATTCAGTAAACTGATTATACACTATATAAATTATTGAACAACATATTAAAGGTCAATTAGAACTGAAAATATTTCGTCTAGCTATTGCTATAATACGTGTGTATATAAATTGGAATAACAGAGAAAAATTATAATTCTATAATTTGAAAAGATTATGTTTTATTGTTGTTTTCATTTGTATTAATATTTCGATATTCCTTTCACTTTTCAGAAGATCATGAAGGTTGTAACACAACCTGGGAAGAAAAATGCGGAAATTTCGCGCACTTTTAATGCATTAAAAAAGATGAAAGAAAAGAAATTCGAAAAGTCAAAAGTGAGTAAACACAGGCCCATTTTGATTGTTTGATATCTGAGCAATACTAATACGAAGCGTTTATTTCAAATCAGTAATCCGGTAATCTTTTGATCAGATTACTGAGAATCTGTTGTTTGACATTTTCGGCAATTTCAATCCTTCACAATTATTATAACATATTTTAATAATTCGTGATTGAACAAATTATAGCTTAGATTTGCTAATCTAGGCTTTAAATATATAGGACATTTCTTGCTTCCATTCATACTCTTAAAAATGTATAATGTATAGTAAATTTATTAAATTATATTTATTTATTTATTTTTTGAAAATGGAAAAAAAATTCTAGAATGTGAAAAGGAATAAAAGTTTAGAGAAATTGTTGGACTTCAAGCGCAAACAAGACGACAATAAAGGACAGCAACTCTCAAGCAATGAGAAAACCATCATATACAATTCTTCAGGTCTATTCCGCCAAAAAGTGAGTTTCTATCGTTAATTGATCATTATGGAATGAAACATAGTACGATATTTAAGATTTATGTTAAATTAATTTCTTATTGAAAATTCAAAATATTCAAACGTAGTAATTCAAATTATTGAAATGACCCTAAAACATTTTTAAATTTAGTATTGAAATGTTATTTTGTGTAAAGATTGCTTAAGAAACTTCGACTCCATCTGCAATAACTAAAATGTATATTTTTTAGATGAAATATTGATTTACAGTTCTATGGAAATTAATTGGGACAAACACAAAAATTTTCATATATGTTGTTTAATTAGTATAGGTTCACTTATCGCATGGTATAGAAATCTAGAAGCAATGTATGCTCTCTTCCGGCTTTAACGTTTACGTTTGCTCCAGCTTAACGTCCTGTATACGTTTTGGCATGGATTTCACTAATTTATAGCATAAATTTTTAATGTCGTCATCACGAAACCAAACTTTTATGACATTATCGATCGTAGGTGAGCAGTCCATTTTGCTCACACGTCTCTTCACAATGCTCCACAATTTTTCGATGGAATTTACATTTAGAGAATTAACAGGCCAATCCAAAACTATTAATTTCTTTTCTTGAAAAGCATTCTTTACCAGCTTGGAATAAGGGCATAAAGCAAGATCTTGTTGAAAGACACCAAAACCAAAAGCGAACATCTGCATTAAAGGCACAATTTTTTCTTTTAGTATTGAAATGTGTTTTTTTAAAAGTTCATTATCCCTTCAACTGGCACTAAGCTGTCAGGTCCTCCTGATGTAAAATAACCCCAAAACATCTGCTACTGAGGGTTCTTAACTGTTTGATTAAGATGTTGTTCCCTGGTAAGTTCTCCAGCACTTCATCTGACAAATGTTAATCGAATCTCTTGTACAAAAAATGCTTTTCGCTGCTGAATACAGTATTGTGCAGTCCAGGATTGATATTTCTTGCCCCAATACAAACGTTTGTTTTTCATTGCAGGTGTTAACAACTGTTTTTTTTTTTACTGGTGTTCTTGCCCGTCCTCCTGCTTCAATAAGCCTTCGTCGTACTGGCGATGAATCAACGCTCAAACCAGTAGTTAATAATTCTCTCTGAAGTTCTCTACTTGTTTTGCGGGGATGCATTTTACTATTTCATACAGGAAATTTGTCTGTCCGAGGTGTTGTTTTGCGTTTGCATAAACATTTACTCTTTCATTTTGAAGAAATGTCCCAAACTTAATTTGCTGGTTAATAATTCTAGAAACACTGGATTTTTCAACTCTAACTTCTGCAGCAATATCCCTCACAGTCATAGAAGTATGCCGTAAGGGTAACAATTCTAGTTCTTTTCCTGGGAGTGATATCCATTTTTTATACATATTAATACAAGACAATTCGCACAACGGACCATTTCTTACAACAACTGAAACACAATAGATGGTAAAATGCTCTACATGTAATGATCACGTCGTAAAACCACAATTTAGACTAGTCAAGGCCAACTCTTTTTTGTAAGAAAATGCAGTTGAAACCGGATTGAGGCAGAAAATTCCCGATAAAGGAAGAATTTTATTTAAAAAAAAAGTTTCTCTCAATTAATTTGCACAATACTGTACTTGTAAGATCATAAATTCTTCAGCATTTGATCAAGTTGTATTTATGCTTCAATGAAGCCATTTTTTTAAAAGTTAGTTTTATATAAATATTTCAATGACTTTTAGAAAACATTTCTAATGAATCTTTTCTGCTTCTTTCTTATTAGCAGAGAAATAAATCAATGGAGGACTTTTGGGATTTTACACGACCTCTCTCTTTCCCAATAATAACTAGAAATGTGTCTCCAAATTTCAAATCAATTAAAGAAAGTACAAGTGTCAAAGATTCTATCTTAGAGGCTCTTTTTGAAGCATGGAAGTCTAATAAGATTCGCCATGAAAGACGAAAATTAGCCACCCAACCTGTAAATGCCCCATCCGAACAGCCATCATCTCGCCCCATCTCAATGAAAATATCTGAACCATTGCCAAAAATAAAAGATTCCCCTTCACAACCTTTTACATTCAAGGTATTTTCGGATAATGAACAAATAAAAGCTCGCAATGATGTTCCAGCACACCAACAAAGTTTTTCTTCAAAACTTCTTTCATCAATTTCAAATAACACAGAAATTTCGGAAAATTGTTTTAGAAATTCGGCAAAAAATCAGTCGCCTAAAGTTCAGCAAAATTCACAGATGCAACAACTTGTATTTCCAGCTCCTTCAAGCAACTTGCACCTAAATGATTCAAACATGACAACAGCAAGCAATACATTGCCATTATTAGTGCATGCTTCATCTTCACAACAATCTGCAACTTTGTCGTTATCCAATAAGAAGCATTTAATTGGTTTCAAAAATGACACAATGAATAAAGTGACACCAATATTTGAACAAGTTTCATCCAAACAGTCTTCTACTTATGCACCATTGTCTAGCAATGTGCATCCAATTGACAGTGGTAAGATTAGCATGTACAACCAGTCGCTGGCATCTGAATATGCTTCATCTTCACAACAGTCCACTACTATATCATTCTCTAATAGAGTACCTTTAAATGCTTACAATGCAACCAATATGAAAGAGACAACATCTGAATTCAAAAATTCATCTCCACAAGAATCCACATCCGAGCAAAGCTGCGTTCCTCCAGAAGACGGTGGAAATGAAAATAAACAGATTCCTAAAGATATTAACATGGAATTTGTAATAAATAAAAATAACATTCAAGATAATGATAACAGCAGTTTTGGTATCAAAAGGGAGGCAAAAGAAAAAGTAGAAGATCAGCGTGTCGTCAGAGATTGTTTCATAAAAAATGAGGATCTACAAGGAAGTCACGCTGCAGCTTTGGATGACTCAAAATGCTTGGAAAGGAACGAAGAAACAATGGATTGCGATTTTGCAAGCTTAAAATTTGAATTGCATACTCTGAAATCAAATATTTTGGAAGAAAATAGGAAAGAGAAGGTAAGAAATAAAATTTCATCTGTGTGTTATATTACAATGAAAGATATAATGAATATTCTGCATTGAGTATTCTGTTTAAATATCGAGTTTCCTCTTTTAACTTTAGAATGACGACAACTTCAGCAATAAAAAAGTAGCATCTAAGTATAGTAAAGCGGCTATTCTCGACAGGATAAGATTGTTTACATCCATACCTAACGAATTAATTTAGGAACAATATATCTACTTCGAAAACGGCATGAGATACTTGAAAAAAGTCAATTATAAAGTTGTATGGCATCATCGATTTAGTATAGAAATTGTCTTAGTATCAATTGATGCTAAAAAGACAAAGCATTGAATTATCATTTGTTTAGAGTGATTTCCAATTTTTTAAAGGTTTTGTAAAGATTTAGCAGCTGCATCTAATCAGGAATGCTGTCCAGAGTGATGGTTGAAAAAAAAAGAATTTTCAGTAAATACAATAAATGAGCATTACGATATTTATATTCACAATGAGTCTTTTCTTGTCTTAGCCCTTCTAAAGTTAAGGAGGAAGGGCAGAGAGCTCAGGAATTTAACGGAAGGCTCATATAATTTAAAATCCTATGGTAGGAATATAATTTATACAAGTTAACTAATTTTTTTATCAAATTAACTACTAATTATAAAATTTTCAGTACAATGTAAATATTCTTTCTAAACAAATGCATTAGCAATAGAAATAAAATTAAGTGATAAGTAGCAGTTACTCCAAATGATCAGATTTAAACTTGCAAGATTTATCGTCTTTTTTAGTATATGCATGGTGCTTTGGACATGGCACGCACCAATATGAAAATTCTATGATAAAAAAAATATCAGTAAAGCTTCAAAACTAACATAAAATATCTAATGGAATTGTTTAAAATGAAATGCTGTTTTTGGGGGCTTTTATTATTATTTTATATCCAACTTAAATCGTCATTTTCAGATTTACTTTGTGTCTTCATTGTATAAATGATTTGCTCCATAAGCGCATTGTTTATATTTATTCTTTTTTTAGTGTGTTTACACTTATTTCATTCTAAATGTTCACAATTATTCTTATTTCTCATTTTTCTGTAATTCCACTTAATTCGTTAATTCAACAACAAAAGATTTTCTATTTTAAGTATCTCTAATTCAGTTGTTTCACGAAACAATTTCAATTATAATAAGCAAGCTAAAATGATGTATTGAGATGTTACAGCTAAAACTTTATTTATCCTTTGCAGTTTACATATCAAATTCACAATCTTCAACGAATAACTTGGAAAATACAATACTTTGAAACATTTTTTTTTTTTTAAATTTTCGAACAACATGCCTAATTTTAGAAATTCCTAATTACACATAAGTATGAATGAAGTTTAAATGCAACAACATTGTACCAAAAATACTCGAATATATTATTTAATTTAAAGCTGAATTTGAAAATTTTTAATCTTTGGAAGGCGAGTTTCCTTTAATTTTCCAATTAAATAGAGATTCTAAACCTAATTATATCTTAATAGAGTTAATGTAATCAAGTCTCATAATAACAGAAGACAATGTGTTAGTTAATGTTGCTGAATTTGAGTTTCATAAGTGTTTCTAGCATGATTTGAAAAACATTCGAAATCACGTAGGAAATTATTTTCATGTCCAGAAATATTTACCAGTGATAGCATCTATTTAAATTTATAAATCGGGAAAAATTCCTTATATTATTCTGAATCGCTGTCATTAACTATGGGTTCGTGTTTAATGCATTCACTACGAACATCAACTCCACTAAAATAAAAGGGTCATTTTTAATCATCATATTTTGCTTATTTAAACTCAGACGTTGCTTATTTAAATATGTTTGAATTACAGTGTCAAAATAATAGAAATAAAATCTTCTTGTATCTGCGATATTACAGTTTCTAGAAGAAATGTATTTGTTTTTATTTCTATTTATATTTTTAGATTGAATCTGCGAAAGATAACGTAACACCTTTTATGAACTTGCCAAGCAAAAAGTGTGCAGGTGAAAGTAATTTAAAAAACTTGACAGATATAACTAACTCTTCAACAAGTGCGTGTCAACAAGATAAGTGTAATGCTGAAAGTAGCAACAGCAAAAACAAATACAATTTCAGATTCTCGACACCTATATACAACTATGTGAATTTCACACCATCAGGCTCTGAAACAACATCTCAACTTGACAGAACAGTACCATTTGAAGAATCAATGGATAATTGTTTAACTTCTAATTCATCATCTTACGATAAATATAATTTTCTTAAAACTTACTTAACCAGCTGTCACTTGCAAGAACCATTTGGTTCTCAAAATATTATGAAAGATTTCATCAACGTGAGGAATTTTTCACACACGTCTGGTGAATCAGACACATCAGAAAAGAGCTCAATGTCTTCTAATGAAGAAAGACCATCCTCTGACACCAACGATTCAAATATATCAATGAATTCAGGGCCAGAATCTGGTTCGTCTCAAGAATCCTCATCTAATTCTTGTCTTGTGACGTCATCCAGTACAGATGATGAACACGAAATAAATGGGCAGCATACAATATCTTTTAACTTTGCAGACGATAATAACATTTGCGAAGAATATCCTAAAATTGCTGTAAATGAAGATCTAAAGCAAACAGAGGAAAAATCTTCAACCGAGCCTGTTTTGTCCCCAACACCATCCACAAGCTTTAGCAATGACAAGCTCAGAGACGTCGGCAACGAACGCAGTTCGAAGAGGATGACACCACAAAGAAAACCTGACTATAAACCATTTGAAAATGGCTCTCTCTATTGGTTGAAGCAAGGTCGTAGCTTGTCAAAAAATAAGTGTGAGCAAAGAGAAACTATTCCCACAAACGTACCGAGAAGCAAAAGTCATAATTGTGGCAGTTTGAGAATCCAAGTTTTGATGTCATCAAAACCTCAAGAAAAGTGCAGATCAGCAACTAGAGGTGAACCCTGCTCTGACAACAGTTCAAAATCAAGAATTAATCCTCTTCAAGGGAACTCTAGTATTAACCAAAGAGACAAAAATAACTCAAAGAAAATTCATGCCACGCTTAAAACTGAAGTAGCAAAACTCAGTGACAAAATGCAACTTGACCAGCTTTCTACTAACCAAATTTTGGCTCAAATAGGTCTAAGTGTTCTCACACATGAAACATCATCTCCTAGAAATACTTATTTAGAGACTTATAAAAAATTACTAACAATGTGTGGAAATCAGAAATGAGTGAATGCCTGCTGGTCTAAAATTTGTTGCCTAATATAAAAATAGAGTATTTATGAAATGCATTATTTTAATTTCAGTTCAGTTTATTTCTTTACATTCTTTTTATGTGTTTTTTAAAAAGGCTGATTTTCTAAATATGTATTTGTTTGAAGTTAATTTCTAGAATATCTGTAATACTTTTTTAAAAAAGACAAATTTTTATCCATTTGTTATCTATATATTAAAAATTAATGCAAACCAATAAGAGTTTCCGCTATAACTTTTTACTTCAATGCCATGAGAAATTAAATCAATTTTAGTTTCTTCGGTTTTTATTACTTGAATTATAATTTGAAGAAATGACTTTGAGAAAGAATTTCTTAGCGAGAGTGGTCTCTGAAATTTAATATATGGTCTTTACACCAAATTTGCAAAATTTGTTCAGAAGAAGTTCGTCTGTCAGAAAATAAGTTAACACGATAATTACAAAATTAAGAGAGCTGGATATATAACAGTAGATAAATAGTCAATTCCTGTCAAATTTTTTGCCAATGCCAACAAAGGGTTGACTGTCTGTCGGTCTGTATTTTCGGAAACATAATAAGACGATAATTCAAAAACACAATGATTTAAATATGTCAAATTAGGTATCTGATTTTGTGACTACAGGTACAATTTTGTGTCAAATCTATTTCAATCGATTAAAAACAACGTGCCGGCGTCCTGGCATAGGGGTAGCACGTCTTCCCCGTGATCTGGGCGTCCTGGGTTCGAGTCCGGGTTAGGGCATGGTTGTTTTTCAACTGTTCTATCTGTGAGATGCGTGAATGTGCCCCCCTGTAAAAAGGTGTTGTGCAAGCGAATGTGATGCATGAGTAGCTAAGACGTACTCTTGGCCCTATTTGGCGTTACTAAAAAACAAGAGACGCTCCCTTGGCTTAAAATCGCTGACTTCGTCAGCGAGCTTGTCCATGGCAAGTACCATTATAAACAACAACAAAAACAGCGTGTCTAAAATACAAATTCTATTTCTAAGATACTATTAACTGCATTGCAGGGATTAATCGCCAAAAAATTCGCCGAGAATTGCACAATAGATTCAGTAAAAATTCCAAATTCCCGCCAAAGGTCAATATTTCGTAACTTTTGTACGTCGATGTCATGCAAAGCATTCTCTGGAATAAAAAGTTTATTACAGAGTATGCGAGAAGGTTTTGGAAAAACCACTCCTGTTGGTTTGAGTTTTAATAAAAGTTGGCAGTGATCTTCCTCTTGTCTTGAAGAACATGCATGCTAATTTCATTAAGACGGGAGAGGGGGAGGGTCTGAAAATTTGTGTAAAAGGCTTACAAACATCTATTCATCTTTATATAAATAGATCATTCAAAATTTATTGGTGAAAGGAAAATTCATTAGAAATAATTGGAATCAGCGACAATGTTTTCACGGCTACTTCTATAACACCTTGAATTTCGTATTTAGCTTCATCATATAACAAAAATAATATAGTATACTTCTTCTCGTTGGCAAGTTGGATCCAAAACTTGGCACAAATTTACTATTTTATTGTTAAAACTAAATTCATTCATTTAGCTTCTGTTTTCGAGTTATTATTTTCATACATATACGAAAAGATAGATCAACATTTAGGTTAACTAAAAATAAAGAAAGTCATGGTACTAATGTTCGACGTGACTTATAGCTTTATTTCTTTGCCGTTTGATTGGTTTGCCATGGCAGATCAACAGTTAAGTTAATCAAAAATAAAGAAGGCTGCCTTGATGCTCTGCTTGGAGACATCAGATATCTGATAACGGCAAGTCAATCTTGAGCCAAAAAATTCGAACTCTTAGTGACGGCGAAGATCCGTGTCAAAACCTTCTGTGTTTAGAAGGCGATGTGTTAACTTGTTTCTAGATTTGCAGATAGATAGAAAAAATAACATTTACTCACCTAGTTCACTTAGTATTTATTATATATATAACGAAATTATTGCAACCGTCAACCTGCGCTGAGATATTCATAAATTTCAAAGCGTTCAGACCTGTAAGTCTGGAAAACAAGTCTTTGGAATAATGCCTATCTATGAACACGGTAACTCAAAAACGTTTTAAGCTAGATGTATGAAATTTGGTAAACGGTCTTAACACGAAATTTCAAATTTTCATCAAATTTGAGACGGAATTTAAAAGAAGCAAATATATTTGCCTGTTTACATGTAAACACAATAATTAAAAAATGTGAACAGAAAGAATTGTAGGTGACCAGCCAGTTCCCTTTCCTATTTCTATTTATTTATGATCCTTTTAACCAAATCATATTCGAATGCATTATTTGCCTTTAATTTCATATGCGCATGAAATTAAAGACAAGTAGTGCATCAGTAAACTTAAAGTACAACAGAAAGCGCCTCATAATCTGACACTTTTTTTCAGCGGTCAAAACGACCCAATCCGTGTTTCTAGGCATACACATTTATAGTGTCTATAATACTGAACAAAAGCAAACATCTTCCATTCTAAATATCCTTGATAAATAATTAGGTAAAATCATTGAATAAATAAAACAACCGAAGAATAGGCAAGGAAAAAAACGGCCACTATCTTTCGAGGGACAGCCAGAATTTAAGGACTAAATCAAATATTGATTTCAGTAGATCAAAAAAGCATTGCCTTCCATTATACTTCAAAGTAAAAAACCCGGTATAATGTATCAGTATATGTCTGACATGAAATGAGAAGAAAAACACACCTGTAATTGATTGTGCCGTAACCTCCGAGGCTTAGCTACTTCCCTTTCATCCTTCGTAATACAAAAGTATTAATTCCCTAAAAAGGGAATAAAAGATCTTATTAGGAGAACTGAAGTGGCTGCACTGTATCGTCAAAGTATATGAAAAAGTTGAAGGGAGACAAATCATTGAATAAATAAAACAACCGAAGAATAGGCAAGGAAAAAAACGGCCACTATCTTTCGAGGGACAGCCAGAATTTAAGGACTAAATCAAATATTGATTTCAGTAGATCAAAAAAGCATTGCCTTCCATTATACTTCAAAGTAAAAAACCCGGTATAATGTATCAGTATATGTCTGACATGAAATGAGAAGAAAAACACACCTGTAATTGATTGTGCCGTAACCTCCGAGGCTTAGCTACTTCCCTTTCATCCTTCGTAATACAAAAGTATTAATTCCCTAAAAAGGGAATAAAAGATCTTATTAGGAGAACTGAAGTGGCTGCACTGTATCGTCAAAGTATATGAAAAAGTTGAAGGGAGACAAATCATTGAATAAATAAAACAACCGAAGAATAGGCAAGGAAAAAAACGGCCACTATCTTTCGAGGGACAGCCAGAATTTAAGGACTAAATCAAATATTGATTTCAGTAGATCAAAAAAGCATTGCCTTCCATTATACTTCAAAGTAAAAAACCCGGTATAATGTATCAGTATATGTCTGACATGAAATGAGAAGAAAAACACACCTGTAATTGATTGTGCCGTAACCTCCGAGGCTTAGCTACTTCCCTTTCATCCTTCGTAATACAAAAGTATTAATTCCCTAAAAAGGGAATAAAAGATCTTATTAGGAGAACTGAAGTGGCTGCACTGTATCGTCAAAGTATATGAAAAAGTTGAAGGGAGACAAATCATTGAATAAATAAAACAACCGAAGAATAGGCAAGGAAAAAAACGGCCACTATCTTTCGAGGGACAGCCAGAATTTAAGGACTAAATCAAATATTGATTTCAGTAGATCAAAAAAGCATTGCCTTCCATTATACTTCAAAGTAAAAAACCCGGTATAATGTATCAGTATATGTCTGACATGAAATGAGAAGAAAAACACACCTGTAATTGATTGTGCCGTAACCTCCGAGGCTTAGCTACTTCCCTTTCATCCTTCGTAATACAAAAGTATTAATTCCCTAAAAAGGGAATAAAAGATCTTATTAGGAGAACTGAAGTGGCTGCACTGTATCGTCAAAGTATATGAAAAAGTTGAAGGGAGACAAATCATTGAATAAATAAAACAACCGAAGAATAGGCAAGGAAAAAAACGGCCACTATCTTTCGAGGGACAGCCAGAATTTAAGGACTAAATCAAATATTGATTTCAGTAGATCAAAAAAGCATTGCCTTCCATTATACTTCAAAGTAAAAAACCCGGTATAATGTATCAGTATATGTCTGACATGAAATGAGAAGAAAAACACACCTGTAATTGATTGTGCCGTAACCTCCGAGGCTTAGCTACTTCCCTTTCATCCTTCGTAATACAAAAGTATTAATTCCCTAAAAAGGGAATAAAAGATCTTATTAGGAGAACTGAAGTGGCTGCACTGTATCGTCAAAGTATATGAAAAAGTTGAAGGGAGACAAATCATTGAATAAATAAAACAACCGAAGAATAGGCAAGGAAAAAAACGGCCACTATCTTTCGAGGGACAGCCAGAATTTAAGGACTAAATCAAATATTGATTTCAGTAGATCAAAAAAGCATTGCCTTCCATTATACTTCAAAGTAAAAAACCCGGTATAATGTATCAGTATATGTCTGACATGAAATGAGAAGAAAAACACACCTGTAATTGATTGTGCCGTAACCTCCGAGGCTTAGCTACTTCCCTTTCATCCTTCGTAATACAAAAGTATTAATTCCCTAAAAAGGGAATAAAAGATCTTATTAGGAGAACTGAAGTGGCTGCACTGTATCGTCAAAGTATATGAAAAAGTTGAAGGGAGACAAATCATTGAATAAATAAAACAACCGAAGAATAGGCAAGGAAAAAAACGGCCACTATCTTTCGAGGGACAGCCAGAATTTAAGGACTAAATCAAATATTGATTTCAGTAGATCAAAAAAGCATTGCCTTCCATTATACTTCAAAGTAAAAAACCCGGTATAATGTATCAGTATATGTCTGACATGAAATGAGAAGAAAAACACACCTGTAATTGATTGTGCCGTAACCTCCGAGGCTTAGCTACTTCCCTTTCATCCTTCGTAATACAAAAGTATTAATTCCCTAAAAAGGGAATAAAAGATCTTATTAGGAGAACTGAAGTGGCTGCACTGTATCGTCAAAGTATATGAAAAAGTTGAAGGGAGACAAATCATTGAATAAATAAAACAACCGAAGAATAGGCAAGGAAAAAAACGGCCACTATCTTTCGAGGGACAGCCAGAATTTAAGGACTAAATCAAATATTGATTTCAGTAGATCAAAAAAGCATTGCCTTCCATTATACTTCAAAGTAAAAAACCCGGTATAATGTATCAGTATATGTCTGACATGAAATGAGAAGAAAAACACACCTGTAATTGATTGTGCCGTAACCTCCGAGGCTTAGCTACTTCCCTTTCATCCTTCGTAATACAAAAGTATTAATTCCCTAAAAAGGGAATAAAAGATCTTATTAGGAGAACTGAAGTGGCTGCACTGTATCGTCAAAGTATATGAAAAAGTTGAAGGGAGACAAATCATTGAATAAATAAAACAACCGAAGAATAGGCAAGGAAAAAAACGGCCACTATCTTTCGAGGGACAGCCAGAATTTAAGGACTAAATCAAATATTGATTTCAGTAGATCAAAAAAGCATTGCCTTCCATTATACTTCAAAGTAAAAAACCCGGTATAATGTATCAGTATATGTCTGACATGAAATGAGAAGAAAAACACACCTGTAATTGATTGTGCCGTAACCTCCGAGGCTTAGCTACTTCCCTTTCATCCTTCGTAATACAAAAGTATTAATTCCCTAAAAAGGGAATAAAAGATCTTATTAGGAGAACTGAAGTGGCTGCACTGTATCGTCAAAGTATATGAAAAAGTTGAAGGGAGACAACTCTTGCAGTTTTACTAAACGTACTCACATACAGATGAGTATAGATTTCATTTGGACAAATTTCATCCAATGTTTAATACAGTATTATGATTTTCATGAAAAATCTATAAATTGCATTAAATTTATCTAGCTGTTCCAATTCTAAGTAATTGTATTTACAGACATAGATAATTTTTTAAATTGTCCTTTTCTTTTGGTAAAATTCAAGAAAATCTGGATTTTTTTTTTTTTTTTTTTGGCAGTCAGAAGTTTAACAAAATCTTTTTTTTTGAAGTTTGCAGTAATACGATATAATTAGAAAATAAATAAATAAAAGGAATGGGAAATTAAGTTCCAAATACCAAAACACTGATATTAACCCTTAGAAAAAAAATCAAAAAACTAATTATGAGGAGAATTAAAAGTTTACATATATACAAGAGTTAAGTAAAAATTTATTGCAGAATGAAAATTAAACAAACAAAATAGATATACACATAATTTTCCAAAATTCTGTATGTAATAGAATAAATATGCTGATTGCCATTATGACTCGCGTGACATTCAAAATTGCACTCCGTATAAATAATTAACAAATATTTCTGATGCTCATATAGTAAATAAATAAAAGTGACACGAAGTTAAGTTCCAAATACTAAAACATTCATATTAATTCCTTGAAAAAAAAAACAATCACAAGAAACTATTTATGAGAAGAATTAATGATTTACAGACATACAAGAATTAAGTAAAAGTTTATAATAAAATAAAAAAATAAACAAACAAAATTATATATATATATATATATATATATATATATATATATATATATATATATATATATATATATATGCCACTATGATTCACGTGACATTCAAAAGTACACTCTGTACAAATAATTAACAAATATTTCTGATGCTCATATAGCCTAATTTAACTCTCCAAATCAATACAATAAATATTTAAAAAAATACAATTTTCAAAATTTTAGAGAAGAAATAATGCATTTTAAATTTAAAAAAAAATTATGTACATGGATGGACAGATTTTTTGTCATCATTATCCAAAATTTATTATTAAATTAATAATTTGGATATTAAGACCACTTAGTAAATTTCATCCATTTACACATTTGTTTTTATAATATTGTAGTAGAGAAGTAAAATTATTGTATTGTTCCTTCTTTCAAGGAATCTGTTAATGAATCAAAATTTTGAGAAACAGCAGATGCTTTGTCGTGCACAAGTTTTTCTTTACGTGAGTAAGTCCTTAAATTACGTCTGTCTAGAAATGTTTTATAGAGCATATCATCATCTGGCTTCCCATTTGCATGCATCACTAAATGTCTCTTTAAAAGTTGGTGCTCGGAAAACACTTCACGGCATATATCACAAACATACAATTTCTGTCTCGTATGTGTTGACAAATGTCTCTTTAGATACGACCGTTGACTGAAAGATTTATTGCACAAGTCACAAGCAAACAGTTTCTCCTTTGCATGCGTCAGCAAATGTTTCTTTAAATAAATTCTATCCGAAAATTTTTTGTCGCACAGGTTGCACAAGTATAATTTCTTTTTCGTATGTGTCACTAAATGTCTCCGTAAGCTAGCCTGATATGAAAATGCTCTACTGCATACATCGCAGGCATATGGTTTTTCCAAGGTATGAATCACTAAATGTTTCTTTAAATTCCCTTGATTAGAAAATAATTTATTGCACATGTCACAGGTGAATGGTTTCTCTTTTGTATGCGTCCGAAAATGTCTATTTAAATTGTCTTGTCGTGAAAATGGCTTGTTGCAAAAATCACAGACGTATGGCTTCTCTAACGTATGCGTCTGCAAATGCATCATTAAATTTCCTTTCTGAAAAAAAGCTTTACCACAGAACTCACAGATATGTGTTTTCTCTTTTGGTAAGGTTTCAGTATGTTTTATTAAATGCTTTTTTAAATATTTCTTCAGAGAAAAAATTCTGGCACATATGTCACACTTATATGGCTTTGCATGAGTTTGTAGATGATCGTTTAAAATCTTTAGCTGACTAAAAGCTCTGCTGCTTATGCTGGGAGCATGTAGTTTTTCATCAGTATCAATCAGTTGTTGAGACTGTAAGCTTTGTTGATCATTTAAGTCTTTACTGCACATATTTCCCAGTTATGGATTTTCTTAAGTACAAATCTATATAAGTAAAAGTGAAATTCATAAATATTTTGTATGCTAGATTCTAACAAACAATTTTTCTTCAAATCTTATATATAAATGCTATGAAACATGAGGAAAGTTTTAGTAATGGTTTCAGTTAAATAACTAATTTTTATTAATTAAGCAATTAATGAAATTGTGCATTTTATTATTAATTAAAAATGACGTTCCAATCTATGGAAGAAAGCATTTCATATATAATGTTGTCATCCCTATTAAGAAATAATATAAATATATTTCAAATAATACATTTACTTGCTTCCAAGAAGCCACTGTAATGTTTAATTAATTTTTTTAACTCTTTCTTTAAACACTGTCAACATTTTATGATAATTTTTTTTTCTTTCCAGAGATTTTAAAAATTAATTCTTGAAATCTGTTATATATATATATATATATATATATAAAGATTTAAAATTGTTTGGGTCCAATTCTATTCTTCCTAATATGATTCTGAGATAATATACACTTTTCTCTGAATTAAATTGCTCAAAATGTATCGGTAATTTTTTCACAATAAATTTTATATCCAGGAACGGCAACACAAAGGGTGGAGAAATTATAAACCTGTCTATGACAGCTTGACACCTCGTCAACGAGAATTTAATAGTTTCTTCAGCAAAAATCATAGGAGTAGGAAGGGAGGAGAAAAAGATAGTGGTTGTCAAAAATCCTGATAATTTAAATGAATACATATGAAGCTGTCAAAATAAACGAATTTTGTCCGCATTTGACGACCCAGTTAATAACAGTTGTCTGCAGAATCGCCAAAAATAATCATTATTTCCGAAGGCAGATGTAGGAAATTGGATATCAAAATCTTGACAATTTATAATCTATCGAAAATTTATTATATTGTAAACAGAATAACTAAGTGAATTTTGTTCGAATTTGATCAGTAGATTAATGATAATTTGTTTTACAGAACGGTGAACATCTGATTCAGTAACAGTCCATTAGGCTTGTAATTTAGTTTGTACTTCATTTAGCAGATAAATGATATGGCGACAAGTGAATCAGAATCGCGTTTTGCCAATTTTTATTCAATCAGCTAAGAAACCAACATAAAAATCTGACAGTTGAAAATTTGTATGAATTATTATTTTTATCAACTATTTTGATCCCTTATCGGTGGAACTGTTTAGGATAAATGACAGTATATCAGTATTGTTACGGAAATCAAAAAAATTCGGCTAAACTCAAATTGCTGTGGATTCGTCTATAGTTAATGTATGGTGCAACATAGTCAACAGGCCACAATGACAAATAACGACGTTTATTAACACGAAGAAATATAAGACAAAACACAAAAGCAATGCACAGCAGCACTTACAACAAGCAGCAGCCCACAAGTAGTAAACAACCACAACAGCACACAAAGCAGCCAGACAGAACTCGGCTGGAAGAGAGAATGCGCATAGCTATTCATTAAGATCTCACCAAACGCCTGTTATTCTCCACTGTCTCCTCGCTTTGGCTGTATTTAACTGCTGATTCGCTACTATACGACTGGTTACTCAGCACATGAATCGATGCTCCCTCAAGACTAAACTCCGAGACGTAGCGCACGACTCAATTCTCAATTCACCAATCGCCAGAGCTCTACTCAATGCTAGGGCTTCTCTGGACTGATTCAACGAATTCGTTTATTCGACACACATTCACTATACGACTGACTTCGGCTTGGGCTGACGACCTTTTATTGCTTCCGGAGCAATGCACAGATGGTTCTCGAAAAACCATGCGTAACTCGTCTTCTATTGGTCCTATCGCTAAAATTCCTGAACATTCTAGTATCATTCATTATGTCGCTAAGTTGCCAAATGGTTGCCAAGCCAGGGGGTCATTGATCCGGCATCTGATCAGCATCCAATAGAGATGACCGTAAAACTGTTTTTCCTCCGATGGAATTAACTGTGCTGAGAAGCAAAATTACAGATTCATATCAATATTATAAAAGACTAGGATATTAGAATGATGCCACGAATGCATGGGTAGCTTCAGATTTTTTACCCCCAAATTCAAATTATACTGGATATTTAAAAAAAAAGAAAAAAAAAAAAGAAGAAGAAGAAGAAGAAGGAAAAAAAAAAAAAAAAAGAGAGAGAGAGAGAGAGAGAGAGAGACATTTTATTTCCATTCGTTTCTTTTTTGCAGTAATAATTTTTTTAAATTTTCTAATTATATTTTATTTTTTTACGATAATTCCTTGTATGGTTAATGGTCAAACTCAAAGTAAAAACATGGACAGCTGTTATCACTCTTCTCTTGCTATCTAGGTTTACTGAGATAAATGCTTTGTTTCAGTCAAATAATAGGATTTAAATATAAACATAATTGGATTTACTTAAATCTGCGATATATATATATATTTTCAATTTAAATCATTCAGATACTATTATTTCACAAATAAAATATTACCATTTGCAATTTCGTAACAAAAAGTAACTATATATGATATTGGTAGACTATTGAAAAATATACCCAAAAGTGCACTACTTAAATGAATATATACTAAAATTTTTCAGATATCATATTAAACATCATTTAAAGTATGAAACCGGAATGTGATTTTTGCAACTGCCTTACTACAAAAGCTATTTTATTGCGAATGCTTTTTAACGGCATATAGATAAACGCATTTTGTTAAAATGGTGATTAAATAATAATAATAATAATAAATGTTAAAATACTTATACCTACTAAAAAAGTGAACAAAAAATACTGAACTTTGCGAACATTTAAACTTGTGGTAGCTCTAAGGGAAAAGTTCTTGAAAATAAACCTTCACATTTAAAAGAAAAGAGATTTTTTTCACAAATAGATTTCTTTTTCCCCTTTTCTTTCTTTCCTTTTTTCCCCCTTTTTTTCTTTTCTTTTTGTATAAATTTATCTCAGAATAAAAATTTTATAAATTCAAATTTTTGAATTAATTTTTAATTTAAATTTCTTTTAACTATGTAAAATAATATTAATAAAAGATTTCATGCAAAATACTAATACAACGATAAAGATTTAAAGTGCTAATTACTTCTCAAAAAAGAAATATACAAAGATGCTTTTTTTATGGTTTTGAAAATTTTCATCTCTGTTTAAAAAAATCACTAGTGTGTCAAATGAACCAAAAGTCAATAATTACCAATTTTTAAGTTCTTGGGTATAACAAATAATTTTAAAAAATGAGTATTGTACAATGCTTAGATTCGAATACTCTAAGCACACTAGGTAACTTTTTCTGAGTGGAGGGAGGGAGTTGGCAACACAAAATGAATTATAATAACTAAAGGTTATATAAGGTTGTATTGCTAAAGGCAATTTTATATTTTTCTAGCTTTCATGTTTTGAAATTTCAATCGATAATATTTTATATTTTAATTTATCTCTTCCCCAAAATAAGTTTTAATATTAAAAAATTGGTACTGATACTCCATTTTTACTGGGAAATAACAAATTTATTTTAAATAATTATTTGTTTATTATTATCATCAAAAATAACAGAAATAACTATAATTGATAATTTGATAAACAATTCAAATTTTATTTTTAAATTTCTTTAACATATGAATTGTTTGATTTCACTTTATATAATATTCAATTAATTAAAATTAGTTTAATTCAATCTGCGTAAAGTATCATTTAATTGTCAAGTTTAACAATAAATTAATAATTATTTTCACTTGTTTTGGCTATTATTTTATTTTGTTATAAAATTTAAATAATAATGCAAAAAAGTTATAATTCCTGTATTAGTATGTTACATGTTACTTGAGATTATGTCCATGTTTTTCTTTATCTATTATTCTTCGTGATTTAGTCAGACAGTTCTTAATTCCCAACATTATATAAATAGTTAATTAATGCAAATAATTAATTGTTAAAATTAAATTAGCTGAAATGCTTACTTATATTGATTTTAATATGAATTTATTAGTGTGTATTATTTGGAAGCCAAATTTTAAAAAATGTTTGCCCACATCAAAGATGTCTTGTCTCCTGCCAAAAATTCTGCTATCACCTCTGTTAATATTATATCATATCTCACAATTTGTCTTTTATCGATTTGTAATTACAATAAGCATAAAAATTTGCTGGCAGCATTTCTTGGGTATGCAAGAAAGGATAACAAGATGATTATATATATATATATATATATATATATATATATATATATATATATATATATATATATATATATATATATATATATATATATATATATATATATATATATATATATATATATATATAAATTACAAAATCATCATCCAGCTACTGACCAATTCTTTGTGATAAAAACTAAAACAAAAAAACATAAAATACAATCCAACTTTTTATAATTCATAATATAAGAATATATAACTAAGTGCTATTCCACTGATTGCAAAATTTTGTTTCTTGAGATATGAGATTTTAAAATATTTGGTCAGTAAACCATGCATTTTTGAAATAATAATATTAAAGTAAGAAAAGAGAATTAGATGAAAATTTATTTTCCAGGATGAATTTTAACAATAATTTAATTTTACAATAATTTATTATTTAGCATATTTACTGGTGTAGAAAGGGTACTGAGTACCAGAGCATAATATAATTTTTCTACCCTCAGTCATCATTTGTAAGTATATAGGATATCCTAGGCATAACATTATCTTTTTATCCCTTCATGATATTTCATTTTAAAGAATGATATAATTATAATATTTTGTTCTAATGGTACCCATTGCATTTATACCTCTCTTGCCACAACACCATTGAGTGAACTCACTAAAATGTGAATGCAGCATACAAAGATCAGAAATGATTTATAGACAATTTGTAGAATAATGAATTCAGATTATTTTAAACACATCCTAGTTAATGCATTAGTGAATCATATAACTTATGTTTATATAACATATCATCATTACTTATGTTTATATAACATAAATATTAATAAAAAGAAAATACCTGTAAAGAGAAATATATATCACTCTATTTTACATCATAAGTAGGCCTTTCACTCTTCTGTAAGAGAAATATACTTAAGAAAACTGTCATTAAAAAGAAAGAAAAAATTATGAAATAAAACTAATTTGACCAAATATTTTAATAATCTTTATTTAAATTTAAAAATGATGCTTTTAACTTCACCGTGCTTAGCTGCAAAAATTGTTTCAGAAAAGAATTAACATTCCAAATTAAACAAATCTTTTTCAAAATTCTATAATTTACATATAAAAATGCTACTTTTTCAACAGGGACACTTCTTTAATAAGAAATTAATGAAAAAGGTTACATTTTAAATAACTTCTTGATTGACATGAAGGTTTTTGACATCGCCACATTAATTTAAACCAGACATTTCAAAAGAGTTTTTTTTATTGTATTATTCACAAAAGTTCATGAAGTCAGTATAAAAAAAGGTGATTTTATAAACTAACCATATAATATCTAATTAAAAATGATACACCATATGTACAAAATTAAATTCATTTACAAATATTTGCAAAACATACTGCAGTGTTTTTTTATTCCGCAATACATATTACTACTTTTAGATAATTCGCATTCAACTTTCCTACTTGGCGATTATTTTGGCGGTAGCCAGGTATTTTGAGAATTCGGCATCAGGATCATCATAAAGATACCACAGTTCAGTTCAGTTTGGTAATGCTTTGAGATTTGTGCTTGCCATTAGATGCTGCAAAAATTCAATGTTTGCACATTAACCGGAAATTATTTATCGCACATAACTAACCGGATGTCAAAAAATTCTAAAGAGATTAAATAAAATTCTTAATTCTAAAATAGATAAATATTCAAGATTTTTCACTGAAAACTTAAAGTATAAATGTTTTCCTCCGAGTAAATGAATCATTTTAGATTATTGTTTCTTTTTTTTATCGTCTATATTATTTATCGCGCACAGTACTGTCAATACCATACCGAAAGAAGTTTCGCTTTCACAGTGTGTTTGCTGTCGTTAAATTTTCATATCTGCCAATGGGAGAACCGCAGCGCTGGCGAATATTTGTAAACAAATGTATGTGGTTTGATTAATACTGTAAAAATTTGGTGAATTTTCAGAATTATGTCCAAGGTTTTACTTTCTGATTTGAATATAGAAATTAATTCTGTTGAAGATGCAAAACGAGCATATGAGATTTACGCAGCTAAAGAGGTAATTGATTAAATAATATTTGGTCAGTAATATATTTCCATTAGGGAGGTTATTTTCAACTTACCGTTTGGAAAAACATATAATATATAAATAAATGCAGTTAGTGCTTAGTTTCTAGTTTACTTATTTTAAGTTTTGAATTCACGCAGTGAATATCGTATGTAATAACCCGTGTTAAAACAAAAACTTGTTTATTAATTATGTTATTCATTATACACATTTTACATTATATATGATTTTTAATTTAAAATAGCGTGTCTCAGAATTATAATTTGTGACAAGCTTATATATTCAAGAATCCTTCAATAAATGCAGAAAGGTTAAATCTCAATTTATATATTAAAATCTGGTTAGTAGAAGTGAAAAATTAAAGGAAATATTTGTAGCAAATCTAGGATAATAATAAATAAATTCATTCATTAACCTATTAGTATGTGTGCAAAGGGGAAACCCTTTTCTACTGAATCTTTAACTTGATAGTTTGTAAAATTTTTATTATCTGCATTTTTTTTTTTTTTTTTTTTTTGTAGATTGTTCTGTTCATTTCTTTGTTGTAAGTTAATTTACAGAATAGCATTGAAATAATTTAAAAATTATGTTTAATGAAAAATAATATTCTTAAATAAATTTTAGATTATATTTAGAAAAACAATTTATGTTCTATTATAAACAAATTACAAAAATTTAAAGCTTGTTCTCTCTTTTAAAGTAAAATATCTATTAGAATGCACTAAGATTTTATTTATTATTCACTGTGTGACCTCTTTGCTTAGTATTTATAAAAGATTTAATGAAATTATTGTAGTCAATTATCCCTGTTTTTAGTTTAATTTTGTTTAAATTGATATATGATAATTATGATATTAGTTTTTTTTAGTTTTTGTTTAAATGATTTTGATTATTACTTTTCTGATTTTGATATTGGTTTACTTTTCTGATTATTAGTTTATTTTCTGATGTGCATTACTGGTTTTGATGGATAAATTAATCATTTAATGAAGAAAAAATAAATAGTAAAAATATATTTATATGATTTATATTGATTAATTACTTTCACAAATGAAATGGTATAAAATTGGTTTTTGGTAAGATTCAGTTGGCAAGTTCCTTAATAAAAAATCTGGTAAGTCTAATAATAATGCTCTTCATCAAATGTTTTGATAATCAGTTGACCCATTGTTTCTAATCAGTTGTAATTTTTTTAATAATATTTTTCTTTATGCTTTTAGGATGTTTAACTGATTATGAAAATAATTCCTTTTATAGAATTGCTTTTTGTTATGCAAATAAACTTTCTTAATAATATCACTTTTTTGTTGACTGAACATTGTACCTATAAATTTCTGATATTAAAGAAAGTTAGATGATGAAAAAACATTTTATGAATTTTTCAGCAAAAGCTGGATGCTGAACTACATTCTTTTATTGAACAACATGATCGACAGGATGATAAAGTACTTTCATTATTGAAAATGATGTAAGTTTTGATATATTTGTTTAGATTTCTTTAAATTTTCCTATTAAACAGTGCATTTTAAAATTTAATTATTACTTGAAATTACATAGGCCTCAGTTACAACTGGCTCATACAGATGCTCAACAACTCTCTGGTATGATAGCTTTTACTTCTGCATTAGCAGAAAATATTAGTAGTAAAGTGAAACAACTTGATGTCACCAGAGTAAGTGTGTTCAATAGTTTGAATTTGTATATGTTACTTTATCTAGTATGATAACAGGTTGTATATATCTGAAAAAGAAAATAGAAATATATTCTGTGCTAACGTTAAATAAATGTAACATATCCTTTACATGAATTTGTGCCACCTTCTTGCTTTGTAAAGAAGCAATGATACATATTTGCAAAACTTGCATTTTTCTTTTTCAATTTAATCTTGTATTATTCAATATTTAATTAATAAAATTATTTACATGTAACATTTTGGACCTTGAAATCGCAATATTTTTGAATTAATTAGTTTCAAACAAATTTTGCTCAAAGTTAATTTTCCTCTAATGTCTCGATTTAAAAAGATTTGCATTTAACTTATATATATACTTTCTTATTTTTGCTTTATAAATGTTTTTTCTTTCTTCCTCTATAGAGCAGAGTTTTAGAATGTATGCAAAGAGTTGAGGATATTCTAGATCTGAAATTTTGTACTGATGGTGTACAAACAGCTCTTCAAAATGAAGATTATGAACAGGTTAATTATTTTAATGTTTTTCTTCCTGCTATTAAGAAATATATTCATCTTGTTTCTCTCATCACAAGGAAGCTTTATTTATATATTTGTGGTGTTTTTATGTGATAAATTAATATTTTCATTTAAGAAATATCATTACTTATAATTAAATTGAAATATTTTCTATAAAATTTGCAAAAATTATGAGTCATTAAGGAATTAATTTATGAATTAAATTTTTTGTAACAATGGAAACATTTGTAATTATAATTTATGAATTAAAAACATTTATTCATGAAAACATGATAATTTTTTTATTGCTGATCAGGAAACATCAAGATTTTTTTAAATTGATTAATTTCAAAAGATTATTTTACCCAATCCATTTTTGCATCAATGTAAATTGTCTCTTTTCATTTCAACACTTTATTTTGAAAGTTAAAATTGATATCATAACAGCAGTGCTATATTTATAGTTGGTAACAAAATTCAAGGGATTCACAAACTGGATATCCCAGTCAAATCTATCATAATGACAACATAAGCGCATAATTATATTGACTTCAAATTCTTGAGAATTGAATAATATAAAATATATTAAATGAATACTAAATCTTTACCTTACTCCTTCTAAATAATAAGTTCTTTTAAAATCAGCTAATAGTATATAAAACTTTATTTTACATCTTAAAAAAATGAACTACTTTTATAATTAGCAATAACTATGAGTTTATTTAAGGAGCATTGCCTAAACATTTGTCAGGTGCCCTACAAAATACAGTTGCACCACAACATAGACAATTAAACATGGTATTTAATACTATTACAATTTAACTTTTTAATATATGAAGAGCATAACTTTCTTTTTATTTCCTTTTCCTTTCAATATTCTGAAATTTCTGCTTGGAGCTTAATTTATAGATATGAGAATTATTATCTAAAGTATAATGTAAAATTTGAGTTTAAAGAAGGAGATGCAAAACATTTTAATTTTTACAATGAAAACTGTTTTATTAGCTTTAAAAATATTTCCTAATTTCTATAGAGGCTGTATGTATGATTGCTTCACTTAGTTAAAAGTATGTAACAAATCTGGAAGTAAATAATTAAAAAAATTATTGATCAACTATTTGTAAACATTGTTTCAGGCTGCTGCACACATTCATCGTTTCCTAAGCTTGGACAAAACGGTTCTAAAGAAATCAGCAGCTGATAGCAATGAAGGTACAAATTTATACTTATTTATGTGTATTTCATTATAGATATATATATTCATATATATATATATATATATATCGTTAATTTTCATTAATTATATACCAGACAATTTAGATTGGTCTTGTAGTTTGTAAATTATTTGTAGATTGTAAATTAATTAAAATTTATTAGATTTCATTGCTATGTATTCTTAACTCTACATATAATGAAAGTGCATGCATGTTTTTTATGTTAATATTTTATAAGGCACACTGTTCGTCCTAGGTTTACTCAGTTTTATGAAAATATCTTTTGGTGATTGGAAATGTGTACTTCAGAGGAATTTTTTTTTTTTTTCACAATTTGAATTAATTCAAATTTATGCAAAATTATGGGATTAAACTTATAATACCTACTATGTATAAAATATTTTTTAGGTACCTAATTAATTCAAAATGTGTAATAACTTGATATCTAAATTCTTACATAATAAGTGGATGTTAAGATCAAAACACAATATATTTTTTTTATCAAATTTGTTTAATAATTTTTCAAATTCATCAGAATATTATGAAAAGTGGTGTGAATAACCTATGTTTATTTAAAATTTGATATAGAATTAATTTAACTATTAAACTTTATATTTTACTAAATCCTTTTTTTTTAATTCTAAAGATATATGACAAAACATTTTAAAAAGTGATCAATAAATGCATTGTTTTTAGATATTTAGACAAAGTCTTCAATTTTATATATTTGTTAGAATAAATATAATGATAATAAATAAATAATTGTAAAATAGGTAGCAGTTTAGATGAAGCATTTGAAAAGTTGCATGAAGCCGAGACTCAGTTGAAAGCCATTGTGATGAGGAAGTTCGATGAAGCGGTTAGAGATGAAGATGTGGCATCTGTTGAACGTTTCTTTAAAATATTTCCCCTCCTAAATCAACATAATGAAGGCTTGAAAAAATTCTCGACCTATCTTTGTTCACAGGTAAATTTATAAGTTTTTTTGTTTTTTTTGTATGTAATGAAGATATTAGTTATTGCATAGAATTGTCTAGTTGGAAACTACTATTTTCTCTTATAAAATATTTAAACCTGTATATTTTTGCTAACAATGTATAATATCCTGCTGCTAATGTATTAATAATTATAGAATATACAAACCCGAATAAATATTTTCTTTTGTAAGAATAATAATATGGGCACTTTATTTAAGATGATGGTTTGTAAAAATATTTTTGATGCTACTTTTTTCTTGTTTATGAAAGCTATAAGCTATCAAAGCAAGCAAGCTCTTGTTTGTGAAAGCTATGTTCTTGCTGTAACTATAAAATCCATCTTGAGATAAAACTGTGCTCCCATTGTTGAAACGATACTGATAGGTATGAATGAATTCATTAAACTTGATTCCTTTTTTCTAAATTGAACCATCTAAGCTTTATTTGAAATCTGAAAACTTCCCTTTTTTTATCTTAATTTATTGAAGCTCTTAAGTAATGTTTTCATTATGTAATAAGTCTGTTCGAAAATTAAAGAATAGAAGGTGCAGAAAAGAAGTTTCAGTTTTTGATTAATCTTACTCTCTTCATAATTGTTTAAATCTCATATTTTTGGAGTTTCCCGTTTGACATTTATTCTCCTTATAATATGACTCTTCATGCCCATGATCACAGCTATTCACTAAAAATAACTGTATTATTTGTTGTTGTTGTGTAAAATGTGGTTAAAATTCCTTAACAATAGCTTTGCATGATTTAATCAAATATCCAAACCTAATAATTTATAATTAATGTTTCCTAATGTTAGTTGATGATAGTTCTTTGAAAGTGTATAATCATTTATTAGCAAATAATATATATATATATATTTATTATGAGTATAATCATAAAAATAATGTATCATCATTTATGAGCAAATAATATAATATTCATATTATAAATGATAAGGCATATTCAGAATTCTATTTATCTCCATTTATTATTATTTTTTTAATTCTAATATGTTACATTTCATAATTTTATATATAATTTTATATGTTTTGATTATTATATAATTCTTCAGTGACACTGTAGTATTTGTTTGCTGATGTAATCGTTATTTTACATTTCATTAATTTTAGTCATTGATAAATTACATTTACTAGCATTTTTAAAAATTATAAATATTTCCACAAAATGTAAATTATATTTTTTGTAAATAATGTTCGTAATATATAGTCTTTAATAGAAACATAGCTATTTTTTTAAACTTTACAACTTTGTAACATCAGTAACTCAAATTGATTCATTACATTCATTCATTCAACTTCATTCGTAATTTCATTACTTCAGCGCAACAAGAACAAAATTTATTTTTGTTTCTAAAGTTTGTATGGATTTGTTAGGTGAAACAAGTTTATGAAATTCTATCCTCTTACCATATTAAAAGTTTCCCTTCCAAAATTCTAACACATAAGGACAATAATAAGGTTTATAGAAAATCTGATTCAGAAAAAATTGTTGCCTTCTTTCAAGCAGAAGAACAGTTTTGATGCCATACTTTCAATATAACCTTGATTCCAGGTTTACAATTTGTATTTAATTTGAAGTTAAAAAAAACAATGCATACCTAAGTTAGAAACATAAAAGTTGAAAACTTTTAAATTCTATTAATTTTTTCCCTTCATTTATAAATATCTTGATTTTCATTGTTACACTTAAGTAAAGTAAGCCTAAGAGACTTTTTTTGTCATATATTTAAATGGTGTGAAACATATATCATTAGTCTTTGATTTCATGTCTGTAATATTAATTTAGTAAAAATTAAGAGATGGAATGCATTAACTTGTTTATGTATTATGCTTTTACATATTAACTAAAAGAATAGTACATAAATATACATAAACATTCTTGATAAAAGTATAACTATAGAATATACATGAACATGCACAACTAAAAGAATAATACATAAGCATACATAAACCACACTGATACATAAACATAAATTATGTATTATTATTCTTTTATGTATTTATTTGTTTTTAAGCCATGTGGGAAAAAAAAATTAGATATTTGATGTTGAAGTTTTTATTAAGGGCTTAATATATTTTTAAAGCAAGGAGATTTTGGAAAATTCTGAATAGAAATATTGATGAATTATTATAATATCTTTTATTTTGAAAAGTTGAAAAAAAAATTAATATTTTTAACTCGTAGCTTATTAATTTTCAATATTTAATCTATTTTTAATTAAAATTTAATAATTTATTATCTTTACTGCCATTTCAGTTAAAGAGTAACTTTATAATGGATTTTGAAACATCCCTTGCTATTTTTCTAGAATATATCTTATCTGCCAATATTTTCTTCTTCGAATTATATTTATTAGCTCTTATTTGTTCATGCTTTGAATTTACAAACTTAAAAACAGAGCATTTACAGAAAATTCCAATAAATTTCATATTTACTAAAATTGTTTATCATATTTTTATATATCTGCTCTATTTTTATGTTTATCTCATTTTAATTCTTTGGAAGATTGCTGATAAATCTCAGAAAAACCTGAAAGCAGCTCAGAGTGTTTCTCCTTCTGATAAGAGGTGGACTGTAAAATATGCAGATATTGCTACTCTCTTGTTTGAGGGAATAGCTCGAATAATAGAAATTCATCAACCCCTTGTGGAGACCTATTATGGTAATTCCTACATCCTAAAATTCTTTCTAAGCAAACTACTAATTTGATCAATGGTATTAATATTTTCAGATTCTGTGTTCTTTTATGCAATCATATCTTATGACATGTGCAATTTTAATTAATCATATTTATTAACATGCTTTGTTTTTCTTTTTAGTTAATTTTTTAATTTTTCCTAGGTTACAACTTAATGCATTTCTCAATAACTTGAAATATTTCAATATATAAATTATTAGATGTAATTAAGTTAACATTATTACCCAAAAAAACTTTTTTTCTTTATTTCTTTCACATTTATTTCTCAAGAAAAAAAATTATTATAAATTTATATTATGTAATGTTCGAGTTATTATTATGCCATAATTATACTAAATTTAATAGAAATAAATAATGTTTTTTTCAACAGTTTCATGTTGACATAGGAAGACTTAATCATACATACCATTCTGTTCACTTAACATTTCCATTGATTTCTTACTTTCATTGATTACCATATAAGTTTAGTGTACAAAGTGCTGCAAATGTTTTTCGGGGTATAATTTTGTATTAAATAGATTTGATCTCCCCTATTAAACACCGTTTCTGACTAAACTGAGCATACATCACTTTTTACTTCAGCTGAAATTCTAAGCATAAAAAAAGAAAAGAAACGAACTGGAATTTAAGAAATTTCTTTTCATTTTTTTATAGGTCCAGGAAGGTTATTTTCTGTAATCGAAGTGATTCAGAAAGAATGTGACCGGCAAATCAAACGGGTTTTGGATGAGTTTAAAGTAACTAGAGAATTTTTTAAAAAGGTAAATTCTTAAAATTGTTCATAAAAATAAATAAAATTACTTATATTTGCATTTTTAAACATCTCAAAAATGTCTCTCTTTTTTTAAAAAAAAGTAATGAATATTTCATTCATTTTAATATATTCCTGATATAAATTCAGGAATTTGCTTAATTGTACTCTCAATTTACTCCAAAATGAATTTATATGATTTCAAAATTTGCTTACATTTATCTTTTACTTTTTTTTTTTTTTTTTTTACTTTCAAAAAGTTATCAAATGATAATGATGAATGAATTTTAAAGCAACATAAGAGAAGTAAATTTCAATTTTCTTCATATTTCTATATTTTTTGAGCTTCCATAAATTAGAAGATAATACAATTAAAGGTTGTTCAAAATGTCTGTACAAGTATTGAAAATTATTAAATATATATTTGTATTTCATATACTTATTTTCTTTTGCATATACAAGATGACATTTTCCCAACTTTGTTAACTTATTTTTAAGCATACAAACAAAAATACTTAAATCAGATTATATGATTTTTTTCATAAATCATGAGGAAAATTCTTAATGTTTTTACTTTAATCAGTGAAAATGGTCTCTGCAAAACTTTCTTGTACATTCTCTTAAGTAATATAGTTTTCCATTATTAACTCCATGCCATTGGTGGACAGTTGTTTGCGGAAGACTATTGGTTGCAATCTTTTATGATTAATTGTTGGAATGTTAATGTACAATTCAAAACATCAAATGTATATTTTGGATGCCTCTTTTCAATCGATTGCAAAAAAAATTTAATTCAGAACTATAATTGTATTCATAACTAATTTCATATATTTAGGTTATATTGTTTTTGACTTATTGTCTTTAAGTGCTTGTGAAAGCAATAACCGACAGTGACCTCTTTACAGATGTGCTTCTGAGTTTGATAAATACAAATACTTAAGGTATTAACTCATCGTGCCAAATTTTATAATTTATATTTTGTGGTTATCCTGTTCACTTGTCTTTGGAACAGAAAGACAGACATTCTTCTTCAGAAATACCTTATTCAAAGTTAGATTGAAATCTACAAATTTGGAGTAGTGATAGTATAATAAATTTCATTCTTCTAGCTGAAAGTATTTTTGAGTTATGCTCACAGATAGACGGACATAATTTTTAACAATGTGCTTGATAGATTCAGGAAGTTCTGAAACATATATAAATATTCATCAAAATTTCAAGTTTCAAATTTTTTAGGATTTTAATACTTTCATAAATGTGAAAGTAAAAAAAAATATTTTTTTATATTATTTTTATCTTTTTTATATATGATATAAGTCTATGGCAGTAAGTTCAGTTTATTGAAAAAATTTATCTCTCATATTAGCACATTTAGCTTTATTTATTTGGAAGATTATTTTCCATTCATTGAATTTTGTTTCAAAATTAGTCCTATGGAATGGAGTTTTTTTCTTTATTTTTTTACTGTGAATTTTCTAAAATATAAAAATAATTTCAACCTTTTTGTAAAAGTTTTCATTATTCATTTGATAATATGTATATATTTTTATATGTTGCTATTCAAATTTGTTTAAATGTAATTTCTTTACTAAATATGTTATAACATTTCAAACAAATGAATAGTGTATTAAAAATATAATTTAACTTATCCTCTTTGTTAATTGTCTTGTTTTAACATATTTTAAGCTTTTTATTAATGAAATAAATAATCATTTTGCTATATCAAGCAGTTGTAAAATCTGAATTTTCAATTAAAAATCTATTTAATTAAAAAATAATATACATATGTAAGACATATTTCTTAGATTTCTTTCTTGTTTCTAAATTCTTATCACTTTTTTTAGTCATCAAGTTTGCAACAAATGAACAGAACTCCTTATAGAACAACTGATAGGTATGTAATTTTTATATTGGAATTATTAGATTTTAAAAAAATCAAATTGATGTATTAGTATGCTGAGTGACACAATTTTTCATATTGTTATAAAAGATTAGATCCAAAAGAGTTGGATAGCCTTCTAGCAGAGATTACTATTTTGAGTACAAGGTCACAACTTTATCTGAGATTCATCAGAAGAAGAGTACTGGTCAGTACAAAATGAATAATAATAATAATAAACAATTAAACTAATGCCATTAATATGTGACTGATTCTTTATATATTTAATAATAGTATTAAATAATGAGAAAAATTTTCATTTGAACTGAAAAATTATGCTTAAAATTTTTATTTTAGTATTAGTTTTAAATATATATATATATATATATATATATAATATGCATTGTAAATGGGAATTTTCCCACATTTGGAAATTGAAAACATAGAAAGTTACTGAATTTGCAATTCTGTGTATCTTGTGATGTATTTCACTGAGCTAGATCAATATAGGACAGTTAAAGCTACTGTAATTATATTTTGAGAAGAGTGATTATAATCAAAGCATTAGTATGATTAATAAGTTAAATTATGTTTTTAGTGGAAAAAATGATTAACTTTTAAAATGGGGGAAATATTGTCATTGCATGATAATTTTGATAAAATATAATTTATGCAAAAAAATTGCCTTGTTTATTTTTATACCATAATATTTATTAATTAAAATCAAATCAAATTGTTAATCATATATTTTATTGTATTTCATGAATATTTTCTATAAATCATTCCCAATAAGGTATTTATGCTTTCAATTATATTTTCCTTTTTAAAAGTATAATTTTTTTTAAAAAAAGATGATGGTTTTGTAATTTTGATTATAAATTTTCCTAACATATTTGAAATATATATTACTTTCTATAATAATATATTTTCTTTTCACAAAGTTTGTTTAGTAAGTGATAGTTAAAAAATTATTAACTAATTTTAAATCTTATAGGGAGATATTGAAATATCATCACCTGATCTAAAAATGAAAGAAGGTATATATCTGATTTCATATCATTTTTAAGCAATAATTTTGTGTTATTTATTTATGCAATGATTTGCATATAATATATCTTATATATATTATAAATATTTTAGAAGAAATTGCTCGTTTAAATAAACTCTTGAAAGAATGTGAACTGAGCAAATTAATGCATGATTTACTTGGAACTTATGTAACAATGGAAGAATATTTTATGAGAGAATCTATTCATAAGGTATGATATTTGAAATTCTAATGCATTATATAGAAATCAGATATGGCAATATTTCATTTTGGTATTATTATAAATTTTTTTATTTCCAGGCTGTAAGTATGGATACAATAGAAGAAAATGCATTAACATCCAGTATGTTAGATGATGTATTTTTCATTGCTAAAAAATGCTTGAGGTATTTTAAAAACTTTTTTTATTAATGCTTTTAGTTTATATCAAAATTATATATACTATTTAATACTAAAAGACAATTCTGTTTTAAGACCAAAAATTTTAAAATAATTAAATTTTTATTCCTTAAGTTTTTATACTGCTAACTAATTTCCAATCTATTTTGAGATAGAATATTAATATTCTGCCAAATCGTAGTATATGGTTTAATTTCGAAAATTAAATAAAGCTTGTCTTTCCTAAAAGTTTATCTACAATTAATCATCATATTATTAAAATCAATTATTGATTGACCTTTAAGAAAACTTTAAAATATTATCTTTCCTTTTTTTAAACTATGAAAGTTTGCCACATTTTATTCTTGATGTTTATATGAAGCTCATGATTTTAAGTAATAATCTGACAACCTCTGAATATAATTTACCCCCCCCCCCTTTCTTTTTTTTTTTTTTTTTTTTTTTTTTGAAATATGAATTGATTCCTAATTTCATAAAATTTACAATGATTATTCAACAATTGCATTTGCAATGTATATTGCAAATAAAAATAAATATAAAAAATTGCAAATAAATATAAATAATATATTGCAAATAAATATAAATAAATCTATTTTACATTAAATGTATCTGAATTAAACATTCTGTGAATGAAATTTCATTCATTTGATGTGAAAATTTGAAAACAATCTGGGATGTTGTCTTTGCTGTCTGGCCATTATTCAAAATTTCAAAGTCCATCCCCAAATAGCCCTTATGAATCACAAAATGAGCATCTAATCTAATTAATCTATAATTAAACTGGTTTATAGATTAAATCACATAATTCTACTGCAGTTACATGACTTGTTTATGGTCTGATGCAGTTAAAACAAACATTGGTTTATTCTTTGCCTTAAAAATAGAATCAAATTCAATCAGAAGAATGATTTCATTAAAGAATCTTCTCAACTGGTATTTTGCATCACACAATTTAAATAAAAATTGTTGTACTTTTAATTATTTAGCTATTGCATTAATTGGAGGATTTCTGTCTTTTACACTACTTTGATTCCAAAAAGTTTCACTTGGTAATTTGAAAAATGATTGAAATAATGTCTTTTATCATTCTTACATAAATATCTTAACTAAAATTTAGCATGAATTAATTTTAATTTTACTACTAATATCAAAAGTTAATTGTCCTGCTTGTTCAAAAAATTACAAACTATACTCAGTATTCTATACTTCCCATATTTATGGCAAAATTTACGTTGTGGCTTTGATAGTGCAAAGAAATTTTTATATCTTAGTATGACAATTTAAACAGAGATTATGAAATTTTTTTTCTTTTTTAGACGAGCCATTTCTAGTTCAAATGCTGATATTGTCTGTGCTATGCTAAATCATGCCACTTCTTTGCTGCAAGCTGATTTCTATGAAGTCTTAAATGAGAAACTGAAGTTGGGATTTCCATCCAGCATATTAGACTTTAGTCAAGCATACAGTGTATTTCAATCAAGCCTTCAAATCCAACCATCTGATATAGACAAATCTAAAGTAGAATTCCTGGTAATTATAATTCATTTTGGTTTGAAGACTTCCATTTGTAAATCTGTGATTTCCTTTATAAAATATTCAAGTCCTTTATTATTGAGATTTTTTAATGTAATAGTATGATATATTATTAGATTTTTTTATATTATTAATAATCAAATGTCTTCTCTCATTTAGAAGTCATGAAAGAAAATTTAAATGAAATATTTTTTTATATTAAATTCAAAGCACTACTGTATCCTTACAGCTTTGTATTCATATACAAAAGATATATATATATATATATATATATATATATATTAGGGGATTTCTATTGAATAGAAGAGACCACATGATGATTAAATTTTTAATATGAATATAAAATTGAGAAATAATTTTAGTATTTAGAAATTCAGTAACACACCATTTTTATAGAGAAATATTCTGGCTTCAAGAAAAGCATTGCCGATTTAAATTGGTTTTTACCAGACTAGTTTTTTAAATATACCATAGGGCATTTTTTATATAATGCACTCTGAATGTATTCTTCCTAGTATGGCCAACTATTAAGCAATTACACTTTTGTGAGGTTTGGCTGCTAATGCTTATTTTTAATCTTCAAAAAGTATCGAAATGTAATTACTTTATACTTTGTAAAGCTCCTCTGTCTCTTTAGTTGTCTTTTGAAATGCTTATTAAACAAAACTGTTGTATTCTAACTATAACACACTGCTGTATTTTCAACAATACTTTATAATTGTCTTTTCAAAAACAATAATCTTATCCCTTTCTTTTAACTGGATTATGATGTTCATGATTTAGCCAAAGAATTTCCATACATTTTTTTTCTTTTATAAGGAGGCTTCTGTAAAGTTTTATTTACCAAAATAATATTTATAGTAGTGCTAGTCAGCAAATTAAGTTTCATTTGAAATTCCTTAAAAATGTCTGCATTTAAAATTAAAATTTTTTTGATAACTGATATAAAATGTGTATATATTTATTTAACTTGAGTTTATTTTTGCTTTCTTGAAAGAAATTATTATAAAATCTACTGTAATAATATAATTGCAATCTTGCAATAGTTGCCATTATAATTACAATTATTAAAGTAAAATTTAAGCCTTTCATATGAATTATAATTCTTTTTCTTATTCACCAAGTATTATTTTAGATAATTTATAATAGGTTGAATTCATATTACGGAATTAACTATGTGTGTTTTGAAAAAGTTAGAATAATATACAATTTCCAGTCAGATTCATCTTCTGAATTTCTCGAAAAAATTACACAAGATTTGATGAATATGATGCTAACTTTCAATTTCAAATAATAATAGATGCTTCATATGATTTCACTGTTAATTCTTAATAAAATTCATATTCAAAAACATCATAAAAAAATATGTTCCTTCCATAAGTATTTAATAGTAAGTTCATCAAAAAATTCAATAAATATCTTTAGAAAGTGTTTCTTTTATTTAGGAATTTGTTATTTATTTATAAATATATGAAAATATCAACACATTGCTTCAATTTGCTTATAACTCTTAACAGTTTTTCCAAGAATGAAAATTTCTTCTATAGGAATTGCCCAATATAAAGAAACCAAAGCTTGCATTACTCAGTCAATTTTAGTTGCAACAGAGTGGCATTTCTTTTTTAAATTTAAAATGTTAAGGCGTTAAAAATATTTTATTAAATAAATTCAATAAAGTCATCGAAATGTTTAAAAATCTTGTAATTTTTTTCAGCATTGTATATATTAATCCATTCAATTTAAAAGATAATTCTGTACTTTATTTAGAGTATTTTTTCAATATAAAATCTATACTTATTGTTACCAATTTAGAAAATGGCTGTTAATCAATGATTAGAGTGGACTTCTGTAGAATGTATTCTATTTTTGTTGACCTCTTTTCATTTGGTTCTTATGGTTTTTGTTTTATATTTAATTAAAAACCACAAGCTTATTTTTTTTCCTATTTCTGTAAAGATTACATATGATTTATTCTAAAATAATTTTATTCTAAAATAAATCTGTTAAAAAAACTTAATTTCTCTGCCTATTTTATTTTGTGTAGATTTTGTCATCTTCATTGTCAGTATTATTACTTTATCTTTTTATTATATTTAACCTGTTCCAAACTCTAATTTTTTTAATTATTTAATTTAATATGTACTACTAATTCCTGTTTTAAATAAACACATTTAAAATTCTCAGTTTTCTAAAAGAAATGCATACTAATATAAAGAATTTAAAATGATATTTGAATCTCTCTTTTATATTTTTGGGAAAAAAAACTTTGTTTTGTTTTGTTTCTTTTTTAAAGTCAATAAAATGGATTAAAGTTCAATCTCGGGTTCGGTGTAGAGTTGGATTTATTTATTGTACTTATAAAATTATTCAGGATCTGTATGAAATATTTCTATTCAGAGTTCGTAAGAGTCTTATTAATATTATTTAAAATACATTTTAGAAAAAATCTTTCGCAATATAATTCAAATAGATTCTTTTTTTATACAAACATTTTATTCAAAATATATTCATGTATAACTTGGTTAAAAAGGATTGAAGAAATAATGTAATTCAATTATGTTCAGAGATAGTTTTTGAAGAAATATTTATTTATGTTAGAAATGAAATAATTTGAAGAAAGAATTGGAATACAAATTTCTCTTCAACAAAGTTTCATTTCCAGAATTTCATAAAAAGTAATTTTTAACTTTGAACCTTTTTTTTTTTTTTTTCTTTTTTTCATTTTTATGAAGATAGTTTTAAAGGTATCTTATTTTTCCAGGTTACCTTAAACAATGCGGAAGTTGCTTGTGAATATGTTAGGACACTTCGCATGAATTTGGAGGTACATTTCTGGATTATATTTTCTTGATTCATAAAGTTTGGCGTGTCTCACTAATTTATGTATAATTATTTCTCCATTTCCAGGAAGAAGTTCAAAAAATGTTCCCTCATGCATCTGATCAAGATGGGGCAAAATTAGAGGTAAAAGAAATGCAGTATTAATCTTTAAAAAATATTATTTTTAATTCATTAATATGATTTTTTTATTTATAAAATAATCATATAATTAATATTATAATAATAATGCAATAAAAAGTTATCAACAATGTAATATAAGATCTAGGATTATATTACTAAAGAAAATATAAAGCAAAAGTAAATTATATATGCTGATTTCAAAGAGCAAATGATTTTTTTTTTTTTTAATATTATGAGTGCCTATTGCAAAACTTTTAATGGATTCCAAAGTTGTACCCATACAGCCACTTTACCTTTATTATATGAAACTGTATGGATGGTAGTTTTTGTAAAATTAATTACCTTTTTTGTTATTAAATTTTTTTAATGAAAAATGTGCATTATTATTATTATAATAAGTAAGGTGAATTTTGTTTTTCTCCTTACCTTTAAACATAATCTGCTTTCCTGACAAATAGAGCCGTTAAAAGTTTTCATAACCACCACAAAATAGTTTATTGTTACATTTTTTCTTTTCATTTTTTTATTAATTTATTTAATTGATTCTGTTTTAGAGTTGTTTATCAGAGATAACTTCAGTTAATTTCAAATTGCAACAGTTAATTAGTTATGGAAGAACTCACTTATGTACAGCTGTTGTTAAACCTCGTATTAAACCCTGGGTGGATGCTTTTCAGTCAGCTTCTCACATAATAACTGATGTGAGTTTCAATTTTTTTGTTTATACTGTAGATAACTTATTGTATAACCCAGTTTATTTTATTTTTATTTTAATGTGATTCTAACTCATGTATTTTCACATATTTCTTGAAAAATTCAATTAAATGTTTTTTTTTTTTTTTTCCCCTATTCTTTTTGAACACTTTGATGATTTTGAATGATTTCATAACTCAAATATCTTGTGTCAGAAAATTGAAAATAAAGAGTGATTTTTCAAATAATTTTGTTATAATGTTTATAATTTTACTTAAATTTTATAGTTATATTAATTAATATATATTTTGCTATGTTTTATTGCAAAGGAATAACTTGTTTTGTTAGAATTTGTTATTCTTTAGAGTTTGTATCATTTTTTCTTCACATTTTTTTTCCATATGTAATCCATATTAATTTTTTTTAATTTATTTTCTTAAATATGCTATTTAAAATGCTCATATTATTTTAATCCTATTTTTTATTGTTATTAATGTGAATTACTCTTTCTACATATAGGATGAATTTGCCCAGTATGAAGCAAATGATGGTGCTCGACCATTCATTCAGAATTTTATCATAAGTACAGATACTTTTCTGAAATCTCTAAAGGTAATCAAAGTATTCAATTATTGTTTCTTAATTACATTTAAATAATGTTTTTAAAGTCAATCAAGGATAACTTATGTTGTTGTTGTTTTTTCTTTTCTTTTCTTTAGGATAGCTTAACTACCAGCAACTTTGATTCTATTGTAAGTTTATTAGCCACAGAATTGACATCTCAATTCGAAAAAGCTGTTATGTCATGTCAGTTCAATAGGGTTAGTATGAAATACAGAATTTCACTTTGTACTACATTTTTCCAGAAAAAAGAACGTCTTTTTTTAAAGAATTAATTTGTTTCAATTCTTGAAAGGCTCTGATTTAAAGTGGACTTTTTGAAGGATGCAGATTTTCATGCCTTAACTTCGTTAATTTTAATTGGTAGTGGTAGAACAAACACCTGTTTGATGTAGCCTCAAAAAAAAAGCTATTGTTGCCATATATGGTTATCTGCTGTTTTACAAAGCTTCACACCTGACATACAGAAAAAAGTGGAGAATTAATTATTGTACCGCCTCAATATCCTTTGTGTATATGGAGGGACATTGAGCACTTATAACTATGTGGAATTTAAACTTTCAATTGATACTTTTGATTTCCGATGATCAACAAGGTTTTATTGTATTTTTTTCCCTTTCAAAAGTTCCCTTTCAAAACCTCAAATATTCATTTATGATCACTTTGTATTCTTGAACCTTATACTTTTAAACTTAAACCATAAAGGCAAATCAAATGACATCATAGTGCCATTAAAACTTGTTTAAAGATGTTCTGGTTAATTTCAAACTGCATGTTATCTTTCACAGTGCTGAAACTCTACTTTCTTATTCCTTATGTAATCTGTGCAAATAATGAAACAGGGTGTTTAACTTCCTTAGCTTTCAACTATGGAAGAAAAGCATGCAATTAAAAATGTGATAGAAATATGAAAACAATTTAAATCTCTTTTTAATAATTAAAATTATGCAAAGAAAAATTCTAAATTTCTTTTTTAAATTCAGGAAAAATTTGTATAATAATTAAATTTGTATCATTGAAATATAATTTATCGAATTTTAAAATGATATTAAAATCAGTTTTTTATAATAATATTTTCGAGAATTATCACCTAAAAACGGCAAAGTTGCACTTAATTTTTAAATAATTACTACTTATTTCAGATTAAGAAATGTAGCTTACAGAACATCAGAAACAAACATACATATGTACATTTTTCTTTATTATTAGTCGGGATATGAGAAAAAAAGAAAAAAACGTATTAAAATACGTAATCATCAAAAAAAAATCGCTTAAATTGTCAAAAACATTTGATAAATGAGTTGTTTCTTTTAAACTAAATATAATTTTAATGATCAATATAAAAAAGATATATTGGCGTGATCTGTGATTTGCACAAATAAGAGTTTTATTCTAGGGATCAAGGTGGAAGTTAGTCAACAGATTAATGTTTTGACATGTTTTTACTTCAATATTTTATCAGATATTATTTCTATTTTTGTCAATAGTAAATTACCTAGTTAGTATTATTATTCCATTAAGTGGCAAAAAGGGTTTTTACTTTTTTTTTATACAAAGGTAAAATATTGTGATCATCCAAAAATTTAAAATCAAGATTTTGATGAATCCTCACATTTCTGACCATTCTGAATTTGAAAAACACATTTTTGGCATTAAGTCTGTCTGTGTGTCTATCAACACTGTCTTAGACATGGTATAAGCTAGATTGATGAAATTTGATATGCCATTTTAGCACTTAATTTGTAGATTTCCATCAAATTTTGAATAAAATCCGTTCAGTGGAAATCTATTTTACTACAAAGTATAATGACTTAAATCAATAGATAAATCTTCATTGGTGCACAGTTTTAGTATCTAAAGTGTAGATCTATATCCATTTTTGAACTAAGTTTATCAAATGATGACCCACTGTCTGTGTGTACTTTCACATGCATGTAAATATAATAACTCAAAAATAATTATTTGAATTAATTATATTTGGTACTCAATTTTAATATCTAAAATGCAAATCTTTGATAAATTTTGAAATATATCTGCCAATGGGTTGAAAATTTTTTTGACTGTATTTTCAAATGCATGTGAATATGATTACTCAAAAATGCAACAACTTAGTTAAATGACATGTAAGTGTAACCATATAGCTGAAATTGAATTTCTACATAAAACTTTGGTTTTAATCAGTTGATAAAAAGATGTCAAAATGCATATTTAATTTTTATTACTATACGACGTAGCACAAAGAGCTCACATGTTCAACTTTGATGATAAAAATCTGAACACTCATTCAATCACTGCCTGGCCCAAAAGCCAAAGTTTTTAGGCAATCAGAGGAGAGAATAACTCCTTTAAAGACTATGCAGAAAAATATTGGATTATCCACATCCACCAGTTTAATAATTTTGTATTTCAGTGCGAGTTTTTAAAGAGAATGAAAGTAAAATCCAATTTAATAGTTTCTTCAATCAGTGGTATTAAATTGGCACACTGTTCAAGTTATTTATTGACTTTCAAAAATAAAAATATAAATTCTTTGAATGGTATTAGATTTAAAAAAAAGAACTGTAATAATTTAATTATATTTGCTCTATAACTCAAAATAATATTTGAATGAATTTAATTACGTTAGTACTTTAGTTGTTGCATATAATTCTACAAAGCCAAAAGGTTTTGTCAAGTACTAAATGCAAATTAAAAAGTGTTGTGCTCTCCTTCTTATTAAATTCATGTTCTCTGTCATTCAAAGTATTGACATTAAAATATTTTTAATAAAATTTAATATAAACATCATCATTTTATGTGACATTATTTTTACAGTTCTAAAAAGTTGCAAAAACAAGCAATTATATGTGAATACATGCAAATTTTGAATTTATACACAAATATTTATTGTAACAAAAAGTGCTAATATGTTTAAATGTAAAATCTGAAAAATTGAACTGCTGTATTAAAATGACTAGATGTATATTTTTAAAGCTTTATTTAAAATAAAAATATTTCTCTTTTTTGTTGAGCATGCTGTTAGATAGTATTTTTTTTTAAGATTTTGCTTACAGTATAAAACCAAAATGGTAAAATTTAATCTGATAATCTATTTCTTTTATTTTGCAGCTTGGGGGTTTATTATTTGAGAAAGAATTAAGACTGATTATAGCATATCTTACAACTGTTACTACTTGGACCATTAGAGACAAATTTGCTCGATTGACTCAAATTGCTTCTATACTCAATTTGGAAAATGTAAGTATTTATAAATATGCCTTTCATTAATGCTTGTGAAATCTTATTCCTAAATTTAGAACTGAATAGAAAGTTACTCTCTAAAATGCTATATTTGATTAAGGTGTTACCATTCTAGATGGACTGTTATTCTATTAACATAATCTCAGATATGATTGTCACACATTAATGAAAGATACATAAAATTACTTTATATAACTGTACAATTCTATTGACATTATTTTATCAAAATATTTGTATTTTCACATATTCACAATTCTTCATTTTTTTTTTTAATTTATAGGTAAGTGAAATTTTAGATACTTGGGGATCAAATTCTGGATCTTTAACTTGGCGTCTGACTCCTACTGAAGTGAGACAGGTTCTCGCTCTCAGGTATGTCCCAGAATGATTATTTCTGCCTTGTTGAAATAAATATTTAGGCAGCAATTCTATAGTTTTCCTCTTTTTTAGTCTGTATTTTAATATATTTGAATGATTATTATAGTTCCTTCATAAGTATAAATAGATAATCTATTTTATTGCAATATGTAACATGCAGTGTTTGATATTCCCAACTTTTCTGATTTGTAGTGATTTTTAATTTGATATTGTATTGTGATAAATCATTAGTTTTATTATTACTAGCTTTTTATATCTTAAAATTCTTAAAGCTTGTCTTTTTTATTTATGTTTAGTAAAGGATCAATGATATTATTATTATTATTAGAAGCTTGCAAACTTTATTTCCTCTTTCACCCCTTGATGAGACTTTTATTTTTGTATACACTCTCTTACCTTTCTTAAAAAATTTTCCATAAAAAATATTGTTAATAATGTTAAAGTTTTAGATAAACTTGAGGAGTAAGTGATGAATTAACTTAATAGCAACTGCAAGTTTTACTTTGATTTTCAATTGTTTTCCTTTATATTTTTTCATATATGAAGTGTGTAAAGAAAATGTTTAAAAGTTCAAAGTCAGGATTTTGATGAGTATCCACATTACAGACTTCCTTGAGTCTGAAAAATGCATGTTTGGAATTATGACCATTTGTTAATACGATAAATCAAAAACATTTTATGTTAAATTGTTGAAATTTGATATGTGGCATTTGCAATAAATGTGTAGATTTCTATCAAATTTTGACCAAAATTTATTCTGAGGAAATTTATCTGTCCAGCTGTCTGAATATAAATTCATATGATAAGTATAAAACAAAGAGAGCTAGATGAATAAAATTTGGTAAACAGATTTAACATCTAAATCACAGATACCTATCAGATGTGGAACCAAATGTGTCAAAGGATTGATTGTCTCTGGGTTTATACTTTCACAAATACGATAGCTCAAAAATGCAGTAATTCAGATATTGTTATTTGATATGTGATTATAATTATAATTCTTTCTAATTTTGATTTCCGTCACTCAGAAGACAGGCCAAAATACACATTCAGTGTTCTGGTGCTTGAATAATAACCATATTCCAGCAATCAATCACCAAAGATCTTGTCAAAGTATACTAATAGGCTTGTTCACCAATGGTCTGTTGTTAATAATGCACAAATACATTTATTAGAGAGTATGTGAGAAAGGCTTCGATAATCTCATTAGTTTTGTAGTAGTATTAATTCTACGTCTTAAGAAATGAAAAAAGCACTGAGATAATTTCTCATTTCTGAAAATTAAAGTTGATAAATACTTCTCATGTTAATTAGCTATTCAAAGACAGACAACTTTAGTGCAATCCTGGAACTGTTTTGTGGAGACACATTATATAATATCTATACAATTAAATCACACATCAATTTTTTTTATCTGTATTTAACTAATAGCGAAAGGATATTTTTTCTCGTGTTATTTTTTTATGGTGTTTTTATAAAATGCAAATAAATTTTTTTTTCTTTCTTCTTTTTAGGAAGGATTTCAAATCTGAAGATATAAAACGTTTGAAATTATAAATGAATTGTGAAATACATGCTATTGTTTTGTATAAATAAAATATTTATTTTGTATCTCAATTTGTTTCTCCTGTGCTCTTTAATTATTATGTAACACACCTTTCCATTGATTGAAATATTTATTATATCTTTTTTTATATAAAAAAATTCTATGTACAAAAAATTTTTAAGGAAATACAACAGTATGATGTTTAAATTAACACACAAATATTTTTTAGTCAGATTGAAATTTTTTATTTATAATACTGAAAATAAAACTATTTAAAATTTGCATTTATATCAGCTATAATCAGATTGAGGCAATAACTGTGGACAATTTTAGAGTAATTATCACAGAAATCAAAATTTCATTGTTATGAGCAACCTTTCTGTGAAAGAAAGGTGCTACTCATTACTGTCTCTTATTAAAAGAATTTACAAAACATTTTAATTGGAGATTATTTTATAGTCTTGCATTATAACTAGGGATTGCAATACCGGACCAAAATTTCAATACCGGTATTCGGTATTTTTTTAATCTTAATACCGGGATACCGGTTTTAATACCGGTATTAGAAATTTTAGAAAAAGAAAGAAAACACAGGTATTTCTTTGTTTTATTTGCCAGTTTTGTTATAGAGTGTAAATGTCACAAAAAATAATTTATAATAAATTATAACAGTATATAATCACAAAAAAGTAAAGAAACATCTTTTTTATTTAAATCACAAAAAAAGAGTAAATATCACTATTCAGTCTGTGGTACTATTACAAAGTTTTGATATGTGATCTTAAAAAACATAATGCATGAATTGTACTGTCATTAAGCCTGAAAAGTAATTTTGTGTAAAAATGACCAGCTGTCGAAAACGCTCTTTCGGCATCTACGCTAGTTGGTGGTACTGTTAGCAATGCGCGATATATTTCCAAGTATTTATCTCTAAATCCCTTATCTTCAAATAAAATAAATCGATTTCTCGTCGGATGATTTTGGATATAGCTAATTTCTGTATTGTATTTTGGTTCGTTTAAATTTTTTTTATTTATCGCTAATTCTAATTTCTTTTAATTCTAATTCCTTTTCACTATCGACAGTAGTGACATCATAATCTTCGATAATTGAACCGAATTCTTCTGAATGTGGATAGTTTTGTGGGTAAACAATTTCAAGAAAATTTACTCTAAATCATATTTGAATTAGTTCTTTTCTTTTCTTCTTTTTCATTTTCATATTTAAAATCATTATAATTATGTAAATACCATAAGACATTTTCTATTTCGGTATGCCTATCTTCTGTGCGATTTTTCAATGTAATATATAATTCTTCAGATAGTGATGTGTGCTGTTCTTTCAATGACTACAACATGAAATTTATTGTTGCATTAGCTGTTAAAAAATTAGAATCTCTCAGACATAATGCCTCAATAGTCAGTTTTATTGGAAGTAGAACTGATATAGTTCTGGATATTAAGTCGAATTCACTATCTGAAAAATTAATTTACAGATTTAAGCCGATTATTACGTTTGGATTGGATTTCTCAGTTTCAAAAATCGTTCCATCATTAGGAGAAAACTGTTCCAACGTGTTTTAGAATCTAATATTAACATATATTCTGTTTTATTTTCAGTTAGTATATATTTTAGTAATATATCCTTTTTTACAGGGGAACGTTTAAATACCTTAACAATTTTTCGAACTTTATAAATTATAGGAAGCATTTCTTGATAGGTTAATATTTCATCCTCGTTAGCAATATCTTCTTCAACAATTACATTGTCATTATCTTCATTGTCAATATGACTCTCACTCTTACTCTTTTCAAAGTTGAAATCCGAAATTTCTATATCCACAGTATTTGGATTCTTCTGTTCTTTATTTTTTTGGTATAATACATCTATTACTCCTAAACTTTTTTCATAATTGTTGCCCCATCAGTCGTTATGGTTACAATATTTTCTTTCAGGGATAATCCATGTTTCGCTAATTTAGATTTAAGCAATTAATTAAAGCTAATTAATTTCGCCCGTTAGGGAGACATAAAAACAAAAACGTATGCTATTTTGTTATGTTTCGCGATACCTGAACATATAGGGGAGACAATTTAAAAAATTTCTTGTAAATACCGAAAAACCGGTAGTTAAACTTGTGAATACCGGTATTACGAAATTGTACAAATGGCTCGAAATACCGGTATTCGGTATACCGGTATTGCAATCTCTAATTATAACACACATAATTTGTTCAACTTTTATAAAGTCTACGTTCATACATTCTTAAAATGCTACAATCTTACAAAAAAAAAAAAAAAAAAAGAGAGAGAGAGAGAGAGAAAGGCTTCAGAAATTAGAAAGACATATATGGCATATCATGGCCTTAAATATCTCTTCAGAGATTCTGATTACCAGGCAGAAAGTCAAATGAGACAGGGAACTTTCACCCTAAAAACATTATATGGAGGAAAGTAAATATTGTTGAAAATCTGTAACATTGCTTTCCTATGAATGCATTTAGTCTCATAGTTTTAAACAGATATTTTAATGGGTGCCAGACAGAAATGAAAATTCTCTTATATACCAAAAATTTGGTGCTATTTCTATTCGGAGCGAAGCAATTGGGACTGAGGAACTGAATCATTAACTTTCTTAATTATTTTAAATGTATCGATTATGTGTCTTTAGTGTTGGAACATTTATGGACAGTGCTAGTTGTATCCGCCTTTTTCATCTTCAAGATATGTCGTTTTAAAGTTAACTGAAAGTTTCATTCCATTTTTTAAATCAAATTTTCTTTATCTTGATGAATGAGATACATTATATATATGAATATTATATGAGGGGTGTTTTTTCCTATCTCCGATAGATTACCAAAAGAAGAAGATAACAGTATGATTTTATTTCCAAAGTTATAACAAACATGGCCAATTTTCGACATAACCGCCATTAAGATTCAAACATTTGTCATCGATGGACTAGATTTTTGATTCCCACTTCGAAGAACGTGATCATCAGCGAGTTCGGATAGAACTTAATGTTCGAAATTTCTCATCAAGTCTTTTAAGAAAAGAATATGGAATAAGGAAGATTAAGCAATCACACTCTCATATAATTTTCGGGGCTGCGGTGGCCTGGTGGTAAGGCCTCGGCTTCGGAACCGGGAGGTTTCAGATTCGAGACCTGATTCCACAGAAAAACCGTCGTGTAAGCGGGTCTGGTGCATGCTAAATCCGTCGGTGTCAAGCATCCTTCCGTTGGTGTGGTGTGGAAGTTTGGAGAGGCGGCTGAGATGTCGTCTTCATCATTTGACCGCGATTCGAAGTTACGAAGTCCGTCCCAAAATAGCCCTAGTATTGCTCTAAAACGGGACGTTAATATAATTAAATTAAACTAAACTCATGTAATTTCCCCCTGCTCATTGTCGGAATTTCCAATACCCTCTGTGTCTTTCGGAACGTATGACAGATTCGTTGAACAAAATCTATTGCGACAATCTTGCATTCTTGCCCATCTTCACTGAGAGGGCGGCTTAGAGACGAATGATTCTTATTTCTGAATTGAAAAACATGCCAAATAACAATTCCGGCCTAATTAAAAGCGTCAGAGTAGTATTACGGTCCATCTCGCATCAACATTTTTGAAGAGGAAATTGGAAACCTGGTTCACTGATATGACAAATGTCTGAACGTATTCACCATGACGTGGACAACATTTGTGCAAGCACATCAGTTTTCAATTTTCGGCACCGTGCCAAAAATTGAAAACTGATGTGCTTGTGAAAATTGAAAACTGATGTTAAGGACGTTTAATCACGATGTTATATTTAGTGTGCGACAATTCCGCACCATAGCGAGCCGTTGAATTTGATTTAGAACCCGCTATCGTTCGATTCAAATTCGAACTTACTAGGGTCGTAAAGGCTTTGTGGTGAAATCTCTGCCTCTGTGGTGAAATATCAAGTTCGAGACTGGATTCCATCACGATCAGCTATATGGCCTTGCACACTCTGAATAAAATGCCAGCCTGTAGGTATGGTGTGAAAGCTTGAAAGTGGAATACTGACTTAGGTATCGTATCAATCTCGTTTTTTGAACTCAATTCAAAATAATATGTACAATTCAGCAAGAGTGGTTTCTCAGGAGCTTTCTCTCATATTCCCTAATAAAGGAATTTCCACTCTGCGCATGAAAATTGTAGAAACTGAATATATCAATCAATGCCACATGTGCTCAGATTTTTATTTTCAGTATATTGCGTATGAACATTTTGTGCTTCGTGATATAGTGAATATACTTTGGATGCCTTGTTTCAACTGATTGAAACCGAAATTAGACACAAAGCTAAAACCGGTTTAATAACAAAAACAAATTTACATTCCAAGTGTTGCTCATGTAAATCATTGCCTTTTTGAAATATGATGCTCACATGCAAGCCTATGTACATACCGACAGACGGTGTACCCATACAAAGATTTGGCTCAAAATTTGATACTGTTCTATACTTTAGATGCTGAACTTTGTGCTAAATTTATCTATCCTAGCTCTTCAAGTTTTGAAATTATATTGCTCCCTTGCAATTGAACATACAAACTTTTTAAGAATGGAATTTCAGTATTTGATAGACAACAAATTTAGTGCTAAGGTCTCATGTCAAATTTCATCGGTCTAGTTCAAAGCATTTTCGAATTATCGTCTTCACAAACAAATAGGTGGAATTAGTTCTAAAAAGGTATTTTTCGGATTCAAGGAGACTAGAAAAATAGAGATTCGACAAAATCTCGAGTTAGAATTTTTTTTTTTTTTTTTTCCCCTTGACAATTACAATATTTTTTCTTAGTAGGCTTCATTATATCATAAAGTAAAGTCTTCATGTCGTTTCAGTACAAGGTGATAATAAAATTAACTAAGCCAAGAATTGTCCGTATATAATCACAAGCTTCTGTAGAGTTTGAATCCAATATCAAATCATTTTATGGTTTTCTTTTAATCCCCATGACATCTGAGCGACAACCTTGCAGAAATTTCGGCTTTGTATACCAGAAAGTAAAGTCTTCATGTTGTTTCAGTACCAGGTGATAATATAATTAACTAAGCCAAGATCTTTCAGTCTATAAGCACATACAGTACACTCCCGATTATCCGCGGAATTAGGTGGCGCGGCCACCGCGGATAACAAAAATCGCGGATAATCCGAAAAAAGCTAAAAACGGGTATAGCGAAAGAGAAAACAGTCATTCCAACTTTGAAAAATCGTTTTATGTACAATAAAACGTAAAATCAACAGCAGGAAATGTTTAACTAACGCTTAATATTTTAGTATATCACTGAAAACTAACCTAAAATGCATTTTGTTAATGAAAACAGAAAAGTGCTTTGTACTTACGAGAGGCGCCAAGGATGCACAGAAAAATTAATACATATGTACTGTTTTAATACTGTAATGTATTATGTAATTACAAAAGCTTAACTGTAAAACTACATCTTTTTGAAGAAATCAGTCATTTGAGTTTGCTTCTTGCTTTGGAAGCATTTTCTCTTTGCTTGGAAGCAAAAAATAAATAAATAAAAAAATACTTAGTGCGGCAGGCGCGGATAACTCGCTCGCGGATAATCGGGAGTCTACTGTACTTCTTTAGAGTTTGACTCCAAATATGTAATTTTTTTTATAATTTTCTTTTAATCCTCATCATTCCAAGCGACAACCTTGCAGAAATTTCTGGAAGAGAGTGACGAATTAATTGTAACCGTCTTATCCTGATAGAACAATCCCATGAATCAGTTTTCACTTTGTAGGTCGTGGTGTGATATTTTATACAATATTATTAGCTGTTTAAATGACGAATTACATTGCTCTTTGTTCTTCTGTAGTATGATGATAATTTTATTCGTTCCCCTTTTTTTCCTTTTCGCACAATGTTTGAACTTGGACATTAGAATTCGGATAATAATGCAAGTTATTTTACTTCAAAATTATATATATTTTTTGTAAATTTTTTATTCTTTTTAAATGGTTATTATTTTGCATGTTAAATTTTTGCTATATTTAAGAGACTGAAAATCATTATTATACGAAATTTTCGAAAAAACCATGCACTTTATCTAACTGAATTTTCCTGATTTGAACAAATTGCTACAGTGTTTTCACGATATTGTCCTGCATTCAGAATAGTTAAAAGCATCTTGGATTTATCGTATTAATAGTATACGTTTAGTAATAGTATACGTATAAAATTATCAAATGTTTTTTACTGTTTTGATTATTTGTGTTCAGTTTTGTACTACAGTATTTATATTTTTATCGCCGAAAATATTTTGAGGAAAACAGGAATTAATGGATTAGGAAAAATTAATCCACAGACGAATAGTAAGTTGAACTATTTGATTCTTCTTATTTATAATATTACTAATCTATTACATTATTTATATTGTTTCCTTTCCATGTTAGTGACATTTCTCAAAAGATTAACAAGGATTCTTAATGAATCTTAAATAGATGCCCGATCAATAGTTCTCGCCGTTTTCGAAAAAGTTGTAATAAAGGAGGAAGTTTAGGAAAAATCAAAGAATTTTGTCTCTGTCCTGGAGATTTTTCTGGAAAATTCCATAATCTTTCAAGGAACCTATAAAAGGTGCAACATTCGAAGAATTAATTCTGTTTGACGTGTTATGCCATTGCGAGTTGTTGCAACTAGTTGTGTTATTTTTATTTACGTAGGATTTACCGTCAACTTATCCAATAGTTTGAATTAAATTCATCTTCCATCTCCTGAACAATTTACATAATATCTATATGGTAGATTAGGTAAAGCATTTTCTGTTAAATTTTTTCAGGCATTACAATTCTAATTTTTCTTGCTTTTTTATATTCAAATCAGAATTTATTATACTGTAAAGGAGTTTTTCACAAGACTGGCATAAAGCATAAAAGGACATATAAAAGAAAAGATATGTAGATGAAATTTCAATTATTTTTATCACGAGTTTTAAATGCGGTACTGTTAAGAAACGCCTACTTTTTTTTTTGTGCATTCCTTGTCGAGTTTTATTCGATTCTTATGGTATCCATGCTGATTTCGGAACCTTTGAGGAAAACACGTTTCGATGCATTTTCGTGTATATAGAGTACGCGTTTTAAATCTTATGCATTTAATTCTAATTGGTTTAAATGGAAGAGAAAGTTATTTCAATACCTCTGAGAATTAAACTCCATTCTTCAACCGAACTAACAGTAGGTGCTTTTTTAACGTTAAATTTAATTTTCTTTACAAAAAGTAAGTTCTGACAATGGCCGCCAATGATATTTGTCTTGTTGAAAATATAAAGTATGCTAAATATTCTGAAACGTTTTTTTTTTTTTTTTTTTTTTTTTTTTTGCTGTGTTGCTGACCAAAGATGCAACTGCAACTGTAGGAGCCAATGCGAGAGTGAATGTCAGCTTTTGACGCGATATCGCGTCCTGTCTTGCAAAACTAATTTGAAAATTGCACCAAACCATGTTCCGGTTCTTCACTTCCCCTTCAATGCTATTAATGCAAGTTCATTTACAAGTAAATCAAAATTTCTTAAGATACCACTTTAGGTCGCATTGTAAAATACAAAGTTGAATTTTATCATTAAAGTGAGAAATACTTTTATTGTACATTTTGGGTATTAATTACTTATGTGTATTCATGTACGCTTTTTGATTAAAAAAAATCTTTACTAGTACTCGCTCGTTCTACTTTACTTTCTGATGGATATTTCCATAATGTAACTATTATTAATTATTAACTACTATATATTAAAAACATAATTGTCAGGTTCATCTCAATTTAACTTTCGAAGTATTACAAATTCACATTTTTCATCTTGTAAACTTCATAAACGAATCTATTTTCCTTAGCTTCCAAAGATGGTAGAAAATTCTGCTTAAATATTTGAAAGAATGAAAAAAGGTTTGAATATCAAGCCAACAACGTAATATATTGTTGGAAAAAAGCAAATTTTTTAAAAAAATTATGCTATTTATTAACATTTTCTTAATTAAAAAAATTCTTTAATTTTTGAAATGATGTAAAAATTGCTCTATTTTAGAAGTCGAATCTTTTATTCTACATTCTTAGTTTAGATTTGGTGGTGCAAGTTGTTTCTTTTCAGCTTTGGCTGCGGATTCCTGTACCTAAGATTTACTGACTAGCGTATTGTTCACGAGATATCGAATCATACTCGACCCAGAATCAATCGGTATTGGTATCGGTAATAATGTCTGGTTGTATATTGGTGGTGGTGAGGAGAATCTCGGAAGTGATGGAGCGAGGAAAGAATCTGGGAGTGCTGATCCCACCCCTTTTTTAGAACGAACTACTGAGGAAAGATATCAAGCATGTAAGAATTGCAGCTAGTGATGGAGATGCTAGATAAAATGAATAACATCTGAAATGATTCTGATTTCTGCCTTAGAGGGAATGGGACATTGTCTGGCCAGCTACATCAGCAATTGAGTAAGTGATAGATTTTTATGTAGAACATTCCTATAAATATTGACAATGAAAACTGTAATGAAATGTCAAATTTGTAGAGTAAATTAAAAGTAATTATGATACTATAGACGAATTGAACTAATTTTAGTGATGAGAAAAATTTTAATGATGTAATATTATGATGTAATTCAAATTAGTGGTAATTTAGAAAATGTTAATGCATGTGAGAGAATTTTGATTACGATGGTTATTACTATTATGATTGAGATTAATGACGGGCTAGTGAAGTAAATTATTTTGGAATGCGTAATAACTAAAAAACGTCATATTAATATGTATGCTGTAGTAAGAATGTATATGCTTTTTCCTATCTTCATTAATGTATGACAATTTAATATGCCATGATATATATAACTGTATTGATATATTACATAAATTTATTAATATATAACTAGGCCAGTTGCCTAATCATTATACAGGATAGTAATTGAGTAGATAACCGTAATTTGTTTATGGTTAATATTGTCCAACGACAAATTATATGAAGATGAATTGTGTTCAGGATATTGATGTTGCCTCCTCTAAATATAAGCCCAAAACTAACTCAAAAACTGAAAAATTAGCCGAAATTGATGAGATTAAAAGGGAAACGGGATAGGCTATTGAAGTTAGAGGTAAGGCAGCATCTCTCAACCTTTCAGTATTTGAGGCCCATTTTTCAATCATAATTTTCATCGCGCCCCACACTTACTATAAAATGTATACAACAATAATGTATATTGAGTATTTTGGATTCTGTTTTTAAATTATTTTTAACTAACTGCTAAAACAAGAGTAAAAGCGAACCAACGTTGGCGGGAAACCACATCTTGCATTTTGAATAAGCGGACGGTGAACAGATGAAGCGAATGAAATCGGTGAAAATTTAAATATTATATTTGAAAAGAAAGCCAAACAGGGAGATAAAACGTTAAAAGAATATAAAAGTAGAAAAATTCGTTAATGAAAGTTAATCTAGACGGGGTGAGCTAAATTTAGAAGCTGGGAATACATTTTTTCGAATAATAAAAGAAATAAAACAGAAGTATGACTAAACAAAAGTGAAAAAAAAACAATGTATGTGGAAGGGAATCCACATGACCTATTCCGTCTCGAGCATGCACGGAGCAAATGTTTTCTCATAGGAAGAAGGAAAATGTTCGATAACGCAAGTTTCAATTCCAGCCAGTCACATTCGAGTCGATCCTTTTATCGCTGTCAAATCTATAGTGAATGTGTATGTTATACATGTTTTCGTGTTAATTTCAATTCACCATATTAAGTTTTCACAGCAGTAGATGTATGCAGATTCATGGATAAATTTTTAAGCGGAAATAGGCAAGCATTAGACGATAGTCACGCATCAACAAGTACACAGACGAGCGTGGTTGCGAAAATAAAATCAAGAAAATATTCTCAAGAATACTTAAATTTTGGGTTTACCAATGCTGAAGTAAATGAAGAAGAAAGACCCCTGTGTATCATTTGCTCAAAAATGTTGGCCGCAGACAGCATGAAACCTAATAAACTTAAACGACATTTGGAAACGCTTCATAGTGAGTACGTCAACAAACCCAGAGAATTCTTCTAATTAAAATGAAAATCATATAAAAAGCAAAAATCATTTTTAAAGAAACTTTGCCTATGAATAAAAAAAGCTTTAATTGCATTTTACAAAGTTCATGTAAAATAGACAGATGTAAAAAACCTCACACCATTGGTGAAGAGCTTATTATACCAGCAGCAATTGAGATTGTAGAAACTATGTTTGGAGATAATTTTTCAAAACAATTGCAGTCCATACCTCTTTCAAATGATATTGTTACTCGTCGAATTGGCGATATAGCTGAAGATGTACAGTGTCAGCTTTTCTCGAAGTTGCGTGACAAATTGTTTTCATTACAGCTTGACGAAGCAACAGATAGTAATAAAGATGCTCATTTAATTGTCTATGATCGAATTTGTGATAATATGTCAGCAATAGAAGAAATACTTTTCTGCAAACCTGAAGAACTGAACTCAAAACAGCGCTCGCATCATTTGCTGTTTTAAATAATTTTATGAACGAGGCAAACATAGAATGGAAAAATTGCGTCGGAATATGCACCGATGGTGCTTGTTCAATATCCGGAAGATTCTAAGGTATACAAGCACTTGTAAAACGAAAATCGCATCAGTGCACACATTGCATGATCCACAGAGAAGCTTTGACTTCGAAAGCAATGAGTCCTTGTGTGAATATAGTATTGACTACTGTTGTAACCGTAGTAAATTATACAAAAATGGAACCCCTGAAATCGATAATCATTTCCGCACTTTGTAAAGACATGGGTTCAGTACATTCAGCGTTATTATTTTATTGCGAGGCAAGATGGTCATCACGTGGGAAATTTTTGCAACATGTTTATGAATAAAGGGAAGAAATCACTCTTTTCCTAGAAGAAAAAAACAGACCGGCCGAGAATTTTCGGATGGTTTATTTGTGATAAAATTGAAGTACTTGGTCGACATCTTCGAGAAATTAAATAACTTGAATCTTTAACTCCAAGGAACAAATACACATATGTTGGATACGAGTGATAAAGTTAATGCTTTATGTAGAAAATTGGAATTGTGGAGCAGGAATTTAAAGCAAAAAACCTAACAATGTTTGCAAATGTGTATGACTGTACTAAAACTTAAAAGGCTGAAGAAGAACATGTAAAAGTTGTTTTTGCAACCATTAAAAATCTTTTAGCCATGCTGGCAAAGAATTTTAAAATATTTTCTTGCTGACGACAAACTGATAGCAAGTTACGAGTGGGTTAGGGATCCATTTCATAAGGCTCCCGAAGGTCTCTCAATTGATGAGGAAGAAAAATTCATAGACTTCACGACAAGTGGCGAAGCTAAAAGACAATTGACAATTTAGTAATAAATCACTGTTTCAATTTTGGTCAGGAGTAAGGATGATTTTTCTGCACTAAAAACAAGGACATTTCACATTCTATTACCATTTTCAACATCCTACCTTTGTGACGCTTGATTTTCTGCTGTGGCTTCTTTGAAGACAAAATATAGAAACAGAACTGAGAGCCATTTCTAATATTGAGTCTTCTTTCGAAAAACTTTGCTCTGCAAGACAGGCCCAAAAAAGTCACTAATAATAATAATTATTAAATTTGTTTTTAATTTAGTATGTTTTGATTAAGTAAGTTTTGATTTAGTAAGTTGTTTTACTTTAATAAGTTATTAAATATGTCAAAATGTATTTTGTTTTCTATGTGTATGTGTGCTTTCCTTTCAGTCAGTTAATCAATTTTTTAAATAATATTTTATCTTGGATATTCTCGCCCCCCCCCTCTAGTGTGCTCGCGCTCTCCTAGGGGGGCGTGCCCCACAGGTTGAGAATCGCTGAGGTAAGGAATTAAATGTGAGGATAACAAGGAAGGAAACATCTTTAACATCCTAAGAGAGGATAACAAGGCTGATGGGTAAATATTGTAGGAGATAGTCTACTTCAGATCTAAAAATAAACCAAACGATGATTTCAAACTCTGAAAAAGGAATAGTAATAAGAATAAAAAACGGAAGATATTTACATGTAGCAGTAGGATAAACTTGGATTATTCGCAAGAACAGAAGGCCTAGTCCACCTCACGATTGTTGGCGTTCGTCTTCGGACGAATCCACTTCAAAACCGGTTGGAAACAAGGAGGCAAGGTTGCTATAATCATGCGTTGGCGAAAGTCTCCTTCGTGTAGCGTCATTATTTGTTTACGATTTAGCGAGTGGCTTGCGTTTGTTTCTTTTCCGACTTCTTATATTTCTAATCTAAATTCATCTAAATATCAGTGCCATCATTCCTGGGAAGCGCATCGTTTCCAAAGAAAGGAAAATAGTTATGAAGGTTTTGAGGTATTTTGAAAATGAATGTTCTCAAAAACCAATCAAGTATCCCACTTTGTCAACCGATCAAAAGAGCTGCGGAAGCTACCGGTGTTTCGGCTAGAACTGGTAATCGTATAAAGCGGGAATTAAAGAATACTGGCAATGTAAAGTCTCCCTCAAAACGAAGACGCATCGGAAAATTAATTTGTTCTACTATCAGTTTGGATGATTTTGACTTGTGTTATAAGAGAGACTTTTAGCGAGTTTTATGCCAGAAATGAAGTGCCTTCTTTACGAACTCTTCTGCCAGCTGTTAAGGAAAAGATCAATTTTCCCTGGAAAGTGGAAACATTAAGACGTGTTCTACAGAAAATTGGATTTAAAAGGAAGCGATCTATAGATAAAAGAAAAATTGTCATGGACAGGCCTGACATCGTGCAATGGAGGTACAGGTATTTAAGAGATATTAAAAAATACAGGGATAGTAAACGAGTTATTATCTATTTAGAGGAAACTTGGATAGACAGCAACTTGTCATTTGGGAAATATTGGCAATTTGACAAGATTGGAGCTGTCGCCAAATAAACTGCTGGGAAAAGCTTGATCGTTGTTCATGCAGGAAACCAGGATGATTTTATAGAAGTAGCAAGCTTAGTTTTTCAGTCTGGAACAGCCAATAATCATGGCCAAATGAACTATATGATAACTTTTCCAAGTGGCTGCAAGAAAAACTTCTTCCTAATATTCCTCTATATAGTGTGATTTGCATGGACAACGCTTATCACACAAAAGTGTTAAATCCTGTACCTTCAAAATATTTCACAAAGAAAGTTATCAGAATGGTTAGAAGAACGTAATATTCCATTTGATGTTAATATGCGTAAGCCTGACTTATATGATTTAGTTGTATCCCAAGCCCCTCCATCCAAGAGGTTTTGTGTGGATGAAATTTTAAAAGCGAATGGTCGTGATGTCTTAAGAATTCTGCCATATCATTGTGGTTTAAATGCCATCGAAATGTCATGGGCATCCACAAAAAGGTATGCGCGGGATAGAAATGTTAATGGCGAGCTCAATATAACAATGCTAAGAAATCTGATGATAAATGGACTTTTAAACGTGATAAAAAATGAATGGAAGAGTTTTTGTGACCATGTTAAAAAGGTTGAAAAGAAATATTGGGAGATTGACAATCTAGTTGAACAAACTATCGATGAGATTAATATCGTTGTAGGGGAGGATTCAGAAGCAACTGTCTCTGCCGAAACTGATTTCGAATATAACAGCGAATCCACCGCATGCGGCACTGAAATAATATTCTAGGCACATTTTCTTTTAGAGCTTCAGTAATCTTGTCGGTAAGGAATCCGACTAGTCATGAATTAAATTCTTCAGATTTTCCTTTTATTTTCAAATCATAACACCTGTATTAATGTTAGTTTTTTATATTAGCATTAAATTACATGTTTTTAATATTTTTTGTAATAAAATTGGACGTTCATCAGCTTTATGGCTTTTTCTGCATGATTTGTATCCTGGTTTTTCAGAATATATCTTTCTCTATTAACGGTTCTTATTACGCTTAAATATTTGATGCATCTATATTATAGATTGTTAATATTCAAATTAGAAATTCTTTGTTTTTGATAGAATTAAGACAAAAGTATCTCGGAAAAAATGATTTGGTTTGAAAGTCAATGCGTAATAACATGAAATTTCATCTGGCTAATATAAAACTTTTGTTAAATAATATTGAATTTTATTGTATAAGGAAATAAAATTTTTTCTTTTAACTTTTGATCTATCAATCTGAATATGTGAATTTTAGTATGTGGTCTTAATATTAAATTTGCAGATTTATAACAACTCTGAATTAGTTCCAATTCCCATTCCCAGGAAGTCGAAAAATTGAAGGTGTAAAGAAAAAAAGCTTTGGAATTTAACAAAAATTGAATTTTGCATTGCTGAAGATTTGTTCTCGCTAACTGTTTGTAAAGTGTTCTTCGAACTTTTGAATGAAATTAGCACTTTTTAAGTTATTGTGTTAAAATCATTAAGGACTCAGTGATTGGATATATTTAAATAATAAAATCGATTCAGAAGTGAATAAAAGTTTTAATCTATACATCGAAAACACAAAATATATTCGAACTATAGGCGATATATTGACATGATTTTAAAAAAAATAAAGAAGAAAAAATCGAATTACCAATTAATTTAATTAGCTAAATGTCACTGTAAATTAAATGCTTGGAAAATTTAAGAAAACTGAAAAATACAAGAGTAATTTTCACAATCTGAGGGATACAGTAGTGAAATTTTTTTAATGGCATGACAATAAATAATAAGTCAGCATTTCCCATTCCATAGCAGGTTTCAGAAACACTATGCGATCTTCCCTCTCAATTTCAGGATTAACATTTCATTTCATTCGTAACTTGCTTTGAATCAGCGCAGCTAATATTTCTATTATCTAGCCCACGTTTTGTAATCGAAAATTTTGCAATTTCTTATTCTGATGCATCAATTTAAGCTTATACAAATCGAAAATTTCTATAGTTTTAAGACAGTAGAAACGACATTTATGTACTAAAAATTAGAGAAGTAACAGCTTTTTCTTTCGATTAAATTATTTCAATAAAGTTGCACCACATATTAAAAAAAATTACTTTTCGGAAGGAAGTACTTGATTATTTCACGGAGTACTTGAGTATTTTACTGTTTTCTCTTAACAATGTAATCGCATTTATCCAAATGTCATATATACAAAATAAAATATCAGTTCGAGTTCCTTTCAAATATTACCGATTTGAAAACAAATCTAAGGCGAGCGGTGTCACCCTACATCCCCTCCTTTCACTAAGTTCCTGGGGATCTATATAAAGTCTGAAACTGTATATGCAAACACCAGCTATCTTGATTCATTATAGTAATGTTGAATTAATTCAATCGTATGATAATTAATTAAATCATAAGATAAATGATTGATTCAGCCATATAACTGTAGTATTATTTCATTCGCCATGGCTTTTTTTTCTCAAATATCGTATCATACAAGCTGGAAAAAAAATTAACTGAATGCTCGAGACAAATTCCCTCGGTAATGTGCCAACTATGGAAACCTTGATTTGCCGCTTGCTTTTATGGCCTCCCCATTTCCTGCTAATTTGTTTTCGACTCTACCGTCGAGCGCCAACAATAGTGAGGTTCTTTTTATAACCGATCCTCTTTCTGCGTACAATCCCCTAGCAAAGTATAACCGTTGAAAAGTGCTTGTGGTGGGGTTCCTGAAACGAACAATAGGAATAATGGTCCCCACCTGGTATGAACAGCACTACAATAGAGCTAAATCCTCCCCTTTCCACGTAATGTTAACGGAAGAATGCATCCAACTCGGCAACAATCGCCAACCCCAAGGAAACAGCAGTCCCGTTCAGAGGGAGTATCCAGGATGTTATGGAAGTTGAATAAAACCCCAGACACATTGATAGCAAGACAGAGCGGGGATAATGTGAGGAGAAAACGCACGATGGGGGCTTTAGGCTCCACAGCTGGTAATGGGGGTTTTTCAGTAACTTGGATCACTAATCGAATGTCAGAGTGGACGCCCTGCGCAAATTAGAAAACAGAACCGGTCTAAACATAATTCTTTCAGGACGGCAAATGGCAATTAAAATATCTAAATGAATCTTGCCTTAGAAAATTCTTTTCATGAGAAGAAGCACAGGGATTTTAATAAAATTCTAATACCATATTTATTAACCTGACCCCGAATGCTGAGGTACATTCAGGCGATTATGATTATTACAGCTTAAAAACTTCTCGATCAAATTTATGTTTATATATCCAAAACGTCGCGTTCCTGTTATATTTTGAATTAATCTATGCTTTTAACTCGGCCACCCTTACTAATGGCCATCTCAACGCATAACATTGGGACTGAGACTGTCAAAGCAGTTGCAAGCTAGGCGTACAACTGATTAAATATGCCAGTAAAACGGGCGCCAAATATTTGCTCCGGAAGAGCTTACTATTATAATAGAAGCATAAGCATATATATATTGCTTAATATCACCCTTGCGATTAAAGTCAAAAACTTAATGGAGCTTTCCAGTGATCATTTACTGTTCTGTATTAATTTTCAGAAAAATCAGTTATATAAGCAACTTGTTTTAAACTTGCGTAGTTTTTTTAGCATTTTTGAAAATTTTCTTTTTTAAATCCAATTGAAAGCAATATGGATGTGGCTGGAACACCATTGTCTGCAGACAACTATTTTTAGATCCAGCCTGCAATTATTAGTGGGACAGTTGTTTGCAATTTCCCAACATTTTCACTTTTGGTAATTAATAACATTTACAACTCTCAATTCTGGATTAATGTTGAAATATTTGTATTTTTGGTTTAAAATTTTTCTGATTAAGAAATTTCTTTGAGCATACATTTCTCAGAACGACCACAAATAAATTTTTTTCTATTTAATTAGCCCATTTTGGACTAATTATAGCATTTTCAATTAAATTCTTTAAGCAGTAGTGACTGAATATGGTAGCTGTAGTTTCTATTTTAAGTGTCCGCAACACTTAGTACACTCTTTTACAGTTCTAAACTTCGTAAGAAATCTGAAGCAGGATCAGAGCTCTAAATACTTCTGGATAGCATTTAATTAAAAATGTTAATGACTTTAAAGATACAAGAATGCCTCTTAATGTAATATTTTTGCGAATTGGCGATTCGTATGCAAATATTGAATGCAAGATGCTTGGGTAGCCGATCATGGATGTTTTCATAATGGAAATATCTTCCTAATGATCTTCTCTAATGATGGATTAAATTGACAACTTGGAATTTCCAACGATCCATAACTCATTGCTAAAACTTTCGAATACGTTCCATTAGTTTATTAATTAATAAAATTAAATATAAAATCCAGGTGGGAGATTTTTAATGCGATTTGTAATTAGGTCCAGTCCTGGCGGTTTATTCGGCTTAACGTTTTTCATAAATTCTATGATCTCCATTGGCCGAACGGACTCGAGATTGTTTACATGTTCAAATGTCAAAATTCTCCAGCTGATCTGTGACGTAGTTCGTCGGGGGGGGGGGGTTCACAGCCACGCGTCAGCGTGTGGTGCAAACTGGTCTTGGAGGCTATCAGCCAAAATTTCCGCCTTTTCAGTTGGAGCAACGGCGAGTTCTCCCGTCTCCCCTCTTGGGGGGGGGGGGATCGGGGATTATGGTTTTTTAAGAAAAGAGGAGCGGCGCCAAAGTCCGCGCGTGTCTAGATTTTCTAACTGTTTAGCTCGCCGTTGCTCGAAGTGACCTACTTTTAACCCTTTTATCTCATCCTGGGTTCTGCGAAGATCCGTTCTCACTTGAGGATCGAGAGAACGTTGCCAAAGTCTTCGCAGGTAATTTAGCAGTTTAATTTTGTTTTGGATTTCTAAATGAAACTTCTCTGGAGATATATTAAATTTTGGTTTTGAGGCTTCTGCGAATGCCTCCGTTAGAATTTTTCCTAGACTACCAACTGCATTTTCTGCGTCATCATTGCTATTCATTTTGAAGGGGGGGGGAGGGTTTCGAATTTAAAATATGCCGAAAGTTCTCCCAGTTGGTGGAGAATTGTGCTGGTGAATTTAGAGAAAAGGTTCTAGTATTAAAAGTCTAACCTACTGGAAGGTGATCTGAATCTAAACAAATTAGCACTCTAATTTGAGAGTGAAAAGGAATTCGCTTTAATATTGCGAAATCTGACGGAATCATTAAAACTAACTTCATTGATGTGGGTTAGAGAGTGAGGCGCCAAAACATTGATTCCGTCCTAAGTTGCTAGAAAATTAAACAGTTGACTTCCATATCTAGTCGTTTTATAGTTATTCCAAGCGATTTAACCTGCATTCATATCGCCCGCAATGATGACGTTTGGGCCTAAATTTACGTTTTTTTTTTTTTTTTTTTCAAATCCTCCAGAGGGAACATAGTCGAACTTCCAGATCGAACATATGCTGACACAATTTTGAGAGGGGGAAGATTTCCTAATTTAACCTCAATAATTGTCGCGTCCGTCCTCTCTAAAACGGAAGTGGGGATGACGTGATGTTCAATTATTGATTTCACATAAATACAAGTACCTCATGACCTGTTCTGATAACTATTCCATCTCCTGATCTATCATTTTTATAAATACGGTAATTAGAGATTAGGGGTGTGCACTCCGGGGGGGGAGTAGGGTCTCTTGAACCAATAACACATCAAGATTTTGCTCTAAAACAAAGTCTCTCACCTCAGAGATCTTGGACCGCAAGCTATTTGCGTTCCAGGTGCACACTTTAAGATTATGCAAGTTTATTGAGTTGTAACGATTGAATGTTAATGTTGGGGACCGTTACTAAGACTGACGTATTGTTCAAAAAGAAAATACGCCATATCAGCACCGTGGGATGCAGCACGAATTGCTGGTAAAGTTCTTTTATAAGCTTGGAGTAGAAGAGGTGCGTCGCACCAATCTCCTCTCATGAGAATAGCTAAACCTGAGATGTCGATGAAAATTTTAGAATTAATCGTATCCACTGGGACCGACTGATTTTGAATAGGGGTTTTAGCAGCTGGTGAGATTGTTTCTCGCTCCACTGTGATCACTAATGAAGGAAATTCTGACTCTGAATTTGTCGATTTTTGAGAATGACACATTTTCTTCTACTTTTCTGAAATTTTTAAGAGGTCGATGCGTCCTAGATACGTCCCATATGGATTTATTGGAGGGGTGATTTTTTTTGGTAATTACTAGTGGTAGTGTTTCGTCCACTTGGTTTAGGGAATCGGGGGGCATTGGCGCCAGTTCGCCACGTGATCACCTGCACAATTAGCACATCTTAACTTATCCTCATAGCCTAGCATGCAATCCTTAGCCCTGTGAGGTCCTGCACATTTTACGCATTTAATTGGTAGTTTACATGCTTCAGATCTGTGGAAGAAGCCCTGGCACTGCCAGCATTGAGAAGGCCCCTTCCTTCCTCTGTAACGCTCTACTGAAATTTTAGTGCCAGACATTTCAGTCAGAGTGTAGATCGTTTCTGACAGAGGGCCGTTTGCAATCTGTGCATAGAATAACGGCATCGGTGACTTCGTCTGAAATTTTGACAGTTGAGTTATACCGACAACTGAGAACCCTTCGTTTTGTAATTCCTCTTTAATTTCCTCAATAGGATTGCAGGATGGAAATCCTCGAAGTACGACCTTTATGAGCCTATCTGTTTTTAGCATAAAGGTTTTAAACTCAGCACCCTGAGCTTCGAGGAGATCGTAAAGACTCCGGTGCTCTTCCTCGGTTTCGACTGTGATTTTTAAAAATTTGTTGCTCTTTACTGAGAGTAGGGAAGGAGCCTCAAGTTTTAGAATATTGAGCATCACTCTAAAGTCTGCTCTGGTGGTAACAAAGAAGGGCGGTACCCTTCTTCGTTTTGGTTGTGCAGGTGGTTGATCGACATCGACCTCGTTGTCTAACACAGCCTCTTCTAATTCTTCTAGATATTTCTTAATTCTAATTGAATCATAATTTTTATCGTTGTCTCAACTGTTCACATGGAAACAATACAGGGACAACCTGACGCCACTTGCGCCATCTCGTGAGAAGTTTGAAGACTGTCACTACTGCTTGTACAGCGATTTTGTATTCCATGTTTGGTGAAGTCTTTGTGGACCACCGCGGCTGGTGGTCACGAAGGATGGCCGAACTGTAGAAGCGGTAGTGAGTCTCAACTCCTCAAGAGAAGGCGTAGGGAGAACGCTAAGAACTCTAATGAATATTGAATAAGACTGGAGATCCGATGCTGAACTGTTCGGCATTGAATGGCTGTGAGCTGTGGTAACATGAGGAGGTGCCCAAACCTTTATTTGACCTTAAAACTTTAATATGTACCCTTGAATATAATATTTAACCCCTAGATACCGTTTTGAAGTGAATTCATTCTTGGGATTTCTCCAACTTTGGGGTTTATAATTAACACTTTTAACACTTAGTTGTCTTTTTGGCTGAATGTTTTTATGTTGGTATTTTTTCTTTCGATTGAATGATGAGTTACGCCCCTCCAGAATTGTGGTAATACAGAATTTTCGAAGTTGAACGATCAGGTAAGAATAGATCAAAAATTATTACTGAGATAAGAAGGAATTTCTTTGTGTAATAATTAACGATCATTTATGTTGAGTAATGAATGTTTCGGCGGAAAAATTTAGAATAGATTTAGTCGATGGTATAAAGATGAGGATGATACGAAGATGGAAGAATTTTTGTTGTTAATAAGTAAAAAAACTCTAAAAACTTTATTAAGAATTCTCAAGTAAATTCGTATTTTGTGTTACGTAGCGTATTTTTAAATCAAAATCAATTCGAGGGGAAAATTAGATTTAGATTTGTCTCAGATTTAAGATCTTTTGAAGTGTTGGATAATACTCAAAAATGTGATCCAATAATGAGAAATTGTTTTTAGGAGCGTGAAACCATTGAATCGCAAGCAGAAAATTTTGATGACGAATGCGGCATCTCATTAAAAAAAGCATCCTAGATTGCTTATATTTTAATTGTTCGTAAACGTAGCATACAAGGAGAACATTAATCTTTAAAAAAATTTTGAACTTCAGGTTTTGCTTAATCTCCACTTTTCAAACTTTTTCGAGTCCGTAACACACGTTTTTGTAATTATACATCTGCCTGTTAGCATGATAATTAAAATAACAATAGACTGTTGAAAATAGGTATTTGGTCTTTGCTCCAAATTTGTAAATTTCTGTCTAATTTTGAGCTAATTCCATTCCCAGGGTCTTCTTTAATCTGAAAACAAATGAACATTATAACTGCAAAACGAGCTAAATAGAGAATTCGATACAGTTTTTACACTTAAATTATTGATTCGTATAAAATTTTGAAGTAAATCCATCAATTGAATCCATCACTGATAGATGACCGGCCTGTATATTCCCATACATATAAACATAACTTAAAAACGCAACAATTTAGATAACTATTATTTGATATGTGACATTGTTACTAAAATTGTAGCTCTGAATCAAATTTTGGTTTCAACTGATCGAAAACAAGGTTTCCAAAATGCACATGGTATTCATTATACTACGAGAACGTAAAATTTTGGGCATTCAAGAAAAGCGAGAATGTCACAAATTTGCAATCTTTATATAAGAGGAGAGTGGAGGATTAGCACTTCCCTTGGCTAGTATATTGTTAAGGAACTTCCTCCACTGAGTCTGTAAAGTTAACAGGTTTGCTTGTAGGGGGCGTATGGAGACGCACAGTCAACAGGCCTCAGTAGCAAACAAACGACTTTATTACCACGAAGTCACGGATACGCAGACAACAAATTCACAGCCGGGAAGCACACAAGCAATACTTCTCGCAAAAGCAGTGCAGCAATAAGGTGCTAGAAGCGCTCAGCTCCTTCAACTATTAACCAGAGTTGAACTCGAAACACTGCCTCCAGCTCGGTCGCACGGCCTTTTATAGTTCTCGAGACACGGCAGAGAATGTTCTGGAGCAGTCAAGCATAACTCGGTAACTATTGACTCTGTTGTCAAAATTCTGGAAGATTCCAGTATTATCTATTTTGTCTCCAAAACCGTCACCAAGTTTGTCACCAAGCCCTGGACTCACTGATTCGGCATCCAACAGACTAGCCGATCGTAAAACGATCTTTCCAGTGATCGAACTAACCGAGCTGGAAAGCAACATTAGATTTGTAACGATACTAAAGTATGCGTAGGGGAAAATCTGATAATTTATACTGTTATAATCAGTTTAATTCCTGAATAATATGCTTAATTATTTCTTTTATCATTCACATTGCTTTTGATGTATTAATTTTTCTTTTTAGAATTACCAAGTTTGCAAATTTTGACTTGCATATCTACATGAACCTCGAGACCTCAAATTATGTGCAAAGACACGATATTTGGATGGTTCTAAACATGGCCAAGGAAGAATTTTCATGAACCATCATTGAGCTCTTTCAATTAGCTTTCTATGTTTCGGCAAAGGATGATTGGAATGGCATCTAAAGAAAACCAGCTTGATAACAGTTATGGAACCTTGTTACAATATCAATGTCAGATTTGCTTATAATTTGCACAAACTATAGTTGAAACCTCTCTTGATTGAGTTTCTAAAAAGATTATCAACGCTAAATTTATATATCTTATGATAAATTTACAGAATAAATTGATTTACGACTTGTATCAATTAGCTTAGAGCCTCATATATCAATTAACTTAGGACTTCAAATTTGGTACTGGATATTATACCCAATGTAAAATAGAATATAAAAATATGAATATGTAAGAAACAATCATTTTATATTGTTTCTTAATTATTAATTGTTGAAATTCATAAATTCCAGCTGTTAATTATTTAATAATTACAAGACCTATCTGAAATTGAATTGTGATATTTTGCTTGAGATCAATCTTTTTATGGAAATTTCCAAGAAAATTAAGATTTTTGAAATATGTGTTCTTAACATTTGAAAGATCATTGGTATCAAATGTTCTATATTTTTCTGAGTTTCTTGCAAAATGATTTCATAAATTTCGCTAGCACTTTATAGTAATTAAACGAATAATTTAGAACGCTTATGTTTGAGTCACTAAAAAATCCAATATGTATCGACAATTCAAGGAACAAACAGTTCCAAAATTATATTGCTGTACTGGGTTAGCAAATAGAAACAACTGATAAAAAAAAAGGTGTTTATATTTGCATTGGTCAAAACTGAACCCATGACAAAAATCGACATTTTTATTCACAATGAAGGCGGAACAAAGATTTGTTGCAATAATTGAAATGCTGATTGAAGATTACGGAAAAGATCCTATTGCAAATAATTTCATATTTTTAGTTTATTAATAAACAAATATCTAATCTGAAAAATTGTTGGCTTAAATTAAATTAATCTGAATGATGTACATTAGTTTTAATTGCAGAGTAAGATAGCGAATGCAACCATTTAAAAAGTAGTGATAATTTTTTTTCCTCCATGAAATTCTTGATGTTTTTGAAATATCTAATAATTTTGTTGGAATGGAAATTTCCAGTATTAAAATATATTAATACTGCCTTACTCTAATTATCTTTAAATACAACTTCAATATATATCAATTCTACGATTCCTTTTAAATTCTAATTATAAAAAAAATTCCAAAACTTTTTTTTTATCGTCTGTGCAAGTAATTAAAAATATTGTCATTTTCTGCATTTTTGCGTTTATAATTTTATTTAAGATTTATCTTAGTATTAAATCTAGAGTAAAAAATATTTAAATCATCTCTGTTAATATTTTTGTTTTATAGGAAAATTAATTATATTAAAAGGAAATCCTCTTTGCAAAATTTTTTCGCGCAGAAATGTGCAATCGGCTCGACCGGCCAGCCGATCGGATATTCCCTCAAATTTTTTTAAAAAAGTCTGATCAACATGATGATTAATATGCTATTTTTTAAGTGATGTGTCACAGAAGAAGCACTAATAAGAATGAAAAAATCTTTATAGATAACTTTTGATGAATAAAATTATTCTCTAGGAAAATTTTGAATGTGGAAAATGGCTAAGGCATAAACGATAAGTTTAGTTTTTTTTTTTTTAAATATTATTGCCATCATATCTTCATAATCTTATTGATCCGTCTCTTAAAATATGCAGTATTTTCTTCTACTAAAATGCTAAGGAAAATTTAGAAAACTTTTATAATAAAAAAAATTATCCTTACGTAAGTTTAAAGCTTAAATACGTTCATTGGAATTTATAACACTGTTAATTTGTAAAAACTTAATTTGTACTTTTGCACTGGGATATTCTAAGTAAATGTTAAATATCAATTTTTCAATATCATTTGCATAAAGCAAAATAGTAAAATAAGAATTTGTGATTATTTTACCATTTGAATATTTAGTTGTATTTTAATACATTTTTATTAAATACTTTTCACTTGTTTTATGCTTGTAAAGACTTGTAATCGATTTTCTTTCCTACAATGTATATAAATATTGAAATTTTGTTCTTTTTTGTTCCTGGTGATCATATTCCTATTTTACTGTCATAATTTTGTTTATACTGTCCTAATTGTCAGTTTAATTAATTACAATATTTAATTAAAATATATATTACTACAATTTTTATTAGTAGTATCACTCTGTATTTCATTGAAAAATATGTTTACAAGATTTCATAATTATATTAATGAATTAGATGAAAAAATTGAATTTAAAAATTTTTAAAGTCTGTTCTTAAGTAAATTTTTATAAAAACTAATTTATAAAATTTAATTAACTTGATATATTCCAAATTCTAATTTCCAATTTCACTCACTTTCTGGTGTGTTCGATTTCTAAATGTTGTATATGTGTGTGCATTCTCGCTGGAAACGCACTATTTTAATATTGACCCACCATAATTATAACGATTAATTTAATTGCATTTTTGTAGCTATATCAGCAGCAGCATTAGCGATGGTATTTAAAATATTGGCTTTAGAATTCTATAATATTTATAATTCATTAATAAAGACAAAATAAAATTAGTACACTAACAAGTTTTTCAGAAAACTGTCTTTATGAAATAATTTTTACGTATAGAATCATTGCAAATTTAGTATTTATAAAGCAGTATTCTTGTAAATGTATTATCTGTATATTAAACTTGCAAATAAATGTTTCTTATCTCGGATTATCACTGTTTCTTATTTTAATGAAATTGTGAACTTCTTAATTTTACATTTACGTGGTGTAGTTTATTGGAATTTTAAAATGTCTATAAACTTATTTGATGTGGCTATAATAAACTATATTAACGCAATATTGAGATATACGGACACTTTTACAACGAATTGCTGTCAGATTTGTCATCGCTTGCTTTTTATAGTCCCAGACAATCTTCATTTGGTGCATTTCATTTAAATTTGGTTACATTAAAATGCCGACGTTTCATTATGTCAAATTACTTATTACCGATCAAACCCATATGGGTTAAATTTAATATTCTGCGGTTACATTTACAAAGGGAAAAATGTTTTTAAAAAAAATCGATTTCGAGATTGACGAAAATTTACGTTTCATATCTCTCTGAGATTGATAAAATAACTTCTCAACTCATAACTCGCAATCCTTTGAGCTAAAGGGATGAAATTTTGTATGTACTTGTCAACTCTGAGTCATCAAATTTTTAATGAAATCGAATCAAGTCGTAAGTATTGAGTGTAAGAGGATACGGTAACTATAAAACTAAAAAAAAAGATAGAATTCGGTATATGTGCAATTTTATTAAGTATCCAGATGAAATTTTGGAGGGGGGGGATTAAAATCCTACATTTGCATCCGAATGTAAAAGCTATAACTCAAACGCAATGACTAGGTAACAATATACTACGTTCGCTAATACTAATAATATAATACTGCGTTTCATTTATCTAAAATTATAGTAATTGCGCATTTCGGACCAAAATTTAAAATGTTATTAGCTTTTCTTTGTATTTTGAAGCTCAAAATATCTGTGTCCGCCATGAGAACACTTCCATCCAACTGTCTGTTTATGGCGGGTGTTATAGAAACAGGTTTCAGTTGGGAAAATTCATTTTGAATACGACGAATCGCATAGAAGTCTGCGAGTTCCCTTTTTTTTTTTTTTTTTTTTTTTTCTTGGAGTCAATTTGAAGCGATAAAAAAAAAAAGCTGTTAATCATTAATTTACTCGCTTTAGCCGCTGTTGCATGTCTTTATATTCGCTTAGCTTGCTTCTTTTATACTTTATTAACCATTTTTTTTGGTTAATATTAACTGCATTTCATTATTTTATATATTTTTTTTCTTTTCTCTTTACTTTTGACATCCTTTAAAATGCCCTTTAATTTAAGAAAAGTCTTTAAAATCTCAAGCCCCTGAATGAACACTTGAATTACTTTCGAATTCAGAATAATTTTACATATGAACTTTTTGAAATTAATTGTTTCAGAAAGCTTGTGTATATTGAAAATGGTTTGTGTTAAATTAGACAGATTACTTCGAGTTTGATTCAGAAAATTTAATATTAATTACATAAATTTAAAACAAATGAAATGAAGACGATTAATTTTTTTGTCATGCATGATTCTACTTTAGATTTCCTAATATATATATATAATATATATATTGTGCAATCGTTAGACATACGAATTATTCAGTAACTCCATTTCATTTGTATTCTTTATGAAAGAATGTCGGATATTTTCAAGATTCCGAGTATTCAAATAATATTGAGTTTAGTTAATCATTTTTTGAATTTTTTTCAAAAATTTAATGTAATAATACCAAATATTGCCAACTTGGTGTTAAATGTGCCAATGTAAGGAACTTGAATGAACTTCTACCTATGTAAAATGAATTCTTCCTATAGTAACCTGTTTCTTTATCGACTACCAAGCAAAGACGTTTGGCAGGAAGTGTTCTCCTGGTGGACACGCAGTATGTGCTGGATTCTGAAAATCGCTCTAGGTTAAGCCCCGTTGTTTCACGGATATGATCGTAAATCTGCCGTCTGACCCATTTTAGGATCACTCTCGCCTGTGAAATCGGTCGAAAACTCCCCGCAAACTATCGGTAAAATGAAAACATTAGAGTCCCGGATAAAACCCGGTCTGTAGAGGCACACGCATGCATTATCAGCCTACCTTTATTATTAGTAGAAATCAAAGAACCTTATTGCATATTCTCTTTCTTTCCAAACTCTATGGCCCCTTCTGTTGAACACCAATATACAGTCAGTCATATATCATTCTTTTATTAATCAATCTAAATTTTCACTAACTTAATCTTGGTACGCATGAAGCAATGCCTAAAAATAACTAGTTATTTCGTGTTATAATTTATTACATAAAACTTATGTTTAATAAATGCTGCAACATCAAATTCCTAATTTTACGTGTCTTGATTATAATTGTTTTATCAGAAAATTTTAACATCATAAATCTTAATATATATAAATTACGTGTCACGTTGTTTGTCCGCGATGGACTCCTAAACTACTTAACCGATTTTAATCCAATTTGCATACCGTGTGCAGTTTGATCTAACTTAAAAGATAGGATAGCCCTTTTTTGAATTTTTAATTAGAATTTTAATTATTAATTAAAAACTAACTTTCCCGCCAAAAAAATCTTTTCATTTTCCCCACCGCCAAATAAGTACGGATTAATTTTTTTTCTAAACAGTCATGAGGCTAGGCTTAAGATTTTTTGGCTGATTATTTGAAACAATTCTATTTATTTTCTTAATGTTTCATGCATTTAAAATTAAACATTGTTAATTAATCGATCTTTCAGATTCATTCTGAAGTACTTTTGAATTATAATAAAACAGAATAAAGGAAATTAAAAATTTCTAATCTGCGTAGCGTCACCCCAACTGGCGTAGAAAAACTCATGCATTTGCGTTACCGTAACTGGCGTTGAAAATTCACGCATGCGCATTGTGTTCTGATTGTTAACATGACAACCATTATCAACGGATAATTTAAATTATTTTTAGGTTCGTTGCATGTTTTTGTAATTAAATTGTATTTATGTTAGTTATATATTTTTTGTATACGCTTATAGTTTTAAGTACATAGTTTTTTTAGTTTTTTTTAACCTGTTTTCAACCGATTATTTTAAACGATTCTTTTTATTTTCTTAGTGTTTGATGCATTTAAAATTAAACATTGTTAATTAATCGTCCTGGTCAAAATGAATCTGAGAATATTTTGTTGACAAATTCTTGAAATATTACATAAATTAGGAAAGATATTCTTTAGTGCCCATAAAGTTTAAACGCTCAGTGACTGTTTTCCGTAATCATATTACAAAAAAATACTTTGTTTCAGTAAAAAATATTATTATATTAATTTCAGATTAATCCTTTCCACTTTAATTTATAGTATAAATTCTACGGGAACTAACAGAAAATTAGAGAGATACATATTACGTTATGACTGAAGGAGTTTATAATATTATGAGAGAATTATATGACTATCAAAATTTGAAGTTTTAAAATATTTTGATGAAGAAGCTATTAAAGTAGGAATTGCATAAAATATTTAATTATTAAAATTTTAACAAACAGTAAGATTGACGAACCGGCTGGTCGCCAAAGGCGGCTAGTATAGATATAGATATAGATGTTTTATGCCTAGTGTTTGTCCGATCTCATAAAAATTGAGCATTTATATGCTGTTCAAAATAAACAGTTAATTTCCTTAAGTTAAATAAAATTTCAATTATCACAGAAAAATTTCATTTTCTTTCATTTTTTTTAATTTTATGAATGATTTTATTAATTTTTCAATTCATTTTCATTTATTTATTTTCATTTTATTTCATTAATTTTCATTTATTTCAAAAAATACTATTCCACTAAAATTATTTATCTCCACATCATTTTCAAGTTCAAATATATATCTTTTTAATGATATTAATTTAATTGTTGCACAATTTCATCCATGATTTTAAGAAATGTTTAAAAATATTTTTTTTGTTATTGGCAACCACAATCTTCATTGCTGTGTTAAAAAATCAAATTAATTTCATTATCTCATGAAACTGTTTAATCGCATTATTTTGTCTTTTCTTCTAATTATTGTTAACAAAATTAACTTTCTGTATGTATGTTTGCTGGCAAAGACAACGATTTTAAGCTGATATTTTTAGCGTCTCTTGTTTCAGTAGCGCCATCTAAGTCCGAGAGCAGGACTTAGCTACTCATGCATCACGATCCTTTTTATGGGGTGGTTTTCATTCACTCATTCCAGGATCGTAATTTAGATCTGAATCAGAGAACGATCACCTCTGAGTCAGTACCCCCAGTGGCATTGTCTCGACTTGGAGGACTTTGTGACCACGACAGATTTATACGTACACCAGCCACCTTATACACGAGAGTCTTCGGTCGGAGGGAGTTCGAACTCACTATCTAAGGGATGCAGTCCAACGCCCTATCAACCAGGCTATCCCGGCCTATGTTAATTTTCTTTGATGCATATGTATGCAAAATACTACATTTTCACTTCCCCACCACCTTTTTACCATGTGTTTTTCAACTCAAGCGCATCGACGGAAGAAAATTTTATTTCATTTTGTACCCTAAAGTTTTTCCTCAGTAATTTCAAATCGATACTTTTGGTAATAAGATAACGGACATTTGTTTTTTTCTTCTAACTTTTCAATTACATATTTTCATCTTTTTAAGTTTGCTATTATTATTTTCTCACATACGTAATGTAGAGAGATAATAGCAATCGTAAAAAAGTTTGAATCGAATTTTTGCCTCAGTCAATTGGGAAAAAAGGATTTAGAACAAAATTTCGACTTTTGTATATTACTATTAACGCATATCAGGGCTTAATCGCCAAAGATGACACGATAGATCCAGTAAAAATATTAAATTAACTCCAAAAGTTAATTTCTTAACTATTGTACGCCAATGCCATGCAATGCGTTCTCTGATACAACACCTTTATTAGAAAGTATACGAGAAAGGTTTGGAGAGACAACTCCTGCTGGTTTGTCTAATATTCAGCAATAGAAACATTGCAATAATCAATGCAAAAATTACATTGCTGTTCTCAAATTACATAGTATTCTTTGTTTCATCAATTATTTTCTTCCATTGTTGTAACTAATGAGAAAGGTTCTATTTAATATATGCTTAATTTATTTAGCAAAAATGGAAGTAAAGTTACAATATTCCGAACGTTAAAAGAAAGAATTGGACGCTTTTAAGAACGCTTTGATGTTATGGGGCTTGACTAACATGACGATTCATACATACAATGAACAGAATAAGTGTAAGGCTACTAAGTTAATACGGTTTTAATTTCTGCAACGTTTTGAAGTTTAAAAATAATTTTGCTAGGGATTCGAATAGTCAATTATGCATAAGAGATTTAATTGATATTGGATATAACTAGTATTCCTCGTGACCCAATCAGTGGTCAAAGGCAGCTAGTAAAAAGTGCGAAAAGAAATTACTAGGGTAACTTAATAGCTCATTTACTACAAACTGACTACTCCCATCTTTTCTAAGTATACGAAAGGATTGAATTATCTGGACGCCGGGACAGCACTGAAGAGAACTACAGTTGAATCCTAAGGGCCTATCTTGGATCATGGTACAATCTCTCGAGTATCAGGCACGTGCTATCATCCCGTAACCAACCCAATACCATTTCTATATGCATTAGAATAGTGAGAACCAATCACCACATCGGAAACTTCTCATCACCAAATCTGAAGCGTTCCCTCGGGGACATAAGACATTTAAAATAAACTTGCTAACTAAACTAAACTAACACAAGTATTGACATGTTCTTAGAATTTTATGTCCGTATCTTAAATTTGGTGTATACAGAAGCAGCAAAATTATGTGTAATTGAATACTTCCCCTCTCTCCTAAGTTTTTTCGAGACTTTAGCAGCTTTCGTGAGAAGCGTATTTTAGATAATAATAAAAAAAAAGTGCAATTCAAATATGAGCATATGTTGGTTATATACTCAGTATAATAATACTCAATAAATCCCATAATTTTAGGGTGCCTATATGTGTACCTCAGGTTTTAACCAAGTAAAGTATCCTTGACAAAAAAAAAAAAAGTCTTTTATTTTCCTGGTTATTTAATAACTATAATTTTTTTTTCCATTTTAAGGCTTTATTAATTTTAAAGAAAAAAATACTATATATATATATATATATATATATATATATATATATATATATATATATATATAAGCATTATTTTATGTGAAGCAGAATGCAGTTTCGAAGACAGTGAAGAGACTTTCGATTTCGTGACGTCAGGGACCAGGCACGTCCGCCACAGCGCGACACAAAAGCAGAAGTCGGGAAGAAGCGCAAAATAAATTATTCCTCGTCTTATATAACATGAGACACTGATAGGGATTTTTTTTTTTTTTTTTACAGTGCTAATATATTATTAAGATTTAGATAGGGATTTTTGATACACGAGTAGCCGAGGTAAGGGAAAACACAGGGATCTTTTAAAAAAGAATTTGTCTCGTCAACGGTATTTTGTCCTTTCGCGCGGAGTGTGGGAAAATTAGGCTTTTAGCCGATTCAGCAATTTAAATTAATTAAATAGGGAAAGGGAATTGGATCCCGAAATAAGAGAATATTTTAGAATGAAGTTACTATGGGCTAAATTAAGATAAAATCTTGAAAATTAATTAAATTGAAATTAGAGTTTAAAATATCATTATATATATAAACGCTTACATGCAGCGATTACTTGTTACTTGATATGGAATGCAACAGTCAAATGTAAATAAATATATTTTTATAGTTGCACTTATTCAACGCTTCGTTAATTAACGACACTGCAGAATATTATTAAAAATGCTCTGTAGATCCATATAATCGAAACCTTCATCCAATGAGAAGAGAGATGCAAAACAAATCAAGAAATAAATGCCAAATAGAAAGCATAATCCAGAACAAAGATTACCAGGTGGGTAATTGCCACGACTTATCTATGGAAATTGATGGCCATATCTTCCCTAACTACTGTTGCATCAGCATTTAATATCAATAAAATACTATAAAAAACTTTTCTAATTACCCAAATGCTGGAACATTAGATTCTTTTAATCTTGTGTGACAAAATAACGCTCATAGCTGTACGAAAATAAATTTTCATGAAACTAATATTGACCAAAAAAAAAAAAAAGAGTCCTGAAGGAATTTGTTTTAATTATCGTTTGTGTGTTTTTTCTTTTTTTTACCAGAAATTGTTAAGTTGAGAGGTTTAAATTGAATTGTGTACGCGACAACTATAATTTCGCAAAAATGTCTTTTATATGTCTTAAATCTCAAACAATTACCTCTCTCATAATGCATTTCATTTTTGAACATTTTTTTATTTCTAAAAAATTTTTAAGTGCTATAGCCAATTTGCAGCTATAACAAATTATTACGATGAAAAATGTTCTGTCTTATGCTGCTTTTGAAACAAAGATTTGTCAATGATTCTTTTAACGAGTAAATAATCCAGTATTCGGTTTATTTGCACATAATTAAAATATTTTAATCACCAAACATGGTCTTCAAAAGCATTTGAAATTCAAATTCATCCTTCATAACACTAATTGCATGCTTTTGCCAATGTTAAAAATCAAGATTTAAAAATTGTTTTCTTTTACCATTAACTCCAAAATAGGATATTCACTTTCACTTTCTTTTCGTAGTACATACTTATTTTAATTTGCAACCACAGTAAATAGTAGGCACATTGATCATTATTTAATTAAACTTATTTTTTCAACCGTATCAAATAAGGTGTATACTAAATTTTCATGATTTGACAACCTAGAAAGTCAATAATGTTGGCGACCAAGCTAGTTGTCAAAGGTGAATATTATAAAAAGAAACTTCTGAACAAGTACGTTTTTCAAAATAATAGTTAAGTCTATAGTTAATCCTGCATTATATCTAATAAATAAATTCACTAGAAGAGACACAAAATGAATGCCTTTGCCACAGAGGACTTTGCTATAAAATTTTATCACGTGCAATTAAATTTATGAAAAATCAGTGCACCAGTAGTGACAGTTATTTCTGTTGACATGATGTGCTTTTAACTCCTGTTATTTAATTATAATTTATTGTAATAAAAAATTAAAAAAGTAAACAATAATAAAAAGACAATATTTTATCATTTTTTTCGAAAACATTTTATTTACATATATTAATAATTAAAATCGCGATTCAAATAACAGTTATCTCAAAAAAGTATTTTAAAATAACAATATCAAAAATATTTGCTATTAAAAAAATCATGGAATGTGCAATGCAAACAATTAAAAATATCACGTGGTTAAGAGTTAATAAAAGAAAGAAGAGTTTTTCTTCTACACTTATAAGCTTGAAAATAATTCCAAATTAATTTTTAAATAAATATCATTTTTAAATATTTATTTCACCTATCCATCAATTAATGTTAAATATATTGAAATAATATTTTACTGAACTTGTAAGCAGCTTCACCAGATTGTTTCGTCAGTTGATATGGCAATAGTGTTTGTTGATCGATATATCGATTTGAACAGCTCATTCTTCGTTCCTGTGTTCCTGACTGGTGAAAGTTCGTTGCTGTGAGATCGTCCTTTAAAACTTTTATCTTAAGAAAACAATGAACTGAAGATTTTTGCATTCTCTGGATTTCACGTATTCAACTTCAGAATTTAAATTGCTGTATTTTTTATGTGACAATAGGTAAATTCTTATTTATTATCATCAGCGTCATTTCGTTAGTACGGGATGCGCCATTTTCTTCCAGTAAAATTTCTTGTAATGCATATGTAGCAGATCAGTTTAAAACTGTTCGCTAACTCTTGACATTTTTCTAGATTTATGCAATCAGTCAATTAATATAAGAAATTCTGCATTTTGATGAATTAGGTTTCGTAAGTGCATGATATTCTAAAAATAACAAGCGTGATGTTTCACCGTATTCGTAAAATTGCACGATCTTAAGAAATTTAAAATGTTTAGTTTGCATTTTGAAATAAAATAGGTAATGTTTTTCTTAAATACATAATTTTTCCACCTATGTAAATGCAATTGTTTATTTATATACGCATTCGTTTTTGCAAAGAATGTTAGGCTTAACAATGAAGTTAGATAAGATTCCTCATGCGGTGCAGTTGATTAGTTAATCCTTACAAGAGGAAGTCACTAATTATACAGATATGCTATTTTAAATTCTAATTCAGCTGGGCGAATTTTTCCTATATGACTCTGATTCTGTAAAGCCATAATATTGATATGTTTTCGTACCACTGCGATCATTGTGCGATAAAAAAAAAAAAAAAAACTATTGTATGAAAAATGCAATTTTAATCAGATTAATAATGAGTGTTATAAATAGAACAAGTTTTTTATAGCATTAATATATTTATACTAGTGATAAAATAGTTGTTTGTAATTAATACTTAAAGTATTACGTACTATAAAGTATTTTATTTAATCTGGTTATTGTCTTGTTAAAATATGGATTTTTAAATTTAGTTAAGATCAATATTTTAAAAATATGTATTAATGTAAATTGTGTAATCTTAGTGAAATAATATTTAGCAGTATAATTTCTTTTTATCCGCATTCTTTTAATGATGAAAGTGCAATAAAAGATGTTTTAAAACGATCCCTTAAGTCTTATTGTACAGATATGTACTGACCAGATATGGAACTAGAAATGAACAGTAAAATAAAATGGCTCTTACATTTACTAGTTAAAATAAAACTACTTAATGGATTAAACAATACACTTGCATTTCAATATTGCAATGAACATGTAAGTGTGCTTTTTAAAGTTATAATTTTTAATGGCCAGCTATGTTACAAATTAAAGGCAGATAACTAATATTTTAAATTTTTTAGTCATTGAGAAATATTTAAAATTTAATAGAAAATGTAAAATTCTAGTTCTTTAGACAGGTTGAAATTGTATTTTTAGTTATTATTTTCCTTAGCAATTCACAAGTTCTTATTGATTGGAGCATTTTTAAAACATGGAATTTATTTTAATTTCTTGTTAAATTAAAATTACATTTTATAAAAAATGATATTTAAGCATCATTAAGGAAAATTAATGCAAGCATTAATTGTAATAAAATTTTTTAGTATGCACTTAACATTATCTTATGTCAATGCATTTCATATATTGAAAATATTTTTTTAATATTTTGTAAGTATCGTCAAATAAATTATACGAGAGCACATTGACTCCAGTTTCCAAATTTTAATTATTATAAAAATTGATTTGCCAAGTTTTTAATAATTAGCCATAAAGCAAAAAAAGAAATTATCATATTAAAAAAATATGAATATTCAGTTATGTTGAAAATCTGGCCATTCTTCTAATTTTCAACTTAACAATTGAAAAATTATTTTGAATTTAATTTGAAATGACAGAATAATTATAATTCTAATGTATGTGGAGAGTGTGCAGCTTAATGAAAAAAGAACTTTAATATGTATTGTTCTTGTGACGAATGTTTCGTTTTTTTTTTTTTTTTAGATTAAAAATTTTCCTGTAAATTTGTAAGAACATTTTTAATCTAAAGAAATCCACCTTGCTTTACATTCATTTTTGTTATTAAACATTTATAAAATTATAAATACATTATTTATAAGAAGCAGAGTTTTGCCTTCTTACTAAGTTTATGATAAGGTACTACTCTTTTTATAACTTCGTTTTAATGTTAAATATTATAAATAGATAGTTAATGTTGAGGCTGCTTTAGGAAAGCTCTAGATTATGATTTGATTAATTAATAAAATGTTGATATGTTATAACTGTAAGCTTATGGTAAATAATAATTCATTCACTGCTTAAGTAATATTATAAAAATATATAACATAGATTAAAGTTATTTAATCCATTTTATATGTAATTTTAATTTACTTTTGCAGATAAGCACTTCATGTAATGTACCTTCTCATGTCAGCATTTAAAATAAAATTACTTTTTCTGCTTGGTTAAAAGCTCTAGATTTTAGCCTTTTACAAAGAAAAAAGTTGTAACTTTACAAATTACTACAATGTTGATTTTTAGAACTTAGAAATTTCAGTAGTCACTTCATTTCTGTAAGCTATTGAATAAAGGCATAACTTTAGAATAGTCAAATAATAATTTCTGGGATAAAATTTTCCCATCTTAAAGTTAGTCTCTCCAAATTAAATTCTTAAGTAATTTTATGCTGTTGGGATAAAATATGCTTAACCTTGTGATTGTTAGATGCAAAGTTGGGAAAAACAAATATTTAATAATATACTTTAAATTAAGAATAATATTTTCAATATTTAAATAAAATTCACCTCAAAATGGAAATGTGTTTAGAAATTTCCAGGATACCCCCCTCCCCCAATCTAAATCTGTACCCATATATTCTGCAGTCCTCCAATTTCAAACGTTCACTATGTAAACATTCTGAAATTTTTAAAGAATTTAAATAAAATGTTGTTACACTTAATATTTTGTTGCAGATACAATTTTGAAGAAAATCTTATCGTAGATAAATGGATTTCGAAAATACAACAGTATTTTTCAAGACTTAAATAATGAGATAGTTACTGCTTGCTAAAATACACCTAGTAATTGACTATTTTTAATCCCAAACTCCTTAACACATGCAAGCCTTTGGCATCTTATTATAAATATGCATCATTTATTAGGTATAGAAGTAATTGCAAAAATGTTCTTTTACTTTTGCTTAAAAATATTCAATCTGATCCTTATTTCTGTCCAATTAATTAATGTTTAGATATAATATGAATGAAGTTAATAATTCTTAAGCAGTCATGATTTCTAATTAAAGGAGATATCAATAAAAATTGATTGTTTATAACAAAAAAGATTTGTTTGTTATAAAATGAAATAAGATTAAAAAAGCCTTATATAAAATAAGTTTTAAATTGGCAGATTTTCTAATTATCATCCACTATATCAGTAATTTCAATTTCACTGACAAATGCAACAATTTGAATTTAGAAGTCTCGTTCCTAAATTCACAATTGTGTGTCACTAAATGCATTTGCCTCTTTAAATTTGTAATATTTGAGTGCAATAAACCATATTTTTGAAGCCGTGCAAAAGGCTTTTTACTTGATTAAAATTTTAAAATAAAATAGACTAGTACAATAATCAAAATTATAAACAATCAACTAATAGAGAAAATATCAGAAAATTGTTGTTTGACTTTGTGGCTTAGCTACTTGTACATAATATAAACTGCCAAAAGGATAAATTTAATATTATATCTAAATTTCACTCATAATTTTTTAATGAGAATTGATATTTTTATTTTTATCTTAAATTTCGGGATGTTTTATTTTCTCATAAAGGCTACTTCAAATTTATAACAAATCTTTATTTGAGTATTAAAAAAAAGTCACTTTTACAGGCAAATGTGACTGAGATTGTGTACAGATCTTGGCACAAAACTTGGGAAGAAAGCATATGCCTGTTTTAACTTTTTTAATTGCACGATTAAAAGGTTTTTAATCTAATATTGCTTTTATAATGTATCTTTAAAGAAGTTATTTTTAATTAAGAAGTATCAAATCTTAATAACCTAATTAATTGGGAATATTTCAGCGTTTCATTTTTACCTATCTCTTCAATTAAAACAAAATATCTTTTTTTTAAAGACTTCTAAGCATTGAATAACACTATATATGTTAAAAGTATTAAGTATATATTTTGAATAAATGTATATAAAAAATTGCAAGTATTACTGCTGCAAAGAAAGCTTTGTTCATTTATGAGAAATTTTCTTTACAATCAATTTATGTCATCAAAAGGAATAACCTTATACTCTTGAGTATTTAAATCTAATGTCATTAAAAAGGTTTTAACACAAAACAATTTTTGTGAAATATTTTCACTTTTTTTTTAACAAAACGATTCAAAATTTATGAGATATATGTTAATGTGTAAAGTTTTTAAAAATTGAAGTCTTAATCTGATAAAAATAATCGATGTAACAGAAATGTAAATTGTAACAAAATTCTAATTTTTATAAATTTTGTAAAACTTATCTGGAAGTTTGTTACTGATTGCATGTTGAACTTATGAAAAGTGTATATATAAAGTAAATACAATACAATTTCTGAAGATTATAGCCATTTCTTTTTGCAACTGTAAATACTTTATTAATTTGAACTTGATCGATCTAATCAATTAGAAATGAGTCCTAAAAGTTATTGTGCCATAATCTAAAATCTACCAATAATCAGACTGCTAAGCAAAAATTTTTAAGAATACCAAGAGTTACACTTCTCATAAATTAAATACAATACAAAAGCTCCAAAAGCCACCTAAATTTTTAAATTGCAGATTAATACAAGTAAATAATTTATTAAATAATTGTACAGTATATTATAGGAATTAGCAAATTCAGCAGTGGATTTTTTTTTTATATTTTGTCCCAACAGTTTTTCATCTCTTAGTATTAAAATTAATTGTTAGAATTTTCTGTAGTATAAATTGTATAATTTGTCTTAATTTTTCTTATAATGACATTTTTGTTTATCTTGCTCTTTTTAGTTCATTGAAGAAAAAATATCCAAGAAATTTTAATTTCACTATTTAAGTAGTGATTTTGGTCACTTCTAAAAGTGATCTTTATTCAGTTCTAATAAAAGTGAAGTTAGTTGAATCAAGATTAATTCAAAAATAAGGTAAAATATTTTTAATTATTTTAAGTTTTAAGTAGTGCTTTTTTCAGTAGTGTTTTAAGTTTCTGGTTTATTTTTATTAAGTTTTTTTTATTGTCTTATCAATTTAGTAATTTGTTGTAGAACGTAGAATTTACTTTCCCTTACATTATTTTTTTACTTTTTAATTTCAAATTAAAAATTTAATGTTATTAATATTATGGAATCATGAAAATATTTCTTAAATACACATCCAGATATGTGTTGCTACTAAAATAATTCATAAACTGTCAATTTAGTTTTGAAAATGTTAAAATATTGTATTTAAAAAAACAATTTCAAAATTCCTTAAAATTTCAAGAAATAAAATTCCATTTTTATATACATGAATCAAAGAAAATGTAAGTGCATATTAAAGAATTTTTGTTTCAAATATAAAATGCATGAGCAAATGTTAACCTTATGGTGTTTTAGTGTAATTACATAATTTCAGTACATATAGTATTTGTTAATGAAATTATTGGTGGAGACTAAGAAATATTCCAGGAATATATGAGGTCTTAAAGTCAAAATTCACCATGAACAATTTTCGTATTGATATAGCAATTATTGAGGTAGATTGGATAATTTCACTGTTTAATAAGTGGACAATGCTAAGTGATTTGATAACTAACAGTACCAAATGATTACATATTGCAAATGATGTTTTACAGCAGAATAAATTGTTGGGTTCAATGAAAAGTAAAAATTAGGAATTTTAATATTGATAAAAAAGCAGCACATGCAGATAAAATTTATTAAATATATTTTCAATTTAATTTAAAATTAGTTTAGTAATATATGTTTTGGGGATCTTAATTTCAAAATACTGTCATGAACTGCTGTCTAAAAATTGGCTTTTATAAGAATATTCAAATAGAAATTATTTAAATTGCATATTATTGTGTGAGGAGTTAATGAATCTTAGTCCTACTGTTTTTCTTTAATAATTAATATTATTCTAGTAAGTAATGAAAAGAAAAGGGAATAATGTAGATCCAAAATTTTGTGAAGGAATTGCATTTCTCAGACTGGAATTTATAAATATTGTCCACATTATTATCCTGTATAAACTATTACTGAAGAAAATATAATTCGCTAAGAAAACAAAAACTACTGAAAAATTAGTATAAAATTTTTTTTCCTTTAGCAGAATGATTAAATTTATGATCTTAAGACGCTAATTAAGGAATATATATTTGTGCTACGCACTTCATGTTAACCTTTCTGAAGGGAGGTTCATACACTTCAAAGAACCATTATAGGTTCTTAAATATTTTTCTGCAAAATAATTTCCTCTAGATGCAAACTCAATATTATTCTACACTCTTATTAAGAAAGTAAGGAGGAAGCACAAACTACTCTACTACTACAATATTTTAAGTTGCTGCACTTAGTTTTATTTGAATGTGTGTAATTTTTCAATTGATTGAATTTTTACATTTTGTTTCAAAACAATTATTCATTTCCATATAACACATATGGAAAATTTTATCAGCAATAGTATATAAGGAAAATTACACATATTAGGCTCTGCTGGACTACTGTAAAGATAATTTTTTAAGGATTCTATCTTCAAATTATTCTGTTCAGATAATATATCTGTCTTGCTGCTCAGCAGCCTGTTACTATTTCTAATGTGAACTTAACTGATAAAGCTGAATTGAATATTAGTTGCTAAAAATACTCTTCATACAGATTATTGTTCAGGAGTAGCATAGTTGTTACTATGCAAAGACTGTTCCATGCATCAAGGATCCAGCTCTCGTATTATTTTGGCAAAATTTATATTAAATAATCCTAAGATATTCTTCAAAAAAATTCTCAATTTTTGGCAGAATTAGAACAAATATTTTATCTGTTTGGCTGAATCATTTTTGTTTTACATCTTCTGACTTCTATAGATGCTACTACAATGTTTTTCTTCAGTCTTTAAAATTCCTCCAGAATAGAATATAAATGTGAAATTCTGAAGTGTGCTGTGGTTTTTAAGAATTTATCTGTATGTTTTCTAAGGTATAAAATATTTATTGAGTTGTAATTTTTCTCATTTAATTTTTAAAAAGAAAATTGAACAACTAAGTAAAATGCTATTTTCGTAACTTCACATTTTTGTGATGTTAATAAAAACTTAAAATACACCTATATAATTTCTCTAACTAGTTTCCTATGGGATTAAATGTATTTTTTAACCCTTAAAGAAACCACAAAAAAGCCAGAGCATTAAAAAGATAAATATAATATCACAAAGTCAAATTCGGAAGTACAACAAAAAATAATAGCTGGACCAAAACCATGTTTAAAAATTTCAGAAAAGTTGGGAAAATGTTAAAATGATTTAAAATAAGCTTATGGTGATACTTTCACTACCTAAGAGACAATTAATTGTAATTTTTTTTATAAATAAATTATTAATTGTTTAAATTGAATTCAAAGGTACATCTGATATTTAATAGATAATTTTCATTAAATATTAATATAATATAGGACAATTCAAAAGAGTTAGGTATATAAGGGTAGATCAGATAAACCAACACAAATTTCTGCCTGTATAGATACATACAGGTAGAAATGTTTGCACTGAAATACATTGATAGGTTAAAAGTAAATTGGGTGATTGTGTCAGGAAAATAAGAGGAGTGCTGCAGTTATACAGAGGAAGGATAATCCATTTTTTAGCATGTAGTTTTGTATCTTGAAAAGGCTTCAGAACAGATGTGCTTCATTATTAATTGTCTTTACTGAAAAAATTTTGGAATTGACTTGATTTATATCACAAGAGTCAGAAACATAATCTGTAACTTAGTGGTCAGTGTTAGTCTAATAGATATATAGTAGATGTATTACATACTACACTGTAAAAATGAACGATATAAGTTTTACTTTATTATTGCACACTATCTTAAAATTTTTTCGATATTCAAAAATAAGTTCCATCAACTTTTTTGCACCAATTTAAATTTGAAGTTACACTGTAACAATTACAATGTCAAAAAAAAGTAAAGGAAACCCTTAAAAAGGCAAATTTTCATTATTTTTGAAACCCATTTGCAAATGTTGTTACATGGTATATATTTTTAAATATACTTAAATAATTGTTTTAATTTACATAAAATATAGTTCTAGCTTACTGTTCATTAAATTCACCATATATAAGTTTTGAGAATAAAGTTAATTAACTAAAGGAAGGGTTTAGGGAGCTTGGAAAAATATTTTGTAGCACGTGACTTAGGATTGAAAATTAAATATTTTGGACTGTCAAAGTAGAGAGTTTTTTTATTAGTGGTTGAAGAAGTACAAGCTAGAAGATGAAAACAATCTGGAGCATATTACTATCTAATAGTTACATTAGAAAGAAATATTGGGTACATAGAAATCTTGTTAATTGTATAACACATACATATGATTACATACAGTGTGTATTTTAAATTGTTAAACAGATTTATAAAGTGGGATTATGTTTGTAATAAGGATAAGTTTTATCAATTCTAACTAATCGTTGAGTTATTTTAACGAAACATATGTTAATACATTGATGTCAAATTTTTTTTAAAGAAGGTATGCATCGTATTGTGATCTTCTGATAAGAATAGGTTGTAGTGAATGTTTAATTTGTTAATTTGAAAATCATTCTTAAAGCTACAGCTAGATGTTTTTAAAAATCAAGCATAAAGGAATTTGGAATGAAAAAGAAAAAACTTCAAGTGAAAATTTGCAATTAATGAAATATATACGTTATCAGGATAAATTAATTTTAAAGTATTGAAGTCTTCTAAACAACAAGGAAAAACCAAGCTGTGCTGGAAGATACTGGTTATGGAAATGTTAAAAATGTTTAGCAACTATTCTACTATACCATGCTTCAGATGCAACAATGACATGTGAAACATCTAAAAAATATATTATAATTAAAATGTTTTGGTGTGAAAATGCAAAATTTATCATTTATTTTATTTAGTTAAATCCATTTAATTATAAATATCACTTATAATGGGCAAATGTTCAGATATTTAAAAAAAAAAGGGAAAAAAGTATTGGAACGAAGAATAGCTTTTTGAGAAAACTTAAATATTTATGTTAATTTAACAGAATTTTTCATCTGCAGGCATAAAAAGAAAAAAACTTCCCAATGCAATTTATCTTTGAGAGCATATTTGACATTTAAAAACATAAACACATTGTGTTCCTGAAATTAATAGTATACAAAATAAAAATGCAGAAGTTTCTTAAGACCATAAGAAAAAAGGCCTTTTTATTGCTTGTTGCTGACTACACTGAAGAATCCCAAATTTCTTTGATCTGCATTACAAATATTCCGAATTCAGCAAGAAATTGTATTAAATTCATTATGTTCAAAGTATATGGAAATTAAGAAATAACAGGCATACATATAATGAATAAAAAGAAGTATTGTATTATCAAGATGGACAACACATGCAATCTTGAATACAACCATGAAGTGAGAGACCATGAACGAAATAGAAAAATTACCTTTCCTATGTGAAAATTTTTAATCTTAATATTATTAAAATACATTTTGAATTATTAATAATATAATAACAGCTCTTCAATAAGAGAAGCATTTTTCAGTTAGCAGTGTCTAACAATGACTTCTTAATTATAAAATTAATTAGCCTTATGTTAGTGAAACTATTAAAATTGTTTACTACCTTCTAGCACAGTAGCCTATAATTAACTGTTGATCTTAGTCAAAAATAAATATTGCATTCTACATTATATTATAGGCTACTGTATTAAGTACATTTAAATAGCATCAACATTAAAAATAACAAAATTGATTTTTGTTCTAAAATGCCTTTGATGCTAGATATATTCTAAGGAGGCGGGAGAGCTTAAATGTGAGGCATATGATTCTCTTCTATATTGTAATTAAAATTGAAGAACTTCAGTTAGTTCAGAGTTACTTAAAGTGTCAAAAATAAATTCTAATTTCTAATAGATGTTTTTTAAAATTTTAACACTGACAAAAAGCATGCAAATGAAATGTTTTGATAGGTGGGTTTGAATTTCATAATATTGTTTTGATTGAAACCAAAGTAAATTATAAAAAAAAAAAAACTGAGAATAAAAAGCATGTACAGAAATGAAATTGCTATCATTATAGAGAATTTTTTTGAATTTTAAGATAATACAAAATGAGAAGTTTTGAAACATGTGAATATCAATTTGCATATGCAAAATATAAAGATTATAAATAATATAATCTGGCAAAGTAAAGTTTATTTTCTTGTTCAATTAAACTTTGACACTTGTTTCTAACATGTTTTACATATTCTATCTTCCGACTAAAATATAGTTCTCGACTCATGCCCAGAACTTAAAATCTTGCACCTCCATTAATGAATACTCATATAGCTTCGTATTGTATGCATTTGACTGTTGTAATAAGAGCAATTTCTGTGCCATGTACATTAGCATTTTATATATATAATTTCCACATAGAGCAACATTACTTAGATTTCTATTGTTGCATTATTGCCCAAGCACTTATTAACTATCAATGGTAATCTGTTGAATTGTATGTTATCTTTTTGTTAAATATCGTTAGGGATAGAGACCTTTGAATAGTGAATTTAACAGGAAAATTCAGTATGAAAACGTCCTAATGTCAAATAAAAATTGTTATTGAATTTAAAAAGGAATTGGAAGAATTTCTACTATAAAAGAATTTTCATGTTGTGATAGTTTATAAGATAATGCAATTTTGCATGCAGAATTATTCATTAATGGCAATTAAACTGTGCTCTAGATTGATAACAGTTTAGTGCATGATACTCTATTACCTTTAAGTAAATTTTCCTATTATTACACCTTTTCTTCAAAGCTGAACATATTTGAAGTTTATGGTAGAGAAATAATAAGGAAAGCTCCTAGCACCCCATAAAAGCTTGTTACTTGTAGATTTTCATGAAACTAATTTCATTTATATTTTTGTTATAAAATGTGTTGTATTCCAACATGGGAATTAGTGCAAAATTTATTGAATAGCAAATGGAAATGCAAAAATACAACTCGGAAGCTAATTAACATTGCAGTTTATCCTAATATTCACCCCACTAATTCAGAAATGACAATTAGAGTATTTTATTCTGAAGTGAACACTCAGTCGAGAAAGCAAATTGAACAACTCCTTAAGTAATAAGTTCATTGAATTTGTCGAATATTCTGTTACGAGATAAAAACGACAACTCTTTATCTAGATATTTTCTGTCGCTTGTTTAAAAAAAAAAGGGGGGGGGGAGGTATTGGATCGGGAGCGATGCATTCGGGAATTTTTAGAAATTGAATGAGTTTCTTATGTTTTTAAATAGTTTACAATAGCGGATATTTTTTTTATGCAATGTATAAAATAAATGAATTTCATTCTTATTAATTTACCATAGAGTGAATAATTTGATTATCAAAAGATTAAAAAGCGGACATAACATATAGAATAATATAAAAACTTTCATTGGAGACTTTGTCCCTTAAAATAAATTCATTTCAACCTAGATTTCAAATGTAATCTTAAACTTCAAATAATACTGTTTTGAGTATGGTTTTGCATTCCTTTTATACTCTAACCACAATCCTGTCTCAGACGATAGAAGATTCAATTTTTTGTAAAGAAAACTCATTGTTAAAGGATATTAATTTTAAGTGTTGTAATAGTGAAAACACTAGAGATACTTCTTTCCAGATACACGAGTTGTTAAATATAAGTGAATTAGATTTGGAAAAGCAGTTGACATGTAGTACAATTTCTCATAACTGACATTAAACGCTATCTTATATCGCAAGAGAGATTTTAAATATATATTTCTAGAAATAATCTGTAGACGCTATATGTGGAAATAGCTTCGTGCGAATCCCTTGGTGGTATTTATCAATTTTTTCTGCCAAAATTAAACAAAGAATTAATTAGCTGCACTTATAACCTTATATTTAATAAAATAATTTAAAAATCATCACGAAACATTACCAAATGAAAATTACGCGTTTCGTAGTGTGATGGCATATAGTTTCGAATGACTGCTTGTCTACATAATCGATGAAATTTCAAAGAATTTCTATGCACACCTAAAACCTTTTTATCATCTAACAGATGAATGTCACTTGACAGATTTTATGAAATCTATGAACCGTGGTTTACACATGTGTCTGCTGTCATCTTACTCTATTCTCTTTTTCCTTTCCTAGTGCGTCTTTGATACTTCACCGGCATATAAAACAATGGTAACGGGAATACTTTCTACATTTCTTGCTTTTTTTCACCCTCTCTCTCTTATCTATTTGATGGACAATTTGACAAAACCATGAAAAATTCATTATTTTGATATTGCCAGTCATGAAAGATTTTATTATACACATTTTCATATGCAAAATATATTATTTAGATTCTAACTTTTTCCCTCGCCTAAATCAAATTCTTTAATGGGGTTAATCATCCGAGATTTGTTGCTTAAATGCGAATCTTAAACGTGTTAGTGTAAGAATTGCAGAATTTTAACAAATAAAAAATTACGAAGAATTAATTAAAAGTCCCTTTATACTAAAATATTGATTGAGATACTTGGATATGAATTTGCAGTGGCATTGCGCTATGTGAAAGGTCAAAAATATTGATTTCGCCATTTTACTGATATCTGTTCATGGTCGAAAATGTATGTCAACATATTCAATTATTATACGAAAAAAAAATGATTCAAATGCAAGTTTAATCAACCGAAAATGTAAATATTTCTGTTTCAGGAATGTTTCCGCTACAAAGCAGGAAGAAAAGAGTTAATTACACAATTTAATACTTCATTGATATGCCCATCTTCATACTGCTTTTATTATTACAGTGCTATTTAGAATAACAAATAATACGAGTTGGGAATATAGCACTCTGATGTTCAGCGGATTCCTGAATTACCAGCCTACCGATTTGATAATGGCATTAATTAAATTGACAAGACCAGTTCGTTCAATAACTTTTTTAATCGATTGTGTCAGGGAGTAATTTTAATACTTTTTAAAGTGAAAATGGCGAATATAAATAGTACAGATAACAGCAGTTGTTAGAAAATATAGAACAAAAGAAAAAGGAAAATTTATTTTGGATTTCAAGATGAGAATGTATAGTTATAATATATTAACTCATTAAAAATATTTGCAATCAAAAGATAATGTTTATAACTGATTGTAACACAAATTTTCTGTTGAGTTCTACATCAGAAGTAAATCAAAAATAAATTACATTTCTATGTGTATGCTGTGCTCTATTGGCTAATTTACCCTAAATATTGAAAATGTTATTATTTCCAGTTACAGAAAACTTCTGAAATTTGTATTGAACACTTTTGAAAGTATTTTATTGAGAAATAGAAAACGATATTTATATACAGACGTAATTTGAAGTAGATATTTCATACTTGATGGAATCAATTGGGAATAATTACTTGACACCAATCGATGCATGCTGATCTGATGCATATTTAGTGCACCATCACAATTAAGTTAAGGAATTCATTGCGCATCTAACAAAAAAAAAAAAAAATGACGCCATAACACAGTTCAAGACAACTAGCAATTGGATGACTTGTTATTTTATGTGACTAGCGCCTCGTAAATTTATTCCATTAATCATATTAATTCATATCATCCTTGTAAATTTCTAAAACATGAAATTGACAACAAACAGAAAACAATTGGGAATATTTTACGAAATACGGAAAACTTGATTCATAAACATTACAAATGCTATAAAATAATTTATGTATCTTTTTATTTAAATGCAACGGGACTACAGTGAAATCACTTGATCGATATTTCCAAAGATCATTTGAGTTGGTTTATTGTATAAGAATCGGTTGTTAATCATCTATCTGCATCAATAATAAAATATTAAAAAAAATTAAGTTGAAATTTTAGATTTTTTTCACGATAACTTCCAAAATTATCGCACAAAAATAAATTTTACACCGTTTCAAAATTAATTTTATAGTTAAAAAATTATCTTTTTAATGATATCGATTAAATAGTGTGACTTTTTGCCAATTTTTTAATTTTTTTTGGTCCGATTTCCGATTATTAATTGCATTGTGACCTTGAAACCATTTCCATTGTTCAAATATTTAATCCGCCATTTTCTTCTTCTATTGTTGAAAACTTAAAAAGAACGTGTAGTTTATATCACAAATCAAGGTGAGATTGCAATATCGCAAAATTTAGAAAATGTCTAAACCCCACATTTATTTACATTCTTTATTAGCACTCTTGATATCACGGGATTAGACTCCATTATTAGGCAGGCTCTTGTATACAATAAACAGAACCAATGTACAACAATTAAAGTAATGCAGCTTGAATATCTGATAATTTGTGGGAATCATAGACATGAAATATGCCTTACCTGACATATAAACAATATCCCCGGCAAACTAGCTGATCGCCTATGACGGCTAGTATCAAAAGAATAACTGAATTAAAATTTTATGAATACTTGCAGTACTTACGATCACTGAAATTCTAAGCATAATTTCTCTTATGGTAGGTACACGATTACAGGTTTTTGATATTATGAATTGCTCATCATTTAACATATAATTTGGATGATAAAATGACTTTTGGAAATGCTTGCATAAATGCAAACGATTTCTGTAGTTGACGAAATTCAGTGTGCTCGTGAATAAAATTTGAATGATTCTGTATTAAGTGCTTCATCAGCAGCAAATTCATTTTTGGAATTGGAACGTAATATTATTAACAAGATGGAAAATCAGTTGAGTTCTTATCACTAATTTATATATATAATTTTAAGATTGTACTATAATAAGTCTTTTTTTCTTCTGCCTCTCCAATTGTGAATTATCTGGTTTTTCTACTAGTAAAAAATTTGAATTTGGAAAGTGATTGTTGAGCATTAAAACATATATCAAAGTAATTTTAAGTTATCGAACTTCGCATAGAACTAAAGTGCAAGTGTCTAACATTAACTTAAAGCATTTAATTATTCTTGTTGATATTATTTATGCAATCTCTGGATTTCAATTGTATCATTTTAATTCAAAATATTATTTAGAACTGTGAACAGCTAATATTGGAGATAAAGTTACTTGTATACACAACTCAATAGTTTTCCTCCTTATCTCTCAATCTTTATTTAATCACAGTCAGCTGAATGACTGAAAATTTTTTCATGAGAGATATAAATGTTCTTCCACTTTTCTTTTTCTTCATTTTAATATCAACTCTAATTTAAAAATCAAAGATCTGCATAAATTCAGAATTTCGTATCAATTGCTCTAAGGTTACATTTCATAGGTATAAACTAATTCAAGAAAAATTCTTTCTGATCGTGTAGCAAAATCTGATATAATGGTTTTAAAGTTTTCTCTTAAGACTAATCATAATTTAATCCCTAGTGGTATTAAACAAAAACTAACAGAAAAATATTTACAATATGCTTGATTTTAACTGTCAAAAGAATATGACATTGATTGGTTTAAAAAAATCCTTCAAATCTAGTATTAACTACAATTTCAAACGCATACTAATAAGTTTTTCTAAATTGCTTCGAATATGCGACTTGGCATAGAAATCTCTGGACCTTTCAGCTTTTCTAGTTTTCTATATATTTCCATGTCGAGAGCATTGTCATTTTTAAATCATTTTTATTCAATATTAGCACCTATCGCAATAAACTGTACTCATCTCAAATATTCATAATCAGGCCTAGAACAAACTTTCGGAACAGATATGTCAGTGGCCAAACCATTCTTTGATACATATTGCTAAGTGTATTGTTGCATTATGTTGCTGGAATATCCAATTTGTTTCAATAGTATATGGTGAACAAGACAAAGAGTTTATTCTCTACAGTTTAATTGATATTCTTAAGCTTTTTGACCTCGATTTAGAAAGGCCTTAGATGTTTTGCAACCTATGACGTTCAACAAGTTCAGATCATCATGAGAACTTCACCAAAATTTTGATTAAATATTTTTCGTCTACTATCGTTGTCTTGAATTATCTGAGCAATCTAAATTAAAGTTTTATTTTCATCTGACCAGCTGACTGACTTCTGCTTCTATTTCATGGTCAACAATTATTAACGAACACATAATTCGAAAGCTCAAAATTACCCATAGGGATTTCATAAATCGACATAATAAAATTTTTAGTAAAAGGAGTACATAAAATAAACCATCGGTTATAATATTCATTTTCAGACAACCATCTCCCTACCCTTGTCTTTAAAGGTGGCAAGTCTTTAAGACAATGTTTCACAACTTCCAGTGGTCTTATTGCAATTTTGGTTTGGGTTTTTCCTGTAACTCAGAAGACTAAAATGTTAGCAGCCTGTCATTCTATGAGAATCGAGCCTCAAATTTCAAAATGATATTCTATCGTTGGGCACTTTTTGTGAAGAATATTGAAAATGATATGCTCTAATGGCAACATAGTTCTTTTTAATGCAAATTGATCTGAATAATCTAGAATTTATAATTTTGTCCAGATTTCATGTAATGCTAAAACGTGAGATTTACTTATTAACGATCATTTTAAATTTTATAAAATAGCTATAGTAAATTCAGAATTAAAAATTGTCATTTACACTTGAAGCTATTTAAATCATGAGTAAACAAAATAAAAATTTCTTAAATTTATAATTTTGACCAATGATATATGATTGATCGCTTCGATGACAAATCATCCATTACAAAACTACAACACAATTATCAAATATTTTTTGTCTTTAGAATAAATGACTGTGTTAAAGGTGACTTTAAAAAAAAGTTATAAAATAATTACTATTTTTAATATTTATATTAAAAAAGTTGTAAAAACATATATGAAACCGAAATATATTAGTTAAGTGGCAAAAATGTTTTAAATGTAGGGGGGGGGGTTATATAAGAGTTTTTGGCAAGTATAAGAAGTATAAAACAAAAGAAATTTTTAATTTAGAAATTTCTCAAATGATTTGTCTAAAATTTTGCTGATAGCTTAAGAAATATTATACTTGCTTTACAAAATAATAATAAAAAAAAATTAGCTGAATTTCTACTCACTCTTTAAATATTTGATAAATGACAAAAAAATTTTCGCATTGTGAGGTATTAAAATGACTAGAATTTTTCTAAGTGAATAGATTACTTATTCTCTCTTTCAGAAATTGCAGAACATATGAAATTTTTGTCAAATTTGAACAAAAATATGCATTGTAGTTTAATTTATGAGGTTCTTCTTTAATAAATTCTAATAAAGATTAGAATTTGAGAAAATAGCATTTAAAGGTATAAAATGGCTATAAAACATATTTAAATGCAAATATAAGAAGCAGTGTAATATCCCCTCCCCCAATAAAAAATGGAAACAAAAGACTTGGAAAAACAAAATGCAACGAATATTTTAATGTGAATTGTTGAAACTTTAAAAACATTTCGCAAAAAAATTGACTTTTCAACGCACTTATCTGAAGTACCTGCATTAATTTTGGCCATGAAACAATATAATAATTAACCTTTAACTGAATTGAAGCAAAAATCTGTATTACAAAAATACAAATTTTTAAAAAGGAATTGAGTCAATTTTCCATTGCAAATAATAGATATCAATTCATGCACGCCAGTGCGGAGACGGAATGATTTCTTTTAAACGTGTTTGTGAAAGAAACAACTCCTTAATGAAATATTTTTCTTAAGTTCTTTTATTAACACCATTCATTAAAAAGAATGTACATTAATTTATTTTTGTAGAGTCTTTAATTATGAGTCTTGAACACGGTATGTTCATAGAGTACAATTAAATATTTTTTCCATAAAATATTGTTTAAAAGATTTCCGAGGGGTTATTGATGAAAAGGCCGTCAGGTTTGAAAGCGAAATACTGATCAAAAAGAAGGGGGGGGGGGTCATAGGTAATTATGCATGAGCATATCTATGTTATTTTTCCGCTGTTGATTAACCATTTGTAAGGCTTTCACAGCATTACCACAGATCAAGGCAGCTATTTTTAAAAAAACCCACATAATTATTTTAATCCTGAAAGAACTTCAAAACATTTATGAAATAATTTGCATTAAAAAAAATCAGGTTTGCACAAACTATTTATCTTCTCTGAAATATTGGTTCTGACTGCTTAATACAAAATCGAATTTGCTCGTCTATTTAACAGAAAGGAAATGCTACTTTACTGAATTGAATAGATAATCAATGTATTTAGAAAATGACAATATTCAATTTAAAAAAAAAGGTTGTTACAGTAATTTTTCAATATAAAAATACTTAGTAACCTACACTATTTATTTTTGCGATTTATAAAAATATGTAAAATTTAAATTAGTGGAGAAATATATACTTGAGAAACTACTTTCGGGGATCTCTCAAAATTACTTTTAAACCAAGATATTAATCATCATTATCATAATAATAATGGTGCCATTCTCATATAATTTTTTCTATCATTCAGTGACTGAAAAAATATCGAATATCTAGATATTTTATATTTAAATACCAAAGGTCGCTTTAACCTGTTAACTGGGTATGACGAAATATTTCAATGCAAAACGAATTGAGTATAGGTTAATTATCCGGTTAACAGATTAAGTATTGAAATTATTGTAACTCCTAACTTTTAGCGTAATCCTTGTACCTTATTTCTGGATTCAATACTTGCAATGATTTGCGAGTAAATTTAACTTATTGTAGAATAATCTAGAAAAAAAATTAACCGTTAAATATTTAAGCCAAGTATTCAAAAGAATTATTTTTTCAGATGACTAATTACTGATAATGTTTTAAATGCCCTTATATTCAAGCATTGATAAAGCAAGCTGCTTTTCCGCTTAAATATTCAAAATTATATTTAAATATAATATATGAAAGAACTTCAATAGTAATCAATTAGTTTAAAGCCTTTGCTCTTTCTATTCAACTGGCAAACTTTTAACTCGCTTGTTTATTTCCATATAAGTATGAATGCGTAAGAGGAGGAAAGGGGGGGGGGGGAGTGGATAGAAACATTGTGAAATTTAATTAAGTATTTAAAAATTCTTACTTTTTATTACGCGAAGAAATATAATTAATGTAATTATTTTCCTTTGAAATAAAGACCTGCATTGCAAAAAAAAAAAAAAAAAAAAAAAAAATCAATTTTAAAAAAAAAAGTTTATTACGTAGGGAGGAATGTGCAACTGTAAAAAAAACTTTTTATGGGAATAGTTCAAAGAAATCTTTGTTCACATTATCTATTTTGCAATCTAAATTATATTAGTCGATTTGTAAAATTTTCTTAAATTGTCTTTTATTTCCATTTACCTTGATATTTCTTTGCCGAGCATAATTCTTAAATAAAATTAATATGCGTTATTTAATTTTCCCATCTGGGGAATTGATATTTTTTGTGATAAGAATAAATGAAGTAACGAACATTTTTATGAAAGGAATCAAATGCATAATTTGTATTTTTTAATCGTAAATTTACTGGACCAAATACAATGCCCTTAAAAACCGCATTCAAACCTTGAAGTTTTATTACATCAACAAGTAATAGTACATAGAAGGTACTTACTCGAATAAGTAAAGGCACTTGTATAAATTAGAGTGAGAAATTTCGTGATTCTAATAGCAGCAATTTTCTTTTTTTTTTATATGCATCAATACATGTAAAAAAGGATTCAATGAAATGTCACAAACAATTATTTGGCAATTGATAATTTACGTTTTGCAGTGGAATCCCTTATGAACATTCAAGATGTTAAGTACATAAGTACTAAGTACTTATCTCGTGGAATTCTTTAGAAATACTGTGACAGGTGTTAACCTGAACTTAAACAAAACCTATTAACCTGAACAATACACCTTGTAAATGCGACGCCTATATCAGTGAAATTTCAATGAACAGTTGGTAAGGATAAATAAATAGTATTGCAACCTTCTATACAAACTCTTCGCATTTCTTTGTTAGAAATATTTGAAGCATAATGCTTTATATTATGATTTTACCAAAGAGTTGAAAGGTAATGCGTCCGAATATCAATTTACATCGTTAACGACGTTTTTAATCCCATCACTTCTACACAGTTTTTGTTCAACTATTCGAAAAAAAGCTATCTTTCGTTTTTTCTGAAAGAAAATTCCATTGGTATGATATCCAGTTCATATGAGGAAATTCAATGGACAGTTTGTTCGTTCTAATCGTAAGGTGAAATTTCTTGAAGCCCTCATGCCATTATAACAATATGCAGATTATCCTGCTGCAAGTATGATTTTAAACATTGTTGCTATAATTTTTGGTGAATTTATTGTAAAATACACATTCTTTTAAATAATAATGTGTTACTTAACAGAATCAAATGGATTCAAATATCTTTGAAAAACTCTTTACGCAATTACTTTCTTGGCACAATTTGTAATTCAGTTATATACATATATATTGCATTCTTAATATAATACTTTTGTAAATAAGCTGGAAAATTCGCACTTTTACCACATTTCGAATGTTTTTAGTTGTCAGGCAAAAGGTTTCAAGATAAGTTTGATGTTGGATCGGATAACCATCACCAGGAATTCACGCGATGCTTCTCAACGCCAATGACAGAAAGAGGTCATTGATAACTAATTAAAATTGAACCCTTTATAGGGTATAAATCCGGGGCATTGACAAATAAAAAATTTGTGTTACATCATGAAAAAATTTTAATGTTACATCATTAAATTGAAGTAAATACAGGGTGTCTATAAATGATGGACCCGATTTTAAAAAATCATATTTTCAAAAGTTCTCGACGGAATAAAATAATTAATACTTAAAAATAACGAGAAAAGCACGAAGTTTTTTTTTGTTACCAACAGATAGTTTTTTTAACCTTATAAATGTTCGGTATGGGACCCTTTTGTCACACGGCATACGTCCAATCGATAATCTAGTTCATTCCACACATTTTGTAACATGTTTCTGGTAATGTTTTGTAATGTTGCAGAAATGCGTTGTTTCAATTCTGGGAGTGTTGGCTGTACGAAAACACGGTCTTTCACGTAACCCCATAGAAAGAAATCGCATGGGGTTAGGTCAGGAGATCTTGGTGGCCATGTTAATAACGTTAAATCATCGTCACCCGCACGGCCTATCCATCTTTGTGGAAGCACATTGTTTAAGTAACTACGAACCGTCAAAGATCAATGAGGAGGTGCTCCATCTTGTTGGAAGATAAAATCGGGACTGTCCTCAAGCAGTTGCGGAAATAACCAAATTTCCAGCATGTCGAGATAATTGTCACCTGTGACAGTTTTTTCATCGAAGAAAAAAGGCCCATAAATTTTTTCACATGACATTGCACAGAAAACGTTTACTTTGGGTGAATCTCTTATAAACTGTTGAAATTGATGAGGATTTTCACTTCCCCACACTCTCACATTGTGACGATTAACATGTCCTGATAAATGGAATGTCAATTCATCCGAAAATACCAATTTTTTGGCAAAATTTGGATTTTGTAATTCCATTAGCATGCGTTCACAAAAGTCTAACCGACACACTTTATCATTCTCTGTTATTTGTTGCAACAACTGTAAACGATACGGTTTAAACTGTAATTTTGTACGCAAAACTTTCCATACCGATTGATGTGGCATTCCTAATTCTCGGCCGGCAACTCTCGTCGACTTCCGCGGGCTGCGAACAAAACTCTCCCTCACCTTCTCCACTGCGTCGTTCGTAAGGCTTGGCCGGCCGCTGCTTTTCTTTTTGCACAAGCAACCTGTTTCTTTAAACTGCTTGTATCATCGCAAAATGCTTTTGTTAGTTGGTGATTCTTTACCGTATTGAATTCTAAAAGCAGGTTGAACAGTAGTAGTCGAAAAAACCCTTGCGTACTCCAACACACAAAAACTCTTCTCACTCAATGTCGCCATTTTGGGCTTCTTACTCTCAGCGATCGTAAATGTGCTGTCATCTGTTAGTAACAAAAAAAACTTCGTGCTTTTCTCTTTATTTTTACGCATTAATTATTTTATTCCGTCGAGAACTTTTGAAAATATGATTTTTTAAAATCGGGTCCATCATTTATAGACACCCTGTATTAAAATATCATAAGTTCGTTGATTTGTCATTTAATTTATGAAATAAGAGGTGGTAAATATGCCTACCAGAAATCGTTCAGGGGAAACTGAAAGTTGTAAGCATATTTACCATTGAGCGTTAAGGGTGAAAAATATCCAATGTTCAATGGTAAATATACTTACCACTTAATTTTAGGTAATTTAAACCAATTTTATACAGTTTTTTAATTATAAATCATAGAATTGTTTGGAATCCAAATTCAGTAATGTCTTGCATGAAAGTTTAAACTTATTTTGCATTTGTTAGGCTGGCTAAGTGGATTGTTACGTTGCATAAAAATAGAACTGTTGCAATCTAATGCAATTTCGTTAGTAACATTCTAGCCATGTTTTGCGTTAAGAAATAGACTAAAATGTCTTAAATTATAGTATTCAAACAATAAATATATCAAAAATAAAGTCAAAATATGTATTCCTAAATTAAATAAATTCAATAACAAATAATGATTAAAATACATATCTCAGATATAAGGAACACAATACAATTGTGTTGCATTTCTAAAACTTTTACAGAAGTTGAAATTTAATGCCAAACGTTAGAACTTAATGTCTCTACAAAAACCCTTACGTCATGAACGGGCAGTGATAAGCGTATTTACCACTTATGAATATAAATGATATTTAAATATAGATTTAATGTATTTCTGAGCTACTTCGAATTTTCAGCTTCTGATTACCCTATTTATCATTTAACAATACTTTTTGAGCCCTAATATAAAATATTTTGCAGGTGATAAGAATATATACCAGAGAACTATAAGGGGTTAATGTAATCAAAATGAAACTTTTCCTCAGAAAAAAAAAGTTGACTCTGTTTTCTCATTAACATTTTTAATTTTCGTAATAAAGCAGATGAACATTAAGTAACTAAAGTTAAGATTAAAATTTTAAGAGGCGGTAAAACCCGAAAGTAAATTGCATTTATGCTTGATTTTAAATGATCAAAAGAAAAAAAAAATTGTAAATTTAAAAAATATTTGAAATTTTTACATTTCAACACATACTTACAGAATAATAAATACATATTTAATATCAAATCTTTGGGTGGTATAAAAGTCATTGATTGCCAGATTATTAATAAACTCTTAATGTAAATTTACTGGACGTACTATTCTGAAACGTTGCTTGCAGGCGCAATATAATTCATTATAAAATGCACATTCATTTAAATAATTTCGTTTTATTTTGACTAATGAAATAAAACGAAATACAAATAAATGCTATTTTGTGCATAATTGCAAATTTTTTATAAATTCTTAATTTTTTTTTTTTTTTTAATAAATGTATAGGAGAATTATGATTATATTAAGTCTTGAGTAATGCAAGAATGAATGTTCGCTAAATTAATGATCCATTTTACGGTTTGCTAAATTTATGTTCCAAGCAGAAAGAAACTAATACTGCTGTTCATTTTCGGATTCTAAAAACACTGCGCACTTTTGCACATGCGTTCAGGATGTGCATTAATCAAAATAGGGATGAGGGGAAAGATGAAAGAAAATGCTTACTTGGGACAGTAAGGTGAACTCGGATTGTACTTGAATTTAGCAGGCATAAAAACTGCAGGCAACTCGTAATATTGTCAGAAAAAGATATTAATTCACAATAAAATACTTTTTTATTTACTGTGAGGAGGCATGAACATTAAATTAGGATGAATAAGTGGAAAATTTCCGTTCAATTCATTTTTTTTTTTACAAAATAATATATATATATAATTAGGTTTGAACACTTTAATTTGTTATTGAATTTTTTGATAACCTTTTGAGATTGACAAGATCTCAGTCACATTTAATGATATATAAAATAAGTTTTTTTGTCAGCTGTCAAAATTTTTTACTATTTGAATTAGCCATCTAAGCAATGAATACGCAGTTTTGACTTACAATAAAGTAGTGCTATCAGAAACGTGAAAATTTTCACATACACTTAGAGAAGGGAAGGAAATAGAAAATCACGCTGTTTTCTGAAGAATGATGTTCTATTCTAATTTAATTAATCTCGAACTAATTTAATTTGATTCTTCATTTTATTTAATGGCAAATTTAAAGTTAAAATAGCGCTTTTATTTGCATGAAAGACTAGTGATACAGATTTGAAATCACGCGAATAATGACTTTTCTTGCATTGCTGAGAATAAATCTTTTTGCATTTATGATGAGAGTTTTCTAAATAGCAGGATATTTTGGAAATATCTGAAAAGAAATTACTTAACCTTGAAACTTTAATTAGACATCATATAAAATTATTACATTGACCTGGAAAAGAACTTCTTAAAAAAAATTTAGCAGTAAAACATAATATTTCTAAAAATTGTTTGAGCCATGAATTTTCTTTTGATAGCCAAAACAAATAAATATATATAATAAAATTAAATTTTAAATGCAAGAAGGAGGTGTATAAAGCCCAATTTGCAAAAATGGTCAATAGCATTTTGGAAAAACGAATTATTCGTTCGGGATCGTAAACAGATTGAGAAGAACTAAGAATTATTTTCATTAAACATCAAAAAGATGTAATGTGATTTAAAATAGATACATTACATACAACCATTAATCAAATATTTTTACACATCATTGAGGCGTAGAATAAACTAATTCTTTTAATTTTAAACTAGATGTAACAGCAGCTATCTATGAAATCAGTTCCACGATGACATAATGCGTGTAAATATATATTTTTTATTATATGAAGCTCTCGATTTCATCCAGTGTTTGACTTGTCTTATATTATTTTATAACTGAAGTGTTTAATTTTTGAAATAGTACTTTGCTAGTTAAGAAAAAAAAAAAAAGAATTACAAGAATTAATTTTGTAAAATTAAAAGAATAAAAAGTATGTAATTTTTAATCGCTATTATTTCATTTTAAATTCAATTTCGAATATTTTAGATCGTAATAATAATGCGATGATTTAATGATTTGAAATGTTTACTTCTAAGATGACATTGTAATCTATGCATAGCATAAAATGAAGTCTCTTGAAAGCGTCTATATGTTTGAAAGATAAAAATTCGAGAAGTACTTAACTGATATTGGTGATATTTATACCATTTTGTAGGGCATTTATTAGGAAAGATTTACTGGAGAAAGTTTTAGCATATTGAAGTTTTATCTAAATAAGGAAAAGGAGTTTTATAATTTCGATTTTAATTATTTTCCTACAACAATTAGCTTTTGCGTAAAATAGCAGTATCTGTGCTTTGCATTTATCCGCGCATGTGCGAAAACCTCAAACTGCAAATAGCAAGAGCTGTGGTATGCCTGTTCGATACATTTCTTTGTTTACATCTGATTTTAAACCGATTCAAAACTCACGTTTTGTGGTATTCGCGAATTTTGATTATTGTTAACCCGACAAAAGCTAAGAACAATGATTGTGGAGCATACGCCGGAGAACACACCTTTATTCCTTCAAAACTCATTAAGCCCAAGTTTTTATATTTGATGCTCATGTCATATCGGGTGGAGGCTAGACTTAAGTTTTCCTCTTGAATTCCTTAAGTTTTCCTCATTGAAATTTTCGGCAAAAGGCCGCATGTCTTCTACCTTTAATCTATCTCATTCCCACCGAAGCCATTTCTTTAGAGAATCCAAACTTTTATGTCGTTTAGTGCTAGCTTTAGACGTCAAAATGGACCACACACTATAATCATGATATTGAGATTCGGTGAGTATTGTACCTATTCTCCAGATGATATCTGGTCCAGAAAATGCGTCTTGCACTACTCTTCTGCCTTTTTAGCCTTTTGAACTCGTGTTGAATCTTGTTGAAATTCCCACTTTACATTGCCGAAGTACGTTTTGGCCCACGGAAATACAACAGCTACTAGAATGTTCCGTTGGTACTCTTTTTGATTTATTTTAACGCCCACAAAAACCAGAGATGTTTTGTCACTTGCGCAAATTCCGCCCCAGACCATGACCGACTTTGGATTTTTGCGATGTTCAATAACTGCCGAATTGCTTGGAGCGTCTACGGACTAGTTCCTATAGTTCTAGGAGTTATAAGCTTTTGGACGGTAAAGAACTTCTCATTAGTGAAAAGGAATCTCTCTCAGTGCTGACTTGCGGCCCGTCTCAAAAGTTTTTGGCATCTTTGGAGCTACACAAGTTTGTTTTCTTCAGTCAGAAGCTAAACTTTTTGGAACTTGTAAGGTTCAGTCCAAGCTCTGTTTTTGCCATTCGCCGCATTAATCGGTCACTTATTCCCATTTCACGAGCGATTTTTCTCGTGGAAACCCACGGATTTCGTTAAACTCGCCTTTTGATGGCCTGACGATTATTGGAAGTATTCACCATATCTTGTCATGGACTTCCTGGACGTGGACCATCATTGCCAAGGTCTTTGAAACGACAGATGTGCCTCGGCAAACAGTGTCTGATGCAATTATGCAAACGAAAGACTCGTTTTCCTTGTTTAAACAATTCTAAAATTGCAGATCTTTTGTTTAACTTCGTAAAAATGCCAAAAAACTATACGTAAACTGAAAGATATATAAAATATGTTATAATTGAAGTGATAGACAAAATGAAATGAATAAAAATTAAATTAATTTCTATTCTATGATGTAATAACTTTGAGTTTTTTTTTGCCGCACCCTGTACTTACATCAAGAAAGCTTTTCTAAATAATTTAGTACCAAAATTTTTCAGATTCTACATTCAGTATTATAACTATTCAATAGACGTATATATTTTTTTTACTTCTCATGACAAAAATTATATAATTGCAAGTGCATCCAATTTTGTAAAGATTTTGGATAAAAATGTGTTAATAAAACGATAATTAAAATAGTTATTCATAGAATATTCATGTATAACACATTTACAAAAACCAAAGCATACAATTTTTAAAAAAAATTAGGAGGTGGGGGAGCAAATTCAAGGTCTTATTGTAATCCTTCTTTAAAAATTCCTTTTAGTGAGTAACTATGGGGGGGGGACCATTTTTTTTTATTAACTATATTTTTGAAAATTATTTAAAAGAAACCGTCTGAATATAGTTTTGTTGTTTATCGAAATATTTTATAAGCATAAAAAAAATGATTCAGAACTTAGTTAAAATTGAACCAAACTCAAAATTGTAAAAAATAAATTCCTCGTTAAAGTCCAATTAATTATTTCCATGATCATGTCACAATAAATTAAGATGATTTAGAGCTACAACCTGTGTTTGAATTTATATATTAAAATCTAGAATGGAATTTAACCATATTTTTTTCTAGATTTATTTCTGCGCAATTAAATCTCAAGAGTCTCTTTTAAAAATACTCAAATACTGACAATATTTTGATAGTCAGTAAAATAAACCTAGAATATTTTTTTATAAATAAACTAGCAAGATTTTAAAAATGAGAGAAAATTTTGTCGTTTTTATTAGAAAGTATAGTTAGTTAGTATTTAAATTAGAAAGAAAAATAAAGAGGGTGAAGAATTTTAATGAGCTAATCGGCGTACATTTAATTGGTTTTAATTATATGTAAAATTAATTATTATGAGTTACTTTGAAGCTAAATTAGAGAAGTTGTACCTGCTCCATCTGTCGGATTTGTCTTGACCCCTTCCCATCTGTAAACCTATGCCCCAGCCTCTGTAATCAACAACACAAAAAAGTTTAGCGCACTTGCTCGTAATGCTACACTGAGGAAGCAGAAAAATTGTTAGACTTGCCTCATATGTAAATAGGTACGAGAAGGCAGACATGTCTCAATACGATTTGGCATAAACTCGACTAACATCTGAAGGTATACTGGAGGTAATTCACTTCATAAATCTATAGGAGCACGGTGTAGTCAAATCTCTTCTGAACAAACGTAGTAAAGTATCAGAGATGTGATCAGTAATGTTCACCTCTTTGGATTTAGATGACCAATTAATTTTAGTATAATATTGATTGAATAATATTGATTTAGAATAATTGATATAAAATTAGTAGAGTCCTTGAGCCTGTCGGTTGCAATTCTCGATATATAGGTTGTCGCATTGTCCTGCGTGAATTACTGAGATCCATCAGAATGTTCATGAATTGGTGTTGGTGAACAGACAGGATGTTTACGTATCTATCTTTTGTTATTTTTTTGGCATAGCAGGTTCCATGTCATCCCAGAGGCTCCACCAAATTGAACTGTCTCCTGTTAATATGTAAAGTCCGTGGATTCATGAAGTTGTCTCCATATCAATGCACTGCCATACTATTCGAAATGAGAATTCTCAGACAAGGCAACGTGCTTCGAGTCTTCAGCAGTCAAATAGGAGTGTTTTCGGTTCCAGACAAAAGTTAAAGCTTTCTACCATGCAGTCAAAATAGCACATGCGTGGGCTTTCGGCTCCGAAAGCCCATATCAATAACGATTCATTGAACAATTTGCGCGCAGATATTGATACCATAGCATTGAAATCCGCGACAATTGAGGAAGTTTTTCACGTTTATCATGTCTAAGGATCCTTGTACATCGTCGATAGTCCCATTTTTTCTTTTCCCAAGGTTTTTCACCTTGCCGAATCGATGTTGGGAATTTGATTTTTTATTGGGTATTCAGTACTCACGGAACATTCATAAAATTGTTGGGAATTTCATGTTTTATTGGATATTCAATATTCACGGAATACGCATGAAATTGTTATACTCGAAAATAAGCTTCCTTACTACTTCGAAGATACTATGTCTCATTTTTAATGCATTGACTTGAATGCCATGGGTAAAACGACCATTGTCATTGTAACCTGCCATTGTCATTGCAAGAACCAATCTTAACAGTTTTGCTAAACACTTATATACCGTGCCAACTACTTATGTTACGCTGATATGTAGTATAGCTTCTTTATTTGCCTGTGCATGGCTTACCTATTATGTATGATATTTAGAATCAAAATTTGTACCTTGTGTATCCTACTGAACAGAAAGATTTAACATCTATTCAGTATGAGTACTAAATATTTTTATCTCAATATTCGAGATAATATGAACTAGTTGTTAATGGCATAATTACTATTACATTATACGGAAGCTTCTGGTAAAATATACAATGCCCACACACTGGACAAATATAAAAATCGATTTGTTGAAAGCTGTGAAAGCATACTCTTGATTTAAAAATGTATATTTCCTTTCAAAAATAATTTTTAAATACCTAACATTTCGAACAATTATTGGTTTCTTCAATAAGCGGATATATTTTTAATCCATTTATTGAAAGACAGACAAATTAGACCGTGTATATCCACACAGACTTGAATCGGGGGAAAATAAATTCAATTAAACTATAGGGAATTTTTATTGGTTATGTTGATAAAATCTTATTCGGAACTATTTATTTTCATTATTATATTCTCCGTTTATTTCTTAATGTTCCTTAAGCATTATACAATTTTTATCTAATTAATTCTGTTATTTTTATATATTCCAGTGTTGTTAATAAAATTTTCTTTTCCTCCTTTTATAGCCATGTCGATCATTATTCGACTTCAAAATTTGCCATGGGCTGCGGATTCCGGAGATATCCGTCGCTACTTTGCTGGTCTTTCAATTCCAGAAGGAGGTGTGCACATCGTCGGAGGAGAAATGGGTGATGCCTTTATCGCTTTCAGTACAGACGAGGATGCACGTCTGGCAATGGAAAAAGATGGAGGGAAGATTCACGAGATGCAAATCAAATTGCTTCTGAGTAGTCGTACGGAAATGATGCGAGTTATTGAGAAAGCTAGACAGCAAAACATTGCTCTCCAGTCTCAATATACGATGCCACTTTCACAACCAATGATTCCTGTACAACAGCCAATTATGCAATTGCAGCAACCTGTGATGTCAGCGCAGCAACCAATTATGTCGGCACAGCAGCCTGTAATGTCTGCTCGGCAGTCGATGATGTCAGTTCCACAATCTATAATGCCTGTCATTTCAGTTCAACAGCCTGTAATTCCTTCTCGGCAAACAGCAAGAATGACAGGGACATTGGTTGTCGAAAGTGATAGAAAAAGAGGAAGAAGTCCTAGTCCATCTCATCGTAGAAGTCGTGAAAAATCCCCTCCTAGAGATCGTCGCCGCAGTCCAGACAGACGAGATCGTTCCAAAAGGGATCGTAGTCGAAGTCCTGCGCATGGAGAAAGCAGAGATATTGACCGACGTGGCGATCGTTTTAAAAGAGATGATCGCTATGATGAAGACCCTCGATACCGAGATGATCATTCTGATCGAGATGACAATAAACGACTTGATCCTGATGGATTAGATCAGCATTCTGATGTATATAATCAAAGTTTGAATCATAGCTATTATGGACCTTCTGTCGGTGCTGTTACTTCCACTGGATATAATTATGATTCTCCTCAGATGATGGGAAATGCAGGATCATTTTATGACTTTCCAGCAAATGGAAAACCAAATGCTTTGGGTATGAATAAACGTAACAGTCCAGCTTCTAATGCAGTGAGTGCGTCATCGTCACAGGCTTATATGCAACGGCCTAGGGCATTTACAGGAATGCCTTATGATCAGGCTCCTCAAATAGGTAAAGAAGCCGTGTCTAATCCAGCTAATGATCCAATGAGAGACAAAGGCAGACGGCCACGATTCGAGAATGAATATCCTTCATCTCAAGAACCTCCATATTTCCCTAACCCCTCTCAAAATCAAAAAGCAGCTAGAAACTCTTCTTTTGGTGATAAAAGAGGCACTGTTCAAGACTTTCGTCCTCCTACCAGAGATGCTACCTGGCCCCAAGGTAATGAAGATCAACAAGAAAATACACAATGGCCAAAGAAACGAACAGCTTTACTTGAAGCACCAACTTCAAAGAATGGCATTTCTTCTCAAGCCACTCCAATTGGCCTTGAACAATCACCACCTCAGAAGCCAGGAAGTAAAAATCCATTTGGAATAAGTGATAACTATGTAGCAAAAACGGGTTCTACTGCTTTTCCAACTAATAATACGCCTAAAAAAGATGAAATAGCAAGAAGAGGACCTGATATGCATAATGATAATCAATGGCGGGAGCCACCGATCACTGTAGAAGTGAGAGGAATACCACCTGATGTTAGAATCAATGAAATGATGGATCTATTTCCAAATCTATCTATCCCATCATCAAATATCTGCATAAAAGCTAATAATGAAGGTGCTGAGAAAGTTTTTATTCGTTTCAATCACCCTTCTGAGTGTGCAGAAGTTCTCAGTGGACAACCTTATTATATTCGTAATTATTGTTGTCAAGTTTCACCCTGCCCAGTTGAAGCATTTGAGGCTGCTGCTGCATCATCTAATTCAGAAAAACCTAATCCAAAACCTGTTCCCAGAGAAGAAGATTTATTTGTTCAGTTGAAAGGTCTTCCTTTCGCCTGCAGTGAAGCTGATATTGAACATTTCTTTAAAGGTCTCAGAATTGTGGATATGTTTATAGAAAATTCTCCTGATGGTAGATGTACAGGAATTGGATTTGTGCAATTTTCTTCAACAAGTGATTTCCGAGTGGCTCTAACCATGAATGGTAACATGATTGGTCATCGTTATATAACTATCTCTGTTGCTAGTAAAGAAATTGCAGATCAGGCTAGAAGATCATTAGATTATTTGCCTAAAAGAGCAAAGAGCCCTCCACACAGTTCTGGTCCTCCTGGGAATTTTGGTTCATCTCGCTTACCTAGGAGACCCAAAGGTCCCAATGATGTTCCTGTTTCTAACTTAGGAAATGGACCTCCTCCTTCGAATCATGGTCGACCAACTAATTTTTCTGTTTCTTTAAGAGATTTGCCTGATCATGTGACAAATAAGGAAATTGCAGAATTTTTCCGTGAAACTGGCATTGGCATTCGTGCCTTCCACATAATGCTCAATGTTGATAAGTTACCAAATGGTGATGCTTTTATTGAAGTAGCAAGTAAAGGAGAAGCTGATGCTGCAGTTAGTCTGAATGGCAAAATCATGCGTGGGAAACGTGTATCTGTAACACATATCTCATTTCAAAAGATGTCTGAGATACTTCATGGTCCATCACCGACTTTAACTCCCCCACCGGCACCAGGACCTCTTTTGCAAACTCCACCAGGTCTTGATAGACCTCGTAGACCACTCATTCCTCATGCACCTGAAAAACCATTTGTAGATCAGCCTCCAGATGATCCCTCTTTGTTTGATGGGCCACCAACTGATCATCTGCCTTTTGAACATCCTCATGTTGAGCGACCTTTTCTTCCTCGTGGTAATCGACCAAGACCGGACTTCCCCAGAGGTGGTCAACCAAGACCAGACTTTCCTAGAGGCGGTCAACCAAGACCAGATTTCTTGCGTGGTGAACGGCCAAGAATGGATGGACCTTTTCGTGGTGCTAGACCTCTCATGGAACGGCCTGGAGGCCCACCCCATGGTCGAATGCATCCTCCGTTCCCAGGCAGACCACCTTTTGGTGGCCCACCACCACCAAGTCGAGGAGGGATTCCTCCTGGATTTGGAGCGCCAGGTTGTGTTGTAGCAGTAAATAATTTGCATTTCCGTGCCTCTTTGGAAGATGTATTTGATTTTTTCAAGGATTATCAATTAAGTAAAGACAGTGTTATGCGTAGATTTGATGAAAACGATCAAGTGACTGGAGAAGCTCGAGTAGCCTTCCAAACCCCTAGAGAAGCTCAGAAAGCTGTCAGAGAACTTAATCATAAACCCATCATGGGTCGTCCATTATCACTGGCATTATTATAGTATATCTAATTTTTTTTATGTATGTAAATTTCATCACCATTTTGTTTTGTTATTCATTCACTTCATTTTTACTTATTAATGATTTACTTTGTTACTTGTTATTCACTAAAATTTAGATTTGGAAGAATCTAATTGTAGATTCATTCAGGACTTTTCTTGCACCTTTATCATTACATATAACAGAATGTGTTAACTTTGATTGAAGAACTTTCTTACAGCTTTTTCTTAAGTTTTTTAATATTTGTAAGCCAAAATATATAAGAAAAATATTTTAGGCCTTTAAATCTGTGCTGATAACATAAAAGATGTGCTTACTTACATGTGCTGTGCTTACATAAAAGATTTCATTTTCTTTATTATTCATGAATGCCTATTTTCTATTAATTATTTTTTTTTTAATTTGAAGTCACAAGCAAAATAAAGCTAAAGAAATTCTGGAAAATAGTCATCTTTAATTATTTTCTTTATGAATGAATTTCTGTTAAAGTTGAAATATTTTATTTTAATTTTTAAACTATATATATATTTTTATGTGCATTATTTTAAATGCACAAATTTTTTGCTTTCTGCCACTGAATTTGATTGGTCAGATGATAGTAAAATAACTAACATGATCTCTGCTACATTATCTTTCAGTTCTGATTACAAGTTTCTGCTTATGTAGAATGGAGGGGTGGGGGGTCATTGCAATTTATTAAATGGTTATTAATATATTTTTAATTTACTGATCTTTGACTTTATATTTTTCATCAAGAAGTTTTGAATTTTTCTTTACATAATTTGTAATTTCCATAATATTCTTATAGAGTATTATTTTTATACAATACAACAGAATATTTTCTTAAAGAATTGTAATTTTTGTGAATTAAAATACAACTTAAAAAAATCTTAGTTTGAAAGAATACATTTAAGAAACTGTTTCATTGCTAGTGCTGTTTGAATTTCAGTGAATTAGTTAGTTAGTTATTACTCAGTTATTTAACTCGCATAAAAACTTTATCCTTTAGTCATAAAAGTCTCAAATTGTTTTGTATTTCATGGCATCTGAAGCATATGTGACAATTTTAATTTGTGTTAATTACTGAATAATTTTTTAATTGTAATAAATACTAAAGATAAAACTTTAAAAAATGTGAGAAGTAAATAATTGTATTTTATGTGTTGCAGTAAATAATTGTATTTTCTATAAATGTTTGTGGTGATTGTATTGTGAAGTATTGTGAAGATTTGTGTGATTCTTCATAATTCGTTAAAAAGCACTATTTGTGTTTTGTCTTATTTGTAGTATTCACTTTCTTTTAATTTATCAAGCCTCTTTGTACAAATTTTTCAATATTTGCTTAGGTTTTTGCCCCATAAGATTGCTTATTCTGTTGGAATATTTTAACTTCAAGAACATTATTTCTTTCTACATTAATTAAAATTTTTGAGAAACATTTGCTCGTAATGTGCCTGATATTTTTGCTGTAAAATGTTACAGAATACGATTTTGTTTTTTGTATTATATGTAAATATTTGTAAATAAGTTAATAAAGAATTTAAGACATAAAACTAACGTTTGTAATTTTGTTTTTATTAGCTAAAGTTCTGTGTAAATACACTAATTTTACGAATTTATTTAAAATTTAAGGATTATCAATATTATATTAAACATTTTTGACATTTATAGTCACGAAATTGGAAATTATTATTGAAAGAGTTAGCATTGCTTTGAGTCAAAACAAATTTTACATTAGTTGATATATCATTTTACTGTACCCAATAAATGATTAGGGAAGGATATTTCTTCTTTATCATTTATTGATGCATATATTTCACATTCTGCAGTTATTATTTTTCTTTTTGTGTTGAGCTTCGGTGGAATTTAAATTCTTGAATGATAAAATCGACATATATGTTGAAATAATAAATGGAGAATTTTTAAAATAACTGCACAGGATGATGTAACCTCAATATGGTGTAAATACAATTAGCAAGGGACTTAATGAGTCCTTTTAACAACTTATTAATTGCATTTCATTTTTAACACTTTTTTTTTTTTTGCTTATTTGACGTAGGGAATTTAATTTTTTAAACCTTAATAATTCAGCAAAGTTTAATTTATATTTTTAATATACTCTTCACGAAAAATGTGCAAAAGTAATAAAATTCTTAAAAAATGAACAATAATTATTTGTTAAAATAATTTTCTTATTTACGAACAAGATAATTTAATTATTGTTTGACAACGGATTCTAAAACATTCCGTCTTTTGCGCATACGTTAGGATGGGTTTAATGCGTCAGAACAGGGGTGAGAGAAAAGTTGAAAGGAGGGGATATTTACATTTAAAATAATACGGACAGAAACGACACGATATTCACATACAGGTGGAAAAAAAATCCAACAAAAAAAGTATTTAATAAGGCGAAAATTAGGTCAAAGAATTTCCAATTCCTGAAATGCGCTCATCCTTCCCTTAATGAAATAGAATCGTCGAAAAGGGTTCATCTCAGAATAATGAAACGAACACTATCTTAAAGACGTAAAATTATAAATTTCAAATTAGCATTAAAAGTTACTATTTTATGTGACTTATCATATATATAATGGCCAGTTAAATTAATATTTCTTAATATTATATGTAAATAATTAATTCTGCTTCATTTAATAACGGATTTAATAATTAAATTTGAGTACAAATGTTACAGACCTAATATTTTATAATTCTTGGACTCTATATATTTTACAAATTCATTTATTCGGAAGTTAGTCTTATAACGTTCTTTAGTCCATTCTTGCTGCTTGTCAGAAATCAACCACTGCTACTGGATATGATATCTTTGATCTTATACGAATAATTATAAAAGCTGCAGATCGATAATTCCTCTGGAAGATTATTTGATACATGTCTTAATTTATCTCGGATTTATTTTAATTTTCAAATTTATATAAGAATAACATTTAATCTAGCTGTCACAAACTGTATAATACAATTTTTCCGTCATTGTTGAAACTTTAACTGCATTTTAACGAGCGGGACAAGTCTCTTTCCCGTGTATTCTAATAAAGATGTTAATCCCCTCCCCCCGCGGAAAATTGAAGATGGCCTTGAATGCTACGAGGATTCAGATTTTTAGTTTCGCGTATGAGAGTTGTCTGTTTCTAGGAAATTGGTACTTGTGTGTAGACTGCATGCCATTGAAGAACAATAATTAATTAACAGCCTATAAGTGAATGGTCTTTTGACTGGTACGCATAATTACACAAGTACTAAAAAAATGGATATGTATTTTAGTTGTCTCCTTTTCCAAGTGATTGGAAACCAAAAAGTGATCCAGAATTACAATTGTAGGCACAAGTTCACATACCAAATTTCATTTATTTAAGTCATCGCATTTTGGAGTTATCAGATTTATCTGCTTACTGAAATACAAACGGCCAACCCTTTGACAAATCTGGTTCAAAATTTGATAAAGATATATACTAAAACTGTGAATAAATTCTATTTACTTAAGTTGTGAAATTTTTTAATAATTGCTTTTCCGCGCACGCAAAAATATAGACACTTTGATTAAATTGGTCACAAGTCTGATACGGATCTGCAGTTTTGATTTTAAATCTGTTTACCAAATTGTAGCTATATAGCTCTTTACGGTGTGCCATTATCGTGTTCACTGGCATTCGGATAAACAGCCATCCTGATAATAATTTGATTTGATAATTTGATCTGAGCTATCGAGTTCACAGATAACCATTCAAAATTAATTCACTGGGGAAGGTCTGACAAGTGGAAATTCATCAAAATCTCGAGCTCAATTTTATGTATATATATATATGTGGTAAATTAACTTCACGAGAGGGCGCTCTGCGTTCTTACGGTGATAGCCAGCAGTCGGAGGGCAGAGTTCAGAGTTCACTAGACGAGGGGAGAGAACGGACGTCCGCCGAGAAGGGTGCGACCGGAAACCGAGAAGCCGTGATACTCTGAGAAAGGGCCGAAACTGAAATTCTTGCGTTGAAGGATTCCTCTGAAAATGCCAGTGCACCACGCGTAGGTGGGAAAGATCCTTTGAACGACATCAACTGTCCATCTTCATGTAATATAAATTCCTTCATCATTGAATTCTCATTTGTAAAGCTCGTCAGAATCATCAATTGTTAATCAAGAATAAAAAGATTAAGCTAATCCAAGTGGACTGATGCATTAAAACCCATCACACCCACATATATATATATATAATTTTTAATATTTTCTCTTTGTAGACTTCGTATTTTAGAAAGTGAAAAGTAAAGAACAAAAACTCTAAAAACATTGAACCTGGAATTTTTATTTTTCGTAACAGTAATGATAAATAAATATTTCTCTGCATTTAAATTTCTATATCACTTTTTTTTTCTTTTATTTAAACGTGAGTTCATCCCGGTTTACCTGTCTTCAAGCATAATGTTTTAAGAAATTTTTATTTCACATTATAAGGTTTAATTTTTCAAGGACATATAATTAAAATACTTTTTATACTTTCTCATATAAAAAATATAGAAAAAGTTTGGAAAACGTCACAAAATACGAACTCGAGATTTTGACGAATCTGCATATTTTAGACTTCCCTGAGATCGAAAAATCCATTTTTGGAAAACGTCCATCCGTCTGTCTGTGACAAAGATAACTTAAACAGCGGTAAAATGAAATATTATTTCAAAATAACTTCAAATATTGCATTTATTTACAAATAGTTTAAAAATTACAAATGTTTTTTCGCTGGCTCTCTTTTTTTCCATCACTACAGTAAATTTTTGAACCGTAATAAATAGGCATATACTTCCATTAGTAAAAATACTTATTATTATTAAATACTTATAGAAAAAAAATACTTATTATTAAAAATATTAGAATTATATTTTACATTAATATTTCTACATTTCCTCGGTCTAATTAGCCATATTTAGTTAAATATTATTGCGACACAAACACCTTAAATGAGAAAAAAGCTCCGCCTTTTTACAATTAAAATTGACAGAGGTATGAATCGTTGCATTTCATTATTTTAATCCAATCAGTAACTGCCTCGAAGAAATGGTTTCGATTGATTTGCGGATCTTTTCCCAATGTGGGTGGCCATTGAAATTATCTATAATTTTCTAAAACAGTGATATTTTAAATCTCATAACTCGTTCGGTTTTAAAATAATAATAAATATAATAGCATATTGCTTAATATGACTAGTTGCATCGTTGAGCCATACAAAAACTTATGCATCGTAACTTTTTTCCCTATAAATTTACTGAGCAGTAAATTTATTTACAAATTTTGAGCAATATAAAATATGGCTCTTTACTTTGTTTAGAGCATTCTTTACGAAATGGAAATGTAACAGATGTTGTATGTCTCTGTCTGTAACATTAACTATTGCAGATGTATGTCTATCTATAATAGTTTAGAAATGAGCTATTGGACCACGATTAGAATGAACCTACTCTAATGTAAATATGATAGTTGAAAAATATTTTTAATAGTAAAATTTTTAAAGATTTATGGGCAAATAATGCTAAGGATATATGGCTAGTTCTTTCAGTTAGTATTATTTATTTTAGTGGTGACTGCTCTATAAAAACGGCAAGTATGCAGTTTTCTTTAAAATTATTTTAAAACGTATATATATATATATTTCTAAATTTTTTATGATATTCGTTTTGAGATTTTATGAGCTTTTATAAATATTGATAAAATTTTTGTTAGTGTATATAGTGCAAATTGAGTTGCTTGACTCAGCGGAAGTAACGTAGAGCAGAATATGCAGCACTGAAAGTTGTTCAAGCATACAGTAGTTGTTCAAGCATTATCAGTGTATATGCTTATACATCGCCGTCTTTAATATTTGCGGAGCTAAAAATATTTCCATCCTTCTGGTATGCATCATTATTAGATGCCTAATATCAGTTGCTTCACAAAGTCACATCTTTTTGTGTATGTGTGTTTAAATTAACTGATTTATCGATGCGCGTTGCTGATTCCTTATATTCTTGCTTCACGAACGAAATAAAAGGTTAAAGCTAATATTTTCATTCAGCATTTTTTCAAACTTTGCATTAAAAGTTTGTAGTATTTCTTCACTGTGACTTAGGCTCTTAGAAGGAAGATAGATACAATTTTTTCTTCCGAACCTTTTTCATTAGTTTTATTACTCGCACATTCATTATTCGCATTACACATGATAGGTTAATGTTTCCCATTGCATTTAGAACAATTAACTGCTTGGTTACAGAAACGAGCAATATGTCTGGGTCTTGAATCTAACCAACGGAAACAAATTCCGCCGTGTAAAAGAATTTCCTTTTTTTTTTTTTTTTTTTTTTCGTATGTTAAACCCTTCGCAAACCTACGATCTTGAGTCATATGCGATTTATCGCAAATAACGCATTTTTTATTATTTGAATCAACCGGATAGGAACTTCTTCTCGAATTATTAAATACAGTAGACTCCCGATTATCCGCGCCTGCCGCACAAAGTTTTTTTTTTTTTTTTTTTTTGACTGATTTTTTCAAAAAGGTGCAGTTTTACAGTTATGCTTTTGTAATTACATAATACATTACAGTATTAAAACAGTACATATGTATTCATTTTTCTGTGTATCCTTGACGCCTCTCGCAAGCACAAAGCACTTTTCTGTTTTCATGAACAAAATGCATTTTAGGTTAGTTTTGAGTGATATACTAAAATATTAAGCGCTAGTTAAACATTTCCTGCTGTTTATTTTACGTTTTATTGTACATAAAACGAATTTTCAAAGTTGGAATGACTGTTTTCTTTTTTGCTATACCCGTTTTTAGATTTTTTCGGATTATCCGCGATTTTTGTTATCCGCGGCGGCCGCGCCACCCAATTCCGCGGATAATCGGGAGTGTACTGTAAATCAAAACCAGATGGCCTAGTTGTTTTTTCAGGAACTGGATGATTCAGCGTTTTTTAATTATGTTTTTCTGAATCCAAAGAAGAACGTGCAATAATCAATTTTATTACGGTTCGATTTCCATTTTAAGAAAAGAGATGAATCAGCCCATCACTTCCTGAACTTTCTGTTGCAATTAATTCAGTTTGATTGCGTTCGTAAACTTGCAATAAATCGCTTGGTAAACATGACTCCACAAGAGGATATAGCAATATCGTTGAAAAGTTATCTTCTGCAATACCTAATGATTTTTATGGAGCTGCCCTTCTAAAGTATCGTACAGTTTCACTAAAGAATATTTTTGACCCTGAGGATTCTCGTTATTTATGACAACCGAAAGAAGTTCTCTAATGTACACTTCGATCAGCAAATAATCTCTTCCGAAGCTGTGTTTTAAATATTTGGCAGCTTCCTCATAATTTTTTCGAAAACTTTAGTGTTGATTGTAGCAAATACTGAAATCTGTCATCATCTACGATATCATCATCTATCTTTTTAACTGTCCCCATCATTGGAGCCATTCCTTAATGTTTCCACTAAATTGTTTTAATTCCAACTCTGGAAGTCTAACTTTGCGATTAGTATTATCAGCAGATTCTTTTATTACAGTAACATCTTGTTTAGGTTTATCTAACGCATTTAAATTAATGATTCCCTGTCTACTTATGTTTTGATTTTCTACAAGCTACGTCTCGACTGGCTGTTTATTTTATTTTCTTATTTTTTGTTACCAATGGTTTGTGTTTTTCATGGAATGGAACTAATCTTGTACCGACTGTTAGATGTCTTTCACCGTGCACCCACCGAATGAGTTCTACAAGCTATGTCTCGTCTAATATTATTGGTCTATTGCATTTTTAGATGGGAATTCTATAGATTATGAGAAAATTGGACAATTTTAATATTTTGTCGAGTATAAATAATTGTATTTCTATAAGTCTAATTTCGATTATTTTGTTATTACAATGTTTATAAACACCAAGAGCCTGTTCAATCATGAGCCATAATAAATATAAAAATAAATAGAAATACATATGTTTTCATAAAAATACAAAAATGCAAAATAAATCATTAGCATGTTATTTAAGAAATATGTTGAAATATCAAACCATATTGATAAATCCATTAAAAGAATGGCCTCATAATATGCACTTCTTAGGCCACAAAACCCCTAAATCCGCATCTTCTGAGATTCTACAGGTTTGGGATTTTTTTTTTATCCGTAAAAAAAAGACGGAAATCACCAGCGAAGACGATGCAAATGTGAAAAAAAAAAAATTTAAATTTTCAAAATCATTATTATTTAAGATATTTATAAGCTTCAATGAGCAAACAGAGAGAGAACCTATCGAAATCCTGCCGCCAATTTTAATGCAATATTGCTCTAACTATTACTAAAATTAATATTTCAGTAAAACAGTAAAATTAATATTTTAACTAAAGTTCAAAAATAATTTAAGAATATTCAGTTTCTTTTTGAAGAATCAATAATCAGAAAGAAATAAAAAAGTATTTCATAAAAGTCTTTGTACACAAAAATTTTTGTACAAGGAATCCACACAAATTAATAATTATTGGGGTATTTCTATTAATTAGTAGGATATCTTGCAGATTCCACAATATCTTTCAAATGACTGGACATAGAGTGTATTATGGAACTCTTTTATTATTATTTCGACATCAATGCTTCTCCATTCTTTCGTCCTTATTGTTTTTAGTTCGGTTTTATAATAAAATGATGAAAAATAATCGTTTTTCGAATGTTGCTTGCTGTTTTTTTTACGATCACGAGTCTTTTTAAAATCATAAATAAAACATAGAGCAATAAGCAAGCAAAAGGACAAAATCAAACGATTTTTAAAATGTAACCGTATTTGCAAAAATAAACAAAAAATGACAGACGATAATTTTAACTATGAATTCGTAAGAAAATTTTTCGATCTACGAACATCTTTGTAACTTGCTTTATCCCTCCATTTTTAAATTATCATTTTCATTAAAAAAATAAATAAAATCGATGTTTTTCAAAGATATGAAAAAAAAAAAAATACTTGGAGATTATATGAAAACATACTGAAATTCCATGTCGAATTCAATTCCAGATTACAGCGCATTTTCGTTATATTTTAAAAGCGCACAAACATTTTTTGGGAGCCACTGTATATGATTGAATATTTTGATAGACATTTTGAAGCTTCGCATTATTCAAAATTACAGTTGGTCTACATCTAGTTAAATTATAAAGCGCAATTCACTCATAGATCAATCAATTTATTTCTTCTTTTCAGCAGATAATAAATTTAATTTAAATATTTCAGATTCTGATGAAGAGGTTCAGAAATTAATTTCTGCAGATGACATGATATTACATAAATTAATTATTGTTTTAACTTTCTTTTGGAGTGAACATACAGTGGCTCAAAAAAATTGAGAGTACACCTTACTTTTACTTGATAAATCCGACTTTCAATATAAATAACACATTACCGGGTAGTGCAAACATGTTTTTGTTTTTACACATAACAAATGGTTTAATTTAGAGTAAAAATAAAGAAAAATAAACGGAAAACTTCTAAATTGAAAAGTTTCAGAAGCATTTTAAACAAACATACGCATAATTTTGCCTCAAAAAATTGAGAATACACCAATGAAATTCTTGTAATATCTCACATAGAAAGAACGTGCCAGTATTTAGCTGCATGTCTTTTGGCTCTTATAATGGCCTCTAAACGCCGTGGTACCGATTCGACCAATTTTTGGTGGTATCTGAAGATATTTCACCTCATTCTTCCTGCAGCACTCGTTTGAAATGGGTTTTGTTTCGAATTTTGTGTTTTTGGACAACTGCTTCGAGTATGGCCCACAGATATTCAATTGTATTGATGTCGGAGTACTGTGGTGGTGTTTGTAACTGCTGTTTAAAATGAAAAACACACCATATTTGACGTTACGTGCATTCTGTTTGAGATCGTTGTCCTACTGGAAAATGAAATTTCCATCTAAACCCAAATTTTTAGCACTTTCCTTTAGATTGCTGCGAAGTATATCAAAGTAAACTATATCGTTTATAATGCCATCTATAAAAATTAAATTTCCTACCCCGGATGAAACCATGCAACCTCAAATCATAACGGAGTCACCGCCATGTTTAACTGTAGGGCGTAAATTTTTTGGATCCAAAGAAGCGTTAAGCTTTCTTCATACAGTACGATGGCTGTCACTGCCAAAAATGTTGAGTTTACTTTCATTACTAAATATAGCTTTCTTCCAAAGGTTATTGGTCTTCAATTGATGAGTTTTTGCAAACTTCAAATGCTTTTTCTGAATTTGCAAGCTGATTAACGGTTTCTCTCTAGCAATGTGACTTTTATATCCAGCTTGTCTAATGGCATTTCGCACAGTTTCAGCATTACATTTCTGCCTATGATTTCAAAAGTTTCTGCAACAAGTTGGATTAACCATATAGTTGCAGCAATTTAAAGGAAAGTATTAAAAAATTGGGTTTAGATGGAAATTTCATTTTCCAGTAGGACAACGATCTCAAACAGAATGCACGTAACGTCAAATATGGTGTGTTTTTCATTTTAAACAGCAGTTACAAACACCACCACAGTACTCCGACATCAATACAATTGAATATCTGTGGGCCATACTCGAAGCAGTTGTCCAAAAACACAAAATTCGAAACAAAACCCATTTCAAACGAGTGCTGCAGGAAGAATGAGGTGAAATATCTTCAGATACCACCAAAAATTGGTCGAATCGGTACCACGGCGTTTAGAGGCCATTATAAGAGCCAAAAGACATGCAGCTAAATACTGGCACGTTCTTTCTATGTGAGATATTGCAAAAATTTCATTGGTGTATTCTCAATTTTTTGAGACAAAATTCAGCGTATGATTATTTAAAATGCTTCTGAAACTTTTCGATTTTGAAGTTTTTCGTTGATTTTTCTTTATTTTTACTCTAAATTAAACCATTTGTTATGTGTTAAAACAAAAACATGTTTGTACAACCCGGTAATGTGTTATTTATATTGAAAGTCGAATTTATTAAGTAAAAGTAAGGTGTACTCTCAATTTTTTGAGCCACTGTATATCCTATTTATTTATTGCCGTTATGTGAGAGAGAGGAAAAAAATATTAATATACTTTAAAAACCCAACATATAAATGTTTGTCTTTTCTTTGGAGTCAACATATTTCCTAAGCACCACATGAATAAATGGTACCATTTAAAGGTTTTATTAAATTTCTTGAAGATATTTCATTTAATATTTCAAATGAATCATTTTTTTTAATGTAATTTGGAAATAACCAAGTAATTATAAGAATTTGCATCTGCAAAAATCGCCACAAGTTTAAAATTCAATTTAATAAATATTATTCTTTAGAAATTCTTGTGAGGAATAATGACAGCTAGTTCAGGCACCTGCTGACCTCTATTGAGCGAAAGTAAAATGAAAGACAATTTTTATTTGACGTATTTGTTTCCCTTGCTCAGTTTAGTCACTAGTAGTGGTCAGGGCAATTTGAATTTTGATATATTGTTTTGTGTTTTGAATTTTGATATATTGTTTTGTGTTTTGAATTTTGATATATTGTTTTGTGTTTTGAATTTTGATATATTGCAAAGAAATAAGAATTTTTATTGTTATAATATTTGCCATCGAGAATCTGATGAATGTTTTTATTTTAGATTTCTTCAAGTTCAGAATTATCATTTTTGGTATGATGCCTATTTGTAAGCATGATAACTAAAAATAAAAAAACCTCAATAATCTAAATGAGTGAAATTTGGTATGCTGTATTTTGATTAAATTTGTGTATTGAATAAATTTTGTACTCTTTAAATCTTCAAAGAGGTCTTTCTATTTCTTCTGTACGCGATAATTCAACAATATAACTCGTAAAAAAATATTTCACGAATGGCTTCATTACCAGAATTATAGATTTGTATCAAATTTGGGGTCAAATATTTTGATGGTTAACAGTCTGTCTATCTGTCTATTTCTGGGCATGTGAACTCGGTACGTTAAACATGCAACAAGCTAATTGTATGAATTAAAGAATAGGATTTTTGCATCAAAATATAAGAATAGATATGAGTAATTTTGTTGAGGCGGCGCCAAATTGCCCAACATGTCATAAGGATTTTACTATAAATCATATTTTAATTGAATGCCCCGCTTTTAATCAAAATCGTGTTCATTTTTTTAAAACATCGTCATTAACCTTGCAGGACTTGGTGGGCGAGAGATACCACCCGAACATTTTTAAGTTTTTAAAATCTATTAACTTTTATATTTGCATTTGATATTGTGAACAATAGTTTTATCATTTTGGTCATTAGTTTCATATCATTCAATTAACATTCATTCAAACAAGTCTATCTTATAGTATTGCATTATTATACTATACATGCTTTTATTTCTATCTGCTTTTATATTTTAACTAATGTATTAAAAAAACCATATATTAATGTTTTACTTCTACTTTTATTTTTTACCATTTGCTTGGCGCAGCATGGCCAAATATGGCCCTTGAGCCACTAAATACCATAAACAACAACAACAACAACAGTCTAATTTTGTGCCACCAAATAATCTACTATTCGTTTCAGTATTCTGAGACGAACACTTTTCGACGATTCTATCTCATTAAGGGGAGAGACGCGGAAGGATGAGCGCATTTCCGGAATTCTTCGTCATGCTTTGACCTTGATTTTCGCCCTATTATCTTTTATTGTTTAATTTTTTTCCACCTGTATGCGAATATCGTTTCGTTTCTGTCCGCATTATTTTAATTCAGTCTGCGAATAATTTGAGTTTATTTTATTGTTAAATGCAAACATCCCCTCCTTTCCTCTTTTCCCTCACCTCTATTTTGACGAATTAAACCCATCCAAAAGCGCTGAGAGTTTTAGAATCCATTATCAAACAATATCTGCGTCCGAGTTTATGTCAACACAATAATTTCAAAAACAACAAGCAAAATAAATAAAATTTATTACGTGATTTTGATGCCAAAATTTTAGATCTATATCAGATTTGGGAGCCAATGAAAAACAGGAAAAGAATCCAAAACGCAGAGACGACCTGTCTTTCTAAAATTTAGGCAGATTCTGTCAAACTTTTAATCTTTAAATATAAAAGGAAGTGTGTGTGCCTGTGGTGTTCAGACAACTTACTCAAACAAATAAACGGAATTCATGGTAGTCGTAACGGAATCAATGCATCTCGAAGCTTGAGTTGTAAAATTTAATGTAAAATATTCAGTGTTGAATATTCTGTGTTGTTTCGGAAATAAGATTTGATTGTACAGTATAAAATATTGCCGATTTCACCAAAAATGCGCCTAACGTGAAAAAAGGAACATCACCAAATATCCATCCAAAAGAATTTAAGTTCGGAAACTGTATTGTAGGCTTTTCTTAAGCTATTTTGAGTAATTTTTTGCATGTATTTGCTCATTTCTGATTACAGCATAAAACAATTATTATTGCACCATCAGATATAATAAACAACTGTTTTTTTAATGAGATATGTTTTAAACATCTTGCGTAATTTACTCATTCTTGAGAAATTTTCAAAAAAAAAAAAGTTAATTTTCTCGAAAAATTGCAAGAATTAAAACTAAATTTCCTGCATCAGTATTCATATTTCGTCATCTTTTGCTTTCTGGTATACGCAGTATAGAAAAGTATAGTAATCGTAAAATATAGTAAGCGTCCAAAAATTCGTACTCGAGATTTTGACATGACCTCCACCTCTCTCTGAATTAAAAAAATCAATTTGGAAAATGTCCGTCTGTCTGTCTGTGACAAAGGTAACTCTAAAACACTTTGAACTAGATGGTTGAAATTCAATATAATTTACATCGAATCTGCAGATTTCTTTCAAATTTTGCGTAAGTCCGTCAAGTCATATTTTGTAACTATTTACGCCAATGCCATGCAAGCATTTTTGAGGGTGTATGCGAGAGTATACGAGAAAGATTTGGGGAGACCCCTTCCGCTGGTTTCAAATATTTTAAAGTCACTTTTCAAGTATTTACCCTTATTTTAGAACAAGAAGCATCGAATATTTTCTCATTGATTATTAATTAATAATTTTCCTGATGAGTTGAAAGATTTTCATCTCAGTTCTGAGGAAGAGGAAGTGGGGTAAGGAGATTGCCTTTCGTCGCTAGTAAAAATTAAATTGTTGAAACTTCCTGGGAGAGAAGAGCTGCTTCCGTGTCAGCAACGAAATAACCACGATTTTACTCTACAGAAAAAAATTGCAAGAAATGTTGTGAACTACCAGGGGATTAAGTAAATATTGTTCAGCATAATGTCATAAAGTACTGACATCTTTATTATGGAGCAAGCGCTCACGCTGCGAAACAGTAAATAGTTTTTCCATGGCAAAACTAAACACTGAAAAGTGCAGTCAGTTGCCATTCAAACACATATTTATTTGTTTTTATGTTCTTACATGCACTTTCTCTAAAAATCGATAAACGAAACTGAGAAATATTCAAGTGTGCTCATTTCCGAGGTGTAGTTTCAACGTTAAAACTGATCAACCTGAAAATATCATCGTCATCTTCAAGTAGTCATTAGATAAATATGATTTGTGCAGAATTTTATTTTTTGAAGAGTATTCATCGATTAGAAAATATTAAATTAACATTTCACTTGATTTTTAGAAATCAGTCTTATAAATCTGAAATTAATCATTTAAACCATCGAGAGCGGTTTTCTGAAAACTTCACTAATAAATATACTTATGCATTAGCCATTGATGAATAATAAGAAAGAGCCCTTTAGATTGCAATTTTTGTCGAGTAATCGCCGGAGAGCGGTTAATACACAAATACCAGAAAATTGAATATGTATTTTTGACGACTTTTTTTCCTACCTATTGAAACCAAAATTGGACACCAAAATATAAATAAAGTTACAAGATTACATTCCATATATTTAAGCCATTGCGGTTTTGCGTTTACATGCTTATGAAAATACAGACGGTCATCTCTTTGCTAGATGTGGTTTAAAATTTACACTTTAAAGGCTAAAATTATAAACCAAATTTCATTTATCAAAGCTGTTACGTTTTTGAATTATTGCGTTTTCATGCATGTAAAGGTACAGACTCACATTTGATCAACCCTTTGAGAGATTTGGCTTAAAATTTTATAAGAATGTACATCTAAACCTGCGTACAACATTTATCTATCTAGCTCTTTAACTTTTATAGATATCAAATTCACTTGTACTTGAATAGTCAGACATACAAACTTCCTTTGAATGGATTTCGTTCAAAATTTGACAGATTCCGGAAAATTTGGTGTGAAGACCACATACCAAATTTCATCTATCTATCTGAAAGCGTTTTTTTAGTTATCATGCTTACAGCTAGAAAGATATAATTTCATAAATGAATTTTTCGGACTTGGGGGATGTCTGAAATGTAGAGATTTATTAGAATCTCGAATTCGAATTTTTTTGACGATCACAAAACTATCTCTTTGTATACTTCGTATATAAAAGAGCAATAAATAAATAAATAAAATAAAATAACTATTCATTCTGTTGAATTACTTTAATTCAAAATAACTGATATCGTATAGAATATTAACATTTTAAAGCAAAAAGAGGAGATTTTATTTCGTCAGCTTATACTGAATCATTATTCTGTTTTAGGAGATGAACCGATTATACTTGTTGTGAAAAATACATTTGTCGAATGTATTTAAACACAGTTAAAATTACAATTGAATCGTTTCAGCAAATATTTTAATTAAATTATTTCGTTTGAAACAAATATTTTAATTTCATTGAATCGTTAGCAGCAAATATTTTAATTTCATTGTATCGTTTGCTATAAATATTTTAATTTCATTGTATCGTTAACTACAAATATTTTAATTTCATTATACTTTTTTTAATTATATCGTCAGTTCTTTTATTTGTTTTGATTCTTAACCGTACTCGATATCATTATTGTGAAGAAAAAATCAACTTACAAGATCAAATCAATTTTTCTTTTTATCCCGACTTTATTTTCCTAATTTTTATTCTGTGTTGTAATTTCACTGATATTAGTAACATTTCTCGTTCACATAAAAGAGCAAAATCTTTGCTAGTATTTTGTTTTGATATTATTTTCATAGCTCTCTATTTTATGCTGTTTTATTATGCGATTTCGCCGACATTTGTCTATCCCTGGTAATGCTTGCTAACGCATATAAGAAACACAGTTTTATCCAAACAAACGTTAATTTCTGAAGAATTCGTTTTTCTGACATTTGGCTAAACATAGAAAAAGATCATAGCAATATGAATGGCCATGAAAAAAATATAACAACCATAATATATTTCTTTTATTAGATTGATCCAATACTCGCTACACGGATATAAAATAGTTGGCAAAAAACCGCTTCCTAATATTTTAATGTATAAATAAACAATATTTTTCAGCTTTTAAGAAAACATAAACAATATGTTATTTGAAGAGTTAACTGCTTGCATTGCATGAAGAATGTTGAAACTTACAGCAAGTAATTTTGATAGAACTGAAGTTGCGTAAAGCCATTGACTGAATTGACATATAGTGGTTGACAATTGAATTTACATTTCATTGTCGACCCCTATACGTCATTCCATATGTGGGAGCTAAGAATTTGAATTAAATAATCAAACGGAGATTTAAATGAACTGGAAATATGTAATATCTGCTTTTCATCAATTTATCAACTTAAAGCAAACAAGTCGTTTTGAAATCCTTTTCTGTAGTTGACTCAAAAACATCTATCCTTTGGTCAATATTAGTAGGTTCGTCTTCGATCAGCCCCACTGCTAAGAGTAATTAATATTAGACTCATTTTATTTTGACATCATGCAATTGTTCGGTAGTAATACAGGTTGGTTATAATAAAACTTCTCCTATGCACAACATCCTACAATGCAAACGGGTGAACGGATTGCAAAGAAATTTAGTATATAGACTATACATGAAATGCGCTCACTGAATTTCGAAAAAAAAAAATTTTTTTTTTGGTCCCAAAATGTCTACTAGAGGGTGTTTTTTCTGGAAACACAATGAATGGCCAAAACAGAATACAGAAACAATATTAACACTTATTGACTAGTTTCTGATCACTTTGTCATCGAACCTCATTAAGAAAAGGTAGGAAAAATATAACAGTAAGCTGTCTGAAAAAAAAAAAAAAAACAGTTCAGTTTGCAGAAACAAGAACAGATTAGGGCGAAATTTCACAAGAGGAGCAGTTGTTAATCGTGTCCAGGACGATATAGGAAAAGGTGCTCCATGTGACCACCCTCATTCATCTGCAAAATTTCAAGTCGACCGACAGTGTGTTCAATAAGCAGATAGCAACTGATCAGTTGTGATGTTTCGCACATGAAGCGTTATGGAGTCTCTAGCTTTTCCCGGTTTTTCATTTTATTACTAGTAATTCTTGTTCTAGATTGTTAATATTGTTTCTGTATTCCGCTTTAGTCGTTCATTGTGTTAATGTTTTTCAGGAAAAAGCGCTCTCTGGAGAATATTTTGGAACTAATTTTTCCCCCGGAAATTCCGATAGCGCATCTCGTGTATAGCCTATATACCAAATTTCGTTGCAATCCGTTCAATTGTTTGCGTTGTAGGATGCAGTTTATAGGGAAATTTTAATTATAACCACGCTGTATACCGGCATTAAACTTGATTTGAGGAATGAAAAAATTACAGTCCGATAATTGTATCCCATAAGTCTTTTGAAATGGTTTTATTTATTAATATCGATTGGTTTTGATTTGCTGCCTCTTCAAATATGAGAAAACGCATGTGAGAAAATCAGCGCTCTTCACCATGGTAGGATGACGTGAACTAAGAAGTCGCATCTGAACATTAAGCAGTTTTTGGTCTGAATTGAAATTTAGAAACTCTAACCTGTTGAGCTTTTAACGAAATGCCATGTTACTATTTAGTTGATAGATGTCTTTTAAGTATTGAGTATGACAGTTTTAGTTCAGAAAATCTGAGCATTTTAAGGTAAATTTAAAAGAAATGTTATAACGAATTAGTAGTAATATAATGTGATGTATTCCAGCAAATTTTTACATTCTTTTATAACCTTCCAGGGGGGACACTTATATGGGAGATGCATTAGAGAAGAATCACGCATTATATCTTTTTACCATAAGGCGCTACGAAAGCTACTATTCTGACAGTACTTTATCGATGAATTATTAATCAAAGTTTGGAAACGAGGTGTTAATGCTGCGATTCTGCTATTTGTATTTTGGAGAAGCGCGCGGCCATTGATGTAAGATTTTGCTGTGTCTTCTTTTCTCTGTTGTTTAAAAAAATATTCGTTTAATAAATAATGTAGCTGCAATTAATAGCAACATTATTCATTCGACAAATAATAAAGGAAATCCATTAGGAAAGGACATATCTTGGATAGCTGGAAAACGCTATTATGAAGGTACTTTTAAAACGCTATTACTTTGCGTTGAACGAATAGCACTTCATTTTTTTACGTAGCGAGCTAAAACTAAAAGTGTTGAATAGAAAAGCAGTACGAGGTTTTCAGCAAGCGAAAGATGTCTCATCAGGGAGCAAACAATTTATATTCATTTTATCCAATTATATCTAATTTTAATAATTAACCTTTTAAAAAGCTATATTTTATAATATCGCATCTAAGAAATGCGCGCGATCTTCCGTGTTATTATAGAAGGTGTATTTGTAAAAGAAGGTGCATAGAAGATGTATTTTGTGGAAAATTAACTACCTGTTGATCAATTTAATGCTATCTTTAAAAAATTATATCTTAGGCGTCCGATTTTCTACTTGTTCCTGGAATCATTTGATTTGTAAATTTCTAGTGGTGAATTTGGCAAGTTCTTAGTCGGATTTCGGATCCATTAGTCGGATCCATTGTATTTCTTCCAGCTGAAGTGGATTGATAAAGTGCCAAGACGCTGTAATAGGACACAGAAAGGCGTCAAACTCGCTTGCCTGAACAATCACGATTTCGAGTTTAGATTTCAACAAAGATAATCGTACCCGAGGAGCTGATGATGTTAAATCTACCACAGCGTACTTATCTCTTCTCTGATTTAGTGTAGAAACTTGTTGTCGTTTTTATATAACCAGCGCCATAGTACTTTAGACAAAATTCAATTGCTTAAATGCTGATGATGTAATTTAGGTCAGTGGATGTGGTCTCCTCGAAACTTTCTCACATACTTTCCAATAAAAGTCTTATCTACTTCCCCCGAATAAAATGGGGACCTTTGGTAAATGCCTTGGCGAACAATAGTTACGATATATAGTTCTTCAGCCTAAATATAGCATTTTTTACTGAATCTACAATACGAATATGTATTTAAAATACCTTTCATCCGATGGATTGAAATCAGAATTTGACGTAAAACTAGAATCATAATCATAGATCACATTCCGAGTTTCGTTGATTTACTACATTTATGAATTATTGCGTTTACATGCATGCGAAAGTACAGACGGACAGATGGTCAGCCTTTTAATAATTTGGTTCAAAAGTTGGTAAGAACCTAGATTTTAGATGCTTCACCTATGCACCAAATTAAGCCATACATATAAACTTCCTCTGATAGGATTTCATTCAAAATTCGATAGAAATCTACATATTTAGTGTAAAATCCATATATCAATTTTCATCCTTTAACCATATTTACCTCACCTTTCGAATTTAGGAATCGTGGGACCTTCAAAATATTGAAATGTCCTAATTTCTCTTTTCTAAGATAAAAGAAATTATGAACTGTTGTCGGTAAATTTGAATTTTTTGAAAAAATTATAAAATTAAATTTCTGATGTTGATTGCTGATTGGTGGCTTAATAATTGCATGACTTTGCAAATAATATGGCAAGCTATAAATATTATCACTTTAAAATAAGCGAAACCTAATTCCATTAAAAGTCCAAGATGAATATGAAATTTGATTTAAATAACACAACGATGGTCAGACATCCTCCTGCTGTTATGGTTTGAAAGTTTGCAAAAAATTGTCTAGTCCAGGTGTCTCCGTCATCCTTTGAACTCGGCTCAAAATATATCATCCCCACAACATTTTTATTGCTTCAAAACGCGGTACTGAAATAATTAAAGTTAATTAAGATGTGGAAAAGCGATGACCGAATATTTTAAACTTAAATTGATTAGTTATTTAAATTAAAACATACATGTATTTACAGAAAATCATTTTAATTCTATTTTACATTTTTTTATTATGACAAATTTAGATGATTGATTTTTTCTTCTTCTTTAAGTTCTCATTTTATTTTGAAAGGAACGATATTATTAATGTATGGTTCATCTTACTTACATGAGAATGCTCGTCTTACGAGAATCTTAAAACAAAAATGTCCTTCAACACAATTTTTATCGAAGTGATTCTCGACACTCGAAAACAAAATCTATTCTATCAGATCATCTTGGCACCACAGTATTTTTGAATATATGACAATTTACTTGGGAACATTGTAATATTCTAACTACATGTTTGTTTGTTTTTTGTTAGTTTCATCGAATTTTCTCTAACACATTTAACCTAGATTCACATTAAAATCCAGGAATACAAAAATTATAGCTTATTTAATTTTTGGACATTACAAATTTAAACACATTTAATTCCAAGAATCATTTTCTCTTTGGTTACAAATGTTATATTTCTTACAACCAAAAATCATGTAAACAAATCTCTACTTGAACTTTCTGAAATTGCTCACTTTAATGGAATGTCCTATTTCCTCTGATTTTATATTCCTGGGCACTGCAGCTTTGGCTGCTTCATAATGCAAACATATTTAAACACAGATTAAGATCTTATTATGGCAGTTTATTCAGTAAATGAAGGAACGAATAAACATCTCTAGACATGCAGACATATAGCAATAAAATGAATGATAAAGTAGACGCACTTTCGAAATCTGGAAACATTCGCCGTTTTGTGGATTCATCTTTCACTATTACAACTCAACTCCACTTAGTTAAATATATTGAAACTGGATACTAGAATGGATGCTATTTGTAAATTGCGGCATGTAAAATGAAAAATCTTTCAAAATGGACTACAGGGCAGATCATTGGATTTAGAACTTAGAAACTTACTTCTCTGAGAGTAGTATTTATTAAGAGCAGGTTTTTCGAAATTCTAATTTTATTTTTGATTAAAGAATTAATGGATGAATAATAAAGTAGTCAGTGTTGCCAATTTTAATTCTATACAATTTTTTCTAATTTTAATGAACATTTAAACATATCCTTATTTTACAACAATACTTTTCGTTGTTGTAGTTTTATGATTTATACTCACATGTGTTACTATGATATATACAGGGTGTTTCTGTGAACCGTTTCAGAACTTCTAAGAGAGGTAGGGTACATCCTGACAACTCGAAATCATAGAGGAGAGTGGGGTCGGAAAGGCTTTCCTGAAGCTGTGCTATACACAGTAGCACCATAAAGAAAAGATACCATGAATGAGAAATCGTTTTAATAATACATGGAAAGAAGCAAAAGGTACATGGTTTAAAGTAAGTGTTCGAAGTTTCTTCCATGGGTTACAATGCACGCCTCACATCTGCGACGCATGGACATCCGAACTTTCAAGAATACTCTAGACATATCTCGAATCTCTCTGGTAGCTACTGCTATTCTTGCAACGAGCTCCTCAGTAGTGTCAACAGGGCTGTCATAAACTAGCGATTTCATATGACTCCAGAAATAAAAATCAAGACATGATAATTCGGGTGACCGAGCAGGCAAACGCACATTACCCCCACGTCCGATCCACCGTTGACCAAATGTGACATTCAGGTAGTTACGAACATCTCCGCTATAATGGGCAGGGGCTCCATTGTGTTGGAACCACATTGTCTGTTGCGTCGATGCAGAAATCTGTTCATCTCTCAAAAGTTGTGTCTATACTTGCTGCAGAAAGAGCAAGTACGTAGGTTCAGTTAGACGACCCGGTAACAGGTAAGATCCGATGAGGTTATCTCCCATAATACCGGCCCATACATTGACCGAAAATCGATTCTGTGCTGCACGATGTCGTATTGCATGGGGGTTCTCGACCGCCCAGATATGGTCGTTATGCGTGTTGAAAATTCCTTCCCTTGTGAAGGATGCCTCATCGGAAAACAACACTTCAGCAGGAAAAAGGGGATTTGTAGCACATTTTCCTAAGTACCACTGTGCGAAAGCAATACGAGGTACACAATCCTCCGATTTCTGTGTCTTGACAAGCTGCACGTGAAACGGATGCATGTCTTCTGCTCGGAGAATCCTCCACGCTGCAATGGGAAACCCCGATTGCATTTGCTACACTTCGTGTACTCGTTCTTGGATTCCCTTTTACATGCTGCAGCACATTCTGTTCGACGTCTGCAGTCCGTGTTTTTCTTACCCTGTCCCTGTGAGCTCTTTCTAATGAACCTGTCTCTGGTTCAGTTAACCTCCGGTGCAGTCTTGCAAAGAAATTATGACTGGGAATACACCTCGTCAGATATCGTTCCGCGTACAAACGCTGTGCGGCTGGCCCACTACAATTTACATCCCCGGACGCCAAATGCATATCGACTAACTCTGCGATCGTGTAATCATCCACCCTACTAAATTGGCGTTCTTGTGCGAAATGAAGATTCCCTGAACGAAAGCTCGGACTTTTGACACAACGCCATCTACCGCGTCAGGAAAGCATTTCTGACTGCCCATGGGTATATGATTTTGGTTCGTCAGGATGTACCCTACCCCTCTTAGAAGTTCTGAAACGGTTCACTGAAACACCCTGTATACAGAGTGTCTCAAAAACCTTGACCATGGCTTTTATTCCTTAAATATTGATTACTGACATATACTGTAAATTACAATGTTGCGTAAAAAAAGGCGCAAAATATTATGAAATCGATTAAAATTTTTGGGGGATTAAACTACAAAAAACTAAACTAAAACTTTTGTAAATTAAAAAGGCAAAATTTTAATTTTTATACGGACTCCGTACAAAAAGTTTCCAATGAGTAAAATGTGCCCCATTCTCTAATAAGGTCATGCACAAAATTTCAGAATTTTATCTTGAAAACTCTCAAAGATATTTTAAAACAAATTTGGTGAAGGGTCAATCGCAAATTAAAATGCAAATGTTTACAGCTTCAGTACAGACGACGCGACGCAGGAATGCATCATAAGGAAATAAAATATGCTTTATATCTTTAATTTTAAATACAAATTTTAAAATATATGCTTCCTGAAAAATACTTTAACATTTTATATCACGAATTACAGAATATAACAAAAATAGCACAGTCAATGAACTTGTAAAAAAACTTATTTAATCTTTCCTTTATGTAAACTTTCCTTTAAATTATGTAATCTTTCCTTTAAGTTATTATTTCTACAAATTTTTAATTCTTTTGAACCAATAAATAGAAAAATTATTATTTATTTATTCAATCATTAATTTTCTTGTTAATTTGTGTACAACCCCTAAAACACGAACATCCGACATGATGTTTCCTTTTTGCGAACTCATATCCAGGCAACGAAAAGTGGTTTAAGTCAGCATTTATATAGTTTCATATCTTTGAAACTTTTTGTGATAAATTGCTGAAATTTTGTACATGACCTTATTAGAGGTTGGGTCACATTTTACTCACTGGGAATTTTTTGTACGGGGTCCGTATAAAAATTAAAATTTTGTATTTTTTAAAGTTTAATTCCCTGAAAATTTTAATCGATTTCATAATATTTTACAACATTTTTTTACGCAACTTTGTAATTTAAAGTGTATGTCTATGATCAATATTTAAGGAATAAAAGCCGCGGTCAAGGTTTTTGAGACACCCTGTTTATAAGACGGTATTAAATACACTTTTTCAATTCCTACTATTAGCTTACACTCTCTCTCGATATATAGATCTTGTTCAAATTTTCAATCGTTAATAAAATACTTTTTATTCATCCACTCAAGTTCAAATGCATTTTTTAAAACTTCTAATGGATAACACTTGATGTAAATACAGTTCTTTTTTTTTTTCAAATATAATTTAATTAATTAAATTTGTCTAATAATTTCTATTTAGTCGCCAAAGTCGCCAAATCCGTCGCCACACTCTATTTTGCCACTTAATATTGTATATTTATATTAATTTAATTATTTTATAAAAAGTTACTAAAATAATTTTTTTTGTTGACCGTAAGTAGGAATTGATTTTAAATTTTTTTTATATATTACTTGTTTTGTTTCCAGTTGTGATTGTTATAAAATTAGGAGAAAATTTTATGCATAAAATTAAAACAGACAAATGAAAAGCCTAACTCATTATCGTGCTACAATGTTTCAGACTAGAGGTTTGAAAGTCCTTTCAATTTATATATTTTTTGTAATATTTTACAAGATTTGATACATCTGAAAATTCTCATATTGGAAATGTTTTTTGAACGCATAATTGCACCTAATTATGCTTTAAAGCAATTCAAAATAAAGGAATGAATTCACTTGATGACATGGTCAAATGATGAGTGTATTTGTTGTCTTCTAACATATGTAATGTCTTGCTATGATGTTGCTTAGATAGATAATTAAAAAAAATTTTTTTGATCTATTTCTCGATTCTTAACGCTCTTACTCAATATATAGTATCTTTATGTAAATAAATTAAAATTGCAAATATGTAAAATAATTAAAATTTTAAATAAATATAAATTACATATATGATACGTTTTACTTTCTAATAAATAAAGTTATTTGTTGTTAAAAAAATGTTTTATCATTGTTTTGTTTTTAAAATTTATGAAATAATAAAAAAAAACAATAAGACAAACGTGTTTTAATATTATAATTTTCAGTTCGAAAGTCAAATTTTTAATACTATAAAAGATTATTTCACATATAATTTGCAGCACTTTATAAGAGTGCAACAGAACCTCATAAAGGGGCGCCTAATACCCACGCGGCGGCCCTCGATGACGCTTCAAAATTAGTAGGCGGAGCGTTCTGCTGACTTATTGGCGTCAACAGAAGTATGCAGAGAAAAAATTTTCTGAATTATCATATAGTTCAATCTCAACATCTTGACAATTTTTTCGTTTGATTCTGAATTTAAAAAAATAAATTGTTGGAATTAAGTATGTTGGATTGCTTATCTGTGAATGAATATCTGAAAACAGACCATGGAATCCGACATATGGCTTTTACACCAACAGCATAGATTTGTATCAAAAGTTAGATCCAGTCGGTCGAAGAAAAGTGGTCCAAAATGAATACTTATTAAATGGAATTTTTTATTTTAAAGTAAAATTTCAAAAAGTAAATAGATAAAAATAAGCAGCAGCAATATTAAAATATGCATATTTTATAACGTATTCTAAATACTTGTCGAGAAAAATCATGTATTTCATGATTTGTTTAAAATGCTGAAATGGTTAAATCTGCCACTTTAAAAAAAAAATTGTTTTCTGAATTTCCAAACCATATTTTTTAATCGGCTTTTCATTTTAATTTTAAAGTAAAGGGAAAAGATTCTTTCTCATAAAAAATAATTAGGAAAATTATTAAGCATATAAGGCTAATTGAATACCATGTGTATAAAAACGAGACAAACTTGTTCTTTCAGCAGATGGCACTATTCATACATTTGAATTCGTGTTATTTACTGCATATACTATATCATACTAATGAATTCCAATATTAATTGGAAGGTGTGCATTTGCCATGAGTATGGATAAATATTAATATAATTATAATTGTGAAAATCAAGAGATGACTGCAAGAGAGAGAATTAATTCTTTTATATTTTCTTTTTAAGTCAAACTATTTTTGAAAGCGATGCCTTCAGTAAGTAATACTTGGTGAGTAAATAGTTAACAGTTAAAAAATTTTGCATGAAAAGTTCCTCGGAATGTTGCTATAAAGCTCTTCGAAAATAATTAAATTGATGGCAATAACATTCACATATTCGTCTATGAATTTAAAAGGACTTAAATTTTTTTTAATTATTAATACATCTTTAAAAATTTATTTTAGTGAGTTTCCTTGTATATTCCTGAAATGAATTATCCGTTATTTCAAACGAAGGTGTCTTTCTTCCTGGGGCGAGAAAAAGTGTCTGTCCTTGTGCGAAGAACATGCATTTGTCTCGAAGGAGGATGGATTAAAGGTTAGATGCACTAGGCGCGAGTCAGAGGTCTTGATCTGAAAAAGAACCCCAAAATAAATCCCCCCTTCTTTTTTTAGCATAGTTTCTTTTCATCTATATTCTGTTCACACCTCCGACTTTAACCGGGACAGTCTTTTGTTTCATAATGCAGAAAAAACGATTAGTGGCATGATGTGCATTGACAGCAAACGGATATTGCACTCTGCCAATCCATATGTTCTGAAACCCGCAAAGAAATGTTTACACATGCCCAATTATTGTACATGTTAGAAGGCCAAACCTACTTTAGGAAGGTCACGTGAACATTATGAGATAATAGTATGTAATTGTCGTGTCGATTAACCGCTTGCTATTTCTTGATAACATTGTCTCAGTGGCAGTGACATTAGGGCAATTGAGGCATAGCAACAAAGAGACAACTATTGCTCGCAATATTTGGATTAGTGTAAACGCTTCTTAATTATGGGCTCAGTTAATTTCTGTTGGACATCTGGAAAAGATCCATGCAGAAATTTAATTCGGATCCGAATTTTTATGATGTCCTTGTGTTTTTCCAATTCTGCGCCATGATGTCAAGTAAACAAACCAATTCGAACCCGATTTTTTTTTTTTTTTTTTTTTTTTTTTGCAATTTTCGGGATTTGTGGTTGGCATCAATTGCAATTCAAATTTAGCTACTATTTAAACTCGCCTCGTGTTTTTTTTTTTTTTTTTTTAGACAGAATATGAGAAGTGGTTTATGCTCTTCGGTAGAGGCGGGAGAGAAGTTATTTGTGTGCAACTGGTTTGTTGCTTCACCATTTTAAGATAGTTTCTTTCAGTTCATTGAAATATTAGACAGAAAGGATGAATGGTTCTAATCTGTTGACCAAGGTCTGTTAATTTGAACTTTGATTTTAACATTTATCGTATTATTTTGATTGCTCCAGTAATGAGCACATTGACTTTAAAAACAATAAAAGTTATTTTAATGAAACTGTTTTCAACTTTATGCCTCCTCGACATAAAATTTCACTGTCAACTCTGTTAAAATTGAATAACAATTTCCGACATATTCGGAAAATTGCTAAACAAAATGACCGCTGATTACGTTTCCAGAATCATGGCAGATGCATGTTTAGCATCCACGTGCAATCATCGTGTTTCACAATGCTATTCACTATTGCGGTATTTTGACGCTTATTAAAATCGGATGTGTCAACTGACTTGTAAAAATCCAATTCAGATGGTATTATATATGAGCAAATATTCTCTGTTTGAGACTCGAGGGAAATACCAGACAGCATAAAGAAAAGAGTTGCGTTTCAGTAATTGGCACAAACTATGCTTTTTTCAATGAATATTGGAAGTTGTTGGTAATTATGGATTATTTCGGGAAGTAAGATCTGTTTTCGTTGGGGGTTGAAAATCCTTTTATTTCGCATTTCCAATTTAAAAGAACGTCGTATTAATGTCATTTGGGAATCCAAAGTATAAATCAATTTTTTTTTTATTACATCAGAAAATTTTTAAAAAGCTCTTTAAACTTTATCATAAGGATCGATTTTCAAAAAGAGTTGAAAATTAAGTTTGAAAGTGCCTCAATCATCAAGTTTGAATTCGTTTTCCGATTATCGTTATGCTCTGAAACATTACTTTAAATTACTACGTTTTTCGACAATCAATCTTCATAGAATAAAGCCGTTTTCTTTTTTCAAATAGAATTTTCTTCATTATTTTTCGGAAATCTACCGTTATAACATTTAAAAGTGAGGAGTAAACTATTTTTTTCGATAAAGTCAAATTTTTCAGAGAATGAATTTGAAATTTTTACCAGATTTTACTGCCCATATAAGCAGTACTTAAGTGCAATTCTAAAAACGTTTGCTCAAATGTGAAAAAAAATAATAATAAAGATATTCCTCCAAATTAGCACTCTATAAAAGTTTGCTGATGATCTAATCAAGCTATCAAATTGTTCAACACTCATTTTGCATTTAATTTAATATCGAAAACTGAATTTAATAAATTCAGATCCATTCATATCAGCCATTTTCTTGTATTTAAACGTAAAATGCCGTCTCCAACCCTTATCCTGTAATATATCGGAGTACAAACTTTGCAGCCTGTTTTGAACAGCCGACACCACAAAATCAAAAAGAAAATTATTGTGATGTATATATAAAAATGTAATTCGACTAAACTACATAATTCAAACAATCTTTATGTACTTTTAAAAATTTATAATGGCTAGGAAAAGCAATTTTAAGAACTGTGGAGGCAGACAAGACCAATTTAAACTTCAATTATTTTGAAGTTCTATTTGATGGCCGATTAGAAGCGGAACAGCTTTTAGATCGAATGCGGAAAGTACGAAATTTCATATTCAGCTTCTGCATTTAAGTCGGATATATTTTACTTGCTTTTATATTGATACATTTATTTTCTCCAACAAATAAACACAAAAAAAGATGCGGATTGAGTTAAAGTAAAAGAAATTCTGTTGGCTCGATTTGAACTATCCAACTATGCTTCCTTTATTAGAATTGAAAAAAATCTGTATGATTGGCAGTTTTCTAAAATTATCTCTTTTCCATCATACTTCTATGCTGAAATTCTATCTCTAAGATCTCAAGCAAATGCAGACAAAATATGTGAATCACATTTTAAAATCTCAATATGAATGATTGTCAAGAATATTTCCATGAATGCAAGATGAAAACTGTATATATATATATATATATATAATATGAAATTTACACATTTTTGTGACGAGAAATAATTCCTAATGTGCATGGAAAAATGAGGTTTATGCAGGAAATACATACATCTGCGATTACTCTTTTCTCTATAACGCAAATAATGTAACTCGCAGATTGTCCTAGAATCACTGATCGTCTTTCAGACAATCAACTCTCTCTTTTCTATTCATTTTTTTAAAAATTAACCGTTTTACCGGTTGACAAATTACTCACATTTTGTGTTGTCACGCTCTTAAACGAGTAACCGTAGCCTAATAAATTAATGTTGTTACAGCTTCACGCCGATAGATGGCGTATCTGTCGAGTACAAAGTTCTGTTAATTCTTTTGTGTATCAGAACGTAGTGTGTGTAAGAACGATTCTGAGAGGAGACGAGGCATCCAACTGTGAGAGGTGTCCTAATCTGTAACAGTCTACATGAAGTGGCACAAAAAATGTGTCCGAAAATAAAATGGTGTTCACCAGAAAGAAATGAGTAATTATTTGTAGAGAATTACATTAAGTGGTCCGTCGACTAAGCAGTATTGAACCATCGAGAGTTTTGAGAAGTCGGCAAGTGTTTCTGTTTTGTCGCGTGTGTTTATTTGATATTGTTCTCAGTGAATTCTGAATCCTTAGAGTGATCTTCAATGGATATAAAGTGTAAATTCCTATGATTGGACTATCCGATGATTGGATTATTATGTCCGTTTTGGTTTCAGGGTAACTGTGAGTATACTTTTGTTTTTAAAATTTGTGTATTAGTTTCGTTTTTATGAGTGGCATATATTCAGAGTTCTCTTTTCAAAATGCTTTCAAAACTTAAAAAGAGTGAATTAATTGAAGTTGCCGAGGAACTAGAAATTGATATTCCTTCGGGTGCCAAAGTAGTTACTATTAAAGATTTAATTTAAAAGAACGAGATCTATAAAGATAATTATGAATTCGTAAAAACTAGAATTGGAAAAAATTAAACTCTACGAGAAAAATGAAGCACAGAAACTAGAATTGGAAAAACTTAAACTCTACGAGAAAAATGAAGCACAGAAAGTAGAATTGGAAAAACTTAAACTCGCGCAATTAGAAAAACAACTTGAGCTTGCGAATTTACAAAAAGATGTAACACAAAAGGTTAATGTAACAAATAGCGATTCTGATTCTAATTTTAGCTTAGAAAGTTTGATAAAAAGTGTCAAAACTTTAACTATTCCTGTTCCTACAAGAGCAGAGTCGTATAATTTATTTTTCCAATCGCTTGAAAGAGCTTTCAAAACCAAAAATGCCCCAGAACAATTCAAATCAGAGATCCTATTAAATATTTTAGGCGAAAAAGTTACCAATTTAATGATATATTTAAATGAAGATGAATTGTGTGTGTATGACAAATTAAAAGAATTAGTGTTAAAAGAATTTCAGTCCACCCCACAAGGAGTTTAAAGTAATTTCCGTAAAGCGAAAAAACGTCCAAACGAAAGCTATATCCAGTTTGCATCGCGACTTAGTGCAGCTTTTGATTATTATTGTCAATTAAGAAAGGTAAATGATTTTAAGGGAGTTTGTGAACTCATGGTTTCCGAAAAAATATTTGATTCATTAGATCGTGAACTACAAATTCATATTGGCGTGAAACAAGGAGAATCTTGGTATGTGCCATCAGATTTGGCCAGGCATTGCGATATTTATGTATTGTCAAAATTCAAAAATGATAGTAATGTGTTTTCACGACCGCAAATTGTAAACCATTCTCAAAAATATCGTAAAGAACACAGTCCACAAAAAGCATTTGTATCGGAAGTTAAAACTCCGAAATGGATAATTTGTAAATCTAATGAAAATCATTCCCTGAATGTATGCCCTGTGTTCAAAAATATGCTTGTTAATGAGAGAATAGAAGTCGTTAAAAATAAGCAATTATGTTTTAATTGTTTAAATCACCATAAAATTGCTAACTGTTATTCAAAATCCAGTTGCTCCATTTGCAAAAAACGACATAACACTCTTTTGCACTTGGGAAATACTCAAAGCGAAACTGAAACTCGTTCGCAAAATGCTAACGCGGAATTAAATCCAACGTCAAATGTATTCATTCCGCGAATTGAAAATCCTAGTCATAATTCTTCACAACTGACGAATGAGTCACCTGCAAACAGTACGCATTCATTCACTGCTACCAACTTAAATCCAAACAAAATGGTTTTATTAAGTACTGCAAATGTAATGATTCAAAATAATGTAGGAATGTTTATGAATGCACGTGCGTTGCTGGATGTTGGTAGTATGAGTCATTTCATTTCAAAACGGTTAGCCGATAAACAGAATTTGAAAAAAGAAAGACGAAACATTGTGGTTTCTGGACTAAATCAATCTTCTTCTGTTATTAACTGGATCGTAAAAACAAAAATTTCGAACGTTAGCGGAAGCTTTGAAAAGGGAATTGAGTTATTGGTAGTGCCGCATATAACAGATTGTATCCCCTCGAAACAATTTGACATTGATACGCTAGAATTAGATAGTTTTAATTTAGCGGATGTGAGTTTCAATGAACCTGGAGAGGTGGATATTTTATTAGGTGCCCAAATATTCTATGAACTTTTAAGATCGGGTCAAATTAGGTTTCCGGGAACAGACATTGTTTTTCAAAATACTGTGTTTGGGTTTGTTGCTACCGGAAGTGTTCCAATAGAAAACGAAACTACTGTTCATTGTGGGTTGGTAATAGAAGATTTGGATGCAAATTTAAGGAAATTTTGGGAAATTGAAAATGTTGAGGGGGATAAATTACAAAATGATGAGAGTTTAATATGTGAAGATAATTTCATGAAAACACATTTCAGAAATGACGATGGAAGCTATGTTGTTAAAATGCCGTTTAAAATAGACCCCCCATGTTTAGGCGAATCAAAACACATTGCTACTAAAAGATTTAATTCACTTTGGCAACGTTTGAAGAGAGAACCAGAGTATAGGCAACTATACAGCGAATTTTTAACTGAGTATGAGAATTTGGGGCATATGCAGGCAACTTGCGAAACTACAAGGTACATTATGCCTCATCATGGCGTTTTTAGGCCAGAAAGTAGTACTACAAAATTACGCGTTGTTTTTAACGCATCAGAGGCAACGTCATCTGGACAATCGCTTAATGATAATTTGTATTCAGGATCCGTTGTCCAAGATGATTTGTTCGCTATTTTGTTGAGATTTCGAAAACATTCTATAGTTTTCACCGCTGATATAAAAAAGATGTATCGTCAAATTTGGATACATCCAGATCAGTGTGATTTACAATGTATTTTATGGAAGGATTTAGAGGATGAGAAATTACGTGTATTTAAGTTGCTCACTGTTACCTACGGAACCAAATGCGCTCCTTACTTGGCGACCAGAGTACTAAAACAAATATGCTGTGATGAGCAGAACAACTATCCTTTAGCCGCTGCTGCTGGCAAAGATTTTTACGTCGACGATATACTCAGTGGTACCGAGGATTTATCTTCTGCCATTGAACTACAAAACCAGTTAATACAATTGTTAAAATCAGCTGGTATGGAGCTTCACAAATGGAGCTCAAATAATCCTGTTTTGTTACAAAATGTCCCAACGACGGACCGAGAATACAATTTCGATAACCCCAACTCAGCTACTTTAAAAACTTTGGGATTACAATTCAATCCTGAAAAGGATACATTTAGTTTTAGTGTTCAAAAAATTGTGAGACCTGCAACAAAAAGAACAATGCTATCGGACATATCCAGATTGTTTGATCCTTTAGGCTTCTTAGGACCTTTGATAATCACAGCGAAGATGTTCTTGCAGAAGTTGTGGATTTTAAGAATTGATTGGGACGATGAAGTTCCCTTACACTTAAATAGAGAGTGGGAAAAATTTAGTTCTGAATTGAGTCAATTGAAAAATGTAAACATAGATCGTCATGTGTTATGTTCTAAAGTTCTGAAAGTAGACCTGATAGGCTTCGGAGATGCTTCGAAAAATGCATATGGTTGTGCTATCTACACCAGGTCTTTGTCAAGGTCTGGTGAGATAAAGGTGTCACTCTTATGCAGCAAATCTCGAGTGGCTCCCATCAAAGAAATTAGTATCCCACGTTTGGAGCTGTGTGCAGCGGATTTGCTTTCCACGCTTACCGTTAAGGTTCTGTCATCCTTGCAACTAGACATTGATGGAGTACATTTGTACTCGGACTCCACTGTGGTGCTTGCTTGGATCAAAACTCCACCTACATCGTTGAAAACTTTTGTGGCTAATCGAGTCGCTAGGATTCAAGAGTATACTAAGAACTTCCAATGGCATTATGTAAATACTGCTGAGAATCCTGCGGACTTGATATCACGAGGAGTTTTCCCTTCAAAGATCCAACAGTTGGACATTTGGTGGCATGGACCGTCTTTTCTTTCATCTAGTAGCTGTCCAAACTTCAATGACGATCCTGGTGTCTCAGATGATGAATATCTTCTTGAGATGAAAAGAACTGCAAGGAACTCTGAACTGAATAATGATCCTATGATTAATCTTTCCATTTGTAATACTCCTAGTTTTTTACAGTGCATATTAGATATAAGTAATAATTATAGTAAAATTGTTCGTATTTTAAGTTATGTTTTCAGGTTTGTCAAGAACCTAAAAGAAGCAGTGAAGACAACAGGTCCACTGAATGCTGAGGAATTAAACTATGCAGAGACATTTTTAATTAAAAATGTCCAAATCCAAGAGTTTGCCAAAGACGTCAGTAGTCTCCAAAAACACCACTGTGTGCCTCCTGGTAGTAAATTAAAAACTTTGAATCCTTTCTTGGATTCTAAAGGATTGTTAAGAGTCGGAGGACGGTTGGGTAATAGTAATTTTAGTTTTAATAAAAAGCATCAAATAATTTTGCCAAAAGGCCATAGATTAACTCTAATTATAATAGAACATTTTTATAATAAATATTTACATGTTGGTGCTTCTTCCTTGCTATATCTTGTTAGAGAAAAATTTTGGCCTCTAAATGGACGTAATAGCTGCAGAAAAATCGTTCATCAATGTATCATTTGTTTCAAAGCCCAACCAATTGCACCTACTCAAATCATGGGCAATTTGCCCAAGGAAAGAGTGTCTCCAGATTTTGCTTTTAATTGTGCTGGTGCTGATTTCTGTGGGCCGTTTTATATTAAGAATAAGGCTCAGCGTAAAGGTGCTTTACAAAAAATTTATATTTGTATTTTTGTATGTTTTTGTTTTAAAGCTGTTTATATAGTAACTGTTTCTGATTTGACAAATTTAAAAGAAATTCATCTCATGAGATGGTAAAAGGTAACTAGACTTGTACAATGTATGTTGAAATTTTGGTATCGTAATTATTTTTAAGTCAGTTACAACAGAGATCTAAATGGATGTTTGACAAAAATAATGTAAAATTAGGAGATTTAGTGTTATTAATTGAAGATAATTTGCCATGTTATAAATGGGCTATGGGTAGGATAATTAAAATTCATTATGGTGATGATATGAAAATTCGTGTTGTTAAGATTAAAACACAGTCTAGTACTTGTAAAACAGCCATTTCTAAAATTTGTGTATTGCCTATGGAACATAATTAATTTGTAATATTTAATGTTGAAATTTGTAAGTTTTGATTGTTATTTCTTAAAGATGTTGATTATTATGTATATTGTGTGTTTTTTACTAGCTTTGTGTAAAAGTTGTACTATTGTTTATGTTATTGAACATTGTAATGTCTTGAAACCTTGGGGTTTCAAGGTGGGGAGTATGTTACAGCTTCACGCCGATAGATGGCGTATCTGTCGAGTACAAAGTTCTGTTAATTCTTTTGTGTATCAGAACGTAGTGTGTGTAAGAACGATTCTGAGAGGAGACGAGGCATCCAACTGTGAGAGGTGTCCTAATCTGTAACAGTCTACATGAAGTGGCACAAAAAATGTGTCCGAAAATAAAATGGTGTTCACCAGAAAGAAATGAGTAATTATTTGTAGAGAATTACAAATGTCAAACAATTTTCCAAAAATAAATCATATTCAGACATAATTATGTAAACGAATGAAAACAATTGCAGTCAAATGCATGTTTGACCATATTTTTACGATTCTGAGTCACCGCACCGCTGTACTAACAAGAGTGCAAAGGGCTCCGAGAAGAAAGTTTGCACGTTTTCGATATGCTGAATCCTATCTGTCGGCGGAAGATGCAACGCACGGGACCGGACAGTCTCCGCAGTTGGTTGGTGGTTCTCTATTGCAGCCTGATCAGCATGCTGCTCTACGGCGTGGTCCGCTTATCTGGAATTATGTTCGTCGCTTCTATGGAGCAATTTCAAGTAGAGAGGCAATCGGCATCGCTGCCTTATGTTCTCTGCGATTTTCTTCAAGCAATGGCAGGTAGGCTTGCATCTATTGGAAATGTGCTGACATGCAATGTGCATTAAACAACCAATGTGCAAAAGTAAATGTTATTTCTTCGACTTGGTTTCAAAATCTCCTAAGCCTAAATTATTATAAAAAAAATACATTTTACTTGGATTCTAATAGAGAAAAAAAATCGAGAAATACTATTTTAAACTCCTTGTAAGTAGGTTAACCGAATAATGTACATTTTAAGCGGTTATTGGTGTATAATGAACAATTTACTTTTAGATGATTTTTATGCTGCAGTTACATTCGATGATTTTTATATTACAGTTATTTTCAAGGGTTATATTAGAAAATGTTCCCTTTTTTTTTTTCAGATTATTTTGAAGATTTATTTAAGGGAAACATATTTTAAATTTTATGAATTGACAAAAAATGTTGGCTTACAATCATTCTTGTTCTTGATACCATCATTATTTCAATAATTTTATTTTTGGAGCTTCCGCTTTTTCTTAATCCACTATATTCTGCTTCTGGTCCAGTTTTAGACATACAAATGTATTTGAAGAATTCATTCCAAAGAGAATATATTTGAGTAGAATTGTAAAGAAGAACTTATGTAAGTCAGATTATTTTATGATTCCCATTTCAGGTCCAATAACGGGGTTCTTGAGTTTGAAATTCGGCGCTCTACAAGTGATGATGCTCGGATCCTTCATCGCAGCCATAGGAACTGGTACATGTTTCTTTGCTCAAAATATTGAAACGGTCACTGTTTTATGGGGCGGTGTATATGGTAAGTTGCCTTTGTTCTTTTTTTATTCTGATTATTTAATAAAAAAATATTACTTTATCTTTTGTGAATAAGAGAGGTAATTTCGTATTTGGAAAAATCACAAAGTGCAGTTTTCTAACGTTTCAAGGATCTTAGTCATGGGTATATTAATCAACAGCGGATTTGGTATTTTATGACCCTCTAGGTATTGCACATTATGAGGCTTATCTCTTGGTAAAATCAGTTTGCTTCACATTTCAGCACATTTTCACATGTTAATGATTTATTTTAGGATTATAGTTTTTATTTTAATAACCTTGTGAAATTTTTTGTGTACATTTTACCTCCAGAATGCTGGAATCCACACTCGTGCGCAATACCATTGAAGCAGATGCTTGATTAAAAAAAAATTTTAATAATCAAGCGAATCTAATGAAATATACAGGAACCTGAAAAATTATATTTGTTAAAGTGCCAAAAACATTCTAATGTTTCATTAGTCATAAAATTTGCCATTTTTTAAAATTTATTAATTTTGTAATTAGAAAAAGTTTTTTAATCAGTCTGTCTCTGGTTTAAAAACTGTAACATCCCTAGATGAAAATGTACCAATGATTTTAATCTAAACGATATGCCACAAACAGGTAGATTCTATTTAATCAGTTATCTAAAACCTCTCACTCCTGTTAAATCTGACTGTTGAAGCATGTACGAGGAACAAGTTTCTACAGCTTCTTCGAAGCAACTTCTTGCAAATTGATTTTGAATTACTGACATCCAAAATAACCTTCTTAACCTACAATCTGAGCAGGTTAAGAGGAATCTATGATTCGACTTCATCCCTTGCCGTATTTTGACGAGTCTATCTCGTGATAATACTTTTGGATTAAAGATGAATATCGTGAGTCACATTCGTAGTAGAAGAAATGCAAGACAGACATGATAGTCACGAATCAAATTCGTGGAAGGATGATCGGAATATATATATATATATATATATATATATATATATATATATATTGTTGAGGCGTGAATAGGATCTTACAAGCTTTATTATTTAATCCTATATAGGTAAACCTCCCATATATTGTATTAATAGCTGTAACGAAGCTGTAAACAGTTTAAAGAAAGAACTCATCGTCAGCTACAATTTATTTTTATTAATTGCTTACTTGCACTATACTATTTACATTATTAAATATTACAAAATTTTCCTTCGCAGTAGTTATAAATTTTTCGAAAATATTGTACAATTTTCTTTCCGATGACATTCCACTTGATGATTCTCAGATGACTGAGTTTATTTATGTGTTGTTTGCATTACTATATACAAATTTATTTATGTACAAAATGAATATAGAAAAGGAATTGAATTTGACGAGTGCAAAAGCTGCATCGCATGAAGTAATCATTACACAATCACATTTCGGCACACATTGTAACTTTTTCGTGTCATTTCTGCCCATATTGTACACGCCACCTCCTAGGCCGGACAGGATTTGGTACAGTGGGTCTTGCTTCTGTTTCTCTAAGTGATATACCATCACTAACTGCATAATACTATATATTTTTTCTGACATGTATAGCAGCTACCCAGGGAATATTAAATTTCTACCGCATGTTATAATGTCGCTAAAATGCTACTTTTATGTGGATGCCTTTTAAATACTAGAAGCACATTCAGGACTTTTGTCAAAAGGCAAATTCATTTTATTACCTTGAAATAGCTTTGATTATAATACATTGCGTAGTAGTATTAGAATAGTTATAACATTATGTAATAGTCTGTAATATAAGAATGTTCAGCAATTTTTAAATTTTAATTTGTAAATATTTTAATGATATCAAAATTAACAATTTATTGAAAATTAATGTTTTATTGGTTGAAATCATTGGTATATTAATTAAAAGAACAACAGATCGTATCTCAGTGAAATAATTAAAAAAAATTTTAATACAAACATTGACAGTAGGATAGTATTTTTATTTATTTTTCAGGACTGGGTTTCGGGCTGAGCAGTCTTTTGTTGCCTGCAATCATCACTCAACATTTTGTCAAAAGGCGAGCTACTGCCATCAGTTTGGTATACGTCGGATCCTATGTAGGATTTTCTGTCTTGCCCACCATAGCAGACTTGCTAATCCATACTTATGGATTGTCAGGGACATATTTGTTTTTGTCAGGTTTTCTACTGCATTGCGTGCCTTTATCAATGTTGCTGCGATGTCCTGACACAGATCTAACTTACAATAACGCAGAAACTGAACGATCGGGAACTTCTAGTATAAGTATCATAGGTGACTATCCACCATGTACTATGAAAGATTCCAAATGCAGTTTGAATGACGAAACATATCATGATGTTCGAATCGGACATTCTAATTCGGAAAATGAAATGAATGGAAAAGACAGTGATGCATTGATTTCTGAGAATGGTAATCAATATAAATCAAAACAGAAAGATTCAAAAGATCGTTTAAGTATCAAGTTCTTGAACTGTGGAGATTTACAAAACATTGCAAAATCGAGTAATATTAAACAATGCAAGGATGGGCTAAGAAATGAGAGTTTTGTACATGATAATACAGCAAAATATAATCTGAAAACTGAGCCAGAAGCTACAGATATTGCGAATTCTGAGAAAGAAACTGCTGATATGAATCAAATTATGAAACATACATTAAGAACAAAATCGCAATCATGTCTTGGAAGGACCAATAAAGGTTTCAACGATGAGAATTTAAAAAAGTTTCAAAATCCTCAATGTACCACGGAATATTTCAAATCTGAAACAAAGTTCAAATGCATCGACGATCAAGTAGATTACACAAAAACAACTCCAAAGCTCTTGAATTACGAACGGACTGGAAGCTCTTCGAGTATTTTTTTGAATCCCGCACTAAAGAAATGCTGTACAGAATTTCTTTATACCAAAAATATAAAACATTGTGATAAACGCTCTAATGAATTATTTCCAGTGTTCATCAACCCTGTACAATCCAGTGTGTCGGAAAAGGATAAATCGTTCCTCGAACATCCAATAAAAATAGACAATAAAACAACTGCCAATCAGAACCACACGCAAATGCGTAGAGCCTCAACCATATCGAAACAAGAGCTAACAATTTCCAAAGGTATGACAATTTTCTTCGAGCCTATATTCTTATTAGTACTATTTGGCAATGCAGTGTATGCTTCTAGCTTCATCGCCTTCATCACTGTGATTGTAGACTTTTCAATAGACATTGGTATGTTAGATTCTGATGGAAAATTTGTAATAATGGTTTTCTCTATAGCTAGTAACGTCGGTCTTTTAAGCTTTGGTTGGGTGACTGATTGTGGCTATCTAAGTGTGACAAACTTTGCAGCCCTGATGTTTCTTTTAAGAACAATTACTTTCAGTATAATTCCTTATTCCAGTGGATTTGGAATGCTGATGACTGTAGTTGCTCTACAGGGTTTCTTCGAAGCCTCCTTAGCAAACATGTTTCCGCTCATAGTTACTGAGTATTATATAGATGAAATCCATGAACTCGCCATCTCGTGCACGCTTTTTCTGTGCGGACCCATGTATTTGGGCACCCCGCTATTAATAGGTAAGAGAATCAATTATATAAAATATATCAATTTTTTAACTAATTATATTTGTCAGTATTGTAAATATACATGATTAATCTAGTGTTGACTTATTTTTAGACTTTTATTCCCACATATAAAATTTAGACAAATTCAGAATAATTAAATAGTCTGCAGAGAAGTCATGTTTAACATATACTCCGTTCTAATTCTCGAAAATATGGTTGCTAGCGCCAATATATGGTCTCTACAAGGATTGATGTCTCAGTGTGGTATCAAAAGAACTGGGCACCATGTTATTGCAAATATCTGCCGTGACCTAAATCATGGAACATGTGCTCTCTCGTCGGTGCACTTTGACAGTAGGTGCTGGCCAAATCAGCTGTGTTCTACAAAGCCACATAAACGATGATGCTGAAATTCTGCTGTACACTCATTCATCTGTTCTGGTGCTTTGCGATGCTCATAGATACCAGTTGCGTACTGAAATCAAGATATTTCTTGAAATTGAAGTTTTTCCCCAGAGAAGGACCCAAAACAATTGGAAAATACTTAAAAATGTAAAAAAATATTATCTGTGTGTATATCTAAATACGGTCAAGGCAATTAAAAACGATTTAAATTTAATTAAAAATATTCAAATATTGCATATAGGTAAATTAATACACGGACATGGAAATTTTTATAGAAAGTATATGATTTTTTATATGAAATATATTAAGAGAGAGATAAGAAGAGAAAAAAAAACAGAGATTTGAACTTCTAGCCGGAACATCGTAGCATAAAACTTTTTTTTAAACTAATTCCTTAAGCTTTTAAAAAATTTCAAAATTCACTCATTATTACAGCAATGATAACTTGAAAACAAAAATATACTCGATACCGCTTCAAGGTCAATGTTTATGCATTTAATAAGGAATAAAAAAAAACTGTTGCAAAACGTATTTAAAATATTTTAATAATTATAGAAAAATTATAGGAAAATAAAATTGATATCACTGAAAAGTTAACTTTTTTAATTTTTTAGTAGTTTTAAAATAGTTTTTATGTAATTAATGTTCCGCAGTTACTGAAAAAGAACTTTAGGATTTGATTTTTTTTTTAAATTTAAAACCTAATAAATTTTTTAGACCCTTTCTTAGTGTGGACTCGCTATCAAAGAAGTAACTACCTCACAAATTTGGCAGCTCTAAGCCTAAAATGAGTCCCTGTAGAGCTATTCCTGCCTTTTTATCATGCATGTCGCTTAGTTTATTATACATGTGGTTCGTCCACATATAAGCATACCGCGTTAAAAGTATTCATTCATTTATTATGCATTCCTCTTATTTATTTTTACATGCTTTCTTCAAATGAATAACTTTTTTAAATATAAATTTTTGAATGCAATTCTTTAGATGGTTCGTATCAATGACGGGTCATATGTGTTATAAAGTTTAATATATAGCAACTTTTGATAGTACATTTCATATATCAAGTTTTTGCTTTATAAGCTAAGAAGATGTCGTTCACAAACAGCCTTTCCATATGAAATTTTGGATTTTCTGGGCCTCAAATAATTAATATGGAAAATATTAATTTAGAATTTCACCCTGTAATCGCAAAATATAAATTTAAAGGAATCAATCTTATGCAGATTACTGTGAGTGTGATTTAGAAAAAATGTACATGCTAAAAATGAAAGCGGGAGTAATTTTTCGTAAATTAAATATTTCTATAAATAAAAAGTAAATATACAACACATGTTTTCTTGGGCACAATATCATCATCTTTTTTGCAAAAATGTGTTAATTTTTTTATTGACAATGATAATTGAAAAATGTATAAAAATACAGTTCATTCTTTATAACATTAATAGCTTTAAACCATGTTATAACATAACTTATTTGGCCATCTGGAATGAAAAAAAAATATAAAATATCAATTCAACCTTCTAGAAAAGTGTTATTGGTAATTTCTGAAGATTAAACTTTTACCTGAATCTGGCAGTTCTCGCAATGTTTTGCTTGTATTTGTAAAATAAAACCAGATTATAGCGATATCGGATCAGAAAAATAATAAAAAACATCTTTTAATACATTGTATTTGGATTGTATAGCATTGCATTTAAATACGTACTTCTCAAGTCAAAAATAGCACCCTATTTCAGTTTAAATTTTAGGAGAGATAAAGAACAATTTATATCTTTGTTCTTATTTAAATGTGATTTATAATGATATGTAACATTATTTTACTAAATGTGTCAAAGATATTACGTATATAATTTTTATACAACGCGATTTCTTGTACAAGACGTTATGAAATAAAATGTAAGCATATTACGGTTTGTCAATATCCTTATTAATACGATTTTGTAACGTCATTTGGATGACTCGTGCCGTGACCAGTGATCAACAATATAAATCTTTTTTTCAAAATATTTAAAACTAATTATAAAAAATCTCTACTTATAATAAAGATGAATCCATACGTGGTTGTTTATCTGCGTGTGCATGTGTTTGCACTCTACAAGCCAGAACCATTTGATCTGGAGGTTCCAAATTTAGCACAGATATATTTTGGAGGTGGAAACGTGCATCTCAGTGCGATATTTTTGTAATCTTAGTTATAATTTTAATTAATTAAAAATTAAACTAGATGTTGAGATTTTTTTCACGATAACTTCTGAAAATATTCCTGCACAAACATTATTCTTGCACCGTTTTAAAGTTCAAAAAATTATCTTTTCATTGAGGCCAATTTTGTTATTGTATTATTCTTTAGTTTTATTAACTTCTGAGCATTATTTTTAAATGCATTTCAGAACAGCATTTTCATTGTTGTGATTGAAACCCAAATCTTTTTCATTGTTTCATCAAATATTTGAATGCGTGATTATCTTCGATTGTCGAAAGCTAAAGCAAGATTTTGTTTGGTATCAATATAATAAAATGAAATTATACACAGGACGATAAAAAAGTGAAATTATAATACCGCTAATATTAGAAGATAGATAAAGTGCGCATTTATGTTTCTAATAATGTTATGATATTATTCAATTGGTTCTCTGTTTGAAAAGTTCATGTAAGCAATAAAATATTGTGTATGAGACAATTAAAATTATATGGCCTTAATGTCTGACAATTTGATTGAATGATGGATATGAAAATACGATTAAGTAATCTAAATTGAAATTGAATATAACCAATATCTTCAGCGAACTAGCTGGTCGCCAAAAGCGACTAGTTATGAACAAAATAGCATAATTTATTTTTTTATTAAATCTTCTTTTTCCGAGGAAATAAACAAAAGTATTTCTATACTTATATTTAACTTGACTAAAGATGAAATTTTGTATTCATTTTTGTAATCATTTCCTGATATGTTTGAATTTGAAACTTTGTGTACGTGCTAATTCTAAATGGCGATACATTTTTAATATTTCCTGAATCAGTTAATCGATTAATATAATTAATTATACCTGAGGAAAACGTGAGAAAAATTAATATTAAGATTCCATGCTATTTATATCAATGAACTCTGAGATAAAAACTACAAATTAGTAAATAACTAAAATTAAAGGATTTTTTCCTTTCTTCTTTCTATTAAAATTGTATTATAAATATATTAAATTTATTTTGCATACATTAATACCACGTCGTTCTTTTTTTAATTCAATAACCTATACTCTACTTGTTTTTAAAATTCTATACAAATTGAAAAACAATAAAAAGAAGGTTTTCCATTTATATAATGATTTTAAATATGTTTCATCTGATGGTTAGCGTTAAATAAGAAAAATTTCAGTGCGGATAATTTTTTTTATATTGCGAATTCATATACACAATATTAACCATATTTTGCAGGAATCCAAAGTTTCCTTAAAACTGATATTTTTAGACTAATTAAATTAAACGGATTAGAATTCAGAACAACAAAAATTTTTATTTTATTTGACTTGGATAATTATCTTCTCTTAATACGAATTTCCTAAAATTTTGCATGATATAATTCTCGCATAACTTCCTGCCTTTTCAATTAAATTCCCCCGACACATTTAAAGTTTTGGTAAAGAATTTAAAAAGTTGTTGCAACAATTTTAGACATTATTAAAATTTGAAATGCAGGCATGTAGGTTATTTTAAGAACATTTACTACGAAATTGTGCCGGCGTCCTGGCATAGGGGTAGCGCGTCTTACCCGTGATCTGGACTTCCCGGTTCGGGCATGGTTGTTCTCGTGCTCTATCTGTGAGGTAATCAGAATATGCCCCCCTGTAAAAGGGGGTTGTACAAGCGAATGTGATGCATGAAGTGGCTAAGTCGAACTCTTGGCCCTTGGCTACTGAAAAAACAAGAGACGCTTTCGCGGCTTAAATCGCTGTCGGATAACTGTCAGCGGGCTTATAAAGTGCCATAAGTCACAACAATAACTACAATTGTGGAATTCGATTCTGTGCAATAAGCCGTAACAACAAGACCTTTCATTCAAATTAAGATCCAAAATAAATTTGATGAACCGTGCCAAAACATCAACGATCACATTAACATTACTAAAATGATAAAACTTATTGATTTTTGCAACAAAATATTTAATAGAAACTGAAACCAAGCTACCCAATCTGGTGCAATGTATAGAGAAGTCTTTGGGCTGAAATATTAAAAAGACGAAAAAAATTATTTATGATTAAATGAATGAATAAAAACTATTTTTTATAAATAAAGAATGAAAGAGAAATTTAGAAAAAGTTTAGATAGTAAACTATTTAATTTTTTTAATAAACCACGGGGGGTCGTATAAATGCATTTTTATAGTGATTTTATTATTCTTGATTTCTTTCTGAATAATCCGTTTTGGTTACATTAAGTTGACCATATTTTTTTCTATAGCAAATAAATAGACTCTAAACTCTAAACTTTTAAAATTATTTTTTATGAATTAATAATAGTCTTGCTATCACAGTCATTTAATTCAAATATAGTATATAATTTTCAATTAACGAAGAAGATTGTAAATTAGGAAAGTTAAGTTTAATTGAGGTCATCACATTTTATGTTGATAGTAAAAGATAGGAATTATGATTCAACATTTTTTATGTGAACTTTTTATTTATAAGAAAACTTCGAGACATTCTTGATATTTTAAGTAATCGCAGGAAATTTTTTTTTTTTCATCGTAGATGAGAAGAGAACTAGAATTAATTCAGCACATTCAGAATATCTAATTTTTTGAAAAACCCACAATTAAGAATTAATTTTAAAAATAATAAATGCAGGAATTTTTTTTTTTTTTTAATTTTTAAAGTCTTACATTTTTCTTAAATTTTATTTTTTTAACAAGATAAACTATGTACTTATAAATAAAATTCGGGATAAATATGGGAAAGTCTCTCAATCCTGGGGAAAAACAAGTAAAATTCTGTTTTTATTAAGATAATATTTCTATAAGACCAGCATTTCGATTTGTTTTTCCATGTATGGGTAATCGAATGCCATGAGAGTTTCAAATGACGTGACAACAAAAAAAGTTGTTGTTTCCAGACCGCGTGTCGCCCAGCAAATATATTAACCGGATTTTTTTATTTTCCAGCAAGATAAAATCTAAACCGAATAACTTAACCTTGTGATTTTTCCGTTTCACCAGCTGTTTCCACTGGCATCTCAATGTTATGATGTCACGATGTCTATCTTCATTAAGATGCTGCAGTAGTTTCTTAATATTAATAGCGTCTTGATTTTAATAACAATTTTAATGAGTGATATATTTATTTCATCTATAGTAATGCTGCTTCTTATTTGTAGTGTATTAGGTCTCATACCACAAATACAACAATAGAGCGATGTCATTAAATCTGATCATGCTTCTAAAATATGGATTCTCCTCCGCAATAGATGGCTGTTAAACAGTTTACAAGATTCCAAAGTTTTGAGATAAAAAAAAAAAAAAAAACCGAATAAAAATGTCATATTCAAGCATAACTAAGACGGAAAATTGAGTATAATAATATTATATAGTTTAATATAAATAATTTATTAAAATCAATCATTTTTGAAAAATGGTGAAAAATAATTTTTTCATCATTTGTTATTTTTTCCAATAGGAAACTTTGTCAAAAATATTAGTTGTGCCGGCGTCCTGGCCTAGGGGTAGTTTCGGTTCGGGCATGGTTGTTCTTTACCCTGTGTTCTATCTGTGAGGTGTGTGAATGTGCCCCCCTGTAAAAAGGGGTTGTATAAGCGAATGTGATGCAGGAAGTAGCTAAGTCGTACTCTTGGCCCTAGTTGGCGTTACTGAAAAAACAAGAGACGCTCACACGGTTTAAATCACGGACAGATAACTGTCGGCGGGCTTCTAAAGTGCCATAAGTAACAACACTATTAGTTGTATTTATTTTCAATTAAATCTCTTATATATAATATAATGTTCATTTAATTCGACAAACTATTTTTAAACATTAAATTATTACGAATATTAAAGCTGTGTTAATACTTTTACACTTGATTTATCCATTGTGCACATGAAGGGTAAGGTCCTAATGGAGTGGAGTCCCATTACGTCATAGGACGGTAAAAACTTCAGAGTGTAGGTACATTTTTATTCCTCGTGTAAATCGTAAAGGCAATAAGTCAGACAGTATTCCTTCTCCAGCCTTCAGCAACGGGAAAAGAGCAAGCGATTGAATATTTAATGAAACATTGAAAATAATTTAAATACTGTTGCAAGAAAATAACTCAAATGTTGGAAACTATAAAAAGAAAAAAAAAAAAACTTTTAAAAATTGTCCACATTCAACGAATATTTTTACAAGTATATTGATTATATTCAAAAAGTAATTTTTTTAATTCCAAAATTGTTTAAAAATAAGTTTATTGTACTGTAATATTTTTGGGAGCTATCGCAAAAAAATTCTAAAATCATTCTTTTATTAATTAAAATGTCAAAAAATACTCCGAATTATACATTCCATCCTTCAAAGCATATTAGTGTCAAATTTGGTAGATCTAAGTCAAGCAATCAATATTCACTAGAGCATCAACACATACACACACACACACTCATTCGTTTTTATTATTAGTTGAGATATAGGAAGAGAAAGGAGAGTGAATTGCTAAATCACTAACGCTATGCCATAAAATTAATAGCATGGCAAACATAATAAAAGCACATTTTCTGATTCTCAAAGTTCTTATGAAATTGATTTTACCTGAATGGTTTGCTCTGAACTTCTTGAAACAAAATACATGAAGTGGAACTATAGTTTTCTTTATTAAAATTCCTAACTAGTCTAATTCTGACAACGAAATATTTTGTTTCCTAGGTTTTTTCAGGGATGACCTTGGTTCTTATTTATACCTATTCCTGCTGATGGCCACTATGTCTTTAACCTGCAGTGTTCTTCACTTCATGGCGCCAGTTTTGGCCAAATGCAGATGCGGTAGAGACGACTGGATTTTAAGAAAAAGCGAATCTTAAAGTTGAAAAATGATTTTTTTTCTTGTATATCATAGAAATGCAGAAAATTTATTCAGGTTGAAAGCAAAAATTTGCTACAAATGCTTCTTTAAGTTTGGTGAAACAGTCTTAGAACAAGATATTAGAGAAATGTTATACAGGCAGTTTGCAATCAAGATTTCTCTGTGTTTCGTTTATCTTTGGAAAGATGATGAGATGATTATTAAGACAGATTAATTTTGTTTAATATGATTCAAATAAAAAAAAATGCAATTTTCTAATCTTGTTATTTATTACGTTTCCATCACTAGCGTTCATTTTGAATTTAATTATCTTTCATCTTTCAATGAATAAATCAAATACATTTTCTTGCTAAAAAATTTTAAGAATTTTCAATCAGCAAAATGAAAAGTATTTTAAACTAAATCTGAAAATAATTCATAACTACGAATAAAATTACTCATCATTTTGGAACCTGGATGTTACGACTATCTCTAACTAGACAGGAGACTTTGCTGGAATTACGTAAGTAATGGTTAATTAAATAACCATAAGAGTAATTGTAAAACTCAGCAACGTTATTTAAGAGGAAAGGGAGATGTTGTGTTACTTGAAATTCTTAGTTAATAATAGAAAAAATAATAGAAAAACACATTCAATAAAAAGGGCCTATGATTATTGAACCAGCTCTTGGAAAAACTCTTCCTCTGGCTTTAGAGTCGTTTCTTTGGAAAGAATATTGTTATTTGTTGCACCAGAACAGAAAAAAACACTACTAAGAATTATCCGATTAAATCCAACTTGGCTAAGATCTACCAAGATTATAATAGCACCAAATTGGTACATACTAGGCATCATATAGCTGGATTAACGTAAGCAATCTTAATTACTAAATTATTGTAAGGATAGTTATAAAACTTAACAATATTAATTTAAGAAAGAAAAGATTGTGAGATTGGTTCGTTATGCCAAATTCCATGTTTTCAATAAAAACAGTTTCTGGTTAAACTTCTCTTCTGACACCAGAACCGTCTTGCGTTAGAAAATTCGTAGCACTGAGGTAAGGCTGGTTTTAATTATGCTGGAGCAGGAAAGAATTGCCGAAAATTGAATGAGTATTTAAATCTGTCGTGGTCCACAAGACAGTATCAAGTTGCTGAAATTAATTTAAAAAGAAAAAATATATATATAGACGGTGGCAAACTGTTACAAGAGTTTATAATTAAGAATTTTGTTATAAGAACTGTTTTTAACAGGTACGTAATTTCTTAAATTTTTTTTTAAAAAAATTCCTTACATATATACAATTAAATAATGAAAATTATTTGTCATTTAAGAAAAAGTATCTGTCATATGATTTTTTAACTTTTAAAGTGAATGTCATATGTATTCTATAGTGTTCTTTTCTGTTGTATATTTCTTTTGTAGTAAAGTATTTTATGTATTTTTATTTGGTGATTCTCATGTTTTTCAATAAGTATCCAAATAAAATAATGCAGCTTTTTTTCTGACACACTTTTTATGGTTGGTTTGATATCCGGTTTTGCTGTGCTAGATGTAAACTGATACTGATACACGATTGAGTTTGATAAAACTAGTTACCAATCTTTTTCTCTGCCATAATTCCTTACTATATATTCATAGACGTTAAGTTAAAAATTCAATTATAATATCTACTTAAATTATTCATTATCTGCAGACTTAATGATAATTTTAATTCTGTAATTCGTTGATTTAATTTAAGGCACCATTAAAACATACGAACTTTTATAAAGCATTGAAGACTGCTGCCATGATTTTAAATTTTTAATTGCATTTTTAAATATATCATTATATATTTATAGTAGAATATAAGAATATAAATATTTTTTGAAGTATATTTTTTAGTATCTTATATTCTAAAAATTTCTTTTCGTGTTCACTGTTTAATTTTTATTTCAGTTCAGTTTGCTTTACTAATAATAATTCTGTTTTTGAATTACTTACTTATTTTGAATACAATGTATTTAAAGCAAAATATCTTCATTTATTCATAAAAAAATCCCACCAACTTGTTTACTGTTGTTAGATTTTTTTAAAAAGATGAACCAATAATTAGCAGACCAACTATAATTACTGAATGCAAAGGTTTTGCAAAAACAGCATTCGGATTGAATGACCCACATACTTCACATTTCTGTAATGTTGACTTGTCCTGATACACTAAAATGTGCATCATCAGTCCATAAAAACTTTTTTTTTATTAACAAATTGCTTTCTATCTTCGATAAAATCATGGCTTCATTTTAAAACTATGCTTATTTTTTATTAGCAAAATACTTTTTTAAATTGAAGTATTACACGTTTTGATTACAATTAAGAAAGAAAAGTGTTTTAAAAAGCTGCTACGTCAGTTATCAAGAGGGAAAAAAAACTGAATAAATATTTTTTCTCTATTTTTTAGTTTATTTCCCCAAACTATAAATATTACGAATACAATATATCTTCAACATATTCTAATTTTTTTTCTTCTGGAATCCTTGAAACACTTACTCTAATTATAACCACCCTATACATATTATACATATATAATATCGCCGAGGTAGAATGCTGAATTAGGGTTAGGGAATATTGCGTCGACCTGTTACTTTGTATCAAGCTGATACGGTATCACCCAGCCGAAAACGGGCGAGATCGAAAAGATTATCTATGAATATCAATCGAATCCAAAAATTTATAATTTTGCATACTAAATACAGTATCGCCAAACCCTAAATTATTTGGCCAATTGTAAATAAACATTTTTTTTAATCTCAAGGACCAGAATGAATCGTATTTCCTAACTCAACACTGTGTTGTCATAATTGCGTTAAAACATAGTAGGTTCATACTTGATAGTCCAATAATGAAAATATACATGAATTTCGGTTTCAAACCTTAACATTTTTCGAGAAAAATTAACTTAAAAAATGTATAATAATCAAAAGAAAGTTATTTATGTTAACTGTTGAAAATTATACTTTGTAAAATTTTGATGCACGAAATAGACAAAAAAGATTCCATACCAACACTTTTTAAAATCCATCAAATCTTATGAGAAAAAAAATAACTCGCATTCTAGAATCTCTTATATTCCGACTTAAAACTTTAGTTATAAATCTATAAAGGATAAAAAAAATATCTCATTAAAGAATCAATGACACTGAAGAATCAAGGTTTCGTCGGTATCCTGGCCTATGGGTAGCGCGTCTTCCTCGTGATCATTTCGTCCCGGATTTGAGTCCTGGTTCGAGCATGGAGGTTCCTTACCCTGTGTTCCATCTGTGAGGTGTGTGAAAGAACCCCCCCCCCCCCATTAAAAGGGATTGTGCAAGTGAGTGTCATCTGCATTTGAGCTAGAAGTCAGACTGCTACCCTCGTGTGCTCAGGAGCCTTTACTCTCATAAGCTACTGCACAAACACGGTTTAAAATCTCTGACTTCGTCAACGGGCTTGTCTATGACAGGTACCATAAGTAACAGAATCAAGGTTTTTGATTCTTCAATTCAGAAAATCTGTAATTCACACAAATTAATTTAATTTTCAAATCACTTTTTATGTTATATATAATTATTAATATATAACTTATAGTTATTTATTTTCATTTTAGTATTGTCTTTCTGAGCACAGCATACAGAAAAAAAAATCTGTAAATCTACTGGTCAGCATAACATTTTTTTTTAGAAATAAAAAACGAAAGAAGAAAAGAATTAGTTTACCGATTAATCAAAAATCAGTATGGAAATTAAGTGCATTTCGAGTTTTATTCAGTATTAAATTTTCCATTTTTCAATATGATTTGAAAACATGTCTCCACTGTCTCCTCGCTTTAGCTGTATCCAACTGCCGACTCACTACTACACGACTAGCTACTCTACATGCGACACGATGCTGCTTCTACAATAAACGTCAGGACTCGGCACACAGCTCAATTCAGCAATTTCTTGAGCTCCACGCAAAGCTTGTTCTTCGCTGGACTATTCCGCCCTTGCTTCGTTATCCTCTCGGCATCTCGATACACGACTCGTTTCACGGCTACGACTGACAACGATTGATTGCAGCTTGAGACTGACGGCCTTTTACAGATCCCGGGAGACGAGCAGAGAAATTTCTGAACCAATTAGGCGTATCTCAGTTCCTATTGGCTGAATCGCGAAAATTCTCAAAGTTTCCAGTACTTAATATTTTGTCGCCAAAGTCACCAAATTAGTCGCCAAGTCACCAAATAATCGCCAAGTTGTGAGATCACTGACGCGGCACCTGGTCAGCATAAAACAGTCTTTTCAATAATTGAACCAACCGTGCTGGAAGCAACATTACAGGTTTGTAACAATATATATATATACCATGTATCTCCCTTTCCCTATGTGTTTGTGTGTGTTGCTGTTTACAAGGCGGACCATTGAAATCAGAGCAATGAAATTTGGCACTAATGTACTTTGGAATACACACACTGGAGCAATTTTTTTTTAAATTTCAATTTTAGAAATTAACCGAAAAATTTGGCGTTTCTTGGCGATTATTTCGAAAGATCATTACGCAATTAAATCATTTTTTTACACAATTTAAAAATACAAAACATTATGTCTTCAGTTGTGCACTTTTCCCCCTTAATTTTGTTAATTAAAAAATATTTTTATATATAATTTGCATCGGTACTTTTCATTGTTGCAAAGAAATTCATACCATTTTGATTGCTTCTACAAATATTTAACCTCGTGTTTTTTCCATTCTTAAGATCTAAGGAATGAAAATTCTATTTATTTTTTCCCATTCGTTGTGCTTAATTATTATTTATAAACAAAATATTTCATCGAAGTTTCTGTTGAATCTGCAAACAAAACCGTATTTCTAAGAATTGCTTTTGAGCGTATTAGCGTGATTCACATAAAATGAGCGCCATTTAAGTGTTGGAATTAGTTGCAGTTTTTACGTGAAGGATAAAAAAGCAACATTATCAGACTGAGTAAGATAGCATGCAGTTAAATGCTCGCTAGATGAACCAGTTAGTTATATTTTTAATACCACTATGATGTCATATGTACACAAAGGAAAGAGCAGGTGATATAATACGACTAACAATAAAATGATAGTAAAATAATATGATTCAATTGTCTATCATAATTTGAAGTTTAAAATATTTAATCTAGAGAAAAAATTTACGACTTTATTGAAACTAAATTAAACACTATTTCTGTAGAGCAAATAGGTAGTTAAACTTGTTTATAATAGAATATATATAATGATATTTTAAACTCTTAATTTAATCCAAATTAATTTCCAAAGCTTTATCGTAATTTAGCCCATAGTAATTTCATTCTCTTATTTTCTAATCCGATTCCACTTTCTCTACTTAATTAATTCAAGACAAGCACTATAAAATTGCTGAATCGCCGACACTTTCACTCGCTTCGCGTCAAGAGCTAGAAAAATGTCCAACAAGCACATTCTTTTTTAAAAGATCCCTGTGTTTCTCTTACTTGTGATTGACATGCGTCGGAAATCCCTTCAGAATCTTAATAACATATTAGCATTGTAAAAAAATATTTTCCCTATCAATATCTCATGTTATATAAGACGAGGGATAATTAATTTCTCTCTCCTCCCCACTTATGCTTTTGTGCTGCGCAAAGAGCGGACATGCCTTGTCCGCGTCTTCTTGTAAATAATTATGCTTTCCCGGGATGGATTAAAGCGAATTTAAAAATTTCAAAGTCTCTTCAATGTCTTCGAAACTGCTTTTCATAAAAAATAATGCTTATTATATATATATTGTTTGCTCTGTAGTCTATAATTGTAATATATATGTTGCAAATCATTTAAGTTAATACTAAAATTAAAATATATTATTTGAATAGTTTACATTAAAGCAATTAATTCACCTTATTTAAAATAATTCGATAAATAAACACAATAATTCTTTGAAGCCGTAACATTGGGGAATCAGAATTTCTTTAAATTATATAACTCAATATTTTTATTTTGGATTAAGATTTGCTAAATAAAAGCTTAAATCAACTGTCTCAAAACGGAAAGATTTCATAACCTAAATGATTTCGTAACAGTAAATTACAATCATTTCTTTCAAAAAGAAATGGCATTATTTGAACAGCATCAGTGCAAATTGTTCGATTGTGCGTGAATCTGGATTTTTCAGCTAAGGTTAACCGTATCTTAAACGAAGTTTAAATTTCTTTGAACGAACAGCAATTTTTCACGTAATAAACCATATGTGAGTATTCTCCTTAACTTAAATGATGTATGATTTTAGCTTTGGCAGATGCGTTATGGTAATTTTTGAGAAAAAAAATCATTTCTTTTCATTTATAAAAAAAAAAATCATTAATTTTCAAAACTTTAATTAAAATCAAATAAAAGAACAATTATTAAGATTGATTTATATTGAAGAAAAATGTAGTTGCTCTGCTTAAAAGTAAGCAGAATTATTTATTCTAAATCATTTTTGTCAAAACTGAAAAATAGAATAAAGAACTGTATATGAGTGATGCTTTCAGGGCATTGTCAAGAACACCTGCACCTATGGAGGCCTGCAAGCTTTATTTACCCAAGTATATATATCACAGGGGAGTTGTCGCTATCTTATATAAACTTCTAAGCTGAAGGCTATATAGTATAAACCTCAAAGGAGAAAAGAGTTTTCATATAAAAAATACTCTTATATAAGACATTATAATACACAACATTCTCTTATCTTCTGCCACTTTATTTGTAATTAAATGAAAATATCAAAAATAGCCCAAAAAATTTCTAAAATTTCCTTCTCGAAAAACTACAGTCAGGACTCAGACGAGTTTTAAAACCTCAGAAAGCCAATTTTTTTTCCCAAAATTTATTATTAACTTTAAAAAAGACCACATTAAATGTAGTTAAACATTTTAATAGCAACTCAGAAGCAATAACTAAAATGATGTAAAGTATTTGTAAGAAATTCATTCAGTTGTAAAATCAACACAAAGGAAAAATCATTTTTCTTTATATAGGAATAGAGCTTTAATTTCATAAAAATTAAATGTTTATTAATTGAAAAGGAAACCTTCTTTAAAACTTTTCTTATACTTCATAACATTTGTGTACAAAATTTGAAAAAAAATCTAATGCGTAGATTTTAATAAGTAATTATAAACTTCACTTTTATTTAAAAATGTCTTAATAAAAATAAAGTTTAAGTATATAAAACTCGCCCCAATGTTTGATAAGAAACAATAACACTTTAGTGAAATTCTACTCATAAAATAAATTTGATCTAATTTATACACTTAACAAGAATTTGTCTTTTATTTCGATACAGCATTGGCTTTACAATATTTTTATGAAATCAGCTGCTCAATTTTTTTCATCTTAAAATAATAGACCAATCTTTGCTCTAGATTGTTTTGTCACCTTTATTGCGTTGTTCTTGAGGAAATATGAGTTACAATTCTGAGGTCAAAACTAAATAACGTATATACACAAACTTGTCAGAAAATGTGGAACAAATGATTCAAATTGAAAACGCATTTTATTTTATTTCTGTTTGATGATTTGAACAATATTTCCTATACTCAAACATAAGATGAATTATGTTTACCTATTACGTTTCAGAATTAAAGGCTAAAATGAGTGATATTTCTTAAAGCTCTGAATGTAATGTTGATGTTTAAAATTACTCATATTATAATATTTACCTTTTCGATTTCGAAGAGTCAAGAAATGTGATGCGGTGTGATGTAACCGAAAAAAAAAATACAATGTTTTTATTTAGATTATTGTACATGTTATACACTTCCCTGAAAAAATATTCCACCTTTCGAAGTAAAGTGCATTTGTCTATCTGTCCGCGTGCAAGGTAACTAAAAGAAAGGAGGAGTTGAACAAATTAATTTTGGCATACAGTTGTTATACTAATAATCGACAGTTGATCACCAGTAGTTGATCAAGAAAAGGTCTAAAAGATGAATTCGATTTACTTTATTGGGCTACGAAGTTGAATATTAAATATACCATAATGAAAAAGTACTATAAAAAAATCGACGTGAGGAACTTTTCACTTGATTATAGAATTCCTTCATTTTAGAGGAGGAAAAAAAACTACAGTTAATTAAAAATAAACTTAACCAACAACCTCAAACAATGGCAATGCATATTTTTAAGGAAAATTCGTCCGGTGAATATATAGTGACAAATCTAATAGGCCCAGTAAAATACGTTGGTGCTTTATTTTATACGGAAAAACTCATACAAATAACAAAGCACAGACATATGGCACACAAAACAATACTTATAAAAATTAACTACAGCAAATCGTTATCAAACAATCACAACAGCACGAAACACGCGGAGAGAGCTCCTTTTAGATCAATATTTCAAAATGAGAATTCACTCCACCGTTCTTTTTCACAATTCTTTATCTTTCGTTTGTGCGCCTCTGCTTTTTATAGCTCCTGTGGCAGGGCATAGAATGTTCTAAAACAAACGCTGGAACGCGAATCCTAGTAGTAGATACCGTTAAAATTCGTGTAATTTTGGACATTTTTGTTTTTGTTAGCAAGTCGCCGAATGGTCGCGAAAGCCAGGGAGAGTCATTAACATGACATCCATTTAGAGTCCATCAGAGTTACCCGAAAAATTTTCACACAGGAAAGCAAATTATAAATTCGTAGCAATATTTTAAAATAGAATTCAACTTTTTGATGTAAAGATTGATGCATTTTGTTTTTAATTATTAAAATGTTAAGTACGACGTTTTATAAAATTTGCATCTAAATACTGGTCTTACTTTCTTTAGGTGTTTTTATATTTATTTTGAGTAAAAGAAAAAAATGAAACTTAGAAAAATAGATGTAAATGCAACTCATAAAAAAATTCTAATACTTTTATAAATCAAGAACGCGCTCTTCAGTTTTACAGATTGTTCGACTGAATGCAAAATTTTAATGAATATGAATTTACACTGCTTACTAACACTTTGGGATGAATATGAATTTACACTGCTTACTAACACCTTGGGATGAATATGAATTTACACTGCTTACTAACACTTTGGGATGAATATGAATGGATGTTAATTACGAAAGCCTTCCTTTCTTGAACGCATCTTCAAAAACTAAAAATAATAAACGAATACAAATTATTGGATGTACGGAAACTACAATTTAAGAAAAACCTGGTTTCGACTGTTTATCATTTTATGCAAAGTATTAACATCTTAATTATTGTTTAATCTTTAACTACATTTTCATCTGAGGGGAAGAGTATTGATATATTCATTTATACGTATTTGTGCACACTTTTTTGAGCACTTTTGGAGATAAGTGAATACTTAAAAAAAGTTAAAGACCGTTCCTACTTTCTTAGAACATCTTGTATACAAGAAGATATTACATTTCTCCTTGTTCATCATATAATTATCTTAACTTGCAAATTAGTATTCAGACAATTCAACCGAATCTCTCTAGATCGCTTTTTTTCTCTCGATCTTTTTGCTTTAATCTAATTGATCGAGTTACCCGAATGAATGCCTATTCTTACATCTAATTTTATCCATTATTTAGTTCCAAGATTTGCTCCCCAATTATCATGCTGAATATCAATTATTATTTTTCCAGAATTTCTTTTAAAAAGCAGGTATATAAATATAGAGACCTCTGGTCTTAAAATACTCCACTAATCAAAATCGATCTATTTCTGAAACATTCGATTAAATAAATATAAAAAACTAAATGAAAATCTAATTAACTGAATACAGCCAATTAACATGATATACAAAAATATAATAAACGTTGCTGCATATGGTACTTAACAGCTAAAACGCATTATCTTAACAATGAGGTCACATTTTTAGTTATTTGTCCTACTTAAAAGATGGGCAAATGATTTCAGAAATTAAATACCGCCCCACATTTGGAGTTTATAATGTGATTTTGAACTGATGGCATTACCCAGAAATTAACAACTGTCCACGGATGCGCTAAATAGACAAAAGGAAAAGATTATAGCTAATATTATAAAAAAATATACATATCTGTCTCATTGGCAGTTACTTTCTTCTACAGATTAAAAATGGAAAATAAGAGTTATGTTCTTTTTCTTACCAATTACATTTACACGGGGATTTTTGGAACCAAATGTAGCACTATGTTTTGACATTCGAATAAATATCTAATGTTTGTGGCAAGAAAATTTCTTTTATTTGATTTATTATAATGATCATCTATATTAATATACATATTTTTTAAAAATCCATTCTCAGATTACGGTTTTTAATCAAACAAAGCATTTATATGGAATTCAAAAAAAGCAAAGCAGAAATTTATTTTGTCGAAATCTATAGAAACAGGTTTTAAAAAAATCCGATGCAAAAAGAAAAAAAAAAAGAATATGGAATGAACAGTGGCTATATGAGAGCCATAATAAGTGGTAAGATAATTAATAATAAGCAGTAATAACAATAAACAATACAAATAAAATAAATTCCTTTGCATTATATTTTTCAAAAAATATGCTACAAGTTAGCAAATAACTCGACATTCATGTGCACGGAACAGATTGTTAGGTAGCCTTCTACGTAATAAATAGACGTCAGCCAAACGGAAAACAGAAATCATGATTCAATAAAATTATGTGAACAAGTAAAGAGTATCCATTTGGATATATGTTTAACCAGACTTTTTCTGCCTTGAGTCATAGCGCCGCTGTACTAATAATAGCGTGAAGGATTCTACTAGGAGACTCAAATCTTTTGTTTTTACCTCACAGAATCCTATCTATCTTTGGAGGATGCAGCGGACAGGGCCGGACAGTCTCCGCAGCTGGGTGATTGTTTTCTACTGCAGCCTGATCAGCATGATGCTCTACGGCGTGGTCCGGCTCTCCGGAATCATGTTTGTAGCTTCAATGGAACGATTCCAAGTAGACAGACAATCGGCATCACTGCCTTATATTCTCTGCGATTCTCTTCAAGCCATGGCAGGTAATCCTGCATTGATTGAATTCAATCGATAATTAAACATCCATTAGTTATGATTAATTTCGGAAATAGAGATTCTTAACTCTACAATCCGTTTGGCTACACGTTTTTATTTTCCATTTATAAGTTTCACAGGGCTATTTCAAAGAGTAACAATGAAATGTTTTTTGATAAAAATTTGTAGAGAAGACCGTTAGATGATAATAGCGGTACTAGAATTAAATTTAAACTGGAAACTTGGAAAAATATCAGGACGGCTGTTGTAGAATAGTTCTACTATTAAAAATACAATCAAAATGGTTTTTTTGCTTCGTAAAAATATATTAGTAAAAAGAGACTTTTGTTTTTATTGCAAAATTTTATAATGAGGTTTGTGTCACTGGGATATTGTTTAATGTTAAATTATAAATTTATAATGTAATATTTGACACATTTTAATTTTTTTAAACTTTTGAGAAAAAAAAAACACTTTACATTTTTTTAAAAAAAATAATTTTCTGAAATTATATGAAGCTATTCAAACCACATACATTTTTTTTGTAAAAAATAATTAAAAAGACATTGACTGTAGGGATAATAGAAAGATATCCATTATGCACTAACAAATGCTTTATTAAGTTACAATGCTTTTCAAATATTATATACTAGCCGCCTTTGGCGACCAGCCGGTTCGCCAATCTTAATGCTCGTTAAAATTTTAACAATTAATTATTTTATGTAATTCCTACTTTAATAGCTTATTCATTAAAATATTTTAAAACTTCAAATTTCAATTCACTCAGAATATTATAAAGGCCTTCAGTCATAACGTAATCCGTATCACTCCAATTTTCTGTTAGCTCTCGTAGAATTTATGCTTTAAATTAAAGTGGAAAGGATTAATCTGCAATTAATATAATAATATTTTTTACTGAAACAAAGCTTTTTTTTTAAATATGATTACTGAAAACAGAGTCACTGAGCATTTAAACCTTATGGGCACTAAAGAATATCTTTCTTAATTTATGTAATATCTCAAGAATTTGTCAACAAAATTTTTTCAGATTCATCTTGAGCAGGTCTATTAATTAACAATGTTTAATTTTAAATGCATCAAACACTAAGAAAATAAACAGAATCGTTTAAAATAATCGGTCGAAAACAGATTAAAAAAATTACTTAAAACGATGAACTTAAACTAACGTAAATACAATTTAATTACAAAAGCATGCAACTAACCTAAAAATAATTTAAATCGAGTCCGCTTCCGTTGAAATGTAAACAATCAGAATACAATGCGCATGCGTGAATTTTCAACGCCAGTTAAGGTAACGCAAAAGCGTGAATTTTTCTACGCCAGTTGGGGTAACGCTATGTAGATTAGAAATTTTTAATTTCCTTTAATTTGTTTCATTTTAATTCAAAAGTACTTCAGAATGAATCTGAAAGATCGATTAATTAACAATGTTTAATTTTAAATGCATCAAACATAAGAAAATAAACAGAATCGTTTGAAATAATCGGCCGAAAAATGTTAGCCCTAGCCTCATTGCTGATGAAAAAAAAAAAAAAAACCCTGAAGCCTCACTTATTTGGCGGTGGGGAAAATGAAAGGATTTTTTTAGCGGGAAAATTAGTTTTTAATTAATAATTAAAATTCTAATTAAAATTTCAAAAAAGGGACCCCAGGTGCACATTCCCGACCTCCAAGGTATACACGTACCAAATTTGGTAGCTGTAGGTCAAATAGTCTTTTTGTAGAGCGCCAACACACACACACACACACATTGAGCTTTATATATAAGTAGAGATTAAAATATGCCGTTTCCTGAAATTCTTTTGGACCGATATAATTTGGGAACAATTTTTTAAATATATCAAATATTTTGACAGTTTTAAAGATTTATAATCGATAAACATTGATATCCTTTAATAATTCTCTTTTTTTTAAATACAAACATAGTTTTATTAAATTGGCTTTAAATCAAAGAAATCTTGAACTTTTCTTGCTCCAAAACCTATATAATCACATTTTTCCTGGTCTCGTTGTAATATATTTTTGAAGAACATAATTTATTACATGTATGAAAATTTGAACATTTATTCCAAGTATAGTTGAAGAAATTATTTTTAGATGAGCAAACTCATTAAAATTCATATAAAATCAATTAGCTTATCTATTTATTTGCCCACATCGACACAACCTATGTATAAGACATCAGAGCAGACGGTGGGAAAATTGTTTAGAAAAACAAAATTGAAATACAAAAAAGAAACCCAATATCTATACTAAATTACCAAAATGTATTAAATGTACTTTAACAAACACAGAAGATAAAGCTTCTGCAAAGGAATTGTTATACAATTCTTGTAACATATACAAATTAAAATATAAGAAAAGCAGAAAATGAATTAAAAATAAAATGCATTACAAACTGGGTGAATAATTAAATTATAAAATTTCAAAGTTTTAAAATGAAAATCAAAGTTCCCATAGATGTTAAAAGTATCAAAGCTGAAATTTATCGTCGGGCTTTCTTCACCTAAAAAAATTCTTTCTATTTTTCCAGACTATTCTAACTGGACTAAAATGTTAAACCATGCAGCTTTGCTTAGATGATATTCTCTAGAATAAATATAAATGAAAACATTGTGATCTACCACATCTTGTGAGTCACATGTGAGTCCATTTGGTGTTGACTAATCTGAAATTATACAAGTATGGAGCAAATGGACGTGTTGCCTGATATGTTAGGAAGTACATAACATATTTGTAAATAACTAATACATTAGATCAATAGATCCAATGAACCCTTAACTCGAATTTTTGTTCCAGAATCCCTCTAATAGTTTAGCCAACTACTTAACATGAATCTTTAGTTTTATATTTTGAGAAAAAATAGGGTGCAGGGAGAATAATTTCTCCCCCCCCCCAGAAAGTGTAGCAATTTCCTTGCTGAGTGACTCAAGATAGACAGACAATTTCCTTAGCACTCTTGATGCACTCTTTAATGTTTAACAAGAAATGAGATCAGGTCTTAAAAAAACCTTTTAATGACTCTATTTATGACGGACTATCAGTCTAAATTCTTATTTTGGCTCATTGCTAAAAGCCCCTGCTGGCAAGGTTGATTGCCCCAATCTCGGTTTGAAAAACTGTGTTAAAGGGAACAAAACTGTAGTAATAAATTAAAAAAAAATTCTCGATTTTTTTGAAGATGCGTAGTTTAAGTTCTTTGTTGCCATTAATCTTTGATCTTGTGCCTATCGCAAATATAAAAATGTGCCGAAGTCTTTTACAACACAAAAAATTAAATTACTATTATTGTTCGATATCTCAACATCTTCCTCTCTTTTTTATATCATTAAAATTATATACCCATAACTTGGATATTACCTATTATAAAAACTTATAACAGAAATAAAAATTTTCGAAATTCATCATTATAGATGAAAAGAAATGCCAAAAACATTTAAAAATAAGTTCTTTAAGATGACTCTTGATTGCTATAAACTATTAGTATCGAAATTGACATTAGCGTTAAATTCTTTGTAATAACATACTATAATACAATTTCATCTGTTAGAATAAAAATTGTTGCTTATTAGGGTAAAGACATAGGAGCGTCATTAATCATATAAAGATCTTGAATACATAAAATGTTATATCCGAAGTCACAAGCTGTTCACTAATACATAGGAGTGGATTCCCAATGAGTAGTTAACATAGACTTGCATGTTTCTGACGTTTTCTATTATCATTTCGTTGGATTGTCTGTTCTTTTTGTTTGAAATAACACTTGCAAGCTGTAAGCATTAACGCAATATGTTAGGTTTGAAGTCTGGGATTTGATATAAATTTCATGATAATCGATGCACCTGAAAGCTGAACTGCAGATATGCGAATTATCGTAAATCTCGTTACATTTTAGACACCGCGGATGAGTTGAAAGATTTGTACAGATGGCCAAACCTGCCACACTTTTTACACAGCATAACGCTTATAAAGTCTTTAAACCTTAAATAGCACCACTCGAATTTAAGTGCTGCACATTCTTAAACCTTGTCGTAATCCTCGGAATTGAGAGTTAAAACCCAATGACTGAAAAATTTAATGCCTCAAGTAACATTAAAATCTATTTTAAACTCCTCATTGCCTTTGTCGGAAAGAAACAGTTTTTCTCTCTTGGGTCCTATTTCGAATCGCTTTTATTCCTCTTCAAAATCAAAATTACATAAAATGATTTCGGGATGTTTCTTATCAGGTTTTATTATTTCAAAACTATTATCAATTTCACCCACTGTTCTGAATTTACCCAGGAGCATATTCAATACCTCATTGTCAGATGTTTCTATCGCGAGAGACCTTTCTTATTTATTCTAGAAATTATTTTCACTTTTACTGCGGGATTAACAATAAAAAATAAAGAAGAAAGTTTCTTCCTGTTTTATTAGGGTTCTTTATCATCGTCATTTTTAGGTCTTAAAAGCAAGACAATTTTGTCCTATATTTTTTCTTCAGCGTATGTTCTCTCAGGAGACGAATCACAGATTTTAAATAACTTCTTCGATAGGTACCTTTTTTTTTTCTTCTTCTTCTTTTCTTTATTTATTTGAGGAATAATCCCTTTTATATTTGAATTTTGATGTTTGATTTTCTTTGTATTTAATTTTTATTATCCTCCCCTCCTCCCCAATTTTCTTATTTTAGCTTTCTTTAGAACAATTTCTGAGTTTATACCTATATCTTTTTCAGTTCGTAGAGCTCTAGACAATTACCATTTTTACCAGATAATTCCTTGAAAATAAGCCAAGAAGCCGAAAAATCATCTGCAAAATTGTTACAGATTTAATTTACAGTGATTTTGTTCAATTTTTCAGTTCTTCTTTTTGAGAAAGCCACTCATGTTTGTAATCTACCCTTATATTACAAAGTAGTAGTCATCAATAAAATTATACTCAGATAATTTATGTATGATGATATCCATAACGTTCTTGGATTTATCCATAATTAAAAATTGTACAGTCTTTTAAAAGTCGAAATCACATCCTGGAAACATTTCTCGGAATACAAGATATTGCGAGGAATCAAAAGTGAAACGATTTGAAAAAGGCAAATGCAAATACAATAAAGTAATTTAATTCCAATTTAAAACAAAAACTTCCCGCTGCTGCATAGAGAAAAGGATTCTTAATTATCTTTTAATTCCTATCTCAGGTCCAATAACGGGGTTCTTGAGTTTGAAATTTGGAGCTCGGCAGGTGATGATGTTGGGATCCTTCATCGCAGCTGTCGGAACTGGTGCATGTTTCTTCGCTGAAAACATTGAAACCGTCACTGCTTTATGGGGCGTCGTGTATGGTAAGCTGCACTTTTTTTTTTTTTTAAATTTTGAAGAGCTTTTCTGCCAGCTGATGCTAATTTTACAGTACTTTGCCCTCCATAATTTTTATCTAAAACTATTTCCTGTATTTTGGTTCCTTTGATTTCTTAGAGTTAATTTTTTTTTATTCATTGCATAAAAGTTATTAAAGATTATCTTTAATGCCAATATAAATGTATATTTCAAATGACTATACAGATATCTAGATTAGCAATAAAATGCAAAAGTTAGGAGAAGATTCGATAAGAATTAGATTTATTTATCTAAAGAAGAAAATAAGGGGAGCTTGTATTTCACTTAAGTGGCATTGTATTTGTAGGACATATTTTGAAAATAAGATTATTTTTCTGATTTTTTCAGGGTTGGGTTTCGGGTTGAGCAGTCTTTTGTTACCTGCAATCATCATTCAACATTTTGTCAAAAGACGAGCTAGTGCCATCAGTTTGGTATACTTCGGTGCCTATGTAGGATTTTCTTTCTTGCCGAGCATAGCTGACTTACTCATCCACACTTATGGACTTTCGGGGACATATTTGTTCTTATCGGGCTTCCTGCTGCATTGCGTGCCTTTATCCATGTTATTGAGAAAACCTGACCACAGTCAAGCTCAGAAAATTCAGGAACTGAGACGATCAAGCGCAGGAACTCAACGATCTAGAGCCGCTAGCATAAGCATCGTAGGAGGATATCCATTATGCGTTGTGAAAGAACCCAGATGCAGTATAATAGAAGAATCATTCGATGATCCTGGAATTATCCCGTCTGAAAATGAGAATTTTCAAAATGAATCGGATAGAAAAGACAGTGTCACAACAATTACTAACAGTATTTCTCTATATAATACTAGACAAATCGAATCAAGAAAACAATCACTGTCACATTTTGGGCGAGATAATGAAGGATTCAGCATAGAGGATTTACCGAAACTTGATCATCAATTTACTACGGACATTTTTAAGCAAGAGAAAAAATCCGAATGCATTGAAGATCAAACATACTATTCCAAAACAAATCCGAAGCTCCTGCACTTTCAAAGGATCGAAAGTTCTTCAAATATATTTACTAACCCCACATCGAAAGAATATTATACAGACATTTCCTACAATGAAGAAATCGAAAAACGTGACAAGTTCCCAGATGAAATATTTACAGTCTTCCCTAAACCAGCACGAATAAGTAGATCGGTAAGTGATAGATCTTTTTACGACCACTCAATAAAAACAGACAATATATCAATAAGTACCAATCAGGACCACTCGCAAATACATAGAGCTGCAAGCATATTGAAACAAGAAATAACAATTTCTAAAGGTATGACAATTTTCTTCGAGCCTATGTTCTTATTAGTACTATTTGGCAATGCAGTGTATGCTTCTAGCTTCATCGCCTTCATCACTGTGATTGTAGACTTTTCAATAGACATTGGCATGTCAGAATCTGACGGAAAATATATAATAATGTTTTTCTCGATAGCTAGTAACGTCGGTCTTCTAAGTTTCGGATGGGTGACCGATGGTGGTTATCTCAGTTTAACGAGCTTCGCAGCGTTGATGCTTCTTATAAGAACAGTGACTTTATGTGTAATTCCATATTCCAGTGGATATATTATGCTGATGACTGTAGTAATTTTACAAGGTTTCTTCGAAGCTTCCTTAGCAAACATATTTCCACTCCTAGTTACTGAATACTTTATAGACGAAGTACATGAACTTGCCATCTCGTGCACGCTTTTTCTCTGTGGGCCTATGTATTTGGGTACGCCAGTGCTGATAGGTAAGATAATTATTTACTCTTATAAACCTTCAGATTTTTACCTTAATTAATCATAATGATAAATATTATAAATATGCATGAAATATAATTAAATTTCGTCACTTTTTGATTTGTTTAAAGATACTAATGACTTCATTTCGCGTACATGATGATTCAGAATAATTGGTCAGTAGTTTGTAGATAAGTCAAACTTATTGAGATAAGCCATTTATACCTAGGAATATACGGCCACGTAAGAAATTGCCAACGTACTTTTGTAACAATGTTGCATTGAAACAATGTAAGCCATGTTGCAATGAAAATTTGTCGGAAAGTAAGCGCGGAATGCACCCACAAAATATGTTAGAGCTGTTTTTCTTGTAGTAGGTGAGGTTGAACGAATTGTTTACCGTGATGTTTAAATGTTGATGCTGAAATTTTGTTGAGCATTATGCGCTATTATAAACGTTATTTTTTATCACTCATAATTGAGAGTTACACACGATGTTTAAAAGTTACATGAAAATGTAATGTTTCTCTGTAAAAAAATATTAATATAACCGGACTGAAAAATCAGCGTAAGAGTAATCAACGTAAGAATAATCTGAGGGCTAGAAATAATATAATTGTTAAATCTTTTAAAATAAGTGATTTTTTAGTGTATTAGAAAAATCAAACAATTTAGAATTTATGGATTTATTTAATAACAGTCATAAACATTTAGTCCGAATAAATCTTTGCCCCAAAATATATACAAAATAAATAACAGGTAATTAAAAAATAAGAAGAATGCAGATATAGGGGAAACCAGGGTAAAAGGACAATGTGAAAAGTTAACCTCTTTTAATAAATTCGTTTTTTTGAGGGAAAACTCCTTTTCTTTGGATATGTTATTAGAATGAAGTTTTATTTGTTGTATCTGATTAGATAATTTTTTATTTTAATACATCCATAATTATTTTTCTTTTTAAAAAAAGATGAAAAAGTGTCATCTTGCTCCAATATTAGGATAAAATGAATTTGATCATGAAGCAAGAAGATGAAATCTAATAGAAATTGGTTACATTTTTACGCATTAATTAATAAAACCTTGCTATAAATTCTGTCTTGAATAATAGGTAAAAATAGCAAAATGTTAAAAATTTTTAATTGATAGTAAATTAAGCTAATTCAAGGTTCATTTCAAAGTTCGAGCTCTCTTCGTGTCATCATATGTAGCATTTGCAGCATACTTTGTGCTTCTTTTGAAAAAGGGTCAACATTTATCTCATCATATACAAAACATTGCACTACATTTTCTTTGGTATTTTGAGCTAACATCATGGATGTCGATAGTTTGGGCTTCTTAATTTCTTTAAAGGTAGTTCTTTCTGAAGCAGTGTCCTTTTTCATTGGTAAATGTTTAAATATATTTGCTCATTACTTAAGTCTTTTCCTTTTTATTAGGCAATAGTTTAACATGAAAATATTTCAGTAAGGTTTCGATTTAATGGAAGTTACATATTTTGGCAGTCCTGTTTTTCATTTTGCTTTTCCTCATGCTCGTCAAGAGATTCATTAAGAGCTTCTATGCAGTTTGCGCAGTAGTCTTTTTACTTTCGACATTGTCCAAAGCAAGCACACGATCTGTAATTTTAGCGGCTGTAGAATCATGTTAGTTAAACACGATGCTCTATTCCATATCCTTTGAATCCATTAACTGCATTACTGACTGTACCTGCTTTGAAATAATCTGTACTCAATAACTCATCAGTTTTTAAAGTAAGTAAGGATATCCCCTGGATGAGTGACCATGAAGCTATCGCAAAACTGGCTATAATAGGGTTTTACCCCCCCCCCAATGATAAATTGGTGTCATTCAGATGGATGCATCTGTACACCAATAACAGTTCGTGGACTAACAGCGGCATTCAAAAAATATCTATGAACACAAAAACGAAATAGTAATGCATTTGTAGACAGCTGATGAAACCGTCAACTTGCTCTATTAGCCAATATTAAAAAATGTCTGTTTTTGGCCATAAGTTTAACAATAATTATATGTAAATAAACTGTGATTGTGAAAACTATTTGTTCTAAAGTAATTACACACACACACACACACACACACACACACACACACACACACACACACACACACACACACACACACACACACACACACACACACACACACACACACACACACACACAATGATTATACAATGATGCTCATATTACTATCCGTCTCTAATTTTCTGTTCTTTCATTTAAAATTTGAAGTTTAATTTTAAATGAAAAACGATTAAATTCCAACTTTTCTAGGAGTATTCATGCTGCATTTGTAAAAAAATATAATGATGGAATAATGCAGATTAGGATATATTTCATAATTTACGTATTATATTATATTATTATTCAATAAAAATTTCTCTGATTTAATAAAAATAATTTAGATAATTACAATATCTACAGTTAATATATTTTAGAAATAATTATAATTGAAATAATTTTAGAAATAAGTATAAATCCCCTTTATAGCTTGAAGAATATTTAAGCGGTATTTTGAAACTTTCCAAGGTTTGTTCACCGTTTGTTCTGGAACTTTAGACAAAGAATCTGTTATATTATTCTTCAATGTTTCAGTATCACGAACTGATATGGCAAACAGCTATATTAACACCTAGATATAGTTTCCTTAATTAACAGAGAGCTCATTTCATCCATTCACCTTGGCAATTTTCCTTTGTTGACCTCATTTTGTTAATAATTAAATTTTGGTTAAATGCTGACGTTTATTGATTAATTTCGTTATCTATTTGAGGATAAAAAAAACTTCAATGCGACTTACGTAATGATAAGTTATAATTCAAATTATGATGTTACATTTATATCTTCAATGGACATTTCGAACTCATGCTTTGTATGCAAAGTAACTTGTATGCAAGTAAGTTGTATGCAAAGTAACTCTCGTTACCTACAATGCCAAAAGTATTACACTTTATAACTCATATAGCGCTCATGAAAGTAATTCTCAGTAGTTCGCCGTTTTGAATTCTTTTGTAACAAATATCTGAATTGTAACTATAAATTTCTTAATTGATATTCCCATCCTTATACAGTTTTAATGATGATATATTTTTTTTCTAGGTTTCTTCCGGGATGGCCTGGGTTCTTATCTATACCTCTTCCTACTGATGGCCACTCTATCTTTAATCTGCAGTATTCTTCATTTCATTGCTCCACTTTTGGCCAAATGCAGATGCGGTAGAGATGACTGGATTCTAAGAAAACGCGAATCATAAAAAGAAAAACGAATACGTTTTCTTGTAAATTGTAGAAATGCAGAAATATTTATTCATTCTGAATACAGAAATCTGGGCCAAGTATTTATTATATTTATTACTTTTGGTGAAATAATTTCAAAGTGGAATGTTACAGAAATGTCATACAAGCAGTTTGTAAACAAGAATTCCTTCATCAACTTGTTTATTCATTTAGAGATGAACCCAACATGAAGAATCCAGATACCAATGGATTCATTATTTGACACTGACTTAAATTTAAAAAAATATTCCTTCTTCCCATCTGGATGTTAAAAACTTTTTCATCACTCGGCGTCAAATGTCACTTTACGTCATTTTTATTTTAAGTGAATGAGTTCTAAGATCCTAAGTTAAGTCTTTTTTTCAAGCTTTCCAGTTTGAAAAAAGAATGTTTCAAAGAAAGACTGAATATCGCATTCGAAACCTCGAAACGTATTGTTAAATGTTGACCAGTTATCAACGTTGGGTGTTACAATTTCTCTCCACCTGGATGAACCATTTTGTTGGAGGTAATATCAGTAGTCGTTAGTTGATGGGAAGTCGTATGATAGAAAACTCTGCGAAGTATATTTAAGAGAAAAGAATCGACGAGATAGTGTCTCCATGCTACATTACAAGTTCTCAACAAATAAAATCTTTGGTTTATTAAAAGAATTTCTGTAAAAGAGACATTCCTCCGTCATCAGAGCTTCAGAATTTGAGCAATCGGAGCTGCGGTAATACAAGTTTTAGCAAGTAATATCGGGACACAAGAGAGTTGAAGGTTCTGGATGCCAAGGTCAGTTAAGATTGTATTAGATACTGAAAATGGTACCGTGAATAAATATGGATGAGAAGGACTGTGATAAAGAGATTATGAACAACCTGTACGATAGTAATAAACTAAAAAAAATGCAATATTTTTTTTGGTGTTTTTTGAGTTCTCTCCCAATATGCAATTCAATATTGAAATTTACTACAGTTTTTAAACCTGAATTGTCATATTTGTCTATGTACCAAACTTCTTATTTCTATTTTTAAGCCAAGCATCATATGTATTCTTCAGGTTTTTTTGAGGGTTTTTTCTTTATGATACATTTCTTTTTTTTATAAACAAACATATTTTTCGTCTTTCGTCCCATTATTATTCATTTTTATTTTATTTTCGCTCGTATATATATATATATATATATATATATATATATATATATATATATATATATATATATATATATCGTTTTGTTTTCTAACTTTGTATGCTTATAAAAAGTGTTACATTTCACAAAATGCAAAACCCTACATGTCATTTTGAAAAAAATGTAATGCTAAATTCAATACAGAAAGCAAAATTCAAATATTTACAATACAAAAAAAAGTTATTCTTACTTTAATATGAATAACAAACACAGTGATGCAGTGGATTGTAATTTCTAACTTTTCTGATAAATCACTGTTCTTGTTCTGGGAACCAATCAAATGTTAATAACTGCTAGCAGAAGCTGACATCATGTTTAAAGTTGGAATAAATCATTATTATGCTTTTTTCTTTAGAAGGAAGACTGTTTTTTAATGTAATCTAATTGCAAGTTAGAAATTTTGTTAAATTTTTTAATATATAGTTGGAATTTTTGTAAATATTTCTAATATTTAGTCAAACAGCAATGCATCAAATAAAAGAATAGATTGGAACCTAGAAAGAGAACTAAGATTGTTACATGCATGTGTTCTTTCCTATGCTGAAATTGCAAGACAGGTGGGTAGTTCAGTGACTACGTCTGGAGTCTGAAAGTTTTATTTACGATATCAGGAGACAAATTCAATAAAATAATAAAGCAGGAAATAGCTGAAAAAGGTACACCACATCTGTTGATGACAGAAGAATAAAACGACTATATTTTCAAGATAGAAGAATGTCATCAGCGGCCATCTGAATTCAATTGAATGATGTCAGTTCAAGAACAACCAGGAGAAGATTATTAGATGTTGGACTAAGAGGTAGAATTCAAAGAAAAAATCCTTATCTCAATTTACAGCAATCTATAAAGAGATTACAGTGGGCAAAGGAACACATTAATTTTACAGATGATCAGTGGTCAAAAGTTATACGGAGTGATGAAACAAAAATATTTTTATTCGATTGTGATGGCGAAATTATCTAAAACATAGGATACGCGAAGAGCTACATCCTGACTGCATTCAGGCAACTATGAAGAACTCAGTTAGTTTTATGATTTGGTTATGCATGTCAGCAAACGGTATTGGTCTCTCTCATGTTATCGATGAATCATTAAATGCTAGAAAATACTAGAGCCAAAACTTACACCTTCTATTAGTGATCTCTTTCCCAACAACTCATAATTTATTTTTCAGCATGATTCAACTCCTTGCCACACAGCAAAAATATCTAAAGAGTGTTTTAGTACAAAGAGCATTGATTTGTTATCGTGACCAAGAAACAGTTCTGACCTCAAAAGTATTGAGAACTTATGGCACCATTTGAAAACTCTTATACATATGAAGCGTTCATCAATTAACCCTCTCGATTCCAGCAGGGCGGTTTGAGAATTTACCCTATAACATCCACGTGGGGCGGTTTGGGGCGGCTGTTAGCCATTTTAGGGGAGATGGGTATTAAAAGAGGCTACTCTACTGAACACTCCAGGAGGTCCTCGTTATCTTCGACAATCGCGGCTTTTTCACAGTAGTTTCCCCGTGCCTTAGGGCGGTAGGGGTTGAGGAGGTATTCAGTAAATAGGTTGTTGGCGTACATTTTGTATTTTGAAAAGGTTTTAGTTTCTATTTTCACGTGTTGTTAGCTCAAAATTGGAAAGATTTTATGGCCATTTATAAAAGAAATTTTCCACTGAAGTTCTCTGGTAACGATGAATGATATATAAGGATACCGACACGTTGTTTATTTTTCAGACAAGCATCAGAAGCCCTTTTCAGTAGTAAGACTATTCTAATGATATAAAGACAAACCATTGCATTGTCAATGCGGCCTATTCACATCGTAGTTTTCTCACAAAATGGGTAGCGACACTTGTTACAATGAAAGGAAGTCGTTTGACACTCCAAGATTCTTATTCTTTCATCAAAGGACTGTCGGAAATTCTGAGGCCGTGTACAAACTACCGCTTTTAAAATAAAATAAAAAAAAAATAAAAAAAAGATTGGGAGTATTTTTTATCGCTCTCTTCAAAGAGTGAGATAAGTTATATAAATACTGAGTTCCTTTTTTAGAATGCCATTCTGAAAATTTCTCTTCAGTTGTGAATTTCTACTCTTTATTTTATGTACTGTGAATCGGGTGTTTGGATTATCAGAGTAACTTTTCTGTTGAAACGCTTATTATTTCTTCATTATGAGTAAAAGAAATCGTGAACACACTGAAGAAGAAATTAAAGCAATTTTACTTGATTCTGATGAAAGTGACAGTGATTTATCGGCGAAGATGATGGTTGGCCAAAAAATGATACTTTAGCTGATCTCTCATTTATTCTAAGCAAAGAAGCAGGAGATGAAACTAACGAGTGTCAGGTGAACGAGAGAGATAGAGATGAGGAGTAAAAAAATGTTATATAATGTATATATTATCAAAAATTTGCAAATGATTCCCTCGTGTGTAAATTTGTGGAAGTTTAATATGAAGCTTTCGTTCAAAAATTTATCTTGTCTTAAAAATACTATAGAAAACTTCACATAACATTTTAAAATCAGAAATTCAGCTTGAATTCAACATGACAGTTCATACTAAAAAAGTAATATTTATGATTAATGTAATTTTAAATGTGTTAAATCTTCATATTTAGTTTATGAAGAATGTAATGTTTTAGTAAAATGTTCAGGCTGAAAACTGAAGGAATGTATTTTCGAAATATATTTCACTGAGTAATTTTTCCCCCGAATTTTATTTCATAAATTTTTGTATTTCATTATTATGTTTAAAAATATGTTATCTCATCTATCGAAACAATTCGATAGATGAGATATATAACGTTTGACGTAATATATTCCTTTGGTTAGAAAAAAATTTTAAGAGTTATATTTTAAAAGATTAGTAAAAATGGGTGGCAAAATAAAGATATTTTTGGAATTTATATTTACCCTACATTCTTTTTCGATTATTTAATGTAAAAGCAAGAATGCGTAAGGTTTTGGGGAAAAAAATGTGAAAACTTCTTTAAAAATTTAATTAAAGTTCTAAAACTTTTCTCTTAGTATCACTATCGAAAATAAAAAATAATATTTTATATTTAAAAATTCAATAAAGATAATCGTTTATACTAAAAAAAAATGCTAAAGACAATAAAAGAAAAAATCTTAGCTGAGTGTTGAAAGAACATATTATTTTCGAAACATCTTTCAAAAAGAGCAATAACATTTTTTTTTTCCAACGATTGTTTTTATTTCGGTATTAAATGAAGATTTAAAACATTATCTTGTTTATCACTGAAAAGCATTGACATCTATTCTATGTAAAAAAAATGTACTAACTGCATTGATATATGTATAATGTATGTTTTACATTACTATGTAAAAATTTTTTACATGGTAATATATGACATATTATTTAATTTTGGCAACAAAAAAATGTAAAAGCCTATTGAGAATTAAATGAAACATAAAGATGTTTTTGAAATTGCTAGTAAAGCCAGTTTTTATTTAAATGGTTTGGAAGCCTAACATGAAACTTACAAAAAAAAAAAAAAAAAAAAAAAAACTATTTTTTAAATTATAGAATAAATTTCAAATTTTTTGTAAAAAAAAAAAAAAAAACCCACAAAGATGATGAGCGAAACATTTCACACTAAAAAATATAAATACATTAGAATAAAACTCTTAAGCTGATGGAAAATGAATCTCGTAGCCGAAAACCGCAAGGCAATTATTCAAGGTAGAGCGTCGACAGTTTTATTACTTCAGTGTGCGGGGGGTAACTGTCCCTCAGCTAGGAAGAGTCCATGTCTTTCAGAGACACGCTGAGAAAGTCTGGATGTTAAAGGGAGTGCCACTTGAAAAGTGCTTGGATGTTAAAGAGATAAAGGAGAATTAATTGAGGCTATAATTGTTTCCTGGCATCATGTAATAACGAAGGAAGAACTTAAAACTCTCCTCAGCTCAATGAAACATATGTGAATCTGTAATAAAAAATAAAGGCAACTCTACTAACTCACTGCATTTATCAGCATCTAATTTATCTCTATAATTATTGGCACTCAACGTTTTTTTGTATTGCAAATATTTAAATTTTGCTTTTTGTATTGAAATCAGCATTACATTTTTTTTAAAAATGATATGTAATAGTTTGCATTTTGTGAAACGTTATATTTTCTACAAGCATACAAAGTTAGAAAACATAACAATTTTCAAAAGTGTCCACAATTTTGGCCATATATATATATACGAGCGAAAAGATATATATATATATATATATATATATATATATATATATATATATATATATGCATGCATTTTATGAGAAGTGTCTCCTAATATAAGGCCGCTATCATCTAACATCTATTGGTGATTTTATTGTGACTTTTATTTAATTTAGTGATTTTATTGGAACTTAGAGCTAGAATGAATTACGACTCAAATACAACTCAAAGCAGTACTAAATGTCTTAATGTATAATTGATATATTCCTGCCAAACCAATGATAAAAATCTGGTTAAACTTTAACATCATTATACTTAATGTTCTGAAATTTTGGACAGGAATAGAGATTTCAAGTTAAATACTTTAAAATATATATCAACAGTTATGAGAAGAAGATGCGTCATATTATAACTTAATTTAAAAATGTAATTGCAAATTCGAAAAACACACAAAATAAAAAGCTGACTCAAAACCAGATATATTGTATATTCATTTTTATTGTGAATCCAAGGGACATGTGAAAGAAAAATCTATCTATCTGGACAAGAATTCTTTGTTTCGCACACTTTAAAATTTAATTAACTTTTAATTCGGTTAAAAAGCGTTTTAAGCAGCGTTTGTTTGGTTACAATGTTGAAGAAGTATGCGCTGCTATTTGTGAATGTGAAAGTTATTATTTGAAATATATAGTATCTACTAATTAACAGTTAGTTTTTATGTCGCTATATAATTATACAAGATTTCTTTGATTATATTGTGTACAATTCAAGATGAAATAACACTATCCTTTACATTCTTAAAACGGAAAATATCATAAATTAATAACTGAATTTTCAAAAGAAAATTGCCAATGTCTTTTTCTGCAAAAGTGTTATTTTATTTTGACAAAGCTGATATATTCACTCTTTAACGAATATGTCAAAAGAGATCGTAACCTATTACTGCTGGTTTCAATTTGCACAACCAAATAATGATACAACAAGATATTCAAAATTTAATCATAAAGAAAACTAAATACTCCTTTTGGGATGACATTTTAATGAAACTAAAGAGTCAATTACTTTTGAGATAGTAAAATTAAGAATATTTTTAAAGGAACTTCCATTTTATTCTTTTCTAAATCTGCACGCAATTAAAACAGAAAAAAAATATTGAATCACTCAGAAAGTTCGAACTCCTCCAAATGATTAATAATAAGCATATATTGTAAATATATTTATGTTGACAGATGAAATTCAGAGAGTAGAAATCTATTTGTTAAAAAAATTGAATACATTCAAAGCGCAATTATTTCTCATACATTTCAGCAAAAGAAAAAAATTGGTTATCTATTGTGGCCCGAGAGAATTTTTTAAAAATATCTTTAAATTTGGTTTATTACATTTTTTAAATACCACATATTAATCATTTATTTGGAATTTCTTCACTAACTTAGCCGGATAAAGAGTATTTAAATTTATATTGAGTTATAGTTTCAGCCCAATATTGCGTCGCCATGCAATGAATAATGTTTTGGCAAGACGTCTCTTTATCCTCTGATTAATTTCTCAATCGTATGCGAAGCAGACAAAAGAAAAGTATTATTTTTTTAACAAATTACATGTCGAGATTTGAATGAATCCCTAAATTTTAGATAGTTCTTGTCCAAAAAGAATAATTTTTCGAATTACGTTTTAATTTCTCGCAGTCAAAATCTAAACTGTGATTATTTAAAAGTAAAATGAGTTACATAATTGGAAATTTGTGTGTAAATATATACAGGCTGACATATTATCAGAAAATTTTTCCACATATATCCTAATTAGATAATAATAAATCTTTTATTTGTCGTAAAATCCAATTTTTTACGATTGTATTTTTAAAGTCACTGCGTAACTTTTCTGATTTTTTTTTTTTTTTTTTTTTTTTTTACATTTGTTGAAATATTCTACTGCAGGTTTTTACTCTCCAATAATATATGTGTCGCACGAAACGAAATTCTATTACCATAATGATTATTGTTGTACGAGAGGAAATATTAGGTACTCGTGTTTTAATTTATTAGTTTTTGCAATCATTATTTCATTTTTGTCCTGGAATAAGAAAGTCAATCGTCGTCAAAAAATCGAACTCGAGAGTATAACGAATCTCCATGCTTTAAACTTCACCGAATTCGAAAAACACATTTTAGGCATTATATCTGCTTGTCTATTTGTGGCAGAGATAACACAAAAGCGATTTGAGCTAGATTGATAGAATTAGGTATAAAGGATTTGCATTGTATTTATAGAATTTTATCAAATTTTGAGCGAAATTCATTCAGAGGAAGTCTGTTCATATGTAATTTAACATAATAACTATAAAATAAAGAGAGACAGATGGATAAAATTTGGTGCATGGTTTATAATCTAATATGTAGACACCTATCTAATTTGAAACCAATCCGTCAATAGATTGAATTTCAGTCGACCTTTTCTTTCACAAGCATGTAAATACGATTACTCAAAAATGCAATAACTTAAATATATGAAATTTAGTATGTAATTTTGTAATTACAATTTTAATTTCGAGCGGAATTTTGATTTTAATCGGTCAGAAACAATGAGACTAACATATAAATTCGATTTTCGTGTGTCCATGATTAAAAATCAGGATTAACTGTCAAGGATCAAATGATAAATTTAATCAAAGTGCTAAAATCACGCCAAAGATCAATATTCCATAATAATGGTTCGTTAGCTTGTCCAAGGTGCATAGTTTTTTCTGGGAGGGAAGAAAGGGCCTTCATTAGGGAACATGTGAGAAACTTTTTGAAGAGACTTCTCCCGCTAGTTTTCAGCATTTTATATTGTAACGCATATTTTTGGTAATTTTTAATTCTGTCTTAAGATGTCTACTTTTATATTTTTATTTATATCCAATAAGCTAGTATGATTATATTAGTGATCGTCTGTAGTCTCTTCTGGCTTCCACACGTAAAAGAAAACTCAATTCTGTTTCGTGCCTCTAAGGAAAATATGAATCGTGCTTACCTAACAAATATTAAAATGTAAAAAGAATAGAAACTAAAAGATCCAGAATTGAAGAACAAACTAGAAGAAATAGAGTCGATGCTGAAAGTACGGCAATTCAAAGATAGTGATAAACAATCCAAAAGAGCAAAACCAGACTGCAAGAAAAAGCTGAAAGAAGTGCAACACAAAATCAGAATGAGCGTAGAACACAAAACAGATTTGAGGAGAAGGCCAAAAGGGAAGTTCATTGAAGTCAGTGAAAAACTGAAAAGCAAGGTAGCATACATGTTCAGACTTGAAGACAAGCTGTGAGAAAAAAACTTGTGCCTTAAATATTACACAACTTGAGTGAATAATTAATAAATTTTAGTCTATTTCTAATTAATAATTAATTTTTAGTCTATTTCTGCTAATAAGTCTGAAATCCGTGTGAGTATTATATCGTTTATATCACGAGTATATATTTTTTTTCAATTTGCAGTCGAAAAAGTCACCTGGCACTCGTTGCATTAAAAAAAATACCATAGTTTTACTTTCTAGAATTTTTAAAAGCTTAATTCAGTAGGAAGAAAATCAGAGAAGATTTATGTTTGTAACTGTATTTGAGAATTATGCTTGTAACGAGAATTAAGTTTCAGAATTATGTTTGTAACGGAAATTAGTAACAATATTTAAAGAAAGAAGAAGAATGGAGAAGCACAGGAGATAGTTTGGATTCCCATCAGAACCATGGTATCAATTCGTTGTACTATGAAGCTAAACAAGAATCAAAGGGAAAACAATCATATTGACTATTCTTACCATTACCTATATCACTTTGTACATTAAAAAAAATTTTAAATAAAATTTTTTACGTCATTTTTGAAAAATTTCTGTTGGTTGTTAGTAACTTAAATGTAGATACTGAAATTTTTTCAATTTTTTAATAAGTATTTTAAATGTATAAATCAACATAATAATTAGGCTCATAATTAGATTTAACTAAATTGGGCTTATATTAGACATTATAACTAGAGTTACGATTCGCATTAACATATATGGCAATAATTATTGTAAAAAAACATTCATTCCTTGCAAAAATGTTCTATATATGATGAGGGCTATTGAAATTGGGAGAAATCTATTATTTTATTATTGAAAATATGTATCACATGTCTGTTTTTTTTATAGAGACAAAGCAAATTTTAGAATACATTCCAAACTGCCTTCAGTAATCAAAATATTTCTAACGATTTTGTATTTCTTCGGTTGTGTAATTTTTCATTATTAAGCTAAAATCGGGGAGATGTGCCCAATAATAGAAATTAATGTTCGTTTTTATTATTTAAATAGAATACTTCACAATAAAAATGAAATGTTGCATTTTTATTTGAAAACCATTTATTTTTGATATTTCAAAGCATGAGTTCCCATCTCCAGCAACAGATGGCGCCGTTCGCAGCCTCCAAAATCCTCTGGTGGAAGACGGAGAGCAGCGGTAGGGGAGGAAAGGAATAACAGAGAGCAAGTGAAATGGATGGAAAATAGCTGCGTGCACCATCCGTGGAACAACGGAATGCCGCAGATCAAGTGATCCGCAATTGAAATGTTCCACGAGCTCTTCCGAACAGCAGGGTGCAAAGCAATGAACATAGTGATCATCTCTTGATCATCCGATCGGAGCGCTGGCAGTGATGAGTGCAAACCATTCCCAATTCTTATTGTGTTCGGAAACAAAGAGGTGGTGTCTTTACAGAGGAGAAAATGATACCGGCTTTTAGGCTTAACGGAAATTCTTATGTGTTGTGGTTTCGTCCGCAGTGTTGTTTATCATTACGTTGGGGTTTGCTCCCACTCTAGTGTGTTTAGCCGGTCCATCTTAAGAGGAGTGGTGTCAGTTATTTGGAGAGATTGATTGGTTAAACGCCTCAAAAAATATGCAATATGGCAATTTATTGGAATATGGAAACTGCAAGAAGATCACGTGAGTTTTCAATGCAATAGATAAAAGTGAATATTGCGACTGAAGAGATAAGAAGCATGAAATCTTTCAACTTATTGATGCTACATTTTGCAAAAAGAATATAAATATCTAAATTCTTTGGAAATTCTAAACTGCAGATTGAATTTTACGAATTTATTTAGGGACATTTTTTGAAAAACTGTGTATAAATATCTATACAAATTTTTAACGGAATTGCCAATACGTTTTTTTTTTTTTTTTTTTTTTTACTAAAACTTGGCTGACGATTTTAATAACAAATTATACTGACATTTTCAAACACATCTTTTACAAACGCTAACTGACGTTTGTTATGTTTATTATTCAATAATTACTATTTCATTAAAAATCTCTAGCTTATATTGAATGTAGTTTTTCTAATTTTTTAAAGCTATCAGTGTCATGTTAATTTCTATAGTTTTCGAATAATATATGATTTGTTTTCTTGCATCTTTTCTTATATCTTGCTTTGGATGTTTTACAAAAACAACGATCAGTATAGCAATATAAGCAATATAGCATAATACAATTTTTTTAATGTTATTTCTGGTTTTTTACCTTTTAGCAGATAATTAATTTTCAATTCATTTCTGAAAGATATAATTTGAAATATATTTTATTATGTGAATTAAAGAAAAAAAAGCCTAATCTGAAATTGATTTTTAAAATTATTTAACAGAAAATTTTCTTAAAACTGTCGCTAGATTGGAGATTCAAATAAAGAATAAGGTAACAAAGAAGTTTCAGAAATAATGTATAATTGAAAGTATTTTAAAGGAAAATAGTAACTATCAAGCCATTTTTCTTATTAGAAAAGCCATTTATATAGTAGAAATTATCTGTATATAAAATTCAAAAGGAATTATTTGCTTTAAATCGACTAACATTTAAAATTATTACATCCATACCATTATTTCAGCTATGAATAAATCTTATTCATTTATTCATTTGCTTTTACTCCTTTAGATGTATTAGGGAGCAATTATCATAAACCTAATTTCACATACAACATTCTAAGCTTTACATTCCATTTCGTATTTATTTTAACAAGTTCTGACAATTAAAAACTTTTTATAATCTTCGCTTCACTTGTGCATCACTTTAGAGGCATTTAACAGACTAAAAATATCTTTGCAATGATGAAAAATTAAGTAAATTTTAGACCCACGTTTCCATGGGTTTATAGATTTAACTACTAATAAAATGCTAAAAATTGATTACTTACAGATAACATTAAGATAAATAACTGCAATTTGATTCCTTATTGAGATAGTTTGATACTAATACCTGATGAAGTATTTTTGTTCTTAATAAGCCTGCATTTATAATATATTGATTTTTGCAAATTATTTCTGATAAATACTTTTCTGATGCTTACAGTTAAACTGAATTCGGTTTCTAAGAATAACTTTTTTTCTTTAAAATTACTTTTTTCTTTTTTATAGATAATCTAAATATTGAAGAAGTATTCTCTAACAGAATTTTCCTGGTCAAGTTTTTTACAGAATTATCCGATAATTTAGCTATAAGTTGAGTTATATAATAAAGCTTGAGTCTTCCTTTATATAACAAATTGTATTACTAACACTTCTAAAAAAATTTACTTTATTGTAAAACAATACGTTTGAATTCAGTCACAAAATTATATATCCTAGAGAATTGTTAAAAATTACGAAGCGTTTTTTCCGAGATTGAAATCAGAACAATATGATCACACCTGCTACCAAATCAAAATGGACCAACATTCCACTTATAGAATCTCTCCTCTTGTTCATACTTTCCAACTACCTAATCATCATTTTATCCTGATATGGGCTTGGAGAGGAAACGGTCGAGTCGGAGGGGACCTAGACGCAAACGACCCCCAGAGAACAAGTGTAAGAGTTGCTGCAGACGATTTACGGCTTTTATGTTCTCCCACGTAGGACTATGCGCCCTAGTAGTAGGGTACAGCATTTTGGGGGCGTTTGCATTCCAGGCTCTCGAGGCCCCATATGAAGAGAAGAAAGTAGACGAAGTGATGCATAAGCGATCGGACACTGTTCGTAGATTGTGGGCCATCACGGACAATTTGAACGTCTTATATAAAGAGAACTGGACACGTCAAGTGACAGAGGAAGTGAAAAGGTTCCAAGCTGAGCTAGTTCATGCCATCAAGGAAGGTTATGATGGTAAGGAAGGAACGGGGACTCAGTGGACTTTTTCTGGGGCTTTCCTGTACTCCTTGACCGTCATTACCACCATCGGTGAGTGGATTGCTTTTGTTTCTGTTATTCTGCAATTTTTTTAAGCAGTTGAGCTATTTTATGTGTATCATCCCATTGAGCTTAGCTTCTCCTGATTATTCAACAAAATTATTCTGAATATATATTATTATACTCATGCTATTATAAAGGAGATATAACACCACATTCATGTGCTTATAATTCTGAAATTCTATAATGAACCTAACAACATGGTACTGTTCATGACTTACTTTATAATACAGTTATGAAAGTGTGCAAAAATAATATCGTTATGTACTTGCCCTAATGTTATTATTTTATGAAAGTGGTTTTATAAAATTGCTCAAATCTTACTACTCCAAAAGTGTACGGTTAATAACATTTTCATGTGATAGCCATTCAGCAGTTTTTTTTATTTTTATTAATACTACAAAATAATCTGCCGGAAGATGATAATCATATACCAGTAAAACTATTTAAATGAAAAACTAATAAGATATACATACTCCCTCTTTATAAAAAAAATAGGTAACAATATGCCATATTTTCATGAAATACATAATATTATTTCATAAAAATATGACCGATATTTAGATATAATAACCCTTATTTTAAATCGTATATGAATGATTTTGTGTCATTCACTTAAAAATTTATTGAATTTTAAAGTAATTTTAAAATTTTACTGAATTTTAAAATCATAAACTAAAATTTACAAATTATAAAAAAAAAAGATTTTATTCCCCCCTCCCCCATAGCTGTATGATAAATCAATATTTAGAACTGAAAATCTTCGCTTCTTCTTTATTTAAAACTTCATGTTTAAATTTTAGTTTATCTATAAATAAAAATGACAAGCTATATAAAACCTATATATAAACTATAATAACTTGTTTATAGGTTATTTCAATTTGGCAATAGGTTGAGCAGGTGACAAAGGACTTTACTAAAGTTTATTCAAAATGATTTTTTTATTTATCAGCAGAATTAAAAATTTACAATTTATTTTCGGTATAAAATGAAAAAAACAATATTTAAAGGGAAAAAAACCCATACACGTTCGAAATATATTTTTAGAGATCAGATAAGTTTATTTAAATCCATAACTCAGAATTTTAAGAATTGTTAAAATCTCTTCAATTATTTATTACTAGTCGCCTGTGACGAACAGCTGATTCGGCAGGATTGATAAAAATATTTTTAAACATTGTTGACAAATACTGTTAGATATATAATACTTTTATAATGTGAAAGAATGTCTGTAATTTGTATCACTCGAATTTTCTATCCCAATAAAATTTCAACTTTAATTGGAAACAAAAGTGATTAAATTAGATCATATAAAAATACTCTCCGGGAGCTAATTAAAAATGGACACACTTTAAAAATTTTTCATCATTACTTATTTGTGAAGAAATACCTTGATAGTGTGTATAACAAAATTTCTAAAAGTTGATATACTTTAAGGATATACTTTAAACGAAAACTTGTTCATGAATGAATTGAAATTATATCGTCTTGCTTTAATCATTAAGAATTGAAGAATGAAATATTTGCATAAACAATGAAAATCGTTTGAGCTTCTTCGCAATAGTAAAATACCTTGTAAAATAAATTTTTCGTTTTTTTTAAATAATTAAATTTAGAAAATGTACAACAATTAAGTTTTTATGATTTAAAAAACCATTTTTTTATGTTATGATGATTCAAAATTCATTTTTGTTCCCTAATAATTTCAGCAGTTATGGGGAAAACATCAAAATTTCTTTTAATTTTGAATTAATTTACATTCTAAATAAAATTTCTGAAGGAAAATCGCCCTCAAGTGCACATTCTCAATTTCCAAAGTATATTCATCCCAAATTTGGTAGCTCTTATTCTAATAGTCTGTTCTGTAAAAAGTCAAAACACACACATACACATTCTCATTATAATTATTAGATATAAATCGAGGACTTGAACAGAATTCCTTTTAAAAATGGCGAAACAAATATATAAGTTTTTCAGATAAAAATAAACTTTTCACTCAGTTTTAATAAAAAAAAAACCGAAAGTTTCTCCACATTTCCAACGATTTCAAAACATTTCTCAATACAATATAATGCTTTTTTAAAAAACAACAACATACATTATGAAGAAATGTTTATAAAGATCTTTGTCATCATGTTTAATTACAAAATAGAATATATTTGCATAAAATGAAAGTCTGCGAGCTTATTTATTTTCGTTATTTTTTTCTTCCGCAATTTAACATTTGTTTTCTATGCACGGAAAATCTTATACGGTATTGATAACAATACACATATACATATGAGTACATAATACACACATATGAAATTAAAAGAAATGTTTTAAAATACATAGTGATGTAATGTAAAGAAATGTAATAAGAAGTAGGAAGTTTTTCTCTTATATATAAATAAAAAATATATACTTATTACCTTATTTAAAAAAATATTAATAATTATCATTTAAAAAGAAAATATCTCCATTTTTTAAAAATATTGTAACACAAATTTACAGCTGTTATAGAACTATTATTCCTATTGCATTATATTTCTATTATTTTTTGTTATTTGCATTATATTTCTAGTACAGCTGTTATATATAGTAATTATTAGCATAAAAATACATTACTTTTTATAGTTTTTAAATATCGCATTTTAGCATTATCATTAGAATTACCTGTATTCAAAAAGTAGAAAGGCCAGTATAATAATGATGATTCATATTTCTATCATTTCATTTACATTTAATTTCGTATCATAGGACTACTTTCGTTTGCTTTTTTACGAATCGAGAATTATTCTGAAAAATTATTCTTTAAGAATTCTTCTTCTTTCTTTTTTGAAAAATAGCAACAAACTGTTGCAATTAAACGAAAGAATAAACTTAAACGGAAAAACATAAGATTCATATTTAAAAGCAAACGATAATTTTACGTTTGCACACATTAAAAATGCCATTTTTTATGGATATTTACGCTGTTTATTATTAGAGAAATTTTACAATAAAATATTGAAAAAATGATGAAAATAACATGTGAAAATAAAATTAATGTTCCTCGAAAATAAAAAATGTATTCGAAAATTTAAAAAATATCCATTGATTCTACTCTGTATGATGATGAATATCGATAGATTCAGTTATAATCGAAAAACAGTTAAAACTATATAAATTTATTTGAAAAAATATTTTTAAGTTCTGTATAGAATAAAAAAGGATTAAAATTACTAAACGTTTACTTAGAAATGGTGAAAATATATCAAACATTTTTTATAAATGATTTTCTTTTATTTTAAGATCAATCTATGAATTTTAATTAAATAATATTTGATACGATTTCATTAAAGGAAATATGATCAAAAGTTTTTAATTAAGAATCGTTTTTTATTATTTGAAGATTTACTTCAGGTAAGTTTATGTCGTCAGTTTTTCAATGTTTGTAGAAGGACTAAGTTAATTTTAATTGAAAATGCTTTTTCTGCGATTTGAATCAGTTTCTTCCGTTGATACCATTAAATGTAATCATTATTGAAAAACAATACACAAAATTCTGCTTGTCTATGAATCTCTTTATCTATTTAAACCAAAAAATTCCAATAATATTTTATGAGATTTATTTAGAATATTAGAAGAACTATCCTGATTTTATGAGCTCCAAAGCAGTTAACATATTCAGACATATCTTTTTTATTCTATGAAAGGACATTTTTTTAAATAACCATGGTATTTATTTAAACCAAAAAATTCCAAAAATATTTTATGAGATTTATTTAGAATATTAGAACTATCGTGACTTTATCAGCTCCAAAACAGTTAACATATTCAGACATATCTTTTTTATTCTATGAAAGGACATTGTTTTTTTTTAAATAACCATGGTATTTATTGAAACCAAAAAATTTCAATAATATTTTACGAGATTTATTTAGAATAATAGAACTATCGCTGTTTTATCAGTTCAAAAGCAATTAATGTATTCAGGCACATCTTTTTTTATCTATGAAACTACTTTTTTAAATAACCGTATTTTTTAAGTGGATCATACTTTTAAAGGTTTACTGAATATCTATTCACTATCTATGTTTTTTTCTGATAGAAAACGAAAAAGGGACTAAACGAAATGAATCAAAATTTCTTATCGCTTCCTGCCTTAAACTATTGGAAAGTGCTTTTGTTACGCAAATACCTTAAAGCTTCATATAAATTTCAGATAAGACTGTATGGTTGATATTTTAATATGCCTTTATCGTGATATATGAATTCTTTGAAAGCTTCAGCTCTTACTGTAAACCATTTACTGGATATATGAATGTATTAAAATATGATAACTTAATCTATATTTTACAGAAATCTTTGATAAAAATGCTTTCAACAGAAATTATTTGGCTTGAAATCTTTTAGCAAAAATTCTTATTTAATAAATGTTTAAGAAAGGTTATTAATAAACCAGAGTGCGTGTTTTTCCTTTTCCTTTCTTGTTTACTTACATTGTACAACTTGTTTACATTTAGCTTCGTGATATAGACGATTTTAGTGTTAAGGATGCATTCAAATTTGATTAAATGAGTATAAAATTCGATGTAGATCTACAATAATAGTGGCTAGAAAGTGAATAGAAAATGAACTATGTTTTTCTTGTATACTTACACTGAAAGTGAACTTGTGCTTCTTATATACTTACATTCTGTAACTCGTTTTGAATTTAAATTCGTAGTAATAAGAGAAACGATTGGCAAATTGCTTCCAAAATTTAACATAGACAATTTTGGAATTGACATATTTATCTTGGATTAAATGAGTACAAAATTTGATGTAGATCCACAACAGCAGTGTCAAGAAAGTGAACGGGAAGTGAACTATGTGTTTCTTGTATACTTGCATTGAAAGTGAACGGTAAATGAACAATGTGCGTCTTGTATATTTACATTCTGTGACTCGTTTTGCATTTAAATTCGTAGTATATTGAAGGAAAAGATTGAGAAATTGCTTTCAAAATTTAACATAGATGATTTTGGTGTTAAGGACATATTAATATTTCATTAAATGAGTACAAAATTTGATGCAGATTACAATAGTAGTGGCAAGATCAAATAATTTCATCCATTTTACTTTTTTTTTTTAGATATCGCATTTACATACGTACAAATAGACAGACGGTCGATTTTTTAATGGATATAATCTGAAATTTGATTTAGATATACACTTTTTTTTATCAATGGTTATAATTCTAAAGTTCGCAAATATAGTTAATTGTATTTTTTGATGATCAAGTTCATATACTCTGCAATGTAATCCACAACTTGATATTGATCAAGAATTCCGCTTATACAATCATATGCAAAATTTCATTAAACTAATAATTTAATTTTTGTGTTATGATAATCTTGTTCACTTTAGCAAGAAAAGAAACTCCATTTAGGTTTCGCCTAAAATTGATTGCACTTAAAGACAATTACAGGATTCTGTTTCGTTATGTTTTTAAACTATAGTGCTCACATTTAGACAAATATAATTCTAACAGTGATTTGCTTCTTATTCAAGAATGTCAAAAACTTGAATGTTCATTAAAATCTTGATCGATTTTTTTAAAAGTGATTTCAGTGCTTTTTCTTGAATGCTCAGCTTCAGAAATTTTAATTAAAAAAAATTTGAAAAACCATATGGATAAAAATACGTAAATTATATCTCTAAGATTATATTTTAAATAAATGAATAAAAAACTAGAATAAGGAAAAAAATGTTTGCTATGCTGCATCTATTTATGTATAGTTCACATAGTAGCATTTATTTTTAAATTTTTTTTTTGAAAATTAAATATGTAAATTATACCTCTACGATTGTATTTTAAATAAAAGAATAAAAAAAAAAGGAAGAAAAATTGTTTCTGATGCTGCATCTATCTATGTATACTTCTCACAATGGCATTTGTTAAAAAAAATTCTTGAGAATTTAATTTTGAAGAATTCAATTGGAAGTCAAATATTGTTATATCTATGCTCCTAATAATTCATTAATTAATTTAAAATCTCTCAAGCCCCCACATTTCTGTTAAATTAGTTATGCTTTGTTTAAAAAAAATAGCAGTAGTACACTGAAAAGATTGAAAATGAAAATTATTTTTATCCTTTATCTAATCTTTTTAATTTTGTTTCATTAAAAATATGCTTTCTATAAATTCAAAGCATATATTCAATAAATTTGACTCTGTAGTTTCTCATTTTATTTTCAACATGAAAGGAAATTTTTAAAAATTGAGACTTTATTGTTTAATCCTAATATGAATTATTCGTTGCAAGAAAATAATGAAAGAACAAATCCATTTTTCAGAATTTTTTATATAAATTTGCAATGCTTCAGTTTTGCTTTTAAAAAAATTAATAAAATCTGAGTTACAAAGGTGACAAAGATTATACACCGCATTTTCTTGAAGGCAATAGACAATTTTAACAAATGGTTATTTCATCTTTAACTTTCTTTGTTATTGCAATAATAGTTATGACGGATTATTAATTTCGCCACTGATACCTTCTATAAGATAAATATTACAAATTACTTTATGGAAATTAATACTGATCTATTTATTAATACAATTTAATAGATGCCTTGTATGAAATATCAAATCCTGTTTAAAAAATAATTAAATTCTCAGCTTAATTATGCTGAAACAGTAATAAGGAAATACATTAAATTCCAATTATTTGGATAAATTAGAATCAGATACGGTTCAGACAATTGATTATCTGGACAACTGGATAATTAATGACAAAAATTATTTTAAGGGAGAAAAAAAAATTTGCTTATAATTTACAATTTTAGTGATTAGAAGAACAATGTTGTTTATACTTTATTCTCTTATATAATGTATTAAAATAGCACTGTTTGAAAGCATTAGTCAAAGTCTGTTTTGTTGTCTTTGCTCGTTTCTCCTTGGGAAGCTTTTTCTTGCGGATTTCTTTCTTTCATTCCTTCTTTTAACACTATCAGAATAATTGAAGCTCTACTATACATTCCAAAAAGCTTTCATTTACTGTGAGATGTTTGATTGTGAAAACAGATTGCTCAACATTTATGTTTATTAAGCCAATAGAAAAAAAATTATCGTCTGTTTTTTTACTCTTTTATATATGAAATATTCAAAAGTATTGCTATCTCGTGATTTTGATAAATCATTTTTTTTTACCTCTCTGAATTAAAAAAAAATGAATATTACTGTGTCCTTTTATTAGTGAAAGCGATACCTCAAAAGCAGAACGAGCTAGATGGAAGACAATTGGAATGAGATTTTTGAGTAGACTGTCTTTATGCTTATCTGTCTATATTTGAACTCCATAATCCGAAAATACAAACAACTAGATGGATTAAATTCAGTATTTTGCTATTTTTGCAAAATTGTAGTTCCGTATGAAATTTTTTGTCAAGGTTGCTTATTAAAAGATCTTTGTTCCTACTTATTTATAAACACAAAAATTCAAAAACGTGCCATATCTCAGAAACTTGATTTCATGTATACGAAACACGATGTATGATCATTGCAGTTAACACTTAAATCACAAAATTTAAAATAGCATATGTTCAACTATCCAGTTTTAGGTTTCATGCGTCATATCATGCATGGAGTTTTTTTTTTTCTGACAGCTAAGAAATTTCCAAAATAACAGAATTTTATTTATCAATTATTTAAATCTATCTAAAATAAATCATAAAAATCTATCACTAAATTCTGTTTTTGCAAAAGTTTCTATTTTGTTACTTTATTTTTATGATTTTATCTTTTATTGTTGAGTTTTGCATTTAAAACGTGACTGAGATTATAAGATTTTTATTTATCAGAGCACTTTTGTTTTATTTAGCTGTGGTCTTATTTCAAAAAACCAACAAAATGACTTATTTTAAGTTTCAGGAGAATATACAAAAAAAAAAAAAAAAAAAAAAAAAACTTTTATTGCCTGCATTTTATTACTAAGGAAGATTTTTTTTAATAATGGATTTTCCTTTTTCATATTTTTATCGACCGTCAAACCCTTGAATAGTGAATAAATTCTAATACTACAATATTTAAAAATGATCTACTGATGTCGGATGATTGATTGCGATATTATTTCCGAATCGGATGGAAGGCCAACTAATGTGATAGGAAGTTATCAATATAGCTATTTCTTTCAAAGAATAGAATTACTTCCTGTCAACTTGTAATTTCTAGATAGAAAATGTATTCTGGACGGACATTTCAATAGCTCACAAACTTGATTTATTGAATATAAGTTTTTTTATTCTTTGTTATTTGACTGTTGAATTATTTTTCAAAATTTCTAAATATTTCCTCATTTATTCAATATAAGTACAATTCAGAAACGTAACTCATCCTCCTTTAAATAAGTTGTCATTTTAATTACTTGCATTCGAAAAATTACAGGTCAAAATGATCATAAAACATCATGAGGTGTTTGGAGCTAGCTTGTGAAAAAATGAACTGTCAAATGTGAGCATATTTAATTTTATGTTATTTTGACAACGAGATTTCAATTTATACAAGAAAAAAAATTCAAATTTTTACTACCAATTGCTATATGGCTCTATGTAGCCTATTGTTAAAAAAAAACACAACTCCACTTCTAATTTCATTTTATCACAGTTAATATATGAGAATCAGTGAATTTTTTTTTCAAATGTTCACAGAATGTATTCCTTAGATTTTATATTGTAGAGCAGAATGCTTAATTATTTTGCTGAACTTATATGTAATCCCTCTAAAGTTGTTAAATTATCAACCTTTGTTTTCGTAAATCTCTTCATATAATCCCACATTCAAGCATCACAGAGAATGAGCTACACTGGACGTAGTGGTCCCTCATAAGAAAGGGCTCAACTAATTCATATGTAAAATATTGCATTATGGCGCATTTTGACGCAAAATCGCCTCGCAAAAATTTGAATTATGGTATCATTTTGTTCATTTTGAATAATCATAGCTCGAACTGCAATTACCGATATTAATTTTGAGTGCAAGCAGCGTAAATTCGATGAACCAAATGTATTAAGATGACATATAATTTTCATATAGCAATGGAAGAAAATCATGCAATATTTCATAAAACAACGAAAACGGTTTGAATTTCAGAGTAACAATTGGAATTCGAAAGTTGGAATTGGAATTCGGAAAAAAATCTTTTTAAAACAATTACCAAAATTCATAAAATATTCAACAGGGTTTAATGATACATTGAGTATTTTTTCCATGTATTGTTAGCTAAAATCGCTTTTAAAGTATATTTGATCAACTTCAGTCAGTCATGCTGGGGCAAATCAGAACAGCGTCAAAGGAGCTTATTTAAAATTTCGCTTATTCTAAACGAAATTTGTCTTCATATTTAAAAAAAAAATTGAAGAAATTTGAATCTCTAATCAAAAATATTGTAGCAATGATATATACGCATTTAAAAAGCAATTCTTCATATTTAGCATTTTTTTAAAAAAAAATTTACTCTTAATTAAATTAAGGATATCGCGCACACAAAAGATGTATTTAATATCTTTCCAATGCGCGTGTATAAAAACGCAATTATTAAGATAATAGAAAATATTATTGTAAAAAATACATATTTTTGAAAAAGTTATTACAACCAGAGAAAATGAAACTGACCTGATTGAAAAAGTCCTTTAAAAAAGAAATTTATATATTTTTTACAATAACATGTTCTAAAGTTATTTTAAAAAAATTAAGTATTATCTTAACACACGAGGTCATTTTATATATTTGGATATGAGCACCAAGCATTAATGCATTAAATAATTGAGGCCAATGGAATACCTGAAGTCTTATTAGTTTATTAATTATTTTATTGAAAAATTAGAGCTTAAAAACTCCTAATAGATGGTTAAATATATTGCAGCATGTTTTGATTTTGAAACTACTATCAACCATGTGGCAAAAACAAAAGGAACTAGAGATGATTGTTTAACTAAGTATGTGCTATCATATAAAAAATACAAATGCGAGGTCTTATCCAACTGGATAAAGTGTAAACAACGAGTTCATAGGAACAAGAACACATGTGCTTTGTATTGCTACAGGAAAGTTTTTCTGTTGAGTCATAAATCGCTTAGACATTCTTTCAGGACATTCTTGATTCTCATGGAGTGAAGGCAGATGCCAACAGATAGATCACAATACCACTAGAAAAAGAAAAGACAGTATTAACTCCGCTTTTATCAAAGGAGCTTATATTAAGGGGCTATCGGATAATATTAAGCTATCGTGTACTAATATTAATCTAATCAAATCGGTTAGAAAAAGGTAAGTGTATCTGCGTTGCGATTAAATCAAGATTAACTTAAAATGTAAATTATCCTGGTATTTCGACAGATTTTAAGATATTTCCATATATTCGTGCCATTTGTTATTTTTGAACTTTCATTTTAAAGGACGCTTGCACCAGAAGAGTATTTAGACCAAAAAAAAAAAAAAAATGAAAATCTTTTTTTTAGGCCAAATTGTTTTTACTATTTCACTGGCTTTGTCGTTTTGCATTAGTTTGATACTATGGAAACCTAGAACAGTGTTTTCCCTTTCGACTCTTTCACACACCCAAATATAATATGAAATCTTTTCTGTTAAACGACATGAAGAAAATGTAATACACAATTCGGAATATTATATTTGATCGATTAGAATTAAAATTTGATGTAGATCTAACGTTTAATGTAGAAACTTCTTAATAAATATGATTGTCTAGCTAATTACACGAATAAGAAGACAGTCAATTTGTTGACAAAATTAAATGAAAATTGATGTAAATATTCAGTTATAATATTAAAACTAACTATATGTCAAATTTTTAAAATCTAATTTGAAGCAGTTTTGAGCTATTGTACTCATATATGCATGGGCAAACAAACTTTTCAAAGAAGGTTATAGCCCGGAATTTAATATAGATATGTTATTTCGGAGTAACGGTTAAATACCAAATTTCTTCTGTCAACTCTATCTACCCGCCAAAAATCTATCCCCCGTACCTTATTTAGATTATCGTGTATACAAGAAAGAAAGAGAAAGCCTGTGATTTCAAAAATCTTTTTTTTTTTCAAAATTCAAGGATGTCTGAAAGACAAAGCTTCATCAAATACCGCCGTCGAAATTTTTGGCTGTTACAATATTTCTCTTTGTATTTTCCGTGTACCGGAAATTAAAATTAGAATATCAGATAATATTGCAGAAAATGCTGGATAATAGGATCATTTTGTAAAAGAATTTTCATGAAATAATGAATCTCCATATATGGAATTTTCTGTTAACATGAATTTATTGTTTTGTAAAAAAATATGAGATAAGAATTCAGTTGGTTGTTTGAATATAAATATTATTATTCTAGAATTTTACAAAACTTCCCATCGAAAATTAATCTCTTCCAATGTTTTTTGGTAATTTAAAGGGACTTAGAATTCATTAGAATTACCTTGGTTCCTAAATCAATTATATCCTATTCTTACCTTTCTCAGTTCTTTATAGCAGACGATATTTAACAAATATAATTTTAAATTTTAGCATTTTTACTATCATTTGAAAGTGGATTTCGTCTATCATCAAGTCTAGCTCTCTAAGTTTTGAAAATACCGAACAGAGAAAAGTCGCATCTTATATTCTACATACAGCGGTAAAAAAAAATGAAAAGATTTAAGGATTTGCATTATAATTTCATCATTCATTTTTGTTACCATAGAGTCAACTATACTAAAAAATTACTTAGATGCATATACAATGAAGAATTATACGTAAATTGAAAAATTTCTGGTTAAGAAAATGGATAAAAACTCATATTAGAAAACCATATAGAAAAACTAGGAGACAATCGAGTTTTACTTTTTTTATCATTTGCAATGATAAATGAAAATTTTTTTGGGATGCTAATATATGTTGTTAAATTTAAATACAGATTTCCTGATGGATTGAATTGGATGGATCCAAATTGAAAACGATATACAAATGAAATTCTACGTCCCATTCTTTCACGTAGCCAGAATCACGTAATCATTAGTAAATCTTTGTCAACATTTCACCGTGACATTCCTAAAATAATATTGTCTGTAGTAGTTCAATTTTTTTTCACGCATATTTATCTTTCTAGCGCTTTATAGATAGATTGTTGTGGCCTGTTCCAAAAGTCTTGGTTTCAGATCCGGAAGGCTCAAGATTCAATACCCGTTTCCACAAAGATATCCACCTCAGATATATTTTGAGACACATCGATTTTTCTTGCAAGAGTCAGATGTCCTTCCGTTGCTCTCCAATCCCGTTTATAAGTATAATTTTTGTTTCAAAAGTAATCATCTTTCTTCAAACCGTAACTATAATGTTAATGAATTTATTACTAAATCAAGATTTTCAAAGTGAAATATCTTTAAGAAATATAACTTTAAATAGTAATTTAGGGAAACCCGTGTTTAAAAAAAGCGTCTTCCTATTTAAGAAAAAAAAGTAAAGAAATTCGGCTCAATGTTCTCCGAAATAAGTCTCTGGGATACGAAAAACACAAACACAGTCACACACAAAAACGTGCGCTTTCACATACTGCAAGATCGGGACATGCGTTTTGGCAAAGAAAACATTTTTGCAAGCATCAATGACTGCTTGCATTATTTTTCCGTCAGTAAAAAAAGATAATAAAAGACAGAAATTCACGTATTCTTCAGTTGCTGACGTCATTTTGCGCACTGAAAGGCGGGAACTGCTAATAAATAAGCGGTATTCCATCCTTGATGAACTGCCAAGCAAAATTGACGTTCGCAAGATGAACAACTGGTAACGTCTGAGCTACCGTGGGATGCGGATGATTTGTTCGGAATTATTTATAAACCTCGCGCCAGAATAACACTGTTCTCGCCGGCGAAATACTAAATTTTCTCTTAATGAGCTGCAGATTTGGTCCTTCTAACTCAAGAGACTCTTGGGCGAGGTTAATGGAATGTTCGGAAATTTTATAATCTCAAGATTAATTAAAAGAGGGGTAGTTCCAATATTCTTATGGAAAATGTTTCCTGCATTAAATACTGAAAATGCCCCACAAAAAGAGTTCAAATTTTGGTTAGCAAAATGTGCCACTTGAAATCATCTTATTAACACGTCAAAATATACCACTTGAACTCACCTTACTAACATTACAAAATATGCCACTTGAAATGATTTTACTAACATTACAAAATATGCCACTTGAAATGATTTTACTGACATCATAAAATATGCCACTTGAAATGATTTTACTAACATTACAAAATATGCCACTTGAAATGATTTTACTAACATCACAAAATATGCCACTTGAAATGATTTTACTAACATTACAAAATATGCCACTTGAAATGATTTTACTAACATTACAAAATATGCCACTTGAAATGATTTTACTAGCATTACAAAATATGCCACCTGAAATGGTTTTACTAACATCACAAAATATGCCACTTGAAATGATTTTACTAACATTACAAAATATGCCACTTGAAATGATTTTACTAGCATTACAAAATATGCCACTTGAAATGATTTTACTAACATTACAAAATATGCCACTTGAAATGATTTTACTAGCATTACAAAATATGCCACTTGAAATGATTTTACTAACATTACAAAATACGCCATTTGAAATAAATTTGAAATTAAGCCAATGGAAGAATTCTTTTCTCGACTTTCATATATATTTTGATAACACACCACCATTTTTTCATTTCACTGTATAAAAGTTCTGTACTCTTTGAACGTATCATGGGGCGATGGCGAGAGGATCCTTGAAGACTACAGCAAGTTCATGAGCTAGAATGTTTCTACTGCTTCCGCTTGTAGAGATGCAATATATCACATTTTGTGTTTCAAAGTCTAAGAAAGGAAATCTAATATATTTTGAACCTCTTTCTTTACACCAGATAATAGAATCCAAATTTTACTACAGATATACAGTTTTAGTTACAAGCTATACAGTTTTAATTCATTCTTCCAAGTCGTTGAATTTTAATCAAATATACAGAAGGACAGATGTTCAATCCGTTGCCTTAATTAGCCCAAAATTTAATTCTAGATTTCTGTCGATAAAACAACGTGCTAAAATAAACCTACCTAGTTCTTTGTGATTTTTGAAATTGTAATGTTTGCATACACATGACAGACAAACTTTTCTTCGACTAATTTTTTTTCACAGTTCATTAAAAATGCACAAAATTGGTGTTAGAGCGTGCCACATTCCAGCCCTCTAGCTCAATGCATTTCTGAGTTATCGTGTTCACAGACAGATATTTTCAATTCTAAAGATGCGTGTTTCGGATTCATGTAGGCCTAAAACGTGGATATCCATTAAAATCCTTCATCTAATATTACATTTATTATATGGAAAAATATCCATAAACTTTCCCCACGCTTTCCAATAAAAAAAATCCAATAGTCCTCCCCACATAAAATTGTGGTGGTTGGGTAAGGTTGCAAATTATTTTACCGAGCATTCATGGCATTGGCGAACAATAGTTACTAAATATAGATTCTTGCTGTGGATCCAGCATTTTTATGTATACGATAAAATGCGTGCGAATATGTATTTTGTTCTAACCAACCGAAACTAAAATTTGACTCGGAACTACAGTTGTAGTCACGAGACCACGTATCGAATTTCATTGATTTAAATCATTACGTTTATGAGTTATTGTGTCTATATGCATGCAAAAGTATAAACCGATAGTCGGTCAATTCTTTGACATATTTGGTTAAAAATTTAATAAGAAGCTACATTTTAGACTCTAATAATAATCTCTAATAATATAAATAATAATCTGTCTACTAATGTAACGAATTACAGTGTCTAAAGACTGATTGTGCACTTACTTGCTTTCATCTTGTATATTTCATACTCTCTTTTTGTACATTGCTCACTTCAGTAAATACCTCTCGCAATAAACATGTATGTTTCAGACCTCTAGAGTTTTCTCGTAATAAGAAGTAACATGATATGTAGGCCAGCTGTAGGGAGTGAGTCCCCTACAACCAAGTTTTATTTCTTTAGATCATTGCACTTTCCAGGTATCGAAATCTTCTTTACTCAAACAGCCAGCCACACAGACTTCCTCTAAATGGATTTCCTTCAAGATTTTTGGCCGCAGTGGACTGGTGGTGAGGTCTCGACTACGGATCGGGAAGGTTTCAAGTTTAAGACCCGATTCCTTCGAAAAACCATCGTGTAGGTTCTGGTGCACTTAAATCCGCCGGGGCAAGCGAATTCCCTCTGGTGGGGCGTGGAAGTCTGAAGAGGAGGTGCCAACTCAGGCGTCTGACCGCGGTTCAGAATTACGAAGTCCGTCGCAAAATAGCCTTAGTGCTGCTTTAAAACGGGACATTAATATAACTAAACTAAAGTTTCAAAATTTGATAGATACCTATACATTTAGTGTAAAATCCATATGTTAAATTCGTCCTTCCAACTTGCAACGTTTTTGAGTCAGCGTAAGAAACAGACAGATACAATGTCAAAAATGGGGTTTTCGAACTAGGAAGGTCTGAAATGTGGACATTCTTCAAAATCTCGTTCTATATTTTTGATGATTACAATACTTTTTCCACAATTCGTATATGAAAAAGTTAAAAAAAAATGCTACAATTCGCAACAAAATTCGCCAAATTCTGAAATTGCACTGATTTCAATAAAATCGTATTTATTAGAACACTTATTATTTCTCCGCCATCCTCTCTTCACTTCATGTTATGTTCTCAAATAATACATTCTCATTCTGAGGAAGAATGTAGATAGTAAAACCATATCCGTGATGAGTCACACCACATAAAAATTTCCAGTAATTAATAAACTTTTCTTGTATTTCATGAACAAATTAAATGTTCCCTTCAAGATATTCCAAGAGAATCATTGTTTCATTCATCAACTGAAGCATAATAATCTTTTCTAAAAACTTTTAAATAACAAAAAATATAATAAAATGATTAGTAAATATTAAATTCTTCGGAACTCTTTTAATAAATCTGCATTTAAAAAATCTAGACCATGATTCGAACAAAGCAGTTTGGAAAGGATAGTTCTAAGGTATTTTTATGCAAATAGAAGTTTTGAAATTTTCTATAAAGTAAGAAATAGTTTCTTACGATCGATTCTATAAAAAATTTCATCTATCCAAAGTTTACTTTCATAGTTTTATACCTCTCCAACAATGCGAGATATTATCAAAAAGAGAACATTTGAATATGATGATCCCCGCAACAAGGGAATCCTTCTGGAATGATATTCGAAACAAGGAAAAGAAAAGGGCAAAATAAAAATGAAAATGAAAAATGTGCAGTAAAGATAAAACGATATTTCTGGTGAACAGGATAGTCCAAAAAGATATTAAACAGAAGATGACGTTTTATAGAATTGTGATGTTTCCAGTGAAAAAAGGGAACACTATTTTTCCAAAAGTTATAAACTTAAAAATAATCAATTTTTCACGTTTTATTCTGTAACAATAGACGATTTAGTGCGAGTATTTTAAGATTTTCGTTTAAAAGATGAGTATATGATTTTTTTTATCGTTCGTTTTTATATGGTGCTCTGAAGGCTGGAATGCCTATCAAATTATATGAAATAGTTGTGGCATGATCCATACCTTGTTCGAGGCGGCAGAGCCAAAGAGAATAGATTCAGAACATTGAAAATGAATAAATTAGAAACAGAATATTCGATTATATATTTTAGATTTTGAAGAATTTTTACATTTCAAATTCATAATATCACAAGCTGCCTGTGGCGACTAGCTGGGTTTTTGCTGAGTTTACTTCAATGAAATTTGTTTTGCATACATTGATATTCATTTCTCCATCAAAATATTATATTATTTTTAACCATCAAATTTTGTTGGCATTAAAGTCAAGTTATTTTATTAACATCACATTTGTTCTATTTGTTATGGAAATAGAATTTCCTAATGAAGTCAAGTTCCATGATATCACAGTGTCATTAAAAATGTAATTATCTGGATAATCTATATTATAATTGCAAGTTGACTTTCATGATACTGAAAATTTATTCTCTTACTCTTACTAATTATTAACACTTATTTACTTATTCTCTTACTAATTAGAAACAAAATATTCGATTATGCCTTTTAGATTCTGAAGAATTTTACATTCCAAATTTATAATATTTTGCTTATAAATTTGAAATTCATAATATCACAAGCTAACCTGTGGCGACAAGCTGGATTATATGGAATAATAGTTTATATCAATTAAATTTGTTTTGCATACCTTGATTACATTAATACAAAATACTAATTGTAATAATGATTGATTACATTAATATTGTAATACAAAATACAATATTAATTCATTGAAAATATTATATTATTTTTAACCATCAAATTTTGGTGACATTAAAATAAATGTTTGTTGATAAAATAGAAGTTCTAATGAAGGCATACAATTCCTTAATAAAGTGCCATTAAAAATGTAACTATCCGGATAATCTATATTATAATTACACGTTAATTTCACGATATTAAAATTCAAACTCTTACTCCTCTTGCAAATTCTGAAAATAATAAACAGAATTCTTTATACTTAGTTTTCAGTAATAAAAGAAAATTATGCGATTTAATTGTTAATGAAAAAAGTGAATAGATTTGAATTCCATTGTAATAATGAAAAATATTGCAGAAAATTTTACAAAACAATTGTAACAGTCAAAATATGGGAAAAAGAATTTTGCGATAAGAAATTGAATCTTTGAAAAGAATATTAAAATGGTACAGAAATCAATTTTATGCAATAAATTTTCTCAAGTTCTCACAAAACGTGATTAATTAGAAATCTTATTAAAATTACAAAAACATTGCTTCAATGTACACATTTCCAGTATCCAAAGTATGTTTGGGCAATATTTGGTAATTATAGGCCAAACAGTGATTGATTGTATTGTAATTTGATTTGTAAAGCTCCAACATACATACACCCATTCTCTGTTATTACAAATAAAGTTAACACAAAGTAATTTTTCTTCACTTAGTTTTATAAACTAGGTGTGTTTTGCATTTGCGTCTTTTTATTTTCAAGTATTTGACTCTTCTTACCCTTTGTTATTTCACATCCCACATAGAGAACCACTATTTCTGTATAATCAGATCGCCAACTGAAACCAATCAACAGATGACTGACTGTCAAATAACAACAGTCAGTAATAGATTTACGCTTGAATGGGCTTTTAGCTATTTAAGATATGGATCTTTCATAAGTATATTTAAGTAGTACATTCATTATATATAACGCTTGTTCATTCGAACAGTTGTTTTAGGGGGACAGGGGCTAGAGCATTTGCTGAATAATTTAAATGCTAACCTCAAGACCCTCTCCCATCCGTCCACCCACATCTAAATTATCATTCCACTCATCAACTGAAGTACAATGTTCTACAAGAGGTGTTCAAATGAAAAGGTACGAAACGACACTGGGGGTATAAATGAAGACTTTACTCAAAGTATACACCATAGGCCTGGGCACAACGATCCCATTGATTAACGAGCCGAAGGAGTCCTTGTTCCCAGAATTCCTGTGGCAGTAACGAGACCCAGTCCTTCATAGCATCCTTGAGTTTTCTTCCCAAGTTGAAGCGCTTCCCTTTCAGATGTTTTTTCAGGGGACCAAACACATGAAAATCGCAGGGTGACATATCTGGGATGTATGGCGGATGGTCGAGCTGCTCCCGCTTGAAATTGGCGAGTTCCGCGTGTGTGACCCTGGAGACGTGTGAATACGCTTTATCATGGGGCTGAACCACATCCTCCGTCAGTTGCGCAGGTCTTTTGTTCTTGATGGACCTGCGTAGCCTTCACAGTGTCTCACAGCACACATCGAAGTTAATGGTTCTTCTGTGCTCGAGGAATTCAACAAGTAGCGTCAATTGGACCTCTGCTCTCTCCAGCGCATGTGGGCTCCCGCGCATGCTACAATCTACACCGGATACTCCAATCTCATTCCTAGATGTCTCGCTATGTTATCAGCGGCATAGGCAAATATGTTAACGGTTATGTTGTTACGTACTTTTTCATTTGAACACCCCTTTAATTCTAAAATCCATTTAATAATTTAAAAGAAATGCAATGAAAATTGAATTTGGGAAAATCTGGATCATCATAACTCTTTTATTAAACCTTCATGAACCAATTCTGAAATTGATCCAAAAAGTGCAGTTTGAAAACGATTCCTCGGAGGTACTTTTATCTAGTTAGAAAATTCAAAATTTACTCTAAAGAAAGAAACATTTTCTAATGATCTGATCGACAGAATATCATAATCTATCCCGAGTTCATTTTCTGGGTTTTTATACTTTTCCAACAATGTGAGTTATTATCAAAAGAGAAATTTTGAATATGATGATTCTCGAAGCGAAGACATCCTTCGGAAATAATATCTGAAACAAGGAAAAGGAAAGAATAAAATTAAAATATAAAAAGAAAATGAGCAGTAAAGAAAAACGATAGTTCTGGTGAACTCAGTATTCTAAAAGGTATTAAATAGAAGTCGACATTTTATAAGTCGGTGATGTTTATAGTGGAAAAGAAAACACTATTTTTTCAAAAGTTATATACTTAAAAATAATCAATCCTTCATGTTTTATTATGTAACAATAGACGATTTAATACGGGGATTTTAGAATTTTGTTTACAATATAAATATAATAATTTTTATCGCTTTTATATAGTGCTTTGAAGGCTGGAATGCCCATCAAATCCTATTAAAAAGTTGTGGCGTTATGTAATATCTTATTTGTGGCGAGAGAGCTAAAGATAATAAATTTAAAATAATAAAAACTGAGGAATTAGAAACGAAATGCTCGATTACTCCTTATAGATTTTGAAGAATTTTACATTCGAACTTTAATATTTAACTAACTGCATGTGGCAACCAGCTTGTTCACTTCGAATGTTACTTGCGTTTAACTTCAATTAAATCCGTAATGCATAACTTGATGGTCATGATTCCATTGAAGAACTATTTTTAAGCAGCAAATTTTTATGATCATGTTATTTTACTTGCCCTACATCTGTTCTGTTTGTTATAGAAATGGATTTTCTTAAAAAAGTCAAGTCCCATAAGAATCATTAAAAATGTAACGACTGGGATGATCTGTCTTCAATTTGCATGTTGACTTTCACGGCATTGGAACTATTTTCTTTTTCCTCATGTAATTTCTGAAAACAATAACCAGAATTCTTTTTATTTGGTCTTCAGCACTGGGAGAAAATCACTCGATTTAACATTTAATGAACAAAGTAAATCGGATAGAATTTCACTATGATAATGAAAAAAATGTTTGAAAATTAGATTAAAAAATATTTTTATAAAACAATCAAAATTTAGTGAAAACTTTCACACCTGACTCAATTGGTGTCATTGAAAAGAATTCTGAAATGGCACAAATATTATTTTTATTCGATAAACTTTCGGAAATTATCACAAAATGCTGAAATCTTAATAAATTAATTAGAATTCTGATTTTAATTTTTTTTTAATTTAAAATTTTAAAAAATTGCTCCTAGGTACACATTTCTAGTCTCCAAAGTATGTTTGTTCAATACTTGGTGATTATAGGTCAAATAGTCTGATTTGTGCTTGAAGAGACTCTTAGCTATTTAAGATATGGAGTCCTTCCTAGGTATATTTAAGTAGTACATTCATTATATATAACGCTTGTTTAATGGGACAATTGTTTTGGAGATTTTCTTTTATTAAAATTAGAGATCAACGAAATATAATTTTATTACCTAGTAGTGTTCTTTTATGCATTTTACATCTTTTTTTTTTCCTTCAAGCATTTGGTTCTCTTTAACTTTTGTTGTATCGCACCATGCACTGAAAATCAACTTTTCTGTCACCCGTTAAAACCAATAAGCCATAGCTACGCTCAGTGTTGGATTTCGATTTTAAAAGGATATGAATTATTTGAGATATAGGGCCTTTTAGAAGTTTACTTATATAATGAATTCGTTGTATACGACTCTTGCTTGTTAAGTAATGTGGAGATGATTATAGCAGTACATTGGCCTCAATTTGGAGCCTCCGACTGCAACTCTTGGAGTGTTCTTTTTATTTGATAATTGTAGACTTTGTAAAATTAGACATGTATGAAGAAAACAAGCAGTAAGAAATTTAAGAGACATATAAAAGGAGATTTTTTTTAAGATTTTTTAAATTATTTTTTTAATTTTAATTTCTTTTTATTATTTATAATATTGTTTACTTAAACATGTATATATACTTATATTATTATTTATGTATACTTTCTCGATCGCACATTTTTTGTGGTAGATAGATAGGCAAAAAACGAAAGCTCTAAACTGTATGTTGTGTTTCTTGCATCTAAATCCGGCCCAGTTTACGCTATAAAAAAAAGTGCTACCCAATAAAAAAATTCACGAATCAGTAGCTGTTGAAAAACAAATGACAAAAAAAAATAGTGTAAACGTTTAGATTTAGAGCCGTAAATGCTACGCTTGAATCAACGCTGGCAGACGTATTTCAAAAATAGATGACTTTAACAAATGATGATTGATGAGCAAGAGTCTTAGAACTATATTTACTTTGATGTTATGTATACTGTAAAATTAAATTTATGATACGTAAATTTAATACTTTCTTTGCTTTTTTTTCCCTTTTACTGCTTTAGTGCCTTAATTTACATTAAAAAGGGCATTACTCGAATATAATAGAATTTAAATTGTTTTATAGATAACACTGATCACGTAGTTTTAAAATTACAGATGTTTTTTTTAATAAAAGAGGCAGATAGTGTTGTATAGAGAAATCAAGAGAAAATTCTCTGTCAATTCTTTAACAAAGATATACTTACAAATATGATAGTCTCTTTTATTTTTGTTCTCTAAAATAGCTTTCATAAGTTTCAAATGATCTGTACAAATTCTGATGTTAACTTTGATGCTCAGAAGTTTATAACAAATTTAAAAAAGCTTCTAAAAAAGAAGAAAACTATTTTAAAGAAATAAAAACGGTAAATTATTAATAGGGAATAGTTTATTTATAAGAAAATATGGTAAAATAAATCATACCAATATTTTTATTTCCTCGAATTTTAAATATACAAAATGAAAGTACTACGTTAAAAATTACATTATCTCGATACTTTAGTGTATTTTGATATTCTTATCTGCTTGAACCCCCCCCCCCCAAAAAAAAAAGCTTGCTTCGAATTATTTGTATCTTTTTTTTCCTCTCTACTTCTAACAACGATAACAAAAATGAAACAGATTGGAATTTGGCATTCTATGGTGCGAAATCGACGCATATTAACGAATTCGTAGCTTTCAAATGTGTCCTCTTCTGTTTATAGTTCTAGGCCCTCTACGGGCACGTTTCTTTTTTTTAAATTGTTAATAATTGTGATGATAAGCCGCGACAAAGATAATTAAGCAAAACGGGGGGGGGGGGAGAAAAAGAAAGAAAAAAAAAAGAAAAGAAAATGGAAATTTGTACTTTTTTGGTACTATTTATATATGTTTTTTTTATTATTCTGTAAGTTTAGTCGTCTCTTTTTCAATAAATGTAGCATTTAAAAATATTATAAATAGGCTAAATATTTATCAAATATTTTAGAAACACCCTTGTGTTTTATTTAAATTCAAGAAATACTCGATTGAATGAAAAAATTATTTCTTTAATTAGGGTTGTAAAAACTATATTTGTGTTTCTACAACTTTATTCGCTCTTATCATTTTTATGTAAAGCAAATTAGCTTAAAACAACTTTCTGTTGATCCTTCGCATCATGAAATAAATTATTCCATTTTATAACAACGGAATAGTTGTGATCCGAAAACGAGAGATTGGAAAAAAATGCAAGTGTAATCACATATGGAAAAACAATTGACCTTTATTATGAATTTTTTGCAATATCGGAGAAGCACATAAACGATTCTTTATGATACTGAAAATCAGGTCGAGACATAAATGATCATGAAAGTCTTTGCCACTTGCAATTATTGTTGGCAGTAAAAAGAGACTGTAAAAATTTACGATGGATAAAAAAATAATTATGAGTTTCCTCCCACATTAAATGTTTGAAAACTCCGAAAGAATAGTAGAAGATAACGATTTAATTTCACCGCCAAAACCAACTTGAACTTTAAAGCACTGAAACTGTAAGTACCATAATACATTTTTATAAGACTAAATCTGTTTTATACCACCTTAACTTGTACAGATAGTTATTTGAAGCATTATTGATAAATTCATTTCCTTTTTAATTGAAAAGACTTAATTTAATTTGAGTAATATTCCCTTCTAAAATGCCACGAATGTTACTACAACTGTAATATAGCTTCGTTTAATTAAATTTATGCTGTGTTTTTAATGTATTCTAAAATTATTTACAGAGACACTACTTTATTTTTAGACTAGCTGAAAAGGAACAACTAGATAGCTATTACAGAAAACTTCTTCATCAATGTAATATAATTTTCATCAAACGTAGTTTTGTTTAAATTTTTTGTTTTAATTGGTAAGGAAAAATTTATCTAAAATACAAATTCTACTTTCGGATACTATTAATAGCATGTCAGTATTTTTATTGAATCTATCATGCCATCCTTGGCGAGTTATTTGGCGATTAATTCCTGGCATGCGTTCTTGCATTAATTCCTAGCATAGTATTCGAAAATCGAATTTGTGTTTTCGACACATTTTTATCAATCAACCGAAATAAAAATTCGACACAATATTGCACTTGTTGTCACAAAATCCCGTAACAAATTTGATATATTTAAGTCAAAGCGCTTTTGAATTATCACGCTTATATGTTTCTGAAAAAACAGACCTACAGACGGCCAATCCTTTCTTAGATTCGGCTCGAAATTTCATAGATGTCTACACTATACATGTTAAATTTGTTTTTCGAGTTTTATCTATCTAGATATCTTCATTTTAGTTTAGTTTTCGTGTTATTATATTTCAACAACCCGACAGACGAACTTCATCTGAACAAAGGTTACTCAAAATTTGATAGAAATCTGCAAATTTGGTGTAAAGATCGTATGCCAAATTTCAACCATTTAGCTCAAAGCGGTTTCGAGTTATCTTTGTTACAGACAGACGGACGGGCACTTTCCAAAAATTTGTTTTTCGAACTCCAAAACAAATTTTCCAAAAAATTTGTTTTTCATTTTCGGGAGGACTAAAACATGGAGATTTTTTAAAATTTGACTTCAAACATTTTGACGATTACTATACTTTCTCTATACATCGTATACGATGAAGTAAAAACGAGTACTTTTTTGTTAAGCAAGTTAAGGAGATCACTTTACTATTACAAGTATAATTGCTTCACTGCCTACACTAGCATTAAACATATCTGCAGTTTAAAACATGGTAAAGTAAAGAGATGAATCCACTGAGCTGGAGTTGGCAAACTACCAAACATGGACTGGATCTAATCACCATCATCGAAGAGACTCAGCTTTTGTTTTTGATGGTTGTATCTTGCAAACGTACTAGGAGTGTTGATCCAATGGCAGTTGCAGAGAATCGGGGATCAAGAGTCCAACTTTTTATGAGAATTGCAAAGGGCATTCACGCATTGTCTCTCTGAAATTAGAGTGGAGATTACTGCAAAAGACGATGATCCTATCAATGAACAAATGTTTTAGCTTTATGAAGATGATGAAGACGTGTAAAAAAACGGAAAGTTAATGGATGTTATAACAGATTGATATGTGATAGGATTAATAGCAAACAGATGCTTTCATCTTATTTTTCTCATGTTGCCTCACTGACTTTGCACATAATATACCATTTTAATGCATAAATAAAGAAAAATACGCGATAAAGCAGTTTCGGATTTACAGGAATTTCTTCATCACTGATTTTTATTTTCGATTTGAATCCTCGCAATGACAACATCCGCTTACATTTCTTTTGCATATACTGACATATTTATATACTCTTAATATACAATTATAATACCTAATAAAGGCGAAATTTCATGTGTTGCAGTTTCATGTTTTCCACTTTTTTCTTTTACTTCCGGTTCAAATTTAAAAACAGGATCGAATTTGCTAAATTAGTCTCATACTTGTTTAGCATAATTAGATTAATGGAAGGTTTAAAAAACTACATGGAAGCTTTTTGAACTATGAATCGTGGTAATCGTGATTAAATAAGACGAACACAACATCCAAGCTGAACTTACTCTTTTAATCCCAAAACATGCACGGGAGCATATATATATATATATGAAATGGCACTTTTTTTTATCTAATTTAAATCCTAATTAATTTTTTAACTTTCTTCTTAATTTAGCCCATATTAATTTATTCTAAAATTTTTTCTTGTTTTCAGATTCAAACCCCATTTTTTGTATTTAATTGATTACAATCTCAGCAATTTCTAACACGCCATCTAAAAATTTGCTATCTGTAATTCTCAAGCAACGAGCGAAGAGATAAAAATCCTTAACACCCATAGCATAACTTCCAAAGACACTTAATATTTCCTTTCCTAAATCGTCACATGTCAAAAAAAAAGTCCCTAAAAGAATATTTTAGTAAATGCATTAAGGGGAAAACTCGGATATGTCTCTTTTGTCTTCGATATCTCTCTCTTTTAACTTTCTAAAAATTTCTCTCTAAAACTTTGTGTCTAAAAACTTTTAATTAAAATTTTCTGCAGAAAAATGCTAAATTTATTGATTTATAACTCCAGAATTTCATATTAGCAAATTCTGTGTTAAAATCTGTTGGCTTGATGTGAAAAATTTACAGAAGCTAGAATTGGGGAAACTAATAACCATCAAGATGAGAGAAAAAGACTATTTTATAAAATCAGTACTAAAATATTTTTCGTATTAAAATTTTCTATTATCCATTTTATTTATTCACATGAACAGAATATGATTTTTTTGGTCCCTATGTTCATCTATCTAATGATTAGACCAATAATTAAATCTTTTTTAGTATCATATACCCTACTACAAATGAAATATTGTTTATTGTGCTTGATTTTCTATCTTCGGTGCCATTTTTTATTTTTAGCACATTTAAAATCCTGATTCGGAGCCTAAACCAATATCAAGTCTTATATATAATATCTTGAATAATGGCAAAGATTCTAGTCTAAAACTGAAGAATGTAATACTTTCTGTTTATCTAGTCATGGTTATACATGAATCGCATATATATAATAAATCTTTCCTTAATTTTTTATATAGTACATTTTTGGCAATTCAGCACTGTACGATCCGGTTCTTTTATAATCCGACGTTTTATGAAAGTTGGAAGCACTAAAAAGAAAATATGTCGCTGCAAATATCAATCAGAGAGTGACGGAAATATTGGATTTTGAATTACATTTTTTCATGTTAATTATATATAGTATAATTCTCTGTGTAATTCGATAAATAGCATGATATTATGTGCCCATCTGTTAAAAAACATTTTTTAATGAACTTCTTCTAACTCAACGCTTTCGTTAATACAGTGGTTCCTTTGTTTTATATCTTCTGAATTTCTTAGAGTCTATTATAATGTTCAATGCGATTTTCAAAAGTTACGATTAATCAAAAGACTAATTAATTTCTCTTGCACTGAAAGTCTAGTGCAAGTTCAGACGACACACACTAAGCTATAAAAAGAAAATTCCCACAAAAAAAAGAAAACAATTCAAAACAAAGACGAATAAAAACCGTTAGTCATCGGGGCTTGAAAACATTACAGGTAAATTATGACATGACATTATATATATATATAAGAACTCACTCGCGCAATTCTCATGTCAGAAAAATAAAAATAAAACAACTCGGCGATATTCGGCAGAGTTCCAAAAATCAAGGATTCCGCTGTCTCACCGTGTTTCTTTGTTCTCAGCGGAATTTCTTTTGTGCTATTGGCAACACGAAGCTCTCACAGATTGTGCGATGATGGTGGAACCTGCAGAATTGACCGATTGGCAGGAATCGCAGATTCTGTTTGTCGATACGGTGTCGTTAATGGAGTAGCATTCGAAAATAAACTCGAATTGCTCGTTAACCGCAGAAACGTCGTTTCGAAGAAGAGGATTCCCCGCGGTGGTGTGTTTATGCTCCGCAAACTGCCGTTACGTCATCCGAATTCTTTTGTTCTGAGGTTTCGAGGACACAAAGTAACCGGTGTCCTCTAAAAGTGTGCGGTTGGGTTGTGTAGATTTAAATAATTTTCCAAGAAGTTTCCTTTGTGTGAATGTGATGGCTATCAGCAGTACGAAATGTTCCACTAGCTCTATTTCTATCGCGGTCGTATTCTTATCTTCTGAAACATGTCACCTGCTTGCGATACAAATAATACGTAAAAAAAATATTTCTTTTTCGTTGTTTAATAAAATAAACCAAAAGGGGTTATTAAACAAATTAATTGTATATTTCACATAACATAACCCAAAATACCATCGGTATACAACTGTAAGTGACCAGATAAAAAAAAAATAAGTTAATGCTTGTTGTTTTTAAATGTAATTTTCGAAGCAGAAGTATTGTTTAGTTTAGTTTAGTAATATTAACGTCCCGTTTGAAGCAACACTAGGGCTATTTTGGGACGGAGCTCGTAATTTCGAACCGCGGTCAGATGACGAGGACGACACCTGAACTGGCACCCCCCTCTCCACACCACACCACACCAGAGGGAGGACGTGTGGTCAGGACGAATTTAACGTGCAACAGACCCCCCCTTACACGACGGTTCTTCGGTGGAATCGGGTCTTGAATCTGAAACCCTCCGGTTCCGAAGCCGAGAGAGACCTTACCACCAGGCCACCAGCAGAAGTATTATATATCAATATACGTGTAGTACACATTCTATACTAACGATGCATCGCCGTGCTTAGCTTTTTTTTCTTTTTTTTTTCAGTTACAGAGATAACAATTTAAAACAACTTCAACATATTTTCCCTTTTCTTTCCTTTCTTTTCTGTTAGACTTAATCATTTCTGGTTGCATACTGTCTATACCGTTAGGATGTAAATCTTTTTATCCCGCAATAGAATCATTTCTCCCTTTTATAATCCCGCCAAAAATATAGCAATTTAACTTTCTAATCAGTTCCTCAATTTTCAAACTAAAAAAGGAAATGACGTCACAGACTTGTATAAAGTAATGTGATATACCATCTCTTTTGTGGAAATGCTGTTAAGTTTCCATGTTTCCTTTTGTCTAACATTTCTTCATTCAATTAAAAATTTGGTTTCCTTAATCTGGAAGTAACTGCATAATTGTGATTTAAATATATTCTTTCTTATTAAATACTTGCCGCCTAGTTGGTTCACGTTATTAAGTTGCTATAAATTTCAATTGTTATTGTTATTTTGTTGCTTGATCTGAATGGTTTCATGAGAAATATTTTCAAATTTTGATAGACATATGACTCCTACTATCTTAGAAATCTTACATTATTTTGTTCATTGTGGTAAGCATTTCCTCAATTTTCCTGTCTATAACTTTATACATCTACCTACTCTGGGGAGCCTCCTCCCCCTCACTGGGAAATGCGGAGCTTCCGGAATGGTGGTTGGTTCTCGACGCCTTGGTAGATACAGAAATGGTGGGTAATTGGCCATTCTCTACCAATGAATTGATATGCCTTCTAGGGGACAGCTTGTACAGTGGCCGGTGATGGTTCCTACGACTCAACCATAGTTTCCGCCTATGTTGTCGCTGCGTTTCGATTGTTCAATTTATCCTAAAGCCTATGGAGGGGGGAGGAATAACCTTTAGTTTCTATACATCTAATTATCTTTTCCACTTCAGATTTGGGGATGAGAAGCTTCGGTATGGTGGTTTGTTATCGCCGCCCTGGTAGGTACAGAAATGGTGTAGGATCGGTTATCCTTACCAATGACGGAACTTACCTCCTACAGGAGAGGCTGATGACCGATGATGATCCTTAGAACTCAATCATAGTTATTGCTTATGCTGTCATTGCATTCTAATCATTAAAAATTTCCAGGCAGGTCAGAGAAGTAGCTCATAACTGATTATACATCTAATTATATCACAGGAAAATTCAACAGTATTTAAAAATGGAGGCACTTAAAGCAATTTCATCATTGCTTGGTTCTGAAATTAAGCCTTATTTATAAGTGCAACAAAATTTCAAACAAAAATGTCAAGAGCATTATTATTATTAAACTGAAACCTACGTAGCATGAAAAAAAACAAATAAACAGTAACTTCATCTGCTACTATGGGAAAGAAAACCAAAATGAAATATTTGTAGCAGAAATGAAAACAATATCAGTTTTAGTACAATAATAAAAATTTTCGTTATAAAATATGTTTAAAATATTTTTGAAATAAATTAAAAATAGAAAATGAATTATACGGCAATCAAAATCTATATTAGTGAAAAGATAATTTTTAAAATTTTTAGATGGCGTAAAAATCCTTTTTTGTGCCTTACTATTTTCGGAAGTTTTTGCTGAGAAACGTACAGTATGAAAATTTCGCTTATATTTTAATTAATTAAAATTCTAACTAAAATTTAAAACGAGTATTCCGAAGTGCATATTTGTACTTTCCAAAACCTATATGTACTTTTATCAATATAGATTTCAAATTTTTTTAACTGATGTATAATTATAATGAAGAATAGATTCAACAGATACAATTTAAAGAATCGCATTTTCAGAATTATATCTAACTTAGAATACGATACTTTGTTTTAAGCGGTTTGTATTAATCAATTTGTATTAAGCGGTTGAAATTAATAATGTGGTCTTTATATGGAATGTGTAGATTTTTTTTAAATCAAATTTTAAACAAAATCCATCCCAAATATGTCTTTCTCACTGTCCGAGTGCAAAGTGGATATCATAATTAAAAAAATAAAGAGGAAGGTGTATAAAATTTGGTCCACAATTTTATAATTTTAAATACAAAAATTGTATGACATTTTGAACTGAATTCCTCTACCATCGTCTATCGGCTTATGCATGTAAACCTAGGGATCTCCAAAACGGAATGACTTAAAAAATTAATTTTTGGATGTTATCTTGTTATTAAATTTGTAGTGCTGTGTCGAATTTTGATTTCGATCAGTAATCAGTTGAAAAGAACGCATCTAAAATCACAAAACGCTTATATGTGGGACTCTGAAAATAAAATAAAAATCTATTCCTTCGTGGCCTTCATAGCTTTACTTAAGATCCAAAATTTTTAAGTAGGGCCATTACATCTTACATTTGGGCCATTCTATTAGGGAATACGTGAGGATGATCACGCTTGGTAATTTACATTAATATTAATTTAATTCCAAAGCAATAATAAAAAAATAAACATGACGAAATAACTTTCCTTAACTTACGGTGTCTTCAAGGAAATTTCAAAATATTATTTAATTTTTAGTTAGGTAATAAAATTTTAATTAAGATCGTAAAAACTCTTTTCAGAACTGTACATCTCCCCTGGGGGCACCTCGAAATGAACATGAGATGTTTCCGGCATGGTGGTTAGATCTCGCCACCCTGGAGGGTACACGAAAAGATGGGGGCCTGGCTCCTCCCATCGATGAAAGGGCGTACTTCCTTAGGGAAGGGGTGTACCGTAGCTGGTAATGGCCCTTAGGGCTCAACCGTAGTTCAACAGCATTCAGTACTTATTATCCGTGTGCCTTCGGGCGGATCGGAGAGTCAGTGATATGACTTTCCGAATTGTATATTTCCATTCTCTAACGTATAGTTATATGAAATTTGTAGACTTAGGTCAAAAGTATGGCCTGTAAAGCACCTGCATTCAGACAGACAGAGACCCCCCCCCACGCATTCATATTCTCCTTCGTCATTAGTAGATATATGATAATAATTCAAAAGACAGTTTCATCCGTTGTTAAACATTGTTATTGTTAAACAGGCAAGCACAAAATACTTCTGCGCTCATCGTTTGTTTGCAACAAAAATTTATCCAGCCAGTAAGACTAGAGGTGTATCACCTTTTGTTACACAAATATGTTTTAAAAAAAAAACTTTTGTTATTGCGAAACCACAACACTAGATTAATGATGACGATAAGAGTTTTCGATATCTTTTTGTTGAAAAATATCGATTATCGATTTGGAATCGCGCGACGTGAGTATGATGAGTATAAAATGACCCAGAGCGATTCTAATTCGAACAGGGAAGGTGAGCAAGATTTCTCTTTTTTCCTTTGATGTATTTTATGTTAAAAAGCTCAATAAACGTCTTTTGTGATGTAAAATTGGGTCCATTGTGCAGGTGATGAGAAATATCGACATTTTAGAGATTGTGGAAAATTTTATCTTTTTTTTTCAGTCGAACATAGCTGTTAAATTTCTTTCTGTGAATTTAATAACACTGAAGCTGAAAGAATAGAAAATTATCGATATTCAATTTTTAACCCTGATGAGATTTTAAAAAGGTGTGCTTCGCTATCTGCTTTTTTTTTTGTAAATAACAATAAATAATCAATAATTCGGAACAATTCAATTAAGAAAGTGTTAAATTTGCCTCATTTGTGTAGTATAATATAAGAACTCTGAAAAAAATGTTCGTTTCTTTATGATCTTTTAAGTTTAATAAAAAAAATGTATATAAAAATATTTGTATCTTCGTTTATATTAAAAGAAGGATTTTCCTTAATTTAAACATACCAGTGGTTTGTTTAATCTTTGTATACAATATATTAACTCACCCAGCAGAGAAATCGATCAATACCTATAATTGAATGACAACAATTAAATATTAACAAACCATTGTATGAACGTTTTAGACTACAAAGAACACTTTTAAAGCGGCATTTAATTCAACGTTTCCCTTAGCTAATTAAAGAAGTTCCAAAATTTTATTTAAAATGCTAACAGGAGGGCTCACCATGTCACAGAAACCTCGATTCAGTCAGAGAAAAGAAATGTAAACGAAATCAAGATTTCGGCGCCAAATAGAAAGTTTAGTCCAGCGTGAAATGATGCTTAACCGCCGCCAAATAGACAATCGCTATGATTTGTGTCATTAAAACCTAAAAATAATGAAACATTTCATGAAATAACTAAAAATTCTACGAAATAATTGATAAATCATGATCAGTTATTTCATAGAATAAAACCAGTAATTCTATGAAAAAGCTGAATTATATACTTTAACGGTAATTCATAAACGTTTCAATTTATTTGAGGAGTAGATTGTAGTAGATTGATCCCATTTAATTGATATCTTTCAGTTTTATTAAATAACAAAGTGAAATCTTAATGAATGTATTCCGTATTAATAGTTGAAAATCCAGAAAAATCACTATTCTGGACGAACTAGCTGGTCGTTAATGGCGATAAGTTCAGTTAGATTTCTATTTCATTTTAAAACTACTTAAGCGCTACTAACGCGCTGGCTTCAGCTCACGATTTTCGATGGCTAATGTGTTTGTTTTTTACTATTAAAATTTTGAATTTTATAATGCTATTATCGAGTAACATATAATAAGAACTCGCTTTATTTTAAAAGTATTTCATCTTGTTTATAAACGTTGCTAAAACTAAGCTAAACAGTGATTTCGAAAAAGTAACAGTATAAAAACTAATTGTGAAACAGCGATTTAAAAAATCGGAAATCAGATATTTAAATTCGAAATTAAATATCTATAAAAAATAAGTTGATGCATATACGTAGCACCATAAGGTCTTTCAATATTTATTATTTATTGGTATGTTTTTACTTCTTATATACTTATTTATTAAAGATCGTTTTATCACTTACCAGAAAATTTGCGTCTCAAATACTGATAAATCATCTCATGTTACAAAATGTCCAATGAATATGTTTTGCTAGTTTGGCTACATAATTGTAAATATTTGTTTTAATGCTGTATACTATAATGATAGCTCGAATTTTGTGTTTTAATTATAATGTATGAAATTAAATGCTTATAGTAAGATTTTCACCCACAGCTTAATTTCTACCTTCTTTTCTTTAATTAGTTCAATTAATTTAATTCTTCTTTCTTTAAGAACGGTCTTGAAATAAATTCTTTCTTTAAGAAGATTATCGAAGTTCTACTGAATTTTATAAAAAAAAGGTATGTTGCCAATCATAGAAACAAATTAGTCCAAACTATTTACAAATATTATTTAATTATAATACGGCAATGACCTCGACAGTCGTTCCAGCAGCATAATGGATACTGTCTTTGAAAATTGCTCTTATAATTCATAGTGCAAGAAAGTTTCATGATAATTTTACGTAATAATCATGAAGAAAACGCTTTCCCATTAACACAGAAACACAGATTTGCTACCTATTTGTCTGAACGACTCTCCTCCTAATGGATTATCATAACACAGTGTCGGAGACGACCCCCGAACTCTAAAACTCATTAAAGCTCTTGTGCGTCTGCAAGCAAATTTTTTTCAAAAAGCCCGGCGAGCAGCTAAGAAAGTGCTCCTGTCGTCACTCAGGAGGAAGACAATTTATCTCGGAGACAAATGGAGTGTCCTGTAAGGGAACAATTCGTGATTAGATGCGGAATTTTCACTTACGCAGATGCAATCGCAGGCAAAAAAATGATCTCGTACTTCATCAAACCAGAGTGATAATTCATCGCTTCCCATTACTTAAGCCCATCAATATCGTCCCGAGGTTCCTGGTGATATTTCAAATGGTTCGCGTTTTAAACAATGCTGTTCCCACCTGCTGCTGAATTTACGATTTCGACTGACTTGTTTTCCGTAAACGTGCATCTTTCAGAAAAATTTGATCGTCCAGCAACGCTTTGTGCTCTAATTAATTATTGAGTTTTGTGCTCTAATTAATAAATATTTTTATGAATCTGTACCAAGAAGACCAAGCTTCACTAGGCATTTTTTTTTTATTTTTAATAAATCGTGTTTTTTTGGAGAAAATATTTAGATACGAATCACATACTAATTACATATGAATATTTTTCAATCTTATCTACATATGAACTGGTCATTTAAATTTTAAAAAAACCCGTGAATGCATTTAGTTTAAAATTTTATTCGAATTGGTTAACAAAATAATTGCATTGTCGCTATCAAATGTGAGCCGAACGTATTCTTATTCGGATAATGTCATATAGCACCATCTCTCAAAATGTTGAGGTACCAGTGAGTTATCATCCAATGGAAAAATTGCAAATACCACAAAATATGGCATTATGGCATTGTCAGCATGAGAACAAATAGAAAAAGGCTCGCGTTTTAAAGAATACTGTTCCCACCTAGTTCTGAATTTACGATTTCAACTGACTTGCTTTTCTCAAATGCGCATCAGTAGGAAAAATTTGATTTGAAACAACGCATTTATTAAGATTTGTGCTGTAATTAATAAATATTTTTATGAATAAGTGCCAAACCAATGAATAAGTATTTTTACGAATAAGTACCAAAAATAAGTATTTTTATGAATAAATACTAAAGAATACCAAGCTTCACTCAGCAGTTGTTGTTTTTTTTATTTTTTTTTAATAAATCGTGTTTTTTTGGAGAAAATATTTTGACACGAATCTCATACTGATTACATTTGAATATTTTTTCAATCTTACCTGCATAGGAACTGGTCATTTAAATTTAAAAAAAAACCGTGAATGCATTAAGTTTAAAATTTTATTCGAATTGGTTAACACAATAATTGCATGGTTGTTTTTGGATGTGAGCCAAACGTATTCGTATTCGGATAATATCATATAGCACTATCTCACAAAATTTGAATAGGTTATCACCGCATGGCAACAATACAAGCACCACAAAAATTTCCGCGATGACACTATAGGACATTGTTAGCATGAGAGCAGTAGAAAAAGCTGTAATAATTGGTTATAAAATGTACTTTTTTTGTGTAAAATCACCTTTTTTCATGAAAGACACCTGTATAGATAAATTTAAAAAGTAAAAAGCGCGAATCGAACTGACAACCCGCAACACACGCGTCATTCATGTTGTTTCCAAGCACTATACTGCACGGCCCACATTTCGAAACGGAAGTTAAGTATACTTATTCTATAGCTAGTTATAAAAAAAAAATTGTATGTGTAAAATCGAGGGTTTTTTTCACTAAAAACACCTACATAGATAAACTTAAAAAGCAAAACCTTATCTAAATATAAAATCTCATCCAAATCGTTAAAGCCGTTTCCGAGATACACGAAATAAATTTATATATATATATATATATATATATATATATATATATATATATATATATATATATATATATATATATATATATATATATATATAATTGCTCATTATATATATAATATATAATGAGCAATAAGTTATAAGATTACGAAATTTGCTATATTGAGTATTCTTGTTGATTAGATAGTAGTTGTAATTCGAAATGTCTATAGTTTTCAGAATTTTTTTATATAAATTTTTTGTGTAATAAATTCTGATGTCTGATGTGGCAATAACAGAATGAAAGCTACTTAACCCTTCTAGGGTCATGGGAAAAATGCTTCCCATCAAATTCATCAATCTTTATATAAAGTTATGTAGGTTGGCATAAGTTCTGACAAATTTTTCACTAAGACAGAAAATCAATGCTTCAGTTCCTTGTCTCATACAAAATGGTATGTCTTGATTTGTTACTTAGTTATCAATTGATCAGATTTATTTATTTATCTAATAAACTAAATGAATTACTTTCTTTAAGCCAATATAAATCTTAAATATATTTTAATATACAGTGACTAAAAAAAAATGGCCTTATATTGCGTGCATTCAGAAAATTCTTATTTTTTTCTTAAACTTATACAAAGCGATATTAATGTGAATTGAATTCGGCTAAGAAAGAAGAAACAAACGTTCAGTTTATCGCAGAACAATAGGGTCCAATAAGCTTCTTTATCTAACAATTGAAGATTTGCCGAGGAATTTATTTTAAAGATTCCACCTTTATTTTAAAGATTATGAGATATTCCATATTAGAAATTAATATTCCATCGGTTTGAATGTTATAGTATAACCTTTCAGTTGTTTTCCTATGAGATTTTGGCAGGGATTTCTTTGTCGCATATCGTCTCGGGAAAGGAAAATTTAGGTATCTTTAAAAGAATGTTGTAAGCATTAGGGATTTTTATCACTTCACTTGGAGAGGGAAAAAATCTTGAAACCAGCAGTTTTATAGGGCCCGTGTAGAATAATTAAATAAAAAGTGAGAATTGGACCAGGAAATAAGAGACCGTTTTAGATTGAACTTAATATGAGCTAAAATAAGATAAAAATTAGGAAATTAATTGGAACTTAAATTAGATTAAGCGATATCATTACACATTATCAATTGTGTGTGTGTGTGTGTGTGTGTGTGTGTGTGTGTGTGTGTGTGTGTGTGTGTGTGTGTGTGTGTGTGTGTGTGTGTGTGTGTGTGTGTGTGTGTGATGGAAGCATATTTCCCACAATAACTTGTGTGTATGTGTGTTTGTACTTTATTTGGTGCATCGTAAGAAAGCATTAAAGTTCGTATAATTCTCCAAAGTGTGAATAGAGTTTGTTACTAGAAGTATGAAGATTTAAAAATTATTGCATTAGTAAATTGATTTTAATATCGAATACATTCAGCTATAAATGCATATATCCGTTTTTACGGTGGCAAATTAAGCAGGTGTGTCTAGGACAAGATATACGCTCGTTTTGTTTCTCTGTTTTTCTTCCCTTTAATTTTACTGGTTGATACAGACTGAGTGAAAAGGCTGTTTGTCGAAGGATTTAGGATGGAAAGAACTCGTCTTTTTAATTTTGTTATTGGAAATAAATTCATGGATTGGGCTATTCTTCAAGAATGCATCATTCCAAAAAATAGATAGACCTAAGAGCATCAATCTTTGTTTTAAGTTTAGATATCTGAATCGATTTTGCAGATTGCAGTTTTGTAAACACCAAAATATCTTTAAAATATTTAAATAATATTTAAAAAAAAAATTAAAGGCGTTAAATTAAAATCTTAAATTTTATCCTTCATATTATAAAAACTATGAGTTTTTCCATATACTACATCAGAGTTTTGCTTCAAATTTGTTAAATTTGTTATTCAGAATTAAATATTGATTACTATCTCACCTTAAAAATTAATATGAATATAATTCAGATGCATATGTTATATATTAATTATGCTATGTAATGTATAGAATGGTATATTTAATATGTATATTATATGTATAATGTATAGAATGGTATATTTAATGGCATAAACATTCATTTTTATTAGTAGTAGAGATACAGCTTAATTGCTTCTTAATATAGAAGATTTTACCATTTTGTATTTAAATGCGAATGAAGAAAGTTTTTTTATTTAGTTATAAAATTCTATAAAAGGACTTAAAAAGTTAAATATCATAATTTTTTTATCATTCAATTAGTTTCTCTTCACGAACAAACTAAAAGTAGTTTCCCTAATTTCTTGGTAGATTTCGTTATAAGAATTGTATGAAGCCGTTTTATGACGATGTAATATGCCGATTTTTACCAAACTACGTTCAAAGCACTCGAATCTTACGCCATGAGTTGTAATATAATTAACCTTCGCCTGTAGTTTGACATTCCTCTTAAAGTCAAGCAGGCAAACATGCTTTACGGAATTACTTTGAATTATTTAAATTAATTACAAACAAATTCGTTTGTATGATTTCTTTTATAATCATTTTAATCAACCAAGCTTGAAATCTATTTTTGACAGCTCCAGTTTTATTGATTGTAAATTCCTCCATAGCAATTTACAAAATACTTTAAAATTTTTCATTTAATAACCACATCTATCCCAGAAATATTCACAAAAGAAAGTATCGTTGCGAAAGGTATCTTTTGTAATTGCCGAAAGATATTCCATCCTAAAATCTATACTTCCTTTCCTCTACCGTCATTTATTGCTCCTTATTAATCTACAGCGTTGTGGCATCAAGCGGAGGATCGCTTTCATTACTCTCGACGGTAGCGCGCATAATCTCCTACCGGGACAATGGCGGACAACCTTATTTCTTGGGAACAATAGCATTCAAGTGCAGATGCCGCATTTTTACGAGCGACGGCGAAATTTCCGCTCCGTCAGCACACATGGTTACCCTTTTCTGCTGAGGTACTCAGATCCATAGATCTTTGATCTTCCAAGATCTTTCCACCATACGGAATATTCTCCCACTGGGATAATTGTATTCTTCTACATTCGAATAAAGAGATGTCTTCTTTGCTGACGTGCATTATTTCATCGTAAGGTTCTGTGAAATGAAATTTTATACCGGTGCTATTGCTGAAAGAGAATCCAGAGAGATATCGCTTAAGATATCATCGATATGCCAATGTTATATTTCTTTGGAATTATATTTATCTTGTAAGAAATATAGTTTTTCATTGCATTTGCATCTGCATAATATTTCTAAAAGTTGCCACCGTAAATGGGAATAAACATCAATTTATTTTAAATATCTTTATTTTAATGTTTAAGAAGATAAGTTTGAAGAATTTGAAGACGTATTTTGAGGAAAATAGATTAGGACCATATAAAATGTTTACAATTTATTATTTAATATCTGGAATACAACAACCTCGATTTGTTTCATATTTAAAAAATTATGGAATTTTACCATCGCTTTTTCATTCAATTCCTATTACGTTACATAGTGAATTTTATAAACTCGCGTATTCTGCATGAAAACAAGCTACATTTAAAATTTCTGATATCAATTAATCGATTAACTTAATTTTGATTCTTTACAAGTGGCACCACGTGGTAGTGAATTTGAGAAAGTATCGCTTTTAAGATTTGCTATCAGTAATGCTGTTTTCAAAGGATTTCTTATATTCATGATATAAGAAATGTTATTTTTAAATAATTTTTATATGATATTGCAAAATGACCATAGAAAATGTGTAAAGACTTATATTTTTCTGCATTTAGATGTTTACAAAATATTATATGCTCAGTTTTGTAATATAGAAAAATCACATATTCGCATCTGAATTCATTTGACTGTAAAGATCTGTTTTTACAGATATCAATATGGGGTGAAATATCATTCGGTTTTGACCATTATCGATGGAGACTTCATTGAAATTGAGTATTATTCTATATGATTGATAACATTCAAAATAAATATTTTCTTTTGATTTAATAATGATGTTTATGGCTATGTCTTTTTAATCAGTCTTCACTTGATATTATCATTTATCTTGGCTTTTTCTTTTGGACATTGAGTATTGTTAGGACGTTTGCTAGTTTTATTACTTTTTAATTTCCCCTTAAGATTTTACAAAAAAAAATTAAAATACTTGGGCCAAATATAATGAACTTTCTGTGAGAAGTCTTCCAATTCATGGATTCACCTGAATGCTCTCCAATAGCCAGCATTCATGAAGCTCATATTTTACCCAGCTGTATTTCTTTATATAAAAATATCTAAAGAACTTGTCTGTAATGAAGAAATGGATTTCAACCTCAAAAGATGTTGGATAATATCTATAGTGACATCGGTATCTGGACAATATTCTCCAGATAAATTTAGTTTAGTTAGATTAATACCTTGTTTTAAAATTCCTGTAGAGTTATTTTAAAATCGCTCATTTTGAATAGCGTTTAGAGACATAGTACCATCTTCAAATTTCAGCATTTCAATAAAAGCGAAAGCTTCAGCTTTTATGAGTTACACAGTGATCGTGTGTATGCCAGATCTTTTGAGATATCCGGTATGTGATAATATTTATAAAATTGTAACATTATATTTATAAAGTGATTTATAATTCATATCAAAATGCGTATATGCCTTTCTTATAACAATTCCAATTGGTCATTTATTTTTCATGAAGCGAGAATGTAATAATGATATTCTTTTCAGATTACCATGTTTATTCATGTGGTAGAAAATATGGTGGAATTTTAATTCAGAATTGAAATTATTGCCACATGAGTAAAAAGAAATCAAACCACTACATTATTCAAAAATTAAGTGATTTATTAATGAGATGAACATCTAGATTGTCCAGATTTTAATTCAGCTATCTAGAATACTTAATATAATATTTATAAATTTCTCGTAGATTTGCATCAAATTATAACATCTACGTATGGCCTAATATTAAATTGTATGCTCAAAAAGCGCGATACACTTGTGGCATACAAACAAATCTATTAAATATTCAGATTGATAAACTCCCTGAAATTTATGAAATATTTATGAATTTGCATTAAATTATAAGACCCTGGACTTTTGCCGAAGCAAATTCATTCATATATAATTAATAAATTTTTAAAATATCCTGATTTGATAGACTTTTAACACGCAAATCTAGCTGCATTTAATCAACCTTTTTGATTGAAAATGCAGCATTTTGAATGAATATGGTAATGCAAATTAAAACCCCTGTCGCCTAATTTTTTTTAATAAGATTTCCAACTTTTCACGGCGACTGCTTTCAGCTATACATTTCCATCTTTTTTTTCTGTAACTCTTTCGTCATACCTCATAAAAGCATTTTCTGCTATCTATCATCTGCTAATTTCCGGGAAATAAACATTTGCCACGTCATACATCAGCAGGGATTCGTTCATCCCTCCCCGAAACTTACCCCTTTTCCTGGAACTTTTCCAGAAATCTTTCTAACAAGATGAGGAGAATCGGGACAGTAAAAATTTGTAGAATGCGCATGCGCCCATACATAGCTTACCTGCTCCGTTTATAAAAACATCAAATATTTTTTTTTCCTTACAAACTTATAAACTATATATTTTTTTTTGAAAAATTGTAATTAAATTTGAAATTTAGAATTTTTTAAAACTATTATAGAAAAAATTATCATTGTCTTTTTAAAAATGAAAACGTTGCAAATTTAATACTTATTAGTTGGAAATGAATCATAAAAAGTTCTTCATAAAAACTGATGCCATAATTAAGAGAAAAATAAAAATGAAAACGTTAACACAATTTGAAAAAGAACTAATAATGGAATGATTCCAATGAAATTCAAATACACTCCAAATATTACAGTTTACCTGCATTCTTGTTTATTTTCAATTCCTTTTTTTAAGGCGTTGATATGTGTCAAAATAAAGTAAATAAGTTCGCAAATTGAGACATTTTTCATTTTTCTGAGTAAAGTTTTTATAAAATATATCATTTCAATCTGCCTTTTTGTTTCACATATACGTGTGGTATAGAGGAAATATAGTAATCGCTAAAAAATCAGAACTCGAGATTTTGACGAATCTCCACGTTTTAGATTTAGTTCGAAAACATATTTTTAGAAAATGTCCGTCTGCCTGTCTGTGACAAAGATAACTCAAAATCGCTTTGAACTAGACAGATGAAAATTGGTATACGGTCTGCCCATCACATTTGCGGATTTCTCTCAAAATTTGAGTAAAATCTGTTCAAAGAAAGTCTACCTGCACGGCTATTCGAATATAAGTTAATACGAAAACTGCAAAACGAAGATAGCTAGATAGATTAAATTCGGTACAGAGATTTAACATCTGTAGTGTAGACATTTGTAAAACTTTAAGACAAATCCACCTATGGGTTGACTGTGTTTGTCGATCTGCATTTTCAGAAAACTCGATAATTCAAAAATGCAATAACTTAATTATATCAAATTTGGTATGGGATTTTGTGACTACGAGTGCTGTTTTGTGTCACATTTTTATTTCAATCGGGTGAGAAAAACGTGCCTAAAACACAAATTCGATTTTCGGTTACTATTAACACATGCCAAGTATGACACGATAGATTCTGTAAAAATGCTAAATTAATGCCAAAAATTAATATTTCGTAACTATTGTACGCCAATAAGGCATTCTCTGGCAGGACAAATTTATTAGAGTATACGAAATAGTTTTGGGATATCACCATTGCTGGTTAATAAAAATAACTTTTTTTTCATTTTTGTTTAAATAAATAGAAAATAAACATTTCTTTTGATTGTAGAATCAATACAGGCCCAAAGCTCTGAATGTTACAGGATCGAAAGCAAAGAAGTAATAATACTCTGTAAGGTGACAGGATTGGCAAAATGCCAAGGGATCTTGTTCTAATGGGGCCTCGACCTTAAAAAAGAAGCATCTAAAAAATTAATGGTAGTTAGTTGTGTCTTAATTTATCCAGTGACCCTCATCTTAAATATTTGTAGTAGAACCCATACAAATTATAAGGGCCACAACAGAATGGGCCTCCATCCCTTTTTGAAATTCTTACTATGTTGCAGCTTTCGGGGGCTGTTATTTCTTATTAAATTATTCTTACGCATGTGTTTAATTATGGCTAAAAATGATCAAGTCAAAAAAAATTAAGTTTTTTTTTTTTTTTGCTTTAATATATTATTTTTGAGATAAGAGAGACTGTCAATATTATTACATCATCATCCAATATATGCAGCATACATATCGATATACAATTTTTTTTTCTTTTATAGAGATGACATTTTAAGACAATAAGAAAAATTAACTCACTTTTCTTATTTTTTTTAACTTGGTCGCTATTACCTGTAATACGACGATATGTATGGATATCTAATGCCCGCTAATCCATTTTAACTGAATTTCTTGCAGATAGTATTCTATCCCTCTAGGACGTTGTTAAGCTTATCTCTATTTTTTATATAAATAAGTTTCTTAAAATTAAAAACACATTCGTTAAAGCCTTGTATTTATAATGACGATACTCAAATTAGAAGAATAATAGAATAAGAAAGGCGGAGAATAAATAAATCATACTTGTTAAATCAAAAGATATTAATTTCTAATACAAAAATGCATTTAATATCCAGTTTCATTAGTCTGTGATATTTTCATTCAATTCAATTTAATTCATTCCAGAAAATGTCTTTATAGAACCAAGAAAAAATTCTCATTTTTTTTCCCTGAACATTTTTAATTTATATACAAAACAGCTGCCAAAAGAATAATAGTTTCAGTTGAGAGAACGTTACATAACATATCTAATTTTAAATCAAGAAAAGGAAGTGTTAAAGCAAACATTCTTCTAATTTAACCTTAACACTGCATGAAGTTCTTATATGCATTAAAATAAAACACTTTTGTTATTGATGTAGTATTACACGAATTAATATTATTCTTGTATTTGCTAATGGAGTAGCTAGTGTTCGGGTGATTTTTTTTTCGGAAACATACATATACAGATAGACTGATGATACCAATTTGTTTTTGCCCAGTTTTATATAAAATAAAAATATTTTTATAAGCAAAATTAGTGCATTTTTATTATGTGGGTGTTACACTCTTACCTTATGTGGGAAGACATAAGCTTGCCATTTTTCATACTTTGCAACCACTAGGCCTATTTTACATATATCAGTTATCTTCTCTTTAATTATTATTAGTTATGAATCTAAAAATAATAATATTCAATGAATTGGAATGATCGTTGACTTGAACATCCGAGTGATGATATTTATATTTATTTCATGAAATAGAATTTTTGAAAAGAAAAACCGAGAAAGATTAAAAAAATTATCACTCCAAACGATTTTTAATGTAGCTGAAAAAATTTATCATTCCAAACGATATACAAATGCAGCTGAATGTATTTAATTTAATTTATTATTCTTACGCACGAATTATAATAATGGTTTATTCATAAACTTAAAGTGCTAATTCTTTTATCTAAAATAAGAATTACATTGTAATTATGAAGCTCAACATGTATTGCAGATTTTTATTTTACTTAGTTATGATGCAGTGTTATTTTCAATGAATCGCTTTTACTATTACGATTCTTGCAGATTTTAAATTATGTTTGCATAATTTCTTTTTCATAAAAAATAATGATTCATAAAAGTAGGAATAATGATTCATATAGGTTCATTTTGAAACTATATATGAACCATGTATTTGTATGAAATGATGCCTATTAAATTATAATTTCATGATTACTGAAATGGTATTTAAAATTTCCACATTTTCTTGATTTAACATTTTGACATTTAAGTAAAAATGAAAAGCATGGCCTGTTAGAAAGTTATGCTTATCTTATTGGGGCCTATTACATATTATACTAATAGATTGTCTCAATCAGTAAAGCTTTCTATTTTAACTCACTTTAAATTTAAGAGACAAACAAAATCTGTTTTTTCTTTGAATTTAATTCTTCAAACAAGGATCATCTATTAAAATTATTCAAATATGTGGCAAAATATTGTGTTGAACAGAGATGTTTTTTATTCCAAAAGTCTGTCTTTAAACAAAAATTCGATTGCATTCCTTAAACTTATCTGTATTCTGCAGTTTTTACTGTACTTTTCGTGCTGACATAAAACGCTCCCATAAGAATGAATAATAGGCGGGAACGAAAAGATAGGTGGATTACTGAAATAAACAAAGAAAACAAATATGTATAACGATTTCTTCTCTTTCGTTTCCATTTTCTCGGTAGCGTCCTTTCTGTTTCACCGCCCCTTCTCCTCCCTCCTGGTCTTGCCTGTGAGAAAAAGCAGCAGGATCGTCTGCGGGTTTTGTTCTTGTAGACAAAACATTTCTCCGTCTAGATGATAAGCGTGTCCGACACATGATTAATGAGATTTCTGGATTCTTTTGCAATAAACGGAACGCGATGCGTGAAATTTGAAAGATGGGATGGAAGCTAGTTTTCTCCCCTCCCCTTTTTTTTTTGAAGCTGTAATGTTCTAAATTCTTTTTTAAGGGCTTCCGCTCGTTTGGGGCTGGACAATGTATCAAGTGGGTTTAAAATATCGTAAAATGTGTTTTAAGTAGTCAAATAATACACTAAGAAAAAACGAAGTAAAAAAAAAATGACTGGTTGCTTGGAAATTTTTGCGCTGACGATAAATTTAACGTCACTTTTAATAAATAAAGTCTTCGTTGTAACAGCAGTTTTTTGGAAACATATTATACTTGGCGAAACAAACTAATGATTTTGAAGAATAAAAATTTTAAAAGGTTGATGTAGAATTTTGATTCCAAACATTTTTTTTTTAATAAAATCATAAAATTAAAAGCTTGGAAAAATTTCTGAGAATTCCAATAATAATTTCAACTTGTCCGCGCATTTAATTATTTCCTACTCACATGAATTCAAATTTCATTTTAACTTCTGTGATGCTCAAAGGTTTTGTTTCACATCTTCTCAGATTCTACCCCTGCCAAAATCAAAATGCTTGTTCTTTTAAATGTAAGGGAAAATTCTCTTCTGGAGCGAAAGACGAAGAAAATATGTATTAATATTTTTTTGTCTAATAAGAAAATTATATGTAATAAGCCTTTGCAGAAAATTGAACTCTTACTTTCATAATCTTGAAAGACAGTAATGGAATTATTTTACGGCTTATTGCATAATAATATCCGGAAGATCGAGCTTCGTTCGAAAGGGTTTTTTTTGTGCGTGTGTGTATGTGTATGTGTGTGTGTGTGTGTGTGTGTGTGTATGTGTATGTGTGTGTGTGTGTGTGTGTGTGTGTGTGCGTGTGTGTGTGTGTGTGTGTGTGTGTGTGTGTGTGTGTGTGTGTGTGTGTGTGTGTGTGTGTGTGTGTGTGTGTGTGTGTGTGTGTGTGTGAAATAGTGTTTTTTCAGAGAAAGTGTTTAGATACGAATCACATACTGATTACATATGAATATTTTTCTAACTTATCTGCATATGAACTGGTCATGTAAATAAAAAATCATGCATACACTTAGTTTAACATGTTATTCAAAACAATCTGCTATATTGCAGTATTCATTTTACAATTTATCTATCATTATTTATATTTTTGAACTTAGTTTTACTATGGTGAAATCGGACTTCAAGAGGCGCTGTATGACACTGTCGGCATGGAAAGAGATAGAAAAAGGCTCTAATAGTTAGTTATAAAAAATGTTTTTTTTGTGTGTAATGTGTCTGTTTGTATATGTAAAATCGCGTGGGTTTTTTTTTTCAGAAAAGACACCTATATAGATGAACTTAAAGAGCAAAGATACTAATATAAGTAAATATACAAGTAAAAAAATAAAACAAGAAAGGCACCTCGAACCGAGGACCCGCAACATACATATCATTCATGTTGTTCTAATCACTATATTGCATTGCTCGTTTCGGTGTGGAAATTGCGTATACTTATTCTAATAGTTAATAATAAAAAAAATGTGTGTGTGCGTGCGTGTGTGTGTAAAATCGGGCTTTTTCAAGAAAGACACTTATATAAATAAAAAGCGAAACATTATTGAAATATAAAATTTGATCCAGATTATTAGAGCCGTTTCTGTGACACACGAAATAAATAAATTTATATACAGTCGTGGCCAAAAGTGTGGACATTTTTTGAAAGTTTCATGTTTTTCAACTTTGCGTGCTTGTAGAATATATTAATTTTCACTTAAATACAAATGTTTATATATCAAATTGAAGGCAATTTAATGTAAAATTTAACAACAAAAACAGTATTACAATATCTGTATTACAAAAAAAGTTACGCTCATTTTAGTAGAACAAACAAACACAAATCGTTTTGAATAATGAGGTGTTTTGTAATAAAAGCGTACTAGCCAATCACAAACAATGTTCTGAGGACCCATCAAATATCTGTAACTATAGTTCAGGTTATTTGGATGGTAAAAGAGTTATTGTTGTGGAAATATTTTGCGGAATGATGCATACTAGTACAATTAAATAGAGTATTGCTGGTTTTGAATATTTTAAGTCTTTTTTTTTATTAAACTAACATTAAACAATGTCACCAACAAGAAGAACTGATTGGACATCTACAAAAAGAAGCCGAATTGTCATATTGAGAGAAAATGGCATCTCTTATGCTGAAATTGCAAGACAAGTTGGTGGTTCAGTGACTTGTTCTGGTGTACGAAAGTTCTGTTTACGTTATGAAAAAAACGAAATCAGTGGAAAATAAGGCCAAATAAGGCCGAAAAAAATGTACAGGTGCAACTGCCGATAGAAAAATTAAACGGCTATGCCTTCAAGATAGAAAAATTTCATCAGATGCCATTAGATGTGAAATGAATGCAGCGGGTATTGCAGTAAATTCAAGAACAATAAGAAGAAGATTATCAGGATTTGGAGTACAAGCTAGAATTCCAAGGAAAAAACCATATTTAAATCAAAGGCAACTCGAAAAACGAGTTAAGTGGGAAAAAGAACACATTAAATGGTCAGAAAATCAATGGAAGCAAGTAATCTGGAGTGATGAGATTGTTATTAAATTCTACATTAAATTACCTTCAATTTGATAGATAAACATTTGTATTTAAGTGAAAATTAATATATTCTACAAGCACGCAAAGTTGAAAAACATGAAACTTTCAAAAAATGTCCATAATTTTGGCCACCACTGTATATACAAGAATTGCGCGCTTAAAGTTATAAGATAAAGTTTTATAAATTTGATGCATATACGTGTGTTTGTGTGTGTGGAATGTGTATGTTAAACGTTTCTCAAGAATTATTTATTCACTAAAACATCGTTCTAGAATGATATTTTTGATATTTATAATGAATGAATGATGATTGAATAAAGGAAATCAGTTTGATTTTTTATATCCGAAGCGCATTATTGTGAAATGGCTAAGAAAAAAAGCGTTGCCTAGTTTTGACTAGTTATAAATGAATTATTTCTTCTATCATGGTTTTCTTAATCGATTGATGGTTTGTTTAATTGATTTATTTCGACTTTTATTTAGAGTATTTTGGATTGCTATAATACTTTTTATTTTTTATTTTAGATACATCAATAAATAGCACCAATATCATAGTCGTTAATCTCATTTATTTGTTTTTATTAAATAACTTTCTTAGCTTAGCAGGCATTTAACAAGGTGGAGATTCCGTCGTATTCAGTTGGCAATTATGTATCCACAAATGGGCAGAGGGAGAGCATTCAAGAAATAATAATAGCATTATCTTTTAACAGCGTACTACGTCTTCCTATAAATGTTTATTAAATAAAATTTTAACTATAATTCTTTATGTAAAAGTATATAGTTACAATATTATAATTTACATAGACACGAAAAATTTAGTTACTTTAGATAATAAAATTGAAGTAATATCTGAAATTTCTGTGCTCGACTAAAATTTCCTGTTAATCCTTAGAATTAATCATTGTTATTGACAATATTTCAAATAATATATCGGATTATTTAATGATATTGTTTTAATCTATTATTATTTTTAAATCTGATTCCCTGGATTTTCAAGTGCATAAAGCAAACTATAATGAAGGCTCATAACTAATTAATTAAATTTTGTTTCAGTATTTTCACATAATGGAACAACACTTAATACCAAAGAAAAATTGTTACCAAGTCACCATTTATGGACAGGGCCTGGCTCTAGAGTGTTAAACGCCTTGTGCGAAATTATTTTAACACTTCCCCTTGTTTAAATCGTATATTGGTACATATATTTAAACCTCAATAGGGTCAAACAACATCCATATTTTATATAATAATATGGTAGATAGCGCATTGTTGTTTCATGTCATTCTACAAGCTTGCATACAATGTCGTGGCACAAGCTACCGCCACTGGAACAGACTACCCCCTGATTAAAGGTTTAATTTTTATCAAAAAAAGCCGTGTCCATTTTAACATTTTTAAATTTATTAAATGACATACATCAAAATAATCGTCACCAAAACATTTTTTCATTCCTCATAGTATTTGTGGGAAAATTAGAAGGAAATATATGGCATAATTTAGATTTCTATCGCATAGAAAATATACTATAAGCATTTCACTTTATTTGTATAGATTTTCTAGCATATTTAGATGAAAAGAAAGCAACTGTAAGGTTTGAAATTCAGGAGTTTAGCTTAATTTTATTAACGTCCCGTTTTATAGAGACATTAAGGCTATTTTGGGACGGACCTCGTACTTTTGAACCGCGGTCAGATGACGAGGACGACACCTGAGATGGCACCTCCCACTCAACACCACGCCACGCCACACGAGCAGGAAGACGTTTAGTCCGGATGGATTTAGCGTGCACCAGACCTACCTAGTTAGACCACACCTAGCCCGTTAGCGTGCACAACGGTTCTTCGGTAGAATCGAGTCTCGAACCTAAAACCCGCCAGATCCGAAGCCGAAACTTTACCAACAAGCCACCGCGGCTATTAGAGATGCAGTAAATTAGTCCATAACATTGATATTTGTAGTGCTTTTCAGCATTTAATATTTTTTAAAGAATCAAGTTTTATTAAAAAATTATTTTTCATATAAAACAGATTACATTTTAATTAATTAAAATATGCTATATTAGTATAAATATGGTCTATAAAACCATAATGCTTTTAAACTAGTTTCAAGCATATTTACAACTCTATTGCAGATTAAGTATTTTACTACTCGTTTTTCTTTTCTCGGCAAGGTGAAAACGGTTTTTTTTTTTTTTTTTTTTTTTTTTTGCATAATTTTATTAAGTTCTAGATGGCATCATTATTATTCACTTTGGCTATTATTCATGAATTACTTATAAAAATTATTCATGAATTACTTTTGTTCAAAATATTAAAAAAAATGGAACATTTTATTCAAAAGTTTTTAAAAAAGTGAAAGAGTAATAAAAATAATTCACATATTTTAATTATTTACAGTTGCATGATGCAAAACATCTGTCAAATAAATTTGAAGTTCTTGTCAAAAAATAACAGAAAAATAGTTTTAAATAAAAAGAAGATATTTCTAGAAGATTTATGTTTTCAATATCTTCTAGTTTGTTTGAATTAAAATTAATCTGTCATTCATAAAATATCAGTGAAGAGGGTGAGAAAGAAAAACTTTTAATTAAATAAGTATTTTTTAATACCAGCAAGTATTTTTATCTTGCTCAATTACCACGAAATATTCATTTATCGATAGAATTTTTTTTCATAATTCTTTACTTTTTATGATTCATTTAAAAGGGGTGAAAAGAGATTAAAAAAAGATTCATGGAAAGTTAAACATTCTGAAATATAGCCAAAAAGCTAAAGAGTATGTATATCATTCTAAACTCAAATGATACTTTTCGAGGATTTTTTTTTTTTTTTTCGCTCTCTGAGTGAAAAGACAATTTAATCTGAAATTGATTTACAACCATGACGAAACTACCTCATTAGTGTTGCTTTTTACTTTTTTTCACAGATTTTTTTCACTTAGTTTGATTCATGATATGTCGTTTTTTTTTTTTTTTTTTTTTTTTTTTTTCATATTCGAAATGTGTTCATAATAGATTTGATATTAAGATAAATTAAAGCTTTTTTTTGCAATCAGAAAAAAAAATTTCGAGAATTTGATTATGATTATTTTTTGGCACATTAAACGCACTTTGTGAGTCATTAAATTAGGAATAAAGATTTCTTTATATTTGGTTATGTTTCATGTCAGCAACATAACTTTCATTGGTTAAAAAAAAGGAATCAATTTTATACTTGTCAATAATTTCATCCGTGAAATCGGATAGTTGAGAAAAATTAAAATATCAAAAAAATGCGAGTATCTTTTCTCTGTATCATAATTTAATTATGGATAAGGGGAAAAAATTATTAACAGTGAAAAATTGCTTTTTTTTCTTTAACTTTTTATCTTAAAATATTATTTATATAACTCTACATTGTGTAACGGTGTTTATCAATTATTATTTTTCAATTGATTCAATCTTCTTTAATTTCCACTCTTTAAATTTAACAATAAAGGATTTGCTAATTAAATTGGATTAGATTGGATAATTAAAAGGATTTGCATAAAATATTTTACATGTGACATAGGGAAATAATTAATAAAGAAATTGTAATTAATATTTAAGATTTTTCATTTATAAATTTTAATTAAAGTTTGTTTAAAATTATTTTTTATTACTTTTTACCATCATTTATTCTTATTTATCTGACTGCCGTGTTAAGTTTGAGATTGAAGATTTCATTTATTTAAATGGAAATTTTTTGTTGATTATTTTAATCTATACTAAATGATAAAATATAATTAAATATAATAATAAATGAAAACTATTTGACATTCTAATTTTAAAAAATTTCAAACCGTCTATAGTTCTAAAAGAACGCACATAATCTATATCTATACTTATAATAAAGCTCAATGTGTGTGTGTGTGTTGGCGCTCTACAGGCCAGACCGTTTGACCTACAGCTACCAAATTTGGTACATGTATACTTTGGAGGTCGGGAATGTGCACCTGGGGTTCCTTTTTTCGAATTTTTAATTAGAATTTTAATTATTAATTAAAAACTAACTTTCCCGCCAAAAAAATCTTCCATTTTCCCCACCGCCAACTTTTCCGCCAAAAAAATCTTCCATTCTCTCCACCGCCAAATGACTAAGGCTTCCGTTTTATTTTCTCCCAACAGTAATGAGGCTAGGGTTAATATTTTTCGGCGGATTATTTCAAACGATTCTGTTTATTTTCTTAATGTTTGATGCATTTAAAATTAAACATTTTTAATTAATCCATGTTTCAGATTCATTCTGAAGTACTTTTGAATTAAAATAACACAGAATAAAGGAAATTAAATATGTATAATCTGCATAGCGTTACCCCAACTGTCGTAGAAAAATTCACGCAGTTGCGTTAACGTAACTGGCGAAGAAAATTCACGCATGCGCACTGTCTTCTGATTGTTGCCATGACAACCGTTATGAACGGATGATTTAAATTATTTTTAGGTTAGTTGCATGCTTTTGTAAGTAAATTGTATTTATGTTAGTTATATATTTTTTGTATATGCTTATAGTTTTAAGTACATCGTTTTTTAAGTAGTTTTTTTTAACATGTTTTCAATGATTTAAATTATTTTTGGTTAGTTGTGTACTTTTGTAATTAAATTGTATTTATGTTAGTTATATATTTTTTGTATATGCTTATAGTTTTAAGTACATCGTTTTTTAAGTAGTTTTTTTAAACCTGCCTGTTTTTTTAAATCGATCTGTTCATGATGAATCTGAGAAAATTTTGTTGACAAATTCTTGAGATATTACATAAATTAAGAAAGATATTCTTTAGTGCCCATAAAGTTTAAACGCTCATAGTGACTCTATTATCAGTAATCATATTATTAAAAAAAATGCTTTGTTTCAGTAAAAAAATATTATTATATTAATTGCAGATTAATCATTTACACTTTAATTTAAAGCATAAATTCTACGAGGGGTAACAGAAAATTAGAGAGATACATATCACGTTAGGACTGAAGGCCTTTATAATATTATGAGTGAATTATATGACTATCAAAATTTGAAGTTTTAAAATATTTTGCTGAAGAATCTATTAAAGTTGGAATTGCATAAAATATTTAATTATTAAAATTTTAACGAACATTAAGATTGGCGAACCGGCTGGTCGCCAAAGGCGGCTAGTATTAAATAAAAGCAGGTGAAAAACGTCAGTAGCAGACGATTCTGCACCTCATATTAAATGTGGATGAATCTCTAGATTAGTACATTTCTATACATTGAGCTATTATTTATGAATGAATAGAAATATATTCTATCTATTATTGGTTCAGTTATTCTTCAGCTATTACATTACATTTCTACAATATTTATAAAAATACAATGCAATGTTCTAATGATGATCCTTCAACCGTCAGATTGACAAGACACCGGCTCTAACAATTTAAAAGAATTTAATAGACAATCAATTATACATTTCACTCACAAGTACACAACAACAATTCTAGATTTAGCCAATACTTAAATTTACAGCTTAAAATAATTAATTCACGAGGTCGGTAGATTTACATGCTCACAGTCTTGCATCTATCATCATACTGCCGTAGTTAGGATTGGCGTGGAGATTGGCGCACTTGGCATTATTAGAGAGTGTTTCAGTTCGAGATGATTGGCACTTTGTTGGTGCATTGGCATTAGAGAGTGTTACAGTAGTACTTTTAATCAGTGTTATTACGTCACTCAACGAGAAACAGGAGAAATAAATCTCAGATGAAACTAAATACTAATTTGTGCTAGGGACTATAGAAATTCTTGTGATTTCCGGAATATATGTAACGAGTCAGCGCAAACGTAAAAAGTCGTAGAAAACTATAAAACAGTGACAAGTGTAAAATACTATATCCACTGAAGACAGGTAAACAGAGATATTAACTGTTCTTTCTGTTAAAATATAAAATATTCTTTTTACTCAAAAGATTTTTTTAAATACTACCTTCATTCAAGTCATATACCATGCTAATGTCAGTTTATTAATTGTTATGTAACTTATTTGCCAATTATTATTTTAACTTTACTTTTTCCTTCATTTGCCTTTGTTCAGAGGCTTTTCATTCTCTAAGATCTTAAAAATGTTTCAAATTCTTTTATTTATGTTTCTCTCAATTTTTTTAAATAGTATGTTCGTTACAAGGTCTTAGTTATCTTGTTTTCTTTTCAACTGTAATTTTTTTTCTTCTAGAATACTTTCTGAATTTCAGTCTTCAGATTTAAATACTCTTCTAATCGTAAAGATGTCATATTACAAATGTATTATCATGCATGCTCAACCAAATCAGAAACATCATCATGAATATTCTTAGTTATTTAATAAAAAAAGAAAATCTATATTCTAAGATGTTTTTATAAGTATAGAAAGTTTATCCATTTTCGGATTTCTGGGTACATACTGTTCAAACTATATTCTGAAAAATAAATTTGAATATTCTGCCTCGACTAAATTCGATTAATGAAGTTAAATACTCCTATGTATGCTTCAAATAAAAAAAAACTTTTTCTAAAGTTCTTCAATTCAGAAATTACAATAAGATAATTGCTGTTTGAGAAACTTAAATTTTATCATGTTAAAAGTTTTTTTTACGGCCGGGATAGCCTGGTTGGTAGGGCGTTGGATTCGCGCACCTTGGGTTGCGAGTCCGAACCCCGCCGGCCAAAGACTCCCCGCGTGTGTGGTGGCTGACGCACGTATGAATCTGTCGTGGTCGCAAAGTCCTCCATGTAGAGAGTAATGCCACTGGGGGTACTGGATCAAGGGTGATCGTTCTTTGATTCAAGTCTAAATTACGATTTGTGAATGAAATGTACGAATGATGTCCGCCCCGTAAAAAGGGTTGTGACGCGTGTGTAGCTAAGTCGTTCTCTTGGCCCTAGATGGCGCTACTGAAAAAACAAGAGACGTACCCTTGGCTTAAACCACAGTTGACTTCTTAAAGTCATTGGGCTTGTCTAGACAAGAGCCATTAGAAACAACAACAAGAGTTTATTTTTATCCTGTCAGTCGGATTCTCAAATTTTTGCTGTGATGATTGATTCTATATATTAGATTTAAAAATGGGATCGTTTTTCTTCTCATTTATTTTTAGAACATAGCAGGCACAGACGTGCATAATTTGGAATTATTACACACATAGACGTACACATATATAATTTATATGAAGAAATAAAACAATAACTGAGTAAATTCCATCTTATTATAAGAAAAATAATTTATTAAAATATTATATGAATCCTGCTTACAAAGAAATACCTTAGGTATCGAATTCTCTAACAGCCTTTAACTCAAAATTACTAAATGCCTTCCCAGAATTGAATTTTAATGCGATTTTTAAACAAGAAGTTACTTTTTAAAAGTGCATATCAAGCGTTTTCTTTTCAAAGTGTAAAAAAAATTGAGATATTATTTAAAGATAAATATATACATATCAATCCATACAAATGAATTTTAGAAATTATCATGACAATTTTTATTTTAAACAGGAATTCAGGGCACAACCAGACTTCCTTGGCTAATTTTTTGGCGATTATTTTATTTCATATTAGCACTGAAACAATTACTTATAATAATTCAACTTCCAGTATTACCTCTCAGATTAATCACTTCCGAAATTCGACTGACAGCTTCGCTTTGGCGAATGTCCAAGAAGGATCTAGAACTTCACAATTTAAAATAAAAATGGTTTCCCCTTTTTTTTTTCTTTTTTTCTTTTCCTGTTTTCTTTACACCCCCCCCCCCATCATGTTGAGGAGCATTTATTCTAACCAAGATTTGACACGTACACGTGGGACGTGCTTTCAAGTGTAACGATGTAATAATGTGTTCTTTCGGTTCACTTATGTCAGCCATTTTTTCTTTCTTTTAGTTTTAGCTATTTAGATTTTTTTTTCTTTCCTTTGCTAATAAGCCTTTATCTTAAGTCTTTTTTTACTGCAGGGAACGCTTCAATTCAAGTGAATTTTTAACGAGGGGAAAAAAGTTTAAAAGGCTGTTTAAATGAACTTGTATGATTAGGGTTAATGTAATAGGTTAAGAAGGGATTTTAAGTTTTTCATTAAAAACAAAACTGACGAGGCAAGAGAAAAGGGTCTGGATACAGTTTTGTGTCTCGTTATAAAACCCTGTATAAATAATGAAAAAAAAAAAGAAAAAAAGAACGAGATTTCCTTAAAGTTGTTCAGTTTTTAAACACATCAAATAAAGCTATTTTGACTGTATAAAGATTCGCAGAAAGTAGTGTAATGAGATGTGATAAGAAAAGAAAAAGAAATAAAAGGACTTCTGAAAACTTCATCAACAACAAAGTATGAAATAATTATTTTTCAAAAATAATATAATTACATATTAAATACTTATTAATTATTGATACTTTATTTCGGGACATATATTAGCTCTGACAAAATTTCCTGTTTAAAGTTTTTGGGGAAAAAAGTGTTTATGTATATGATTTGAGAAATTTTCAAACTTCTAATTAATGTTACTTAACACTTTTTGAACATTTGATAGAAATCTTCTATGTTTTGTATTATTGGATTACGTTATTCTCGTTATAATTTCAACTATTCTTTTCCTTTTATTTCCCATTTTTAATGACAAGCGAATGGTTGATTAATTATTTCAAATATTTTTTCTTTATTGAAGGAAAGAAATATCTCCAACCAATAAGCGTTCACAAAAATTAAATCGTTTGCAATCTGAATCCGCCTGGTAGGGGACAAATTGAAGATGAACTGGTTTCATTAATAATTTAGATTTTCTATTATTCTACGAAAAGAGGCATCTTTGGGTGTTATTTCACAAGGTTATATTCATCTATTTATTATCAAAGATGTCTACAAACCTGTCACAAACCACTACTGTCTGAACGCTCACCATTTAACTCATTAAAAATTATCAATATTGTTTAGAAATATTGTGCAAGTTGCATGTAAACATGCACATTGTATTTGTGTATTTGGTGTAAATTATAATGTGCTAAGCTGAAAGCATTTGTGGAGCAATGGTAAAGGATTGAATGATTGTTACTGTAATGAAGAATATTGGCAAACTTGACGATTTTTGAAAAAATATTGATGTAAATTAAAATTATTTTTTATTTTTTTATTTTCTATTATGATGAAAGTGTGTTACTTGAAATAGCGAAAATGTTTATGAGGATGAGTTAAATGAATGAGCTTTAAAAAATGGCAATTCTAATATGTTTTTAAAGAATATCGCATTATTACATAATTTAATACCCAAGGATTCTAATTTACGCCACTCAAATATTTCTGGACATATGGATTTTTGGAGACATTTCTATTCTAATAGGAATTTGCCAGGCTTACGATATCACATTATGGACATGGGACTCATCACAAATCATACGGTAATCAATGCAAAAGACAAGCTGCTTTCTGAATTTTGTATGTCCAATCATATTCACCAAGTTGTAATCAGTTTCAGTGGAGGAATACACAACATAAAAATCCATAAATTCAAGACTATCAAAAAATATAAAATAATAAAAATGCACTTCCCAAATAGAAAAATTCTTCTCGGCAAACTGGAAGGAAAAGGTAGATAGATACATTTTTGTTTAAGTTACTATTTCCGAATTCCTTTCAATCCTTAAATTAAAACCGATGGAAGGGTCTTCCTGAAGCATTTTCGCATTCCTCAATTAATTCACCCACCCCCTTTCTCCCCGCATAAAACTGTGAATATTGGATAAGACCACGAATACTGTGGTGAATAGCTTATAAGCCAGTTAACAACTACGCTACCCGAGCAATTGTTTTGGTATCATGGTCATGTTACTGGACTGCGAACCACAAGGTCCTAGGTTCTATCCTCGCTCTTACAATTTCTAACAATACTTTGAATAGCATTCCCTAACACCATGCAAAGGTATCTTCAATTTTAGCTAATTTGATTTATTTTTCTATCTTTAATCATAACAATGTTATAGCGAAATGAAAATTTCAATCCTCTACCATTTTCACACCTTTTCAGCTAAATGTCCCATTTACAAAATTATTTATATAAACTTTTGGACGGAAGATTGTTTTGGATTCTAGGGACCATGATCGATGAAGAATTGCAGAAAGTTTCTTAAAATCTTGTCATGAAAACCGTTGCAATAAGTTGTCTTCCTATAGAAATCTACCAAAAAAATTGAAACAACAGCATAATAAAAAACCATTACATAATTCTTTTTTCATACTTTTAAATATAATTTCCCTTTTTTTAAAGTCTTCCTATAGGAATCTACCTAAAAAATATACGAAACAACAACAAACCCGTTACAGAATTCTTTTTTCATACTTTTAAATATAATTCCACTTTTTTATATAAAAGAAATTTAAGTGTATAAAACATAAAATTTTGTAATCGGTTTTTAACTATTCAAATGAAAATGCGTAAATAGTATTAAAGCCTACAGCAGTAAATAGTATTAAAACCATTTTGCCATACAGGTGTACAAGAAGAGGAACAGAATTACAAAGTTCGCAAATGCATTCCACCCAACCGTCTTTCGAAAACCGCACTTTTATTCGCTGGCTGGAATTGAGTCAAAGGCATCACAATCACATGACAAGTTTGACCCGCGAAATTTACGACGGAAGATTCATGAAATAGTTTGGGGTCTTTTCGGAATTCCACAGCTTTGCGTGTCGCGAATTTCTATCGGGCGGACGCCGCCGGAACTGTAACATAATTTCAGGCAAATAATATTTTGCATTAGAAAAAGGAGAGAGTAAAAATGAATTGAATAAGGAAGGAATTTCATCTAGATAAGCTGCTGAATGAATTATTCATTCTTGGAATGCGATGAAAGATTTGTATTGAGATTGAAATGCCATTGCGATGCTATTCTGGATGTATGATTTTCTTTTGTTTATTTACAAGATATTGCTTGGAAATGTTAACTAATATGTAAGGTCGGATTTAATGAAATTCTGATGATCGCTTATAGTTTTGATTCGTCTGAGAAAAATGTTCACATTAGAATAGAAATATATTAGTTGAAATTTAATGGAAGTTTAGTTACGAGTGATTATTTTACCGCCCCGTTTTATATCAATACCTCAGCAATTTTAGAGCAGACAACATAGTTTTGAAATGTGGTAAAAAGACGACGGCAACACTCGAATAGCCTCTTATTTCTCTAAACCTACACGTCACATCAGCGAAATTTGTTTTCAAAAACTACTTTAAAGTCTTTGGAGCTGCAAACTGTCACCGTTGAGTAACATTCACACGGGGTCAACTACTGCGCACAATAGAAGACCACGCCTACCTCAAGAAGATCACATGCCCGCTATGGGACAGTGGCAAATAGTTGCCCCGGTGAGACACTTATTTTTTACACTTTTTTACACTTATTTTTCCATTACGATCACGTGATTATCCTGAGGTAGGCTCCTGCACACAAAAGTTGACCTCGTTGTGAACTTTAGCATGAGACATGTCTAAAAAAATGCCTTTTCGAATTTCTTGTACTTTGTGATAGTAAAAAATTATATACTTTTGTGTTAAGCAATTTTTTTTCCCCTTCAAGAGAAATTCCTTCTATTATTCAAAATTGACCGACTAAGAAATATTTTCCTTCTATCTTTCGAACACTTTTCAAACAATTTCCAGTGGTATTATTTATCATAAGGTATCCACAATAAAGGATGAAGGAAAACATACATATAATTACGAGGGGAAAAAGAACCTTGCCTTCTCATTTCTTAACCAATTGGAATGGTCTCTTCAAGTCTTTCTTGAAATCTCACCGATAAACAGTTATCCCCTTTTCCTCAGTGAAAAAACAATTGACCTTGGGGAAGATCGCGAAAGAATGTAAAGTACTGAGATTTTTATTTTCAAAGTCCCGCATAGGAGTATTTTATACTTAGTAGTATAAAAATGAAAACTAATTATGCAGTTTAGACGGGTTTTTTTTTTTCCCACCCGGCTGAGGAAATTGGAAGCAGAATTACAATTTTACAATCACATACCTTTTTGAGTTATGTTGCTTATAAGTAGGCGAAAGAACAGACTCATAGACAAATAAAGCCCACAAAATTTCATTAAGAATTTACACAACAGCTGCTAAAGAAGTATACAAGATTTCATTTGCCTAAGTTGTTAGATTTTTGAATTATCATGCTTATAGACATGGAAAAATACAGTTAGACAGACAGTCATCGCCTTGACGGCTTCCGTTCAAAATTTGATATAAATTCACATTGCAGATGCATAATTCTTATTTACCCAGCTTTTTATATTTTGAGTTATTGTCTTCACTTGCACTCATATAGATAAATAGACAGCCTCCCTCTTAATTGTTTTGATTGAAAATTTGATAGAAATCTACAATTTTGTTGTAAATATCTATATACCAAATTTCATCTATCTAGCTCAAGTTATTGTGTTCAGAGGTAGATAAGCATAAATACAGAAGTGTATATTTCAGTGTCAGAGAAATCTGAAACATGGACATTCGTCAAAATCTCAAGATAGTTTTTTTTCTTTTGATGATTCTAATATTTTCTCTTTGTATATTTCGTACATGAAAAAGTAAAAATGCATTGTTTGATTAAATGCAGAAAACTATTTGTTCTAATTCAACAAGGCAAGCGGCCACTTTGCTTAAAACTGCAGGCAGAAGACTTTCCCATCTGGGGAATCCCACTTAAAATTGTACAACTTCGTCTTTTGCTACAGCCCACCCTGCTCGCAAGACGACGTGAACACACCTGTAGTTTGTTTCGAGTTGTGCTGGAGACAGACGTCACTCCTAATCCATTGTTCCCATTCCATAAATCTCCCTATTATTTTGGGGGCGCTGACGTTGGAGTTTGAGCATGGTCGCGCCAACTGGCGACCGTCCAACTATGTTTCTTTGGACGGAACAAAAGTTTGTGCCATGCCTACCCACTCGGGTGCTTGACATTCGTGGGGAAGGGCAGAAATAAAAGAAATAAGTTTCTTTCCGGGTTGTTATCTCGTCTGCAAGACAGAAAGAACGATTGTTGTGCATGCGATGACCATATATGAATCACCGATGTAAAAGAATCCAGCTAAACTAAAGGCAGGCAAAGAAAGCTTCTGAAAAATACTCCTTACGGCCTTTTTTGTCAGTTTTATCATTCAAAGAACTTATTTTATGATATATTATCACAATTCATTTTAAATTCCTTAATATGATGTTGGTAAATCTTTAAATAACATTAGATATGGCATCTCTTCTGGAATAATGATACACTAAACCTTTCTTAGAAAAATGAAATTAAAAATATTTTATCATTGTAAGTAAGTAACAATTTTGTAATAATTGTAAGTAATTGTAGAATTTTGTAAAATGCCCCCCCCCAAAAAAAACATATACCCTTTAACCCTTTGTATTCTAAATTATTTTATTTTTAACTCTATTTTTACATTAATAGATAAGTGTTGGTGTGAAATAACTTTGGTAAAAGTAAACTACTTTCTAAATCATTTAAAGTAATTTGTGGTGGAATGAAGATCATTATGATCCATGCAGTGGAAGCAAGAGGGCGTATGTTTTCGGGAATATTTCTTTAATGGTCACATTTCACACAAAACAAACACAAACACGAAAGACAAGACATTCACGCGCGCACCGTAACAGAACAGCATCTCATCTCATTATAATTACAATCGCAATGCACTATGGGATGCGCACCAAATCAGGCATCGCCATCTATTATCCAAAAGAGAAGAATGCATCTGCTACAAATTTGATTAATAATTAAAATGATTTCATTTCTGCCATCAACTGCTATTTATTGTCTGTTATCGGATCTATATTCTTTACGTCTTTGTGAGTACAACAAAGAAAGTGGTAATATTCTGAAGATATAAACGTTTGATAAATGCGGTATTTTCAAGTACCTCACTAACTTCAAGCACTGCGCAATTGTAGATGGCAGTTATATTTTCCATTCTAATATGACATCATGTGAAATGACCATGTACAGACTGTTCATTTATTTAAAATAACCGATTAGATTCAGTGGGGATTTTTCAAAAAAATATTTTAATGTATATTTTAAATATTTAAAAAATATTTTATTTATTAATATTAAATATTTTACTTTTGAAGAAAAAGCATATTTTGGCGTGAATTTTAGCATTTCTTTACAAAAACTAGGATGGTTCTCGAGAAAAAAATTGTTACGTTTCTTTTATTTTTCTTTAAAACAAACACTACATGTGTAACATATCTTAGACCATCTGTTGATCTGAACTTTTAGAAATATGTAAACGCCACAACTCAAAAACGCAATGACTTAAACATTTCAAATTTGGCGCATAATTTTCTGACTACAATTGTAGCTCTGTATATAACTTTTGTTCGAATGGGTTAGAAAAAACCCGCCAAAAAAGGAAATTCAGTTTGCAGATTCTACTAACCGCATGCCAGGGATTAATCGCCAAATAACTCGCCAAGAATGACACGATAGATTCAGTAAAAATGCTGCATTCAGGCCAAAAGTTAATATTTCTTAACAATTTTACGCCAATGCCATATAAGGCGTTCTCTGGCATGACAAGCTTATTAGAGAATATGCGAGAACATTTTGGGAAGACCACATTCCCTGGTTGTAATTAGATAACTGACTACATCAATCAACTTTATGTTACAGATAATTTTCATGAGGTGTTTTCGAGAATAATGTTTAAAATCCTAAAAGAAATCAAAATTATGTCTATTGAAATTATAGCTATTTACCAAAAGGAAGAAAATTAATCATATAGCTTTTAGCTTCTTAACTCTGAAGCCATGAAATTAACACTAATTAAACACTAAAAATCTCTATTCTTCATGTTGATCTCTCTCATAATTTAAATATTATGGGAATTCATACGTGCATCCAGCTTCAAATTTGAAATTCTGATCCGGATTGTATTCCAATTTGGAACTATGAATACGAATTACTTCAATGATATTCTTAATTCAAGCATCCAAAAATAGAATATTCTCAATAAATTGATATTTTGATCTGACTTTCACCCATTCCGAGTATAATCATAAAGTCTGGCGATTTCTCATTTTGATGCAAAAATTGTTCCGATCAAAAGAACTGTTTTTTAAAATTCATGAAGTCGAATTAGGGACAATTACTTGAAGAGTCGCGAAGTTGAATCCATCTCTCCGACTAATGGAGAGTAAGGAGATTAATTTATTCTTTTAAGTTCCATTTAGTCACGACCAGCCTTTGGACCTGAAGACAGCTGTCTTAAATCGTAACGTAAGAGATCTTATCTCGAAATAAGTGCCATTTTCACTGAATATTCAGGCCCATTAAAGAAAGAAAATGGATCTTTTTCTTCTTCTTTCAAAGATCAGGAGTGAGAGATATGCGAAAAAAAAAAAAAAAGACGATTCAGGTATTCAGTTCTTTCTATCTTTCTCTTTACGGTACTTTATTCTCCTTCCATTTAACTTTCAGATTCTTTTCTTAATTTCGTTTCATAAAGCATTTTTTTTGCTTTGTTTTATCTTTAAGACTGGTTCCTGGGAAAGTGGTCTATTACGTTACATTATCGTTGTCAACCAACTTTTAATTGCATTTTTAAAGAATCAGCCTTGGTCTTTCCGTAGAATTTTGCAATTAATATCAAGAAATTCTTTAAGAAATAAGAGTTCGTTTAAATAAATAGCAGTTTATTAGTTTTAATGCATAAGTTGTGATTTTAACGCTTAATTTATCTGTTTATTAGTGAAAAGAGATCTTTCATAAGTTTTTAAATCGGGAAATGCGAAGTTCATTGATTTTTTTTAGCTTCAAGTCTCTTTTTGAAATTTATTTTAAAGTCACCTAAATTATTAAAAAAAAGTAGGCAAAATGGAGAGAAATAATAAAGAAGGGGATGGATATTATTATTTATTGCTCGGGGTTCGCATGTCTCTAAAATTTAATTTATGGAGTTTGACTTAAAGATTTTAATTTTACACTTAACTTCATTATTGTAATTATTATTGAGGTAACTGGGGCAATGATCATAGGCTGAGGATTTAAAAAATATCGGTTAGTTTTATATCGGAATTAAATTCTAAGATCTGGAAAATTAACTTAACGATATTTGTATTTTCACTTTTCAAGCAAAGAATTGATTTATCTCATGAAAAACATTATTTATTTCTAATTCAATAAAAAGGTTATACTTCCAGGTGTATAAATGATAAGTCGGATCAGATAACATCAAATATCCTCGGTTATCATATCCTTTTTTGACTTAGTTGGATTAGACAGGAATCAAAATAGCATATAATAGCAGCGCATATCAATAACTTTAACTTTATTAAAGATTTTTCAATCAATTAAAGCTATAAAGTCACCTTAATTATTAAGAAATTAGTCCACGATAACTAACAAAAATGCTGGAATAAAAAATAAAGAAAGAGAGTGACAATATTATTTATTGCTCAAGGCTCACATATCTCTAGTTATAGCCTTTTTTTGTTATTTCTTATAACTTTTAAAAGTTCATTTTTGTCTGTGAAGACTTCTTGATTATTTAAGTTTAACAGGATTATAAATTCTCATATAACTACCGTCTAATAATAAAGGGGGAAAGTATATCTTTGCTCTATGAGATATTTTGTTAATTCTAGAACTACCGACTCTGCTGCTGATATACATTGTGGAATAAAAATAAGCATCTCAAGGATTTTTTTTAAAAATGAGTATTAAAAATTGAGCAACATTTTGACGTTTTTCTTTCATAACTAAATTCCTTTATAAACTTTATTCTGAAAATATTATAGTACAAAAACAAATTTCACCTCTCCGTGTGTGTGGTAGCTGGCGCAAGTATAAATCTGTGGTGGTCACAAATTCCTCCATGTAGAGAGTAATACCACTGAGGGTACTGCTTCAGAGGTGATTGTTCTCTGATTCAGATCTTAATTACTATCTGTGGATGAGAGAATGAAATGCAAAAATGTAGTCCGCTCCGTAAAAAGGGTTGTGACGCGTGAGTAGCTAAGTCGTACTCTTGGTCCTAGTTGGCGCTACTGAAAATACCAGAGGCGCTCACTCGGCTTAAATTACTGAAGATAACTGTAAGAGCTTGTAAAGTGCCATAAGTTACAACACAACAACAACAACAAATTTCACATCATCTTAAAAAATTATTTTTACAATGATGCCAATTTAGATTCAGTAAATTTTTTTGTCTAGATTTAATTAATTTTTAAAGGTATTTTTATATATATTTTACAACAATATTTTCAATGTTGCAACTAATGTTTCATCCTGATTTTTTCTGTCATGGTTGACGATGAAAATTTGAAGATGACGTTCATTTTTTTCCTATTTGAATCAGTTTCTATTTAAAGCCTATTTTAAATAAAATTATTGAAAACTGTAGCAATTACAACTAACGTTAAATTTTAGAAATAAATAATGATAAAAAAATTTTTAAAGTGCACTGATGTTACTCTTTTTTTTAAAAAAAACTAAATTAAAGAAATTTGTACAGAACAATTCTTTTATATATTACGTAAATTTTGAAATATATTCTGTGGCTCATATAAATGCTTAATTCTTTTTTCTTCTCTCCTTATATTTTTTATAAATATGCTTCTATTGAACAAGCATATTAATGGATTAATTGAATTTTAATTACTTCCCGTTTTAAATTAAATGCTAAGTTTTAACTGAAATTACAAAAAAATTAGAGATGCATATGCAAAATAAACATATCTATGTAAGATTCCGAATAATGAGTTACCTGCAATCAAAATTTGAAGTTTAAAAATGCTTGGCTGAGAATGTCAATAAGGCTAAGTTACATGCAAAAAGATTCAAATGAAATTCTATTTAATCAAGAATTCTGACTCATTCACTTGTCATCAAAAGCTGCTATTTCAAAATAGTTATTCTTCATCTCATGAAATAGTTTTTTTAGCGTAATTCGGATGTTTTATTCAATCATATTTGATTTTACCCTAAGCAAATTTTGCAAAAGAATGGTAACAGTCTGGCATGCTCTCTGTAAATTATTTTATGTGAATATTAAAAAAGACCAAAAAGTAGACTAAGAGTTACCAAATATAAAACGCAGTTTTTTTTTTATTAAATAGTAAGTGCTCACTAACCAATAATTTTTCAAAATTTTATTTTGACTTTTAATCATAATTTTATCGAAATGGTAACATTTTTCTCTCTCTAACTTCTGAGCATATTATTGCATAAAAAGCCTTTTTATACCACATGAAAATTAAAAATATAGTGAGAGGATTTTCAGGGCTACTAATTTCATTGCCTCACAAATTCTTCTCTAACTAAATTTTATTTTTTAAATCTTTCAAATACATTTTATAATAATACTTATTATTGTTAATTTATACTCACGGCATAGCGACGATATTAAATACATATTTGTACTCTCACGCCATGAAATTAAGATAAAATTTTGAAAATAAATTAAATACAGACGAATCAAAACATTATCATACTACGACGCTTCGGACTAGAAGTTAGCATTTTCTTAATTTTTTTTTCTAAATGCACTTGGTTCTCTTGATATTTCTCGAGACATAATATCGATGCGCATTTTAATCCACTTGTATGCATGAAAATGGGTGATGATAAATTATTGGATTTGCTGAAATTCTACTATTCCGATGAACCTCACAACTGCAACCGTGGCAACGAGCTTCGATTTTATCGATTTTCTAATTTCGTGATATGGGACGAGACAGCAGCAAAGTCACGCTCTGATCACGTCGCAGGAAGTTGTCTGTCAATTATAGGTGGCAGGAACTATTACCTTTAATGCGGGTTTTTTTTCTCTCTTTTTCGATATCTCTGTAAAACTAAAATTCACATTCAACTTCCTTTTCAGCCGTTGGAAGTTAATATCGGAGAGTCCATACAGATATGGGAATGTTGTGTTGGAAATGGTCCTTTCTAAAATTTCAAGTTTTTCTAACCTTGCTTTCCCAAATTTAAAACAATATTTAAAAAATTAATGATTGTCATACGCTTTTGGGGACAGCTGACTAGCAGAGAATATTGGATGCGTTTAATATTTTATGCAGTGGCGGATTGTCAGCTTAGAAATTAGCAATGCTGCAAAAAGTGTTTTTCAAAAGATTGCAATTAAATTCCAGCTGGAGTGGTTTCCCCGAAGTGTTCTCGCATATTCTCTAATAAATGTATTTATATATTATTAAGATTGTATGCCACTGGCGGATAAATGCAGTTATGGTGCAATGTGTTTGGAATGTCGTCCGTCCTAAAATTTTAATTTCTTCTAACCTTGCCTTCCCAGATTTAAAACAATATTTAAAAAATATAAGATTACTAGCTTTTTGGGAGGACAGCTGATTGGCAGAGAATATTAGAAGTATTCAATATTTTAAGCAGTGGCGGATTGTTAGCTTAGAAATTAGCAATGCTGCAAAAAGTATTTTTCAAAAGATTGCAATAAAATACTAGCTGGAGTGGTTTCTCCGAAGTTTTCTCGCATATTCTCTAATAAATTTACTTATATATTATTAAGATTGTATGCCACTGGCGGATAAATACAGGATCCATGCAGTTATGGTGCAATGTGTTTGGAATGTCGTCCGTCCTAAAATTTTAAGTTCTAACCTTGCCTTCCCGGATTTAAAACAATATTAAAAAAAATTAATTACTAGCTTTTTTGGGGGAGAGCTGATTAGCAGAGAATATTAGAAATATTCAATATTAAGCAGTGGCGGATTGTTAGCTTAGAAATCAGCAATGCTGCAAAAAATATTTTTCAAAAGATTGCAATAAAAAACCAGAGGGAGTGGTCTCTCCGAAGCTTTCTCATATATTCTCTAATAAATGTATTTGTATATTATTAAAACTGTGTACCACTGGCGGACAAAAGTTACGAAAGAATCTATTAGAATGCGATCTTCGGCGATTTTTTGGCGCTTAATTGCTGGAATGCGGTTAGTTCAGAATCGGAGAGATTTTTCAGCTAATTTCCTAAGAATTTTCAAAAGCTAAATATGACAGAGTTAAGTAAGCGTATAGAAGTATTCAAACTTGGTCTTAAGGTCATATATCAAATTTCAGCCAAATGGCTCAAAGCATTTTTGAGCTATCGGGTCCATATATATGCCGATGGACATAATTTAAAAAAAAATGTATTTTTTGATATTTGGAGAGGTATGAAGCGGGAGATTTGTCGAAAACTCGAGTATGAATTTTTTGACGAATTTTCTCGAGTTTAAACTTTTAGAATGCATGCTCTATACTTCGTTTACGAGAAAGTAAAAAGGGAAATTCCCATTAAATTAATGTATAACATTTGCATTCATTCAATGGGAATTTAGCTAGTATCAAACTAATACGTTAATTTATTTAGTAACAAATTAAATATACACCATTGCTGCCATATTTAGTTTGGATGACATTTAATGAACAAAATAAATTGAATCTTTTTAACAACTAATCTTTTCTCTTTTTCAGGGTACGGCAACATCGCTCCAAGGACTCCGTCCGGCAAGTTGGCCACTATTTTCTACGCCATCATAGGCATCCCACTCATGCTCCTCTATCTCACGAACATCGGTGACATCCTGGCGAAAGCATTCCGCTATCTCTACAGCAGAGCATGCGCATGCACTGCAGATGGACATGGAGGATCGAGTTCGGAGGCGAGGCGGAGAAGGTACCTTTCCGAGAACTACAGGGTGCAGCATGTGGTTGGTAACTCCTCCTCGTCCTCCGCAGGGAGGTTCGGTCTCGAAGTGGATGACAAGTTCCATCTCAGCGTACCTCCTCCACCACCTCCTCCATTGTCACACATCAGGGAAGATGAGGTAAAAAAAAAATCGATTTTAGTGATTTGAGAAAAGTCTACATTCCCCAGTGATATAACATGTTTACAACATTGGGAAAACTACTACGAATTGTCATTGCATCCTTTGAATAGTCCTCAGAAGGATTTTAATGTTTTTAAATGCAAATAATATCTTAGATAATAATATAATCTTAGATAATAATATACAAATAATATCTTCGATATATCATTCTAATATATCGAAATTCGCCAAATTCCTCTGCATCATCAAATCGATTTTTTATGATGCAGATTTTTTGACACTAAAATTATAGTATTTTCTTCATAATTCGGACACGAGTAAATAAAAAGTCAGATACTGTGCAAACAATTAATTATCACGATGTAAAATGCAAGGTACGATTGAAGAATGCCAACACAGATATAAGCAATTATATATTTAATAAATATTTTTGGTTGTGTTTTTTTTTTTCATTTTTTTTTTTTTGTAAAAATATTTTTGGTTTGGCACAAAAAAAAATTTTTTTGGTTTTGTGATCCACTTTCATATTCCTTCTGTTTCAGGAGTTTCTGATATTTAAATTTTCTATAACGTTTAATTAAACTATTCCAAACCTGGTATTTAGATTTTGAATTTGCTGATATGGCAGTAATGGATAATAATAATTAAAAAAAATGTCGCCGGCGTCCTGGCATAGGGGTAGCGCGTCTTCCCCGTGATCTGTGCGTCTTGGGTTCGAGTCCCGGTTCAGGCATGGTTGTTGCTCTTCATCTGTTCTATCTGTAAGAAGTGTGAATGTGCTCCCCTGTAAAAAGGGGCTGTGCAAGCGATTGTAATGCTTGAGCAGCTAAGACGTACCATTGGCCCTAGTTGGCGCTACTAAAAAACAAGAGACGCATCCACGGCTTAAAATCGCTGATTTCATCAGCGGGCTTGTCATGGCAAGTGCCATTAGAAACAACAACAGAAAAAAAAATGTCTAATTTCAAGGTAGTACGAAGTTAAAAAAAAAGAAAGAAAGCCGAAAATCTGTAGTTAGAAATTGAAAAGTTCGAAGCAAATATCCGTTTAAAAGGTACGATTTTAAAGTTGTATGATAAAATATAGAAAACTGACTCACTTATCAAGTGAAATAAAAACTTTTCAACCTAAAAATAAACAGTGAAAAAGGCATACGTCAATTCAATCCTAAAAGTATTAAATTTTGAAATAAAATTAGATACAATAGATTAAAAAAATTCAACGACTATAAAAGACAATATTTAATGTAAATTTCTACACGTGTGTATTATTTTTTTTATTCTACATTATAAAAGTAAAAATGAAAATGTCTGAAGAGAGCAATTTAACATTGGTAAAAGAGCACGATATTATTAAACAGTGAACTAAGTTTAATATTATCCCCCCCCCTAAATTGAATCGATGCAAATCTTGTTCAAAATTAATTTTGAAAAATTGATAAAAAAATTATAAAGATATGATGATAAAATTGATATTACTGAAAAGCTATTTTTTTTTTAATTTTAAGATAGCTTAAAAATAATTTTTGTTTGATGATATGCTTCAAACTTATAGAGGAAAAACTTAGTATCTTAAGTCCATTCCACCATTTAGAATTGTGCAGAAATTTTTATTACGGTAATTGAACCATCCAGGTGCAGAAACACATGTGTGCCAAATTTAATTTAAATTCATAAAGAGGAATGGATTTGTATAAGGTTCAAAAAACAAACGGAAATTTATTTATATATAGTATATTCAGAAACATAGATGTGACATAACAGTAGTGATTCAATGATTAAAATTATTGTTATTAACAAATAGTGTATAATAGTTAAAAATTGTTTTTAAGAAAGCTAAATTTAGCGTTTGAATTTTGATTTGTTAGGAATTTGGACATTCAAGATTTCGTCTTCCTTAAGGGAATGACAGGTATTCGGTAATCTGGATTGTGACTGAATCTTGTTTCAAGTGATTGAAAGATTGTAAATTTTTTTTACTTTTATCTTACAGGTTCGAATTGAACCCATACCGGACACAGAAATCTACCGCGAAGACGAATATAACGGCAAGGCCAGAGTATCTGTCCCAATTACTCTCTGTATGGTGATATTGGTGGGGTACATCTCAGGTGGAGCAGTTCTTTTCTCTTTGTGGGAAGGATGGGGGTTCCTGGATGGATCCTACTTCTGCTTTGTTACTCTCAGCACGATTGGTGAGTATCAATAATTCAGATGGGTCCTCATTGTTGTTGTTAGGCAAGTACTATAAATGTATTGGCTAATAGGCTAAATGATCCTTGTGCATTGTTCTAATAATTTCTCGCACATTATTGGCAATTATATATATATATATATATATATATATATATATATATATATATATACACTGGTGGACAAAATTAAGAGATGGAAGACATTTTCCCAAATATCTCAAAAAATACTGAATATAAATAAATGAAATTTGGTATGGATATAGCTTATACCATGATAATAAAGTATGCAAAACAAAAATGAAAGTGCCATTCACTGTTAAGACCTATTGCCAATAAATTCAATGTAGTCTGAACTTAAGGATAAAAGATGACAATAAAAGTGAGGCTTGTACAGTGTGTGTTGCCTCTAGTATGGTGTATGGTCACCCCTGACAGACAGACAGCATGCACAACGAGTATGCATGCTGTTAATAAGGGAGTTAAGGAGGGGTTGTGGAAGACCCTCCCATTCTTCCATCAGAGCAATTTTTAACTCTAGAATGGTTCTGGGGGGAGGTTGGCGCATCGCAATAGCTCTCCCAAGAACACCCCAAGCATGTTCAATAGGATTCAGGTCAGGGGATTTGGCTGGCCAATCCATTCGTTAAATGTTCTCGCTTTCCAGATACTCATCAACCATGAGAGCCTTATGTGGTCGCGCATTGTCGTCCATAAAAATGAACTCAGGGCCAACAGCGCCCCTGAAAAGACGCACATAGGGCTCTAGGACCTCCTGCCTGTACCTCTGGGCATTCACGGAACCATTGTCAAACACATGGAGCGGTGTGCGGGTATCTTGCATGATCCCTGCCCAAACCATGAGTCCTTCACCAGCATAATGGTCCCTTTCGATAATGTTGCTGGGATGATATCGGGTTCCAGGTTCCCTCCATATCAATAACCGTCCAGAATCAGGTTGTAGACTGAATCTGGACTCATCGGTGAAGAGAACATTAGCCCATTGAAGCTGTGTCCAATTCTGATGTTGTCTGCACCATTCTGCACGCGCTCTTTTGTGGGAAGGAGTGAGTGGGATGCAAATAACGGGCTTCTTGGCATACAGCCCTCTTTCATGGAGTCTTCTGGAAACTGTCTTACTCGAAATTGATGTTCCTGTAGCAGCAGCGAGGTCCCTAAACAATTGAGTGGCTTTAGCCGTCCTCTGGCGATTAGCTGAAAAGAACAAATACCGGTCTTCATTGGCCGTTGTAGCCCTCGGGCGACCTTGTCCTGGTCGTCTGCATACTGTCCCACTAGTTTTAAATTGACTCCACAAATTGAAAATGACGCTTGGTGTTATATCCAATTCCCTAGCAACCTGAGTTTGGGACTGGCCTGCCTCAAGTATACCCACAATTATCCACCTCATACCGTCGTCTAAACGATGATGTTCACTCATTTCACCTAAAAACCAGCAAGAAACAACACGATTATTCAAAAAATGCACTAAAATCTGCAACTGTCTTGAGGAGTGGAATGAGATGAACAGCTCGATGGGGACTTTTATACCTCCTTCTGGCTTAGCAACGCCCACAAGAATACATAAACTTATCTCAGGGCCAATAACGCTACAGTGACCATATATGGCAATCAACTGTCCAGGTTTTGTGCGGTATTTTTAGAGAAATGTGCGAAAATGCTTTCCATCTCTTAATTTTGTCCACCAGTGTATATATATATATATATATATATATATATATATATATATATATATATATATATATATATATATATATATATATATATATATATATATATATATATATATATATATTGTTACGAATCTGTAATGCTGCTTCCCAGCATAGTTGGTTCCACCATCGGAAAGAATGTTTTACAGTCATCTGTACTGGACGGAATCCGGTGTCGCGTCGGAGGTTCCAGAGCTTGGCGACCATTTGGCGACTTGGCTACGAATTTGGCGCCAAAATAGATTATACCCGAAACATCGAGAATTTTCCCGATCTGTCCAGTAGGAACCGAGATACTCCTCAAACGTGCCTGATTGGTTGAGAGGCGTCTAGCCCTGCCTCCTGAAACCTATAAAAGGAAGCGGCCGCAGCTGCTAAGGCAGTGTAGTCGGAACCGACGTTAAAGAACTGGCCTTCCAGAGATAAGCGGTGCAGCGACGGAGTGAAGCTAGTGCTGAACTAAGCTGTGTACTACTGTCTGCAGTAGAGTCTGTTGTATGCTGCTGTTTATGATGTTTTGTATGCTGCACGTCTCGGCTGAAGATAATCGTCTTCTGTGCTGTATATAGTTGTCGTCTTTGTGCTGTCCTGTGTGTCTTCGTGTAAATAAACGTCGTTATTTTATTTTCTACTGCCGCCTGGTGATTGAGCATTCTTCACACCATATAACCCCCACTATCCAAATGAACCCCGGAAATTTCGTAACATGTAATATGTAAGCATATCATTTTCTAATCAGAAGGCAGTTTCGAAGACATTGAAGAGATTTTCGATTTTTTGACGTCGTTTTATTTCATCCCAGGAAAGCACGCATTATTTACAAGCAGGAGTGATGAATACAGACACAACACAGAACAACTCAAAGCGTAAAGAGAAAAATGAAGGCCAACTGACCATTTTATCCCTGATCTTATATAACATGAGATTTCTGATACGTGTCGATTATGATTGGGATTTCTCACACGTGGCGACCTTGACAAGAGAAACAGAGTGATCCCTTCACTCGGCACGAGGAACCGACGACGCAGTCATTTTTACAAAGCTTCAGTTGAATTAATTAGGAAGAAAAAGTGGAATGGGATCAGGAAATAAGAGAATATTGTAGAATGACTTTGACATGGGCTGAATTAGGCTAAAAAATTAGGAAATTAATTAGGATTAAATTAAATCTTAAAATAATATATATATATATATATATATATATATATATATATATATATAATTTCTAAACCACGCCATCTCTCTCTTTTATGAAGACCACGGTAACCTGGTGGTAAGATCTCGCTTCGAAAGTGGAAAATTTCAGGTTCGAGACCCGATTCCACTTAAGAATCACTGTATAAGCGAGCCTGGTGCACATTAAATCCGACGGGGCCGAACTGCCTCCCGCTGATACGGTGTGTAAGCTTGAAGAGGGGTTACACCATCTAAATGTCATCCAACCGCTGTTCAAAATTTCGAAGTTCATCCCAAAATAGCCCTAGTATTGCTTTAAAACTAAGCAAACTATGTAACTAAGCAAACTGAATTTTCTGATTTATATCATCAAACTCTAATGTTTATTACTTTTAATTATTTTTTTAAAATTATTAATTTGATTTTCAGTTTATAAATTATTTTCTTAACAATTCAAAGCCATTAACTGTATCTATATTTATCACTGGCTTTGAAAGAACATCTGGCAGAAAATATCTATACTCTGTTTCACCCTAACTTGGCAGTAGTGTATATTCTAGGCATGCCGAATCACAGTCGCTGTCAGGGGAACTGGGTTACTTTAAACTATAAAGTTACTAGAAATGTAGATCGCTGGCGGAACTTTATATCACAAATTTTTCGCCAAATAGTAAATATTTATTAACTTTATTATATTAACATTTTAAATCAGAGAATTAATTTTTTCCTTATTTTCATTATTTTGTTCAATATTATTGATACATTATTTTAATAAATCATTAAAGTTATTTCATTTCGTTTCATCGTTTCTCAAAAGAAAACCCTAAATCTTTCAATATTCTGTAAAGCGTAGTTCGGTTAATGTTTTTAGAAAAGATATCTGTATCATCGTTCACATCTTTTAAAACTTTATCTAATGTTGGGATCTCATTTCTACAAATAAATGCATGGATTTTTCGTCAGATACAGGATAATGTAAAATCATCATATTTTAATGTAAAATCATCATTTTTACATCATCATATTTACTTTTTCATAAGATGACCTGAATGTTTACCTACTGAGCCTGATCGCTTCTTTCCAGGGGTACTTAAAGGACTGGGTGCCTTTATTTCTGTTTTCATGTTGCACTTTTTGTTGATTTCACTCGTCTTGAAGGTGCGCACAGCGTATTCGGTGTAACACTTTTTCTTTTTCAGACAGTTTAGAAGTGAATAGAAATGACGAATCGAATAAATATTCACCAAACAAAATTAATAACTACTAATATGATTAATAGTATCAAAAATATCAGCTGGTAAAAAAGCGAGAATAAAAAAGTACGAAAGATGATAATGGTTGGGAACTAAATGAAGCTGAGTTGGCGGAGACGTAAAAGAAAAGCGCGCCAAATATTTGACCTTGAAGACCGGTTCTAGCCAAAGTGGAATTCATTATGTCAATCGTTTCGTTTTATTCGTTCGCTTTATTTACAAAATACTTAACAGATAAACACTTCTAACTTGAGAATAATTTTAAATACATACTGATAAAAAAAAAAGATTTCTGTAATTTATGATATTATTTGATAAATTTCTGAGCATTTTAACTATTTTAAAGTCGGAATTGCTGGGGAACTCTTTCCCAACGCGGAGCGTCACATTTTCTGCCTTTTACAATACTGCCAAGTTAGGGTGAAACAGAGTATAGCGAAGAATTATCAGTCATTCCAGAAACGATGGCAGTGGAAAATAATATGATAGAATCTGATGTAACAAAATCTGGACAACATGCATGAATATATTGCCAAATTTGGTATTAAAATATAGATGCCAAAAATAGTAACGCGGATTATCGGCAAAACTTCAAAATGTTTCGACTTTAATTCTACAGATATGCAAACTGATGTCCATGAAATCAGCGTAAATACAAGCCAAACAACAGCACAGAAGTCAGAAATTTTTTTCTGAACCTTAAGGTTACATATGCCTTATTTTATCCTATAAACTCTTGTATTGCTCCAAGTCGCCGGCGTCCTGGCATAGGGGTAGCGCATTTTCTCCGTGATCTGGACGTCTCGGGTTCGAATCCCGGTTCGGGCATGGTTGTTCTTCATCTGTGTTCTATCTGTGAGGTGTGTGAATGTGCCCCCCCCCCTGTAAAAAGGGGTTGTGCAAGCGAATGTGTGTGTGTCATCTTCATATGACCTAGAAGTCAGACTTCTGCTCTCGGGGGCTCAGGGTTCTTTACCCTTAGAAGCTACTGCACCCCCTTTCCTTGGTAACGCGGACACTACATCATCATCATCATTGCTCCGAGTCATGAAAATGAATTATATAATGGCTGAGTTTTAAAAGCTGTTTCTATCAAGAAATCAATATTTTCTAATCAAAATATTTTAAAGAATCTTAAAACACCATACTTTGTGGATAATAAAGGAAAGTTAATAAAACTTTTTTACTTCCTTGATATAGTCCTTAAGAAAAAATAAATACTTAGATATGTGTATAGCATTTTAATTTATTAAAAGAAATTCCAATTCATTCATAAGAAACCAAATGCAATATAAAGTTTTTACAGCTTATTGCAGATAATGCTTCATAATATCCTGATTATATCAAGCAAGCTGATTGTAGTATCCCTTTCAAATTTTCATTGCATTGAATTTTAAATTAATTAAAGATGTTTTTGACACTTATTGAATTTTTCCTTTTATAGTAACGGCTTAAGTTCAAAATAATTTCATCAATTCTTTCCCAAAAGATCTTGGAAGTTCTTAAGAAAAATGGCAATTGTCTGGAAAATAAAAGGTGTTTTCTCTCCTTAATTTCCTAGAAATATAAGGATTTAGAATGCCTAAAATAAAGTAATATTCGTAAATTCTTAACCTGATTTCTGTGCCATCTGGTAATAGCACAGGAGATGCGTGCATTGCTTGCCTCAACATGATTAGACACTGAACGAATGAAAGTACAATGGAGCTATCTGGAGTAAAAGTTGTCCTCTCTAATGTTGCAAACAGAGATTCTGCCATTGTTAAAGTCTTAAGACAAAAAGCAATGGTTCGCAATTTTCGAGAAATTAGAATACTATTCCATATAAATTTATTCTTTCCTGCATATTTCCAATCCATCATAGAATATTAATTCCAAAACATATGAGCCATTTATTTTGAAAATGGGGCAAGTCCGTTTTTTGTTATATTTAAAGGTTTGCATTTCAATCAATTTAAAAATATTAGTAAGTATTAATAGGTATATTTTTTTGTATTTTGTGGTACCAGATAACGTAAGTTTATAATCCAATAGTGTTTACAGTGCTGACTTAAAAAATAAGAGTTTTATTATAACTAAATGGACTTGCCTCACTTTCATAATGAATGATTTATTATAAACGTTCATTTAATTGGGAAATGTCTCAGTTACTTCAGACTGTTTTTTTAATAATTAAAACAAAATGATATTCAAAAATTTACAATTATTTATTCATTTGATAAAAAGTGAAACAAAACAAAGAATATTCTTGTAGAAAATATAACATAACAAAAAACAATTCAGTTTTATTAAGAATTTCAATGAAATTATACATTTTCAGTTTATACGTAGGTCTAATTAAATTGAATTTTATTCAAGATTTAACATTTTAAAATATCCATGATGAACAGGAGTTACATATAGTTATAAATCCATCCTTTCCTTGCATTTTTCAGATGTAATAGATCTCCTTTTTTTCATACATAAAAGATAATTTTATATTTCTGAAATCACTTGGTCTTCCTAGTTGTGGTGGCAAATGGATAATTTTAAATTCATCATCTCGTTCTATCGAAGTTTTGTAGAACATTTTGTATCTTGCATCCTTTGTAAATCTGATTCAGCATATGAGCCGTTTATTTTGAAAGTGGGGTCCAAGTCCATTTTTGAAAAAAATGGAGATAATCGTAGTATAGTAAAAACTTGTTATGATCTTTTTTATGCGTAAACAATTTAAAATTAAAAAAAAAATCAGATTCTAGTGTTTTGGAGATGGAAGTTTTAGCTCTTAACAATATTGAAAATCTGTTTATTATGAAAGTGGTGCTAGTTCATCTTAGATTGAAATTATTTTTGACCGAATATATTACGGCAAAATTTAGTTCCGGTTGCTGTATGGTGAAGCAAATGTGGCCGTTTGATATCATGTCTGAAATTTAGGGTGTTTCTATCTATCTATCCAGCTTTGATAAATAAAAATCGGTGGTTGTACAGTGTTTAATAAATAATAAAAAGTATATCTTAATTTTGTGTTTCGATAATAATATAGCATCATGTGTGCATCTCTGATCAGATCTGCATCTAATTAGGCCCGCATCAAATATGCATCAAAACAGAACTGCATCCAGCTAGGCCCGCATCTAAATAGTTCTACATCTAATTATATCTCAATCAGGTCTGCATCTAATTAAGCCCGCTTCAGACTGCATCGAATTACATCTGCATCTATTTAGACCTGTAAGTAACTAGATATATTTAAATCTGCATCTAATAAGTCCCGCATCAGAGCTGCATCAAATTAGATCCATATCTAAACAGATCTGCATCTAATTAGATCAATATCTAAACAGATCTGCATCTAATTAGATCAATATCTAAACAGATCTGCATCTAATTAGATCAATATCTAAACAGATCTGCATCTAATTAGGCCCGCATCAAATCTACATCTAAATGGGACAGCATCTAATTAGATATGAATCAGGTCTGTATCTAATTAGGCCGCATTATAGCTAACAACATGTGCACTTATAAATGAATGTCTTAAATCTTCAACTAAATAGGCTCGCATATATCTGCATCAAATTAGATCCGCTTCTAAACAGAACTGCATCTAATTAAAGCAGCATCAAGCAAGCATCTAATTAGATACATATCTAAATAGATCTGCATCAGGCCTGCATCTAACTAGATCTCAATTAGGTCTGCATCTAATTAGTCCCGCATCAGACATGCATCTAATTAAATCTGCATCAAATTTGAACTGCATGCAACTACATCTAATTAGATCTGCATCTAATTAGCTCCGCATCAGATGTACATCTAATTAGATCCGCATCTAATTAGGCCTGCAGCAAGTCTGCATCTTATTAGGTCTCTATGTGGTCTGCACCAAATATGATCTAAATAGATCTCATCAAGTGTGCATCTAATTACTCCTCATCAGACCTGCATCTATTTAGGCCAGCATTAGATCCGCATCTAATAAGGCCCGTCTCTAAGTAGATCTGCATCTAATTATATCTAAATCAGGTCCGCATCAAATTAGACCCGCATCAGACCTGCATCTAATTAGACCCGAACCTAATCAGATATGAATCAGGTCTGCATCTAATTAGATTCGCATCTAAATGGAACTGCATCAAGTTAGATCTGAATCAGGTCTGCATCTGATTAGGCCCTAATCAGACCTGCATCATATAAGAATTGCATCTAATTAGAACTGCATGTAACTAGATCTATTTAGATCTGCATCTAAGTAGAATTGCGTATAACTTGATCTAATTAGATGTGGATCTAATTAGATCTGCATCTAGTTAGGCCCGCATCAGATCTTGCATCTAATTAGATCCGTACTTAGATCTGCATCAGGTTTGCATCTAATTAGGCCAACATCAGTCCTGCATCTAATTCAGCGCATATGAGACCCGCATCTAAATACAACTGCATCTTATTAGGACCGCATCTAAATTGATCTATATCTAATTATATCTGAATCAGGTCTGCATCTTATTAGGCCCTCCTCAGAACTGTATCTAATTAGGTCTGCATCAAGTCTGCATCTAATTATGTCAGCATCAGATCTGCATCTAATTAGATCCATATGAGCCACTGATTTTGAAAGTGGGCAAGTCCATTTTTGAAAAACAATTTAGATAATGTTAGTAAAAGATAAAACTTGTTATGATTTCTTTTTTATGCGTAAACAGTTTAAAGTAAAAAATAATAATAATAATAACAATCAGATTCTAGTATTTTGAAGATGGCAGTTTTAGCTCTTTACAGTATTAAAAATCTGTTTATTTTGAAAGTGGTGCAAGTCCATCTTAGATTGAAATTATTTTTGACCGATTATATTACTGCAAAATTTAGCTTCGGTTGCTCTATGGTGAAGCAAATGTGGCCGTTTGATATCATGTCTGGAATCTAGGATGTTTCTATCTCTCTATCTTTGATAATGAAGATCGGAGGTTGTACAGTGTTTCATAAATAATAAAAAGTAAATCTTAATTTTGTGTTTCGATAATAATATGTTTATTTCCAACACCGATTGCTCAGTCCAGTGACAATGAAATGAATATCATTGATCATAAATTTTTGTTGTCAAGACATTCAATTTACCGGACAATCGTAATTTTAGAGTGGTAGAACTGACAATCCGGAAAACCAGTTTCTTGTATATTCCCCAGGATTACTATAAAGTAATACGAAATTATCCAAAATATAATAAATGTTTAATACATGAAACGAAACGCGGAAATTTATTTTCAACCCAACCTCTGGAAAAAACGATTTTAAAAAGAAATAAAAATACCGATGGAGGAACCGTGAATTGTTAAACTATAATATAGTTATAATATTATTAATATTCTTAATAATATTATTATTATCGGATGTAATATTATCGATGATAATATTATTATTATTGAAACACAAAATTAAGAAATACTTTTTATTTTTTATGAAACACTGTACAACCTCCGATTTTCATTATCAAAGATAGAGAGATAGAAACACCCTAGATTTCAGACATGATATCAAACGGCCACATTTGCTTCACCATAGAGCAACCGGAGCTAAATTGTGCCGTAATATATTCCGCCAGAAATAATTTCAATCTAAGATGGACTTGCACCACTTTCAAAATAAACAGATTTTCCAATACTGTAAAGAGCTAAAACTGCCATCTCCAAAATACTAGAATCTGATTTTTTTTAAAATTTTAATTTGTTTAAGCATAAAGAAAGATCAAAACAAGTTTTATCTATACTATCATTATCTGCATTTTTTTTTTTTTTTTTTTTTTTCAAAAATGGACTTGCCCCACTTTCAAAATAACTGAATCATATATCTTACTCAATACCACGTTCTTAAATACATATGATTATTTTGAAAGATAACATCTCATTTTTTAATCAAAATAATGCTTCTTTTATTACTACAGTTTCAATCACTAGTTTTTTTATTTGGTTTACCTTAGTATTTTATTCTATGCTTTTAAGTTTCTTCTTCAGATTGAGAATCCCTTTCATAGTATTTTCTAAACTGTTAAAGAATATTACTTATTCATTATTGGTTGATATATTTCAGAAATAAAAAATATTTTCATGTTTTTTAAAATACTTGTAATATTTTTTTTATGAAAAATATTTATACAAAATTTTATAATGTACAAATTTTTTTTATCATCTTCAATTTTAAATGGAAATAAAATATTAGCTGTATTAAACGGTTTTCAGAGCTATCGAAAGCTAATTTTACAAAAATTTATTCATCATTTCCAAAGAATTAAATCGTGTGTTTCAAACAGCAACTAGGAGATAGATGAACGAATGAAAGTGATTGCAATATTTATATTCAAAAGTGATGACAGTATTAAATATAAAGCAATATTTTCGATATAAAGAAACATAGTTTCTAATTAGTAAATACTGTCACGTAGGTTCTTCAGTGTGGAACTAAATGACACACACAAGAAGTAGAGCTAAACCAATTTATTAACTCAACTCTGAACTGAGAATACAGTGACTGACAAATCTTCTGCTTTTATACTAGCAGAGAAAGTTCCAGAATACTTTTCTGGAGATACTAAGAAAAGTCCAGAACACTTATCTGGTAGACTAAAGAAAGGCCCAGAATCTTCTGGAACATGAAATAAAGGAAAACATAAATTTTGGAATTAAATATTTACACAGACTTTGAATCGCATTATCTCTAGCGGGATTCGAACTTCCGATCTCTTGATTATGAAACCAGTGCTATGACCATTCGGCCATGGAGAGCCGACTGCCTCTTTTCAATGCGGCAATACTACCAATTCAATTAATTGTCATGGTGCCTTCACTAAAATTTCCTTATGCTTCGTAGTATCTGTGAGAAAAATTTGAAGAAAATCATTTCAGTATATTTGACAATACAAACTCTTTAAGAATATTCACTTATTCTTATTATTTCACTAAAATTTATGTTTTTCATTTTTCTTTTGTCACAGGTTTTGGAGATTTGGTACCTGGCGACTCCGTCATTTCAGAGGGTGGCTCGCAAGAGAAGCTTGTCATGTGTTCACTCTATCTTCTGTTCGGAATGGCCCTTATTGCCATGTGTTTCAATCTCATGCAGGAAGAGGTTATCCATAAAGTGAGGAGTTGCGGCAAGAGGATCGGCATCATCAAAGACCAAGAGGACGATGACGACATGGGGTGAAGCTCTTGACATCGATTCCTCATGGCCTTGGATTGTTGCTCTTTGCTGAACGAGAGCCTCGAAACCACTATACACACTTGTAAAAACTAAAAAAGAAACCCGAACTGAGCCCTGTAATGGGAGCTGGTACAGTCTCAGAAAAGGGAGGAGATCTTTTATGTTCGTAACAGGGTAGCGATTTTTTTTTTCATTGGACTTCATCTTGCATTGTCGTCAGTCGCCACACGCTGGATATGACAGAATATTGAAGACATAAAACACTTAGGTCAAAATGACTGGACAAGCTGTGAGGAAGTTTGAAAAAATAATACACGAGAACATGTAGAATAACGTCTTTCAAAAGGCAATTGTGACATGAAAATCTTGTTTTATAAGTGACCGCGACGATTTCAATAATAAATTCTTTTTTTCATTTTGTCTGATTGAATAGGTTCTGGAAGAGTATGGAAGGAAGGACGTTAAGACAAACCAACATGTGTTGAGTCAATTTAATGAAGAATTTAAAAATTTATGCCACGATATTTGTTTGTACTAAAAGGCAGAAAAGAAGGATGTTATTAATTGTATGTAGAACCATCCATAGAATTTTTCAGAATACTATTTTTGCAACATTCTATTGGAAGTACGTTTTGAATTACGATGCGGAGTAACTATAAGACTAATATCCAATCCACCAACACGCTATTCAGTATTAACAGCATATGTATTATGGAATATACAAGATGCATCAACCACATGTAAAGGACAATCTGCAGCTGGATGAAAGTTCAAACTTGTAGTTATATAATGTTATTGTTGATGATTTATCACCAAGTTTATTAGAGGATGATAATGCTCTTACAAAAGCCAAGTCACATTTTGAACTGAAAAAAATATTACAGTTTGAGCACGGAATTTGAGTATATTTGTTGCAACGGATCATGCCCTAGCTAGATGATTCGACTTCAAAATAAAGATGAGTACTGCCTGATGTGAAAATACACATTATGATTGGTTTTCGAATAATAAAATCCAATCCCATACACTCATACATATTTTTTTCTCAAATTCTCAGCTCATTCCATATTCTTAAGTAAAATAAAAATTTTACGACATAAAAAAAAGAAATTGCTGACTGATTAAATCTGAAAAAAAGTCAATTCGAACAACTAATTAAAAATTTAAAATCATGCTTGAGTTCTTCATTTTTTAAATTTACATCCTACAATGCCGAACAGTAATCTAAAGCTGAATCTGAAATGACGATTATGTATTTACTTTTCAAATTATAAAATTAAAAACTATAAATGAATAATAATATAAATTTTGATTTGGAAAAAAAATTAAATTCCATTGAATAAACTTCATTCGCAATTTTTTAATTGCCACTAGTTTGATCTAAGAAAATAATTTCAGCAAATGCATTTAAAATTAAATTGTTTAATTCCTTAAAACAATAGGAAAATATAGGAAAAAAGATCTACTGAATGTTGCAGTTCAGATCTATATTATTATAAAAAGGATCGTATAAATAATATCAATCTTATAAATAATAAAATTATATAAACAATAAAGATAAAATTATTCTCTGTAACAAACGGATAGCCAACAAAAAGTATATCTAATTGCCCGTTTCAAGAAATAAACATAAATCGTATCCTTTGACTTATATGCGAAGCCTATAAGCCTTGCGTAAGGTTGCTACGAACAGTTTCGCCTATTAATAATCGTATATTGAGAAGAAATAAAAGAAAGAAATCACCCGTTTCAATGGAATTTTGAAAAGAAAATGGCTTTAAATCTATATGGAATTGATAAAGATCTGCATAACTTAATCTTTTTTCATGGTTTAATCTTCAAATGATTTGTTGATTTAATCATTTAACACTTACGATTGAATCTTCACATAATTTGTTTATAAAATAAAGAAAATCTTTTGATAGCTTAAAACAAAAATAAATTCTGAACTAGAAGAATCATCACATTTAATATTTTGCCTAACTTAAAATATTTATCTTATTTTGTCGAATAACTTTACAAAGAAACACAGTTTTGATTTTATCTCAGAATCTTTCATTTCAAGATTTGCATTCACTTAAAATGAGTATATTTATAACATTTATTTATATTACACATCTTTTAATGCGTTATTATGCAGTGTGAATTTTAATGTATTTTTCTTATCTATCTGAATTTGTACATGAATATTGTCTATCTGTACATATTTGATAAATGATAAATACCTCATTTTTTTCATAAGTTTTTATTAGTTTCGTAAGTCATTTTACAACCAAAGATCATTGAATAGCATTAGCAGAAAAATTTTAAGCAACCTTTTCTTCATATCACATTCATGGCTTTTTTCCGCATTGTAAAAACAGACAGTGAATAAAGATACATATAATTTTTAAATTAATTTTCACAAATATATCATAACTAATAAACTGGTATTTATTATTATTTCCTCAGTAAATATTTTTTATTTTGAATAGGAAATGAAAAGTTACTTATAGCAAAATATGGGCGGGAAATTTTAGCTTACAATTTGATACAATAATAGATCATCATAAACTACAAATAAGCCTGTTGAAATATTAAGAAGATATGCATAGAATTAAGCTTCGAGTGTTTTATGAAGAAGTGTTAGACCTAATTCAATTTGTTTCTTCATTTTTATTCTGTTTCATTCTTATTGTCATTCATCAAATTGTGAAACTAAAAATGAATTCTTCAGCAAATATTTTTTTTATTTTGAATAATTATTGAAAAATTACTTATAGCATAATATGATTAAGAAATTGTGGCCTTCAATTTCCTACAATAATCGATCTTCAAACACTACAAACTCTATCGAAATAAGCCTGTTGAAATATTAAAAAGATCTGTATAGAATTAAGCATCGGATGTTTTATAAAAAATTGTTAGATTTAATCCAAGTTGCTTCTTCATTTTAATTTTGTTTCATTCCTCTTGGCAATCACCACATTGTGAAACTTTAAAAACTTACTTATTCTTTTCTAGTTCGAAAACGCATTAAACGATGGTTTATAGTAGACTTCTTACTTTATCCTTGAAATATCTTGTGGTTCGTCAAACTTTTAAATAATCTTTTAAATGAAACTGGATATCACCTGAAAGCCACGTCTTTGTATATAAAATATGAGTCTAAATCATGCTCGACAATAACTGATAAAATACGAGTCTACATCCAGGTTCGAAAATAACTGATAAAAATGTGAGTCTACATTCTTGTTCGAAAATAACTGATGTGAACATCACGAAGTCCTACATTTCTGTATCGTTAGGAATATTAGTGACATTTTTATGGAACATTTTCAACATGTACGTGAATATAGTGTCAGTTCACTGTAAATATTTAACAAAATTTGTCATCATATTCAGTGATTAATAAATTAATTTTATAACCGGGTTTTCATTCATTAATGATTTTTCATTATTTTCTACCAGAATATAAATCTTCATATTGCATAGTACAAAACTCAAAACAAAAGCTACAAATCAAAATAAAATCAGAATACAAAGAAAAATATATAAAATGGATAGACTTAGAATGCAGTATAGAGTCGAAATACATTCAGAACATTATGTAGAATCTATGAAGAATCCCTTTCTTTCCCTTATTCCTTTATTCAGACCAGTACAAATAAAAATAAAATCAGAATACAAAGAAGAATCTGTAAAAAGAAAAGAATTACAATACAGTGCGGAATTAAAATGCAATAAGAAAATTTAGCCGAGAAAATAGATTCAAAATACAGTTATATCGCCATTAGTATTTCTTTCCCTTTTTTTCAGAATACGTGAGGATTGAAGAAATACAGTTGAGAAATTTCTCAAAATATCATAAGCTATTTGCAATAAATTTAATCTGATTTGAAATTATTTAAAATGTCTTATATGTATAGATGTCTAATTGCCTAATAGAAAAAAAAATTCTTACAATGTTTCTGAAATCATCATATGTACTTACTTTGTTGTCATAATTAAATTAAATTCCTATAAGTTATTAAAATATTATTATATAAATACTGTATTATAAATTATTATTATTAAAATTAAAACACCTATAACTCAAATTAAGGTTCATTCTAATCAACTATATTAACTACTGAGCAGCAACCATTGCTACACTAAAAAAGTTTTACATTTATAAGAACTCAATGGATTACCTCTCATAAAAAATGAGTTCTATATTTTTTTAAAGCAAAATTGTCAACATTTTATCCCTTTTTATAATTTTTTAACAGTATTGGTGAAATCAACTTATTTTCTTTTAAATTATTTTACAGCAACGGAAAGAAATACAAAGCTTGTAGGAGCAAGATCCATAGAAAAAAGAAAGTTATAATTTCTACCGATATTGCACGATCTGAGGATTTTATGTACATTGATATAAAAATGCACTTTTCATTCATTGGTTCTTACATCTTATATTGAGTTACCTATTGTCTTGTATTAAATGACAATCAAATTCAAAATTAACACTATAAAATTAATGAAATTAAAATCAGCATGCAAAGGCACTGCCAGTAAATTAGCGTTAAGCAAACATATGTTTTAATATGTTTTTCAAAGTATAAGAATATATTTTTCAAATTATAGAGGAGTTTTCAACTAAAGAAATTTATGCAATCGTTATTTAATTTTACTTTAGCGATCTGAAAAGATGTACAAGTGGTGGCGGGGTAGTCAGCTTTAACAAAAAAAAAAAAAAAAAAGAAAAGAAAAGAAAAGATGCGCTGCTCTTTTTAGAATTCGAAAATCCTCCAAGCTTTTGCGCATGGGCTGGGAGGCGTTTATTTCGTCAAAAAAAGGGGTGAGAGGAAAGATAAAAGGAGGAGATATTTTCATGTAACTATAGGATGAACGCAGATTTTTTTCGTAGAATTAGGGTCGTAATAACCGCTGATTTTTCTGCGTACCACCCTTTAGTGAAGTACAATTGTCGAAAAGTGCGAGTCTCGGAACCCTGAAACGAACAGTAGCATTTATAATTATTTATTCCAATCCTTTTTTTAATTTTGTTATGTAAAACATTTTCCATTAATATGGTAATTTCATTCCACTAGAGAGCGCTCTGCATTCTTTTCGATGATGAGAACGATATTTGCATTTTTTTCAAACTATTCAGAGACGTCAGCCGAGAATGTTTGAACTGTAGCTCGAAAAGAAATAAATGAACAGTAGCATTTATAATTATTTATTCCAATTCTTTTCTTTTATTTTGTTATGTAAAACATTTTCCATTAATGCGGTAATTTCATTCCACTAGAGAGCGCTCTGCATTCTTTTCGATGATGAGAATGATATTTGCATTTTTTTCAAACTATTCAGAGACGTCAGCCGAGAATGTTTGAACTGTAGCTCGAAAAGAAATAAATGAACAGTAGAATTTATAATTATTTATTCCAATCCTTTTTTTTTATTTTGTTATGTAAAACATTTTCCATTAATGTGGTAATTTCATTCCACTAGAGAGCGCTCTGCATTCTTTTCGATGATGAGAATGATATTTGCATTCTTTTCAAACTATTCAGAGACGTCAGCCGAGAATGTTTGAACCGTAACTCGTAAAGAAATAATCCTCTGAACAAGCCGCAACTTGAATTCTTGGGTAGAAGAATTCATCTACAAATATACAATGTATCATCACGCGTAGGTGAGAAAAATCCTTTTGAACAACATCAACAGTACTTCTTCATGTAATATAAATGTTTTATTCATCATTGAATTCTCACTTGTAAAAATCATCGAAGTCACTTTTGTTAATCAAGAAATAAAAAGATTTATATTTCTTGATTAAATATTTATATTTCTTGATTCCAAGAGAACTGATTCATTAAGACCCATCAAACCAATATTAATGTAGTTCATTAATTATTTTTCAAATCATATTTAATCAATTTTCTTATAAGTTATAAAATTTTCTGTATTCTCTGACTGTGCAATTTTTTATAATGACTATTTAGATGCGATGTTTGCAAATAAGTTCAAATATTTTTCAAACAAAGTAAACTGATACTATATGTTACATGATAATAATATGATATAATAAAAAGTCTGTAACCGTAAAAATAAACGCGGAATGCAAAAGAAAACAGAATGATTGCCAACTCGCGGAAATCGCAGGATAAGCAACTGGAAGGTTAAAAAAATGCAGGAAAATGGTATTCAAAGGAAGAATTATAGAGTCGAAGGAAAATGAGCAAAAAATTGTAGGAGCGAACAACTTTGATAATTCTATCAGAGGTGCAGGATCAGTAAGAGATATAAAAATATATGAAGAAAGAGGAGGAAAAAATTAATCAAAAAAGTATTAAGAAGAAATATGATAGTATAATAATAAAGTTATAATTAAAAATAATAAGAATAAATTAATTAGTTGTTAATTGGATTTCAGATTATGTAATATCTTGAAGATGTATTCAAAACATGACTTAGTTGAATTCTTTTAAATTTTTACACTAATAAATATAGATCGTTGTACATGATATATTTAATCGGTAAATGTTTCTCAAAATATGTCCCATTGGTTCTTTTGGTGCAAATATGAATTATTTGAAAATGCCTCATACTGAATGAGAGCAAAGACTGAAACTGTTGAACAATAAACAGACACTTTAAAAAAAATAGTTTTTTGAAAAGAGGCAAAAACGCTGCTTTCAGCCATTTCCGTTACAGCACTTTTTTTCCCGACGGCGTAAAAAAATGAGATCTATTTTTGTTGTTTTATTGTCGAGCCCAGCTGTTCCGCCGGTGATTGTTTTGACTGTGCAGGAGACTTTTCCACGAAAAAAAAAAAGCAGGGAGGCAACAGTTCTCTAGCTAATAATAAAAACCGCCAGAATAGCTCGGCTTTAGAGAAAACAATAGAGGAAAATAGTGGAAACAAACTATCAAATAAAGGCCACCTGATGGTGGAAGCTAGCTACCTTGCCGCGCCGGCTTTCTTTGAAGGCGGCTAATTGAAAGCTAATAATAAGCCTCTGACTTAACCCCAAACAGGAACGAAAATATCTCTTCCGCATCGTCTGTGTAACCTGATCCTCATTTGCTGTCAACGTGGTTTCAGTTCAGGTTTCTTTCGGCCATCTATTAGTTTTATTAGACGTTCTACAGTTGGCTGCTGTAACGGCTACTTTTCTACCGCAGATTCTTTTGTTGAAGCAAACTCCATGCTACCTGAACTAGAAGCTAATCCCACTTCTTTTTTAACGGTTTTAAACAGAATACGGAAAAAATCGATTGGTTTGATTTTAAAGTATCTATTTGCTCAGATTTCATGGAATCATATCACTCTCGAACTTTGGTAAAATTCTGATAAAATTCAACAGTACATACACTGGGACAAATCTAGAGACAAACATGTTGATCGTTTATTGTCTCTCTTTTATTAGAATCAATCAGAAATACCAATATAAATTTAATATCATATACAAAAATTCATGATTCTAACATTTCCTTCTTTTCTTTTCTTTACTTTTTACTTTTTCGTATACGTAGTTAAGAGAAAATATTATAATCGTCAAAAAATTCGAACTTGGGATTTTGACGCATCTGTACCTTTTAGACCTCTCTCAGTGCGAAAAATACAGAAAAACGTCCGTCCGTCTGTGACTTAAGCTCAAAAGCTCAAAGACGCTTTAAGCTAGAGAAATAAAATTTGGTATATGGTCTTTATACCAAATTTGTAGATTTCTGTCAAATTTTCATCAAAATCTGTTCGGGGGCTGTCTATCCGGCTGTTCGAATGCAAGTACACGATAATTTTTTTAATAAATGAAAAGATCTATATAGTTAATATTCGAGCCGAACCCCAGGTTCGAGACCCGATTCCACCGAAGAACCGTCGTGTAAGGAGGTCTGTTGCACGTTAAATCCGTCTTGACCAAATGTCCCCCCCCTGGTGTGGTGTGAAGAAGGGGGTGCCAACTCAGGTGTCGTCCTCGTCATCTGACCGCGGTTCAAAATGACGAGGTCCGTCCCCAAATAGCCCTAGTGTTGCTTCAAATGGAACGTTAACATAACTAAACTAAACCAACAAGGGAATAATCGTCTGTCGGTCTGTACTTTTAGAAACATGTTAAATCGATAGCATACAGTACTAATTATTTAAATAACAGTAATACAGTAGACAGTACAACAACTAATAACAGTAATACAGTACTAATTACTTAAATTTGCTATGAGATTTTGCGACTACAAATAAAGTTTTATGTCAAAATTTTATTTCAATCTGTTGTGAAAAATGTATCTAAAACATAAATTAGATTTTTGGATGCTATTAACGCATGCAAGGGATTAATCGCCAAATAACTCGCCAAGGACACACGATAGATTCAGTAAAAATGCTAAATTCATGCCAAAAGTTAATATTTCGTAATTATTGTACGTCAATGCCATTTAAGGCGTTCTATGGTATGACAAGTTTATTAGAAAGTATACGAGAAAATTTTAAGGAGACTACTCCCATTGGTTTTTAAGTTATAGTGTTTACATATGCACAGATTAACAGATAGTCGACACGTTTACTAAAATGACACTCAATTAGATGCAGATCAACAATTCTGGTAACAGAACCTTGGCCAAGTTCCTTTTATAGAACTTATTTCATTTTTGCATTATCGTATGTGCATAACACTGATGAACAGACAGACGGCTTCACATGCTTATAATTTAAAGTTTCAAATGAAAGCCCACTTAACAAATTTGATGCATTTAGCTCATTTCATTTTAGACTTCATATTCATAGATAAAATGGCCAGGAAAGGCCAGGAAAGTTTAAAACATGGAAATTGATCCTGACCTATATTTTTGACTTCCAAACGATCTATGCACACTTCCCACACTAAAAAGTAAAAATGATGCAAAACTAATTATTGTCCAGCTTTAGATAATTTTGTGAATTTTTAAAAAGCGAAATCCTAAGCAAAAATTGCAAAAAAAAGCATTCATATACAATGTCCTATAGTGAAAGAGAAATCGAAAATGGAATATTAAGAAACAAACGATTTGGAATATTTCCTAAATTATGTTGAGAAATACTAGTTAGTAAAAATCTTGGCGTGCATTTTAGTATTATCATTCCTCTAATTGCAAATATTCCATTAATTAACTTAAATCTGCTGTATTATTTATAGCAACATAGCTCTGTGAGCATTGTGTCGTTTGTTACTTTTCCCGATAAAAGCATGTTGTAGCATATAATCAAGTAGGTGTTGGTTTTGAAAAGAAAGTCCAAAGAAAAAGAAAAAAAAAAAAGTTCAAATGGTCGAAAGAAAGTCCAAATGCTCCAACAAAAATTCTTTCCTCGTCGTCGTCTTCAGTATGTCGTTTTAGTGCTGCAATTGAATGCTCGCTGGTAAGCAGCATTTACCGGGTAGTGAGGCAATACGTGCTTGGAATGTTTGGTGACAATGTCTTGAATGAGTAGGAGGTGAATCATTGATAATAATTCCAGGTAAGCTATTTCCAGACAAAGGAGAGAGGACAAACTGGAGTTTAAAATGCTGAAATTTTACCCACATGAATTTTTGTTTAACTACTGTTTTAATTCAGACAGTGTTTGAGAAATTTTCTGTCTTTTGAAATTTATAAAAGTTATTACGAAGTTGTAATATTGCTTATGAATTTGTAATATTGGATCCTGTATAATTGATTTCTTGCTAAGGGAGAGAGTTTTAAAGATAACTCTGATGAGGGCTGAATAGATGCCAAATGAATGACCCTTAACTTTGGCTACAAATTTGACGAGAGTTCATCAATTTGATGACAAATTTGGAGCTTTTGGTGACAAAGTCCCAGAAATTATTCGAAATTCAGCGATACATCTATTAGGAGCAAAGATACAATAATCTTCTAAAACATTTGATGCCCTGTCACTGGAGAAATATAAAATGCAGGGAGCATACGCGAGAGTGTCAGTCGTGTGGATAACGTGTCAGTAGAATTGAGCTAAAGTGAGTAGTTAAGCGAAACCTCTTCAGGGAATTCTCTCTGAGAACTTTGAGCTGTTACAGTTGTTTATTATCGATTTATTGCTGTTCATTGCAAATGCTACTTTGTATACACTTAACTTATATTTTGTTAGCTGTGCATAGAGTTTTTGTGTAGAATAAGACGTAGTTATTTCTTACTGAGTCTAAGACTTTTCACCATGGTTGACATGAGAAGCGTAAGTAGACATTTCTACTCACTGAAGTACAACCCACGGATTTTGGATATTTTCTGTAGCAAAAATGTGAAAGGAATCTAGTTGATTAAAAGTTGAAATGTAATTAGTGATAAAAGGTTAATTTTAATAATTACTGCTCTGTCTGGATACCATAAATAAATTTATGATCGCCTTCTTGAAAATGCCCGGAACACAGCATAAAGCGCTGATTTGCATTCTGGAAAAAATATTTCAAACCCTTGCCACCAATAAGATTTATTATCAACAGACAGATGTTATTAGCCTTCGGAGCATAGCTGGCGTTGCCTTTTCATGATAGTTCCCTCTCTCTCACCCAGATTAGTGTTCAGGAAAGGGTTCCTTTTCTTCACGTTTATTTTGATTTAAAAATGCGATTGATATTGAACAAAAATATCGCCAGGTGAAAAAAAATTGGCTTCGAGACCTCAGATTTCCAGTCTTGAAGTTAAAAATCCGCTATGAATGAAGGGTTGATGAATACTAAATCTGATACCGAAAGTTAAATGTTCTAACGCCAATACAGTAGAAGAATTTAGAGAGTGAGCACCAGTTCGGGAGATTTTCTCATCATCTTACCATAGCTCAAAACATGAGACCCGTTTCTTAAAGACCTTGTTATTTCAAAAAAGGGCATTAATACAATTTGCCAAACTTTATCTTTTTTATTCCCTCAAAAATTTATTTTTCGTGCTAAAAAGGAAAGATCTTCTTTTGAATACAATTTCGATTTTCTACTAATTCCTTTATTTGGCCTTACAAGTGAACTTATGAAAAAGAAAGAAGGAAGAAAAAAAAATATGTTGTTTAAAATACTGCTGATGATTTAGATTAGAATTTCTTAACCATTTTACACTCGTGGCTCTCGCTTTTCAACTAGGAAAAATTTTCGCGATTTTCTCTTCCCCAAAAGAATTTTTCCATGCCCAGAAAGTTGCTAATAAACAAGAAAATGAAATATTAATTCAAAAATAAATCAGTTCACATGCATTATTTTGTGGAAACTTCTTATTTAATTAATCTTATTAAACTAAACTCAGCGGCACGACAGCCCATATGGGTCAAGGTCTACAGCGCCCATATTTGCTTTCTTGATCGAGGGCCTTAGGGTGCAATGCATATATCGCGGTTAGATGGTCAACCTAACACGGAACCCTCAGTGTTTAATTCCAAGTATGCTTGGTCTTCAGTTAACGACCCACTAAAGGGATGAAAGGCTGAGTCCACCTTGCCCAGTTCGAGAATCGATCCTCGGACCAGTGAGTTGGAAGCTCGAAGCGCCAACGTTTTTGCAACAGAATTTGCCAACGTTTTTCTGACGCCATTTGAGACCTCAAAGCAGTTTAAAAAACCATGCTTCACACGGTTAGAAACATTAATTTTTATCCAAAACTTTTTGTTAAATTCTAAATTGAAGAATGGTCAAATTCTTTTGTTCACAAAAAAAAATATGAAGAGACGACTGGAGACTTTAAGTAAGGGAGATTTTTATTTTATTTAGATTAGAGAAAGTCTGTGAGCTCATAAATTTTAACGAATTCCTGGAGCAACAAAGGATTTGGAAAGCAGATCTTTTGTTATCTGACTTTATCTTTTATATAGAATTTAATACACTAAAGTTATCAAGTACAAATTGCATATAAAAAAATTCCTGGTTAGATACGAGACATCATTCCAAAAATGGGGTTTCTTGCACAATTCGTCAATTGACCCAATAGAAATGTCCCCAGATTCTAGCGGATTTTAGAACAAGTTTGTCAGTTTGGAGAACCGATGGATACTACAGCGGGAAGGCTCAAACTCCTTTTTGTCATAAAAAGAAACTAGAAGAGTATGTTCGAGTGCTTTAATCCTAATTTAATAATGATTTAGAATGCAATTATATTTTCTTACTTTCTCGTATATGAAATACAAAAAAAGTATTATAATCGTCATATAATTCGAATTCAAGATTTTGAAAAAAAATTTCTAATAATTTTAGCATAAAAATAGAAATTGCAAGAAAATTGAATTAGTATCCTTGAAAAGATAATTTTTTCAATTTTAAATGGTTTAAAAATCATTTTTGTGATCTAACATTTCCGGAAATAATAACGGCCTAAAAACACATTCGAACTCTCGTTTAATTTTTAATTAATTATGATTTCAAAAAATCTCATTAAGGTACTCATTTTCACTCTATACGTTAAGTAAATTTGGTAGTTTTTAAGCCAAGTAGTCTGGTCTGTAGAGTGGGACAACACACAACACATACCTCTTTATTATTATTGGATATACTAAAATTGAAATTTAACAAAGAAACTTTAGCGATTTGTTTATGTCAGTATATAGTAACCAGAATTTTACTTCTAATACCAGTTAGGATAATAAAACTTATTATAGGACATACATCGTTCGGAATAGAACATATAATGGCAATTCTAAACATCTGTAATGAAGTATGGATAAATGACGTCAAACAAAGAGAATGAATTCATCCCTTTCTAATATATTTGGATTAAATATTGAAAGCGTAACTATTGTGTCTTTGTGATGCTTTTCTTTCAATTGAGAGGGGCAAATTTTAAGCCTTTTGTCTTTCCGCCACTGATTTACTGTAGCTATCTCGTTCAGAAAGAAAATTTTTAACATACTCATTTGGAACTGAATCATTTCTCTGATAGATGGCAGCACCATTAACTAAATTCACAACAATGGAGAATTTCAAAATGCTGTGTCATATCAAGTTTCTACGGTTTTCCAGAGATTGAAAACTACACAAGGAAATTTAAAAATTCATAATAATTATTAAGAATAAAATAAACAATTACTCTAATCTGTTTTAAGCAATAAGTTAAGCTTGCGAATGATGTTGATTAAATTCATTTTAATGAATCAGTTTCAGGTGTTTGTTGATTTTGAATCTAACATTGCTTATCTAAGTAGAGGATCAATGCTTTAACATTAGGCAATAACAAACGAAAAGTGATATATTCAGAGATATTTAATAATAGACACTACTTGCAGAGGTGTTGCGACCGGGTGAATATAGATGTTCCGAGCACCAATTTTAGAGGGCACGAAGGAGGCAGAATTTTAGAGAATTTTTTTATATTTTGAAAAAAAGTACACCAAGTAATAACATCATACCCAGGACCTCATTTACTCTCCGTAGGCCAAAATTGTTAAAGTAATGGGACTTCATAAATGGTATTTCTCATATTTAACAATAAGTTGTATAAATGGCAGTTCAGTATTTTAATATGATAATATTAATAAAATAGTTCAAAGTTCATTCACAGGCAGTTTTGTATTATGAAAAAATCCTTCAAAACATCTATAAAAAGTAGATTGTGTGCTCTTATCTCGAATTTAGCACGTAGTTCATTTCTTGGGTAGTAGATGCTTAAGAATTTCAAAAATTGTAATAAGAAATGCTTGAAATTTGAAAAATAATGCTTCTTAACTGAAAATTAATCGAAATTTTAGCGTTAACCCATAACTTTCGAAGCATATTATTATTATTAAAAAAAAAAAAAAAACTTTTTATGTCCCTTCAAAAATAAGATGTGTATAATTATATAATTTCAATTATACAATTTTTCCAGCTGCCTTTTTTCTTTTTTTTTTGAATATCCATGAACAGAAATTTTGGACCTAAAGCTTAATAAAACTGAAAGACATAAATCAAGGCAATCTCCCAAGCTATGATGTAACGCATCAATGCTTTGTGTACCCAAATACCACTGTTTTTCAAATATAATGGTCAGCAAAGTGCTCCCAGGTTTGCAAAAACCTCTTCAGGAAACAATGTCGCACCTTGTATCCTTCCTGATTCACTATAGAGCAAAACTTTATTTGTATCCTTTTTCTTTTAAGAAATAACCTAAAGCCAGACATTCGCGAACCGTCTAAACCACGGCACTCCAAACTGGTGCGGCAATGCGGAAACGTGTTTGAATTAACATGGCGTGAAACGGAGGGTTGAAAATCCAACCCGGATGAATCTTTATTAATCCATTTGGAATAAGCTGTCAGTGAATGTGGAGGGAGAGGCTTGGGATGTACCCTAAAAGACGTTCAACAGACTGAAACTGATGTGATAAACACAAATGGATAGGCTAAATAATGGAATGGGATTGGCGTGCCATTTATCCAGTGGTGTGGATATCAATGACTGACTCAAATGTATGGGCTAAATAAGGGAACAGAGTGAAGTTCTACCTTTTCACTGGTCTTAGAGTATTCGTAAATACCTCCCCCTCCCAATACGCAAATTAATAGAATAAGATGGTGTGGATGAATGGATAGATAATAGAATGGTTTAGAATGTCATCTCTCCATTGACGTAAAGTGAATGTGAATGATTGACAAAATTGTGGAATGAAGTGAAGTGGCACATCTCCACTGATGTGAAATGAATGTGAATGATTGACAAAATTGTGGAATGAAGTGAAGTGGCACCTCTCCACTGATGTGAAATGAATGTGAATGATTGACAAAATTGTGGAATGAAGTGAAGTGGCACCTCTCCATTGATATGAAGTAATTATGAATGATGGCTGCTTGACGAGATTTTTATTTAAAAAATTCAATTGCTGATTTAAAATTTAATAAAGGAAACAAGTTTTTTTTAAAGATTTTTTTTTATTTTTATTTTTAGCTAAAGGCTACAAGAAAAATGGATCTGCCTACAAAAACAATTTATGGAACGATTACAGAATGAAGCTCATCATAAAGATCACAGGGATAAGAAAATTGCTACTAAAAATTTCTACAAAAGTACACTTTTCAGAGCATTTAAAAATTACATTGCAACCAATTAACAAAGAGACAAAACCTGTTTGAAATCGTTGAGTATTCTATAAAGCTTCAACAAACATTGGTATTTGGTTTTCTGTTCTTTATTTTTTTTATTTTAGTACAAGAGATTCCTTCGGATAAAAAACACAGACACAGATCAATTTTATATGTACACACACACCGATTCCAAAATCACTTACACACACAATATACAAACTGAACTAATACATATTTTCATGGGAAATAGAACAATACATAAAGGTTACGCAATGTATGAATCTGAGTCATAAATGAAATACAACAAATTGGCTGAGTACTTTCAGAGCATATGGCAGAAAATTGGCTTTAATAGCCAATTTTTTTTTCTTAGTAGTAAGATCCTCATTATTTGCGTAGTAAAAACACACGGCGAATGAACTTGGAGGCGCTCAACTATAAAGATTTCAACAACATAATTTTTGAAACAGGTTTCACAATGAGCACAAAATATGCAACTTCAAGTTAATTTTTACATAATTAATATAATTTTAACTATTAAATTTGAATTATATAATAAATTTTATAGATTTTTCCCCACATATCATAAAAGCAGAGACAGTAATAAATTCTTTACTGTCACTTTACAATCAGAAATTGTAACACATAATTATTTTTAAAAATTTAATAATCTACAAACAGGGCTTCTTAAACTGTTGGTCGCGACCCAAAAAAACACTAAAGAAATTACCGTCTTCCTCCATGTCCTTTGATATTTATAGGCAAAAATTGCTATGTACATATCATATTAATTAATACAGCATTTCAGTAACATTTAGCGAAAAATTATTTTCAGTTTGTTTATTTTGATTTGTCATTAATCAATATTTGACTTTCTTATTTATTTCCTAAATTTTAGAGGCGTGAAAATTTTTCTCTTCAAAAAGGGATCGCGAAAGAAAAATGTTTAAGAAGCGCTGATATATATATATATAAATAAAGATTAATTAAATTTTCAATTTAAAGTATTCTACTTAAAAATTTTTCTATTTACTTTACAATAGAGATAACTTGTCAGATTTTCAATCGAAAAAGAGCAAATTACGTAACATTTCAATGAGAGAATATTACAAAAATTATCCAAATAATTTTTATTTTGTTGTCTTCAGCGAATATCCTTGTTATAAGGCACAAAGGTAGGATATTCTCTTGATATGTGCTTCAAAGACCTCCTAATTATTTCCTGAATACCTACTAGGAACAAGCTTTTGTTGAATTCTCTAAGTTCTGCCTAATACAGTGTTTTCTTTACTTTATGAAATATGCTTATTAAAAAGTGGTTCTTATCAAATTCAAGTATTTTAAAAGTGTTACTATTCAATATTACTTTTGTCGAGTGAGGATTTATTACATTGCAAATCTGTGCTTCCAAAACAAAACATGCAACTTATTGAATTAAGCAGTGGGATCTCTACACTCATCCGCTACTTGAGTAAAACATTTGTAATTTACACCATATTTACAATATCACTAGCTATTAAGTATATGCAAAAAGAGATCCAAATCTGAAGTACACACAAACACAAAAGTATGTTATTGCATTGTAAAGAGTGTTACATGAAAATTTCTAATGCATGTAAATTGCACATTTTTTTCCCTACCGAACTGCTACACACAGAGACTTCAATCAGTATTAGATAATAATAATAATAAAAAAAAAAAAATTGAGAATACAAATTGAATTCATACAATGCATGGCTTAAATGAAATGGAATATTTATTAACATTTATTATGTAACAGATAATGAAAAAGAATAGAGTTAATAAAATATAGGCACTAAAAGAGTGAGAATATGAGTTTAAATGTAACACATTGACTGCATTTATATATTCAAGTTATATTAATCAGAATTTTAAGTAACATATAGCAAATTTTTTTATTTTTGATAAAAAAAAAAGATTTTATATACAAAAACAAAACAAAACAGAGTTTAAAGAAACAAATAACAAAAAAATTAAATAAAAAAAACAATGTTATCATTATCATTGAAAATAAAAAAACAAATGGTATATAAAAATCTTTCTTTCATAAAATTTAGAATAGAAATGACAATTGTTGACTATTTTGCATCATTTGAATTATTTACTTGCATTCATTCTGCAAGTAAATGATTTGACTATTTATTGCAAGCAAGATTTTCTTCAAATTATAAAATCTAGAATTTCATGACTTTTCAGAAATTCAAGTTTTTAAAATAATTAAAACTTATGTCCAGTTCACTACAGATCAAAACATATGAAATTTATGTCCATTTCCCAAATAAAGTAAAAATAAGAAATTGTGAAATATAGAGATTCAATATTAAAGCACAGAGAAAGAATAGAATATCACTCTCAAATTATGTCAAATATTAAAAATGGATTTAATTCATGCTTAGTTAAAATAAAGAGTTTAGCTAGCCACCTTTAAAAGATGTTTTAATATTTTTTTTTAAATTTGTATTTATAAACACATATTAACGCTGGATTAATAAATAAAAAGCAATTTGTAACAGCAATAATTGTAAAATAAAAAAAAATAATAAATTGCATTAAAAATTGCTATTTTCAGATCTGATAATTTATGAGTTTTGAAGATAAGAAAAAAATTGCACTATCCATAACTCTCTATTTTCAAAAAATCTATAATTCTTCAAAGTTTATATTTAAAAAAATTATGAAAATTAAATATTAATTTTAAGATTATCACAAGAGCAGGATATAAAATTAAAAGTGAATTATTATAATTAAAAACTGCAATTTTAATAACCAAAGTTGTAATAATAACTTAATTCTATTGAACTTCTAAAGGTTTTGAAAAGAAAAAGAAAAAAAAGTCATTTTAAGAACAAATTCATTTTTTTTGGGGGGGGGGGGGGACAATACTTCACTGCATGAGTTTCCGACTCATTTGAAAGTGCACAGTAGGGTGGGTGAATACCAATTCCTATTCTGGATGCGAGAATAAATTTGTTTGCATGATTTAAATTGCTTGTATGATTCATTTACTTAAATTGTATGAGCAAAAATTTACATTTAAGTGTGAATAACAAAATTATTAAAGACAATAACATAATTTTATTTTTGGAATGAGAATATATACATTTTACTAAACAAGCTCATTTGAAGCATACATGGCTAAAATCATAAATCTGTTGTTTTTTTTTGTATAATTTATAGAAGCAATACATACAATAATAACAACATATTACAAATGCCAGTCAATGTGTTAGAAAGAAACAAATAATTTCTAGAAAAAAATATATATTTTAATTCATACCTGAGATAAACTTGTATTTTGGGTATAAATGAACAAAGAAGCTCAATCAAAAAATTGAGAAAAGTTAACACTATTATTCAATTACAGGAATGGTAAGTGCATTTATTAATCTTAAAAATAATAAAAGTTATTGAAATTATTTTTCCTTCTGAAATGGCTGCTTTAGAACAAATGATACACTAAAGTACTTTATATTTATTAAAGGTTCTGTTAAAAAAAAAAAAAAACTGAGATGTATTCATTTAATCTTATCTTCAAACAAATTTTTCATATAAAATTTATATAAATGCAGGCTAATTAATATAATATGAATAATTTTATGTAATATATATAATTACATTTGCATGATAAGCAATGTCTGCAAATATATAATAAATATATCAAAATTTAGCTGTACAGTTTTATTTGTTTTGTTGTTCATAATAATAATCTTGAATGTTCAAATAACTATCAACTATAATTACACGAAAAATAGCAACCCTTTGCAGAGATTTGCAATCAAAATTCCTACGCAGAGATTATGATTTTTTTTTTTTTGTCAACTGGCAAAAGTACTGTTTTTTATTGAAAAAATATGGAAATCCAATAATCTGTGACTCTTCAATCAAATTTAATGTTTCATACTTTGACAATTTTATTATTTAGGGCTATTTTAGAGGGGGAGGAGAGGATATAAGGAAAATGGGAAAAGTAGGTGTTCTTTTTTTACTTATGTGCCTTATCATGAAATAATACCATACATAAGTAAAAAGAGCATACCTATTACTCATTTCACTTGTTAAACACAAATAAAAGTATGATACTATGCATTGATTTGATACCTCTTTTGAGGTAAGGAGAGGGAATTGAAAGATTCACATTAATGAAATAAAAGAAAACAATTTTAAAAAGCAAAATCTCTGGGAAGCAGAATGCAAATGCCTGAGCTACCTAAAAATCTATTCTTATTATTCAGAATTCTTTAAATAAACAAATTTAATGATTACATAAAAAAAAGTACCTTACAATAACAAAATGTAATATAGAGACTGGACAATTTTTAAAAACATATGGTTTTTAACTTTCCAACAGGCACATTATAATTTCTTACATGAACAGGCACATGGAATTAGATGATATTTAATGATAGTAAAAACATGCAAATTATAAAAACAAATATATATATATATATCATGAGTGAAAACTTTTAATATAAGTGAACTGTAAAATCATGCTGATAAATAAAAGCTTTGAAATTTTGTCAGAGAGTGATGTATAAAAGTATATCTATGGACCTACTGCATTGTTTGGATACTATGAGCTTTATCTTTTTTCCACATATATCAGTTATATAATATACAAATAAAAAATATTAGAAATTTAATTTTAGAGAAAAATCAGATATACCATTCCTGTATTATATTTTCATATGCAATACCCAAATGGAAAAAAAAAAAAAAAAGCATTTAAAAAAATAGGAACTAAACTGAAATACTGGAATTATATTATGAAAAAATACCACACATAAGTAAAAGAGGACACCTACTACTCATTTAATTGGTTAAGCATAAACAAAAGTACGATGTTATACATTTAATAATTCATTGCACAAGAGTAAATGATAAATAATAGAGAAAAAATACAATTGGACTATTTTTAATGAAATAAAACATTGATAATAAAAATTATAATATTAACAAATAAAATGATTAATGATCAATTTTTTCGGTTAAGTAATCTTTAAATTAACTCAACAAAACTGCAAATATTGTGTGTAAATAAAACACACAAACTTTGGCACTCTTGTTCAAGCACATTTAGAATAAAATTGATAAAATACAGAAAATCCAAGTTAAAAAATATTATATATATAGATAGATATTTTGATCATCTTTTGAGAATAAAAGTAGCACCCATTTTTTTTTCTTCTTATTTTTCTTTTTTCTCGATGTCAGATCAACAATTTAAATGATCCCAAATTGAAATAAAAAAAAAGAGAACAATTTAAAATAAACTGAAAAAAGTAGAACAATTTTAAATAATTCCAAATTGAAAAAAATATTAAATAATTTATAACTAATCAACATATTTTAACATAAAAAACCATCTAATATAAAATTAAACTATATTTATTAAATAAAGCCTGCATATCAAGAAAGAATAAATGCTGACTAACTGACTATCAGGAATGATAAAACAGAATGAAAATTCCATCTATATTTTTATCACATCTGAAGTTGCCCTCTGTTTCCTTAAAAGCATAAAGTAAACATCTGATAATAAATAAGATTATCAAACAAAATAAAATTCTTTAAGAACTTTGTAAATCCACTCCGAGTATAAATATGCACAAAAAATATAAACACAAATTAAATAAACATCTGGTAGCAGGCTTTTTCGATGTCCATATGTTTCTGGAAGTTTACATATATGTACATAAACACACACATACACACAGAAAAACTATTTCACCATCAACATAAAATAAATAGAATAATCTGATTAACATTTTAAAATCTGGAATGTTCAGCAGCATATGAATGAACACAATAACACTTGTGGGGGGGAATGAAATAGATCACAAATGAAAAATATCAGAAACAATTACCAATTACAAGGCAAAACCGGTTGCCACAATATGTACAAAATGTCCCTTAAAATACGACACTCCTTTTGTTGCACACAAATGGATTTGGGCAGTAAGTATTGAAAGGCAGAACATGCACATGTTTCAAAATATAACCTCAACATATTTTTTAAAAAAATCTTTAAAAATTTAAATAAAAACAAAATGGATTCAAAATATTAGCATATATATGTATATATATATATATTAATGCAGGATGTCTATTCTAATCGTGATCTAATAACAAATTTCTTAACTTGCAGAGAAAGGCATATATTTCCAATTTAAAAAAATTTCTAATGATGTAAAGGATTATATTTTATGCAATTTAAATCAATAAATGCATTGTTGAAAAATATTGATGACAAAATTTTCATGCAATCCATTGGTTCTATTATTCACATTTAAAACAATATTCTTTATGCTACCACACCATAAATAAATAAGTTCCACTCTTCTGAAACCAAAATTGATCAAGTTATGAGGCATTTTCAGAAGATTAAATAGGAATTGAAAGGAAGATTCACCAATCAACATATCCAAGAGGTTATTTAAAATAACAAAATCCTGCTCAATTTTATTTGCAGGAAAGCAGAACTTTCTTTTGTTTAAAATGCTAGTGTGTCAAGAATATTTCACTAAATATAGCCAATAGAAAGGGAATGATCAAATAAAAATTCAAATTAATTTTTTTTCAGAAGCTCGATTACTGATACAAACAATATGAAAAAATTTTATTTAATTTAAAGCATTTTCCCAATTAGTGGTAAATGCATGGCAAAATTTTAACGATTTAGGAAATTAATATCGAGTCACAATTAGAATAGAAAGAATAAACTACAAGATTTTCACCAAATGAAAATTGAAATTCCCAAATATATAGGATATAAACTATTTCAAGACAAAAATAAATTTTGAATTTTAGCTTCATATATAAATACTTAAGTGGCATGCTCAGTCATCAAATTTTTACTGCCCTTTCATTGTAAAGGCAATTTCACGAACAATCTATGAGCATCAAGAAAGCAATGCAAAAAGGCATAAATTCAATCTTTCAGTTCAGAGGCGTATCCTTGCAAAAACATTATTGTTTGACTCTTCCTCCTTTTTGGCCTCTGGGCACGGCATGAGCTTGGAGGGAGCCCGTGGAATGCGATCAGTCATTCTCTCCTGTGGCACAGGAGGTGGTGGCGGAAGGTTGTGTTCACGACGATATGCTTCCCAGCGTGCATCATCTGACTCATGAGTCAAGTACCGCCAGCCTACTTGACTCTCCAGTTCTCGAAGATCACACCATGTTTGGTAATCCTACAAAAATGAAAGGAAAAGATATATAAGAATTTTATGTTAAGATAAGATTCATAAGAACCAGTATTTCAAAGGAGATACACTAAGTGGGATTATTTTCTCTCATAAATTAGTCATCTTAAGTATATATTTTTGTAAATTTTGGTTCTAACCATATTAAATCAAAATCATAAACAACAAAAATCTCAAGATGAAAATCTTTTCATGTACATTTATAGAAATAATATACAACTGCAAAAGAAGATACAAAAATATCATTTTTCAAAAGATCACCTTCTTTTTTAAACATAACTTTTAAGATATTTTAATGTGCACATTTTAATTAATAATATTAATTAAAATGTGCATATTCTAATTTAGATTACAGTACACTCTAAAATATCCGATTCAAGACTATCCGGCTTCAATACTATCCAACCTAGTTTTCTTTTAATGTAATTAAATGAGGAAGGCAAGGCATTGCATAGGCACTGGAAGCTACGATCTTACTACATGTCTTGCACAAAATATCAGTTGCGACAGGAAAAGAGCAGCATTCTGCTCATTGTTCATTGTTTTATCAGTGTGTAATAGACCACAGGTGTTGCTGCTGTTACTGATTATAACTGCATAGAATATACATTATTCATAAATATTTGTATTTAACATTCTTTGTGGTTTGAGATAAATGGAGGGCTTAATACTCAATAAGAAGTGAGAAAATGCGTATTAAAACAATGAGTTCTGGTATAAAAACTTTGTCTTCTGGTATTGCCAGGCAAAGAAATGAGTTCATAGAATTCAAGCCTATCTGGCCCACCCTTGCACCAGATTAGGCCGTATACTTGGAAGTGTACAGTATTAATTCTTCTTCTTTTTTTTTTTTTAAATCAAATGCAATCAATTGGCATTTTCTTCAGAACAATAGTGAAATCTTAAAAATTTATGGAAAGTGTACACTAAATTGGATAAATTTTTCAATGGGGGGGGAGTATATTAGTCTACAAAAGAAATTAAATTTTTATGGTTGTTTTTCTTTTAGACCAGAAACAATCTTAGCAACATTTTTTTTTTAAGTTTGAAATAGCTCTTACAATTCTGCAGAGTTAACATCATCATCTTTTGCAACTGATTTATTAATTACAGCAGCTTACTAGTCATCTTTTGTTCTATGCAACTATTTGATTCATTTAATTCTTTCATGAAGATTAAAAATGAACATTTATATTTTATCTAAATAAATTCAACATTTTCTTTGACTATTAAAATTGGCAGAAGCACTAACTACTACTTCTAATTGTAATTAATGAGGTTTGATTTAATATCAAAAAGACTATATACAATTGAAATAGTTTAAAACTACAAAAATAAGAATCGTTTTCTTACTTGTAGCCATGTATGAGACAATGACTTATCAACTGTAAATCGCTTCCTTGTTTTCACTTGAAGAAGATTATTGATTAAATCAATAGCTAAAATATAATTAATATTTTATAAGCAAAAACATAATGATAAAATATATATAAAAAGGAAAACTATAAAAAAAATGGGAACAGTATAAAAATTCTGTTATTAGATGGGGGGAGATTTAAATACATCCTTTCTATATTACTAAACAAAGAAGAAGATTTTATTTACATTTAAATGTAATATTATCTGAATCAAAGTAGAAGATTTTGTTACATTAAATAATTCTTTGGCATTAATATATGTCTTTCTTTCACAGCTCTTTTCATTCAGTAATAAAATGATTATATCTTCAAATTTTTGTATTTAAAATACGAATATATAATATGCAGAATTGTTTAAGGGTTGTTTACTTTTATTTATTTTTTAATTAAATATCATAAATATTATTAATTTTCATAATGTGTAATCAGTAATTATACAAATATTATTAAATTCATGGATAACAATTACTATTTTTTTAAAGCACATACAAGGGATTTTTCAAATGAAAAGGTACGAAACAACATTGTGGGTATAAACAAAGACTTTATTCAGAGTATATACCATAGGCCTGAAGGCAACGATCCCATTGATTAACGAGCCGAAAGATTCCTTGTTCTCAGAATTCTTGTGGTCATGACGAGACCCAGGCCTTCACAGTGTCCTTGATTTCGCCGTCCGAGTTAAAGCGCTTCCCTTTCAAATGTTTTTTCAGGGGACCAAACACATGAAAGTCGCAGGGCGACATGCCCGGGCTGTAGGGCAGATGGTCGAGCTGCTCCCACTTGAAATTGGCCAGTTCCGCGTGGGTGACCCTGGAGACGTGTGGATGTGCATTATCATGGAGCAGAGCCACACCTTTGTTCCGGTCTTTTGTTCTTATGGACCTGCGTGGTCCTCGGAGTGTCTCACAGTACACAACAGAGTTAATGGTTCATTTGTGCTCGAGGAATTCAACAAGAAGCGGACCTTGGACGTCGAAAAAGACGGTGAGCAGCACAATGCCTGCTGACTCCACGTATTTTAACTTTTTAGGGGGAGATGACGACATTTGCTTCCACTGCATGCTGTCCTGTTTTGTCTCTGCCTCGTAGTGGTGGAACTAATTCTCATCACCTGTGATGATACGCTCCAGCAAAGCGGGGTCTTCATGATGCCGAAACAGATGTTGAAGTGCTAGCCCCATACGCAGTTCCTTGTGCTGGTCGGTCAGCTGCTTCAGGAGCCACTGCGCGCGCACCTTCAGATAACGCAACCTATCGTGAACAATTGTTCACACTACTCGCCAACATTCGCAATGTGAGATGCCGATCACTTTTCACTAGGTCGTCCACCTTGTCGATGAGATCGGGCGTGATGACTGTGTTTGCCTGGCATGGTCTCGGATCATCAACCAAACTCTCACGGCCTGCACGAAAACGGGCACTTTATCTTCTCAATAACTTGTCTGACACCCGCTTGTCTGTCCGGCGATGAATAGCAGCCGGTGTAACACTTTCAGCTGTCAGAAATCGCTTAACGCTGCGCCGCTCCTCAATCGACGAATTTTGCACTGTGAACGCCATTCTGTCTTCACATGCACTGTCATGTCAATTGGACGGCGCTCTTTATAAGAGCCTCTGCTCACTCCTGCGTATGCGGACGCCCTGTATGCTTCGATCTACGCCGGAGACTCCAATCACATCCCTAAATGTCTCACTACGTTCTCCCATAGCGGCATAGGCAAATATGTTATGAAGTTTCGTACCTTTTCATTTGAACAACCCTTATAAAATACTGATATCAAATTTAATACAAATTTTATAAGGCCAGGATTTTATGAAATCCTATATTTTGACAAATTAACAAAACAAGGCAAATCATAAATACCTATTCAAAAATTTTAGCTATTAATTATTGAAAATATCAGTAACATCAACATAAAAACAAAAACATGCTAAAGCAAAGAAAAGTGCATTGAACCATTTTTATATGATTAATGCTTGAAATAATACCTTAATCTATCGCCTTGAAGTGTTACAGATGTTGCTGCAGTTGAAACTTTATCTCTGCTTATAAATTGACTGCACAATTAAGTCAATATTTTATTGTCCTAGCCATACTAATGTGACCAATATCTAATAATCATAAATAACATTATCTCTTAGTCCTATGGTATCATGACATGTTTAATGACCAGATTTACTGCTAGAGAGGACAATGTTTGTTAACACAACTGTTAGTGCAGGGTCGTTCCACCTAAGAACCCCATTAAGTATTGGCATAAACAACCTGTGGAGACAAATTTCCCAAGCAAAGGCAAAAGCACTGGTTTTCCTTTGCTTTCAGATGAGGCAATAGGTACAGAATACTTCCAACACAGCCCCATAAAGAAATCATTTTCGAAAAGTAAAAAGACAAGTAAATAAAAATGGGTGTATAAAAGATTCTAATATAACAACAAGGGATATATATATATATTAAACTCTAATTTCAATTCTAATTAATTCAACTGAAGCTTTGTAAAAATGATTGCGTCAGTGGTTCCCATGAGCCGAGTGAAGGAATAGAGAATCGCTGATGTAAACAGATTCTTCTAAAGGATCCTTATGTTTCCCTTGTCAAGGTCGACACATGTGAGAAATTCCTGTCAGAAATTCATATAGAAATCTCATGTTATACAAGACAGGGATAATTTGTTTCTCCTTTTGTTACCTCTCTTCTTGCCTAATCTGTTGCTGTGAATGGATGTGCCTTGTCTGCACCTTCTTGCAAATAATTAGGCTTTCCTGAGACGGATTAAAGAGAATAAAACAAACTTAAAAATACAAAGTGTCTTTTCTATTGTCAAACCTGCCTTCTGCTTTTTAAAATTATTATGTTTACATTACACATGCACGCACACACACACACACACACACACAAGTACTCCATGCCAGCTTCACTCTTTCAGGAGAAGACTTGCCTGAACCTGCCAATATGCCCCCCTCTTCATATATTGTTAGCCCACCTCTCTCCTTGCATTGAATGAACACATATTCTAAATGGCATGATGGAAATTTGGACTGATATTCCACTCCATGCCATGCTATAATGATAATAGATTTTTTTTTTTTTTTTTCCTTATTGACAATCAATTTTGGATTGCCATAACTGTATTGGCATAATATAAGGTGAGGTGAATGCATGGCTTCAATCACAACAGATGTTATTACATTTATATTTGGGTAAAGCAAAAATTGGACTCTTTTGCATGCAATGATATGTATATCATTCACATTTAATATTGAATTAATTAATTAAACTTGCAATTAAGTGAAAGTATTAAGTAATTTAAAATTCAAAAATCTTTTGAAATGCTTCAATACCACAAATATCCCTTATATTATTATAGAAAATTAAAATATTAATAAATATCTCAAACAGAATGTATCATTTAATTAGGAAGTTAAATAAATTCACAGGTTAAGGAGTTAAAAATGATGGATTCTGACCTTCAGGAGAAATTTCTTTCCATGGAGTTGGTGGATACATGAAAGCAGCATTTTGTATTTGATCATTGATGTCTTCATCTTCATTGAATGGAAAGGTTCCACTTAAACTGCAAAAAAATTAGATTTATTACTGATTACAATATAATAAATAGAAGCAAAGTAATAACCATAGAAACAGACAAAGCAATATAACACACAGAGATAACAAATTAGTAATTTTTGATAACATTTTTTCACAGATTATCACTGTAAGGAAAAGCCCAAAACTGTTTTTTTTTTTTTTTAAAAATAATCATATATTTAAAACAATCTTTAATCTTTTTAATTTATATTTTCATGACTGTAATTCTTATAAAGAACTGACAAATTTGGAAATTGGAAACCATAAAAAAATTTCTGAATGATCTAATATTTTACTTTTTTAAAAAGATTTTCAAAAACTGTTATTGTATTCATATGTTTTTATGAGTTAAATGAAATTAAATATGCATAAACATGCAATAATTAAAGAAAAATGATATCTATCTTAAAACCACCATCCATCACTAATATGGAAAATTATCCAATAAAATTGATGCAAGGCTCTAAGAATACAAATTCTACAAATAAATTATTCGCATTTTTGAAGCAAGAATCTTATAAATCAGTTTAAAACCTCAAAATTACCTTAAATACCAAGACTTTTGATGTGTTTGAGAGGCAAGAGTTCAAATTTCTCACTTGGCCAAACCAGTATAAATAAATTGATTAAAAAATTGGAAACCACCAGATAGATCGCAATTATTCGTACACATGGAAGAGAAAAGGGGGGGGGGGACTTCATATTTTGGATTGAAGTATTCAGGCTAAAACAGAAATACCCCAAAATGATAACAATGATTAAATCAGTTTAACTTGCTTCTAAACAGTGATAATTGAAACTGCAATTAATTGTATACATCTCCACCTATAATATATATATATATATATATATATATATATATATATATATATATATATATATATATATATATATATATATATATATATATATAGGAGATTTAATGTCAGAAAATCTCCTAAAGATCCTGCTGGTAAAGATTTGAGGAATAACTTATTGAGCAGATGATATTTAATATTTGTTACTATATATAAACTCAGATTTTTATCTTCAAGGGTTAAATGAAAAACCATTATGTAGATAAAAATGTTGAAAAACTTTTCCATTATTATAAAAAATGTAGACACAGCAACTCCTAAAGCATTTATTGTCCCAAAATCAAGCATAACTTAGCATTATTCTTCAAAAATTAATTTGTTAGAAAATTAAAATACATATATTTTTTGCTTTATTACAAATTGTGTGTACCTGTATATCATAATAATATTCTGGAAATTAGAATTTTTATTCAATGTTAGTTTTGTGGAATTTCAAATTTAGATCATAATCAGACTAGTCAGATAATAACTGATAAATTACAATGGAGTTTGATCAGCAGAGTCTTCAAGTACGATGGTTCTTAATTTGATTTCCTGGAGATTTTCAATTTTTTGAAAAATATTTGATAATATTTTTAAAAATTAATAATAATAACATACAGTTGATAAATGCCAATGACATTATTAGCCGAAACAAAATCAAATTATAGTGTATCTATCCCCCTTCCCAAATGATTAACATGTCTTTAACAATTTTACTTCATATTACGCTGATAGTTAAGGGCATGTCAAATCAATGATATTAAAAGCATTGATTTAGTTCCAAAAATTTATTTCAACTACTCATAATTTCTTTAAAAAGCTCTATAAATTCCAACTACACATTATATTACATTATACACATTATACCATTTTAAATTCAGCACATTTAATAATAAACATGGATATCTATCTTTTTAAATCAAAACATATTGCTTACTTTCACTAATGTTTATTTTTTAAAAAAAATCAATTTTTAATAAATTAAAAATTTGTGCATTAATTAAAATATCATTTATATATTAAGGAGACATTATCTTACCTTACATAAATTATTACACCTACAGACCACATGTCTAAAGATCTGTTATATCCTTTATTGCGAAGAACTTCAGGTGCTGAAATGTGAAAATATTATATTCATATATCCAAATTTATATTTTTAACACCTTTTTTAAATGACAATTCGTTATTAATAAATATCACAAACACCTTAAATTCTTAAAATTGCATATCACATGCAGTATTTATACAATCATTATACAATACAACAATTCATTTTATTGACAAGCCTGGTAGGCAAATTTCAATGTTGCATTTCCCTATTTAACAATTTTGCTGTGCAATGTTCAAAATGAAAAAAAAAAAAAAAAAAAAAAAAAAAGCTTGGATTAATTATCTTATATATATTATTATTATTAAAATAAATACATGCTGCAATATTAGCTACCTGTAGTTCAGAAAACATCAGGATATTCATCTAATAATGAAAAATATGAAATATTCCTTAAAAACAAAATAACACAGCATAATTTGGAGATTAGTTGCATATACCATATTTTTTACTAGTCTCTTTTTATGTATCTACATGCATTTCAAATATGTCACTCTGGAAACATTGATAAGTTTTATTTCTTTAAGTAGGATCTCCCTATATTAAAAAAAATATCCAAATAGAAATATAACCAAACAAATATGTAAACATTATGATATTATTGTTTATAAAACCTCAATTATTAGAGAAAAATTTATAAAAAAAAAAGAGAAATAAAATAAAATAAAAATTCCTCTGAGCAACGTGGTAAACAAAGATAAAATTCCTTATTATATAGTAAATATTTTCAAATCCTTTCAATTCTCAAACAAAGGCAATGTAATATTGTATACGGAAGCAATTACAGATAATGATTTTACTGACATTGCATAATTCTATTGCAAAATGAACATTTAACATTTTTAACAATTAGTGATAAGGATTAAGTTAGTAGGATTCTTGATCAATTTAATGATTTGTAAATAGAAGCTGATAGAAAAAGCAAATTAAGTAATATACCATAAATATTTAGTAGAAAACTGAACTAAACCAAATTACAATTTTTATAATTAAATTCTTGATCATCACTCACAAATTAGTACTATTTACAATTACTACAGTTTTCAGCTGGAGACAACCCAATTAAACATACTTTTACTCTTCGGTTCTTTTCATCACACTTTTTTTAAAAAAAAAAAAACTTAAATTGCAAAAATGATCTTAATTAAATGTGTGTGTGTGCATAATTTTTGGAAGCCAAATTATTTTGTTAAAGAAGAGTTTGTATTCGCATGAATAGTGCTGTCTAAAATAAAAAAATAAATAAAAATAGTAATACTTTTGAATAAATACATACCTAAGTATGCTGGTGTTCCTACAACTGATCTTCGAAATGATTTTTCTCCAATGATTCGAGCAAAACCAAAATCACATAATTTTACCTAGATGAGAATAAAAACAATGAAATTCAGATGTAAGAAAAAATAATAATTGAAGGAAATTGAACAATTTAATACAATTATTCATCAAATCAAGTCTTTAAAGAAAAAAAAAATCTATAGTCTTGTTAAAGACTACAGTTATTTAAACTTTTATTGTTAGAAAGTATTTTTTTTGAGTGTAAAAAAGTCTTAATAATTTAAAAATTTATTAATTAACAATTATATATTACTATTGTATTATTAACAAATTAACATAAAAAGTTGTTCAAAAAAACTTAAGTTTTTTAGTTAAGTTTTTTTGACAAGTATACTCATCAAGGAAAAAGTACAACATTTTCCGTTATAATGACAATTTAAAAAAGCATTTTCTGAAGAAGTTGAAATGGTCACCTGGTTAAGAGCTGTTCTTTACTAATTTTGAATTGTTGTTGAATTGGAATACATTGTTGAATTGGAAGAAATTAAACTATTATTATTGCTATAAAAATTTACTTCATTCTAATCTTTTTTTATTAATTCTTCTTGAGATCATAGCTCACATATCAAGAAATTCTGAGTTCAATAACTTAAAATAGAATTTTTATAGAATTGATACATCCCTGCATTTGCATGGTAATAAAAATCGAACAAACTATTAATAGAATGTTAAATATATAATGTGAGAGTGATATGTTCATCAATTACAAAAATTATTAAATTATAAAAAAATTAATAATTTAATTATAAATTTAATAATAACATTTATAAATTAAATGGTATATTGAGAAATGGTATAATTAAACATATTAACAACAATTGCTATTTACCTGGGGAAAATCTGAATCTGATGATAAGAGCACATTTTCAGGTTTCAAATCACAGTGGACAACATTTTTAAAGTGGAGATGACGAAGAGCTGATAATATCTACAAATAAATAAAAAAGCCTAAACTAGCATAAGGTAACAATCATCTTATTTAGTTTGGAAGAATCAATGATTAAATACAAACCTGGAATACAAGAAATTTAGTAATTCTTTCAGAAAGTCTTCTCATTTCACTTGAAAGTATCATTTCTAACATATCACCTTTTAATTTTTCCATGACTACAAAAATCTAAAAGTAAATTAACATGATTTATTCAAAAATTAAAAGATTTCCACAATATTACTAGCGCAAATTATGTTAAACAAACTACTGTTCTACAGAAAATGAAAACAAAAACCAAATCATTATTATATTTGTATGTAATCACACTAGTGGCCAATCAAAATACAATACTCTAGATTTTATCATATTTTACACATCAAGTTGACACAATTGCTTAAAAGATTACAAAATATATATTTAAAAAAAGGTGGTGAAATCACGAATTCTAATTACAGGCCAATCAAAATTATCATTTTTTTTCAAGACTATTATTATTTCAACCTAAATTTGTAATACCACATTAAAAAAAATCAAGTAATGTGTCTTTATTTACTTTATATAATAGCTTTGACACTTTTTTTTGCTGAAGAACAAAAGAAAAATCACAAAATATAAAAACTTATTTAAGCGTATTAAAAACTAAAAGAATTTATATTTACTAATGATAAAAATTTAAAATCTGTTTCATTTTTACTTACTCTTTCAGGAGTTTCAAACATTTTTTCTAAATTTACAACACCAGGATGATGAATATTTTGTAATATAGACACTTCATTTTTGAGTTGAGCTTCTTGTTTGGTTGGGAAACGAACTTTTTCAATTACTTTGATTGCTACAGCTCGCCCACTTGTTCGATGAACACCTGGAAAAGATTGAATAAAAATTCTTCACAGTTATAAATCAGCTTTAGCTTTTAGATAGCAGTTGAAAAGAATTCAAATAATAGAAGTTTCACTGCATTTGGATTAACAAAAACAGAACTATCACCATTGAAAGCTTTATAAATGATGAAACTTTGATAATTTCATTTTCAATTTCACTATATAATCTTATTTACAAAACAAAATCAGCTGCAGTTTAACAATCTAGAACAATGATTTAAAAAAAAATCCTTTATTTAGAAATTTGACATGAGAGGAAAGTAAATAACGTTATCTATTGTCTAAGAAGTTTAATTAGTTTATATAAAAGTAAAATTGTTCAAAACTAAATGGAATGTTTAACTTAAAAATTACAGTTTAACTCTGAGTAAAATATCATTTAAATCTTGTCATTTTCATGTGCAAGTAATAAAAATTAATTTTTAAAGTGAACGAACTGAATGTTTTTGCATTTAACCATAATCTTAAGAACACCTGATCCACAAATGTTTAAGAAAACATACATATAAATATGAATAATCTACTTTTCAAATGATAATAAAATTTTTAAAAATTCAGTTCTGTTGGCTCAGTGAATTAAATATAAAATTAAAAACTACAGCACAATAAAAATATATAGCTGAAAGAATTTTCTCTGTCATTCAATCATTCTGAATTATACCATAACCATTCTATTTCTTTAAATTAAAATTAAGAACAAGACATTGTTAAAACTTTCAGCTAATATCTATTCAATTCCTTTAAAAAATAAAGACATCAAATTTATTATATCAGATATGTATTTTAACATAAAAATTTATATAAGAATAAAAAAAAAAAAAATCAGTAAAAGATTTCCAGATTAATTTTATTTCTGAAACAGAAACAAACAAGATTTTTGTGTATGTGTCTGCAATGAAAGCAAATTCTATTATTCATGTGTTGCTATCAAATAATTAAAACATTTAAGCAAGAAAGGAACACTGAAAAACGTACCACCATAAACTACTCCAAACTGACCAGAACCCAAAACCTCCTCCGGAAAAATTTGATACTGAAGGCTAATATCCTAAAAAAGGATTAAAAAACATGAAAAGTTAGATCTTTATTTTATTTTTTAAAATATACTTTTAAATAAAGAAACTGACTAAATCAGAATTTTTTTAAAAAAATGTATTTATAAGCACAAACAAGTAAGAAGGAAACTAAAATTTTTTTTGCAATAAAATTACACCACCTTACAAAATAGTATCATCTAATAATGAAGATAACATTATGAATAATGACTTCATATACATTTGATATTGTTAATAACTTGAAGTGAAAATTTCTATTAAATAAAACTTACAATATTTTGCTCTATGTTTTCCGATTTTTCAATATTATCATCATGTTGAGGGGCTATAAAAGAATATAACACTCATATCAATAAAAAAATCATATCAATCAAACAAAATTTGTAATTTTCAAATTGCATACTAATTATTTAAAAAGAAATTTTAAAATATGCAAAATTCATTTTAAATTATTAATAAGTATTATTTACTTATTTCAAATTGAATATTTTTTATTTATTAGTAAACTTTAGCTCCACCATAAAACTCTGTAATATTATTTTATTTAATGGGATGTTTGACAGTGACGAAAATAAATAATAATAATGAAGGAAAGATTTTAGTACTTTATAAAAGCACTAAATGAAAAAAATAAAAAAATAATGAATTTTTAAATTAAATATTTGTAGCTCAAAGCAAAAATCATAAAACAATGAGGTGCTGAATGTAAATTTTTAATTAAATTTTAATTTTAGTCATATTTATGTTATATTTAAATTCTAAACCATTTGACATTTTGCCTGAGTGCCATTTACTTGCTTGGAAATACACTTCTTATCTGCCCATGTGGCATTCAGGCAACTTATTTCTTTTGGAAAAGATTGTATGCTGCTAAATAACATTCTAACACACCAAATAAAATAAAATAATTAAACAGAAAATTTCACATTTTTCAGAAAGTTCTGTTGACGTATATCAAAAACTACCTCCAGCATCTTTTATGAGAGTTATTGTAGTAGGAGCAGTAACAGGCATTAAGGCTTGACGAATTGCAACTTCCCAGCCCCTTGATATATCAGGGTCTTCTCCAATGTAGTAATCTACATTAGCAGTTCGAAGCTCAAAGCAGTATGTCTGACCTGATTCCTTACTCACTTGTTGTTTGGTAGGTTCAACAGACAGGATCTCAGACAATGGAATTTCCTAAAATAACAAGAAAAAATTATAAATTTATTAATTATTGATCAGGTTAAAGAATTTAAACAGTACTCACATATGCCCTACTCTGACATCAGATTTTATCTGTCCTTATTTGTAAGAAATTTAATACGATTAATTTAAATAATTTTGTAAATAAATACTTAATCCTGCTGATCTGTTTGGGAATTTATACCTTTGTAAAAATATATAGTACAAGGATATTTTCATGAAACTTCCTGACAATCTTTGGTAAATAAGATATATATGTACTCCTAGAGGGATTTAGGTTTATTCTTATTTCGAAGGAATATTTTTCAATTTATACCTAATGTATCATTTGTGTCAATATGACCCAATGCAATGTAACATTTAACACAATATTCTAATTAAATAAAAAAAGGAGCAATTCTAAATTAGCTTTCTGCACATATTCTATCACAATTAGAACACTTTTTACCAACAATTAAAATTTTTTTATAAAATAACTACTTTAGGACAGATAATAACGATTCTCTTAGCCAAACAGTGACTGATAACAAATCTGGAGAGATGTAAGAGAAAATCTCTTGCATCCCTCCACAATTCAAAATAGATGATATAATCATCCCTAATCCTTTGCATTCATATATCATGTTTGATTTATCATTCTAAACATTCCTAGTACCATTCTAAACATTCCTAAGTATTCCATTGTTTTTACTTCCTAGTGAGAAAATTATTATTATAAATGCTATAGAATACAAAACCTCCAAAATTAATATTTAGGAATTTAAAAAAAATCAATATTTTTCAGCTTTCTATGTTCTACAATGAAGAACTATTGCACTCTTCAGGAATAAATATCTATGTAATTACTTTTCTGAATATACAGGATTAATGCAACTGAAAAAAAAAAAAGCTTCAAAATGAAAAAATAGGTCAATTGTGTTTTAAAAGAAGAAAGTGATTTTGTTGTTTAATCAAAATGCAAATCACTTCAGATTTATTTACAAGTGAAACAAATGTTTCGAATCCAAAAAATTACCCAACATCCTAAAACAAAAAAGTAGCCATATATATTTAATTATAAGGTTTAACTGCTGCTCAACAAAGACCAACAACATGTTAATAATAATACACAGATGCAGATTGAACAATTAATTGGAAATAACTGATTTTCAGATTTTATAATATTAACATGGCACAAAAAATAATAAGCAGGTATGGTTACCTGTATTAAGATGACCCTTTTTTGGAGAAAAAAAACTTTAATAAAAGCAAAAATTATATGTAAGATCAGCATGTATTACTATTATTGTTATAAAAAAAAGAAACTTTAATAAAAGCAAAAATTATATATAAGATCGGCTGGCTCCTTCACACAATAAAATAATTTTGTTAAAAATTATGATTATTTTTAAATATCAAACTAATAAATAATTACCGGGCATATTTTTTAATATAGTAATGCATTTTGTGAAATGTCTTTTTGATTTTAAGATGTTTACTATAACTAAAGAAAAATTAAAGTAAAATTTGAATTACAGATTATTCTATACAAAAAATTAGAGAAGTATTCAGGTAAAATCTAAAAGCAGTATTTATAAGATCATAAAGAAAAAAAAAAAAAATGCCAGATCATATGTAGAGATTAAATAATATATAAATCTAAAAATTTGCAATATATCTGTCTAAAACAGTAAAATAATTTAGTGGAACTAGCACATTATAAACAAATTAGGAAAGGATGAATTTACAAAATTAATAATGAAAATATTAGGAGGGAGAAGTCTTGACAGCATGGATTCTGAAAAATGTTGTACACAAATAGTTATACTGCCTGATTTGCAAATTTTTCACTCAATTGTGAAAAGTGAACTTTATATGTCAGCTCACCACAGTATTATATATCACTCCCTTATATTGCCAGATGAACAGAGAAAGCAAAATGATACAGAATTATTATAAAAATCAATGTAAGAATATTTTGATTACAGAAAGAAATTATTATACCAAATATTACATTTTGCCAAAATGTTAAAACAAAATAATTAAATAAAATATATATCTGCACTTACCTTATAATATTTAGTTGTGGTTTCATTTTGGAATAAAATTATTGATTTTGTATCTAGTCTCCAATAATGTCGTTTTTTCTATAAAAAAAATACAATCAATTAACAAGACATCATAATTTTTCAAATTTAAGCTTCGTTTTCACACTGATATTTAAGTTATTTACTTTAAAATCAGAATTTGAAGCAAAAATATTTGTTCTTATTTATTATTAATTCTATGATTACAACATTCTATTTCCAGTAAATAGTTTAAAGTGCTAAGCGAAACTAAATACTTTCACTTAAAAGAATGAAAAACAAATGGGAAAACATAACTGAAATCAAACAAAAGAAAGAAAAATTAAAAACTAAAATTATTTATGATAAAAACTAAAAACAAAATGTAAAATGAATATAAATATATATCCATTTACTGCATAAAAAAAGTGAAATCAGTTATGTTTTTATGAAATTCTTTATATTCAGCTTATTTTAAATCCAAAATATTGTCATTGACAGTAAAAAAGATTCATATCAAAAATTCCATTTTTCTGAAATCTTCTAGTTGATACCCTTTTGTATCATCAACAGATGCCAAAAACCAAGATAATTTCCAAGATTTATCGTATAGCAAACAATCTATAAAATTATATATGATAAAAATGAAATTGTGCTTAAACTTTATTGCAAACTTAACATCGATTGGCAATATGTACAGGTACCAATAAAGAATTCAAACAAACTGAATATCTGATATACAGTATTTAATACTGTGAGCGATAATAAACATGTTTGATTTATATTTGTAGGATTTGTCCTACTTTAATGCAGAGTTTCAAAATTTTAATGCTTTGTAAGATCATAAACTGAAGTAGTGCCAAATTACCTTAAAACAGCAGCTGCATATGAATGGTGTCTCCAAGTGTATGTGTGTGTATGTATGTGAATTACAATACATGTATAATTAACTCACAAAGCAAACAATATTTATCAATTTTTTTTAATATTATAAATGCATTTGTACAGTAATAGAAAAATACATAATTACTGACAATAACCATTTGGGGACCACAAAACTGTTATTGAACTTTAACAAAAACATTTATTTTGACAATTATAGTTGATGTATTCCTAAACAATTTCCTAACAATAAGATGTTAAAATGAATTCCCAGACCAAGTAAAATAATAAATGGCTCCTAAATTAGATTAATAAATATATGGAATTACATAGATTATATTACATATTATGAACAACCTGTTTAGAGTAAATATGAAAGATATTTTGGAAAAGAGCTAGCAATTTTCAACTACTATTAAATGACATTTGACCTTCAACATCAGATTTCACAAGTAGCAGGGATGTCAATACTTTACAAAGCTTTGGTGAAATCTTATTTCAAACTCAAAATTCTCATTTCCCGATTAGATTTATATTAAAGTTAGGTCAGATGCATTACATTTAATGAAGACTTAATTATAAGGTAAATGGAAACATAAAATCAGTGAAAATCCTATACCTTAAACCTAATATAATGTCTAAAATTCAGAAAATTTTTAGGGTCCATTTGTTACATAAGATAGAGACAAATATCCATGAATCATTTTTATTCATTTAAAATTCTTCTTTTTATTAACCTTAGATTTTTGACAAACTGAAAATGCAAAGTTTGTTCCCCAAATAGTGATCCTTCTGATCTGGAACAGTAGATTTGGATAGCTTATGTAGAACAATCATAATGAATAACTACACACAATTAATTCATTATGAAGTTTTGAAATTTCAGCTATAAATAGGTTATAAAAAATTAATAGTTACAATGAATCATATCTTATTAGAATGAAGCTTTCAATAAACTGCTGAAAGTAATGAGATACCAAATTAATTTCCCTAATATCAGTAATAATTGAAAATTCATATTTCTTATTACACATAATATAATCATAATTAGTACCATAAAATACTTAATACCAGTTTGACAGAAAAATAAACCAGAATATCTAGCACAATAAGGGATTGAAAATTATAATTAAATTTTATTTTTCAGTTTTATATATTATGGAATATAAAAATAAAACCTATTATATCTATTTTTCATTCATTTTAAGTTGTTATTCATGGAAGTGAAATGAAGATAAAATATTTAAATATCTGTTTTAGGACAAAAGTATTTTAGGTTTCCACTTTTAAAAATTATAAAATGGTTTCCCTCTTGCAACAGAAATGCTTCTTCCACTCCCATTCATTCATTTTGACACTTTATTCAAATAATATTTTTTTTAACTACGGTTTTTGTTTTTGGTATTATGTTTTTATTCTTTAGAAACTTGTAAACAATCTACAGTTTATTTAAAAATATAATATTCAATAAATTTCAGTTTAAAATTAATGTACATTTAATTATCTACACTTTAGCAGATAATTAAATGTACATTATTTAATTATCCATATTTTATTTCTCTACTTAAAGTATTCTTTAAAAATTGGAATGGAAATATTTTTTTCTACTTTTGCTTGGAATTCCTTATTTGCATTGCAATAATTTTTATTTTTCAAACAGATAATTAAAATTTTATGTAATATATAGTTTCCATATAGAAGGTTAAGCAACAACGCAATTTTGTTTTTCAGGCATGCTTCAATCTAACAATTTTTTCCATCTAACAATAATTTAATTTAACAGTAGTTAAGAATCAAAGACATAACTAGACAAGTCTTGCTAGTTACACAAGATTTTACCTTAAACTTTGTACATACATAATTCTTTAATTTTCAATATAAATATTCAACACCATTTGTAAGTACATACAAATTTTTTTGATTCTGTCATAATCTATTCAGATTTGATGAGCGTTTTTACAACTGTAATACTGAAGAAATGTTTCCAAAATAAATCGCAATTTAGTCAAATTGTTGCTTAATATTCTTATTTATTGGTACTGTAGTAAAAGCCACAATTTTTGTGTAAATGATGATATCTGATGCATCTGAAGAAATTTCATTTCTAAAAATTTTATTCCAAATCCTAATTAATAAAATATTTTTTTCTATTATTATTTTGAATTTTAAATACATAGAAAGTAATCATCCTGGGATGCTCAATATTTGCAATAACAGATATCACCAAAAAAGCCATACTAAAAAAAGAAAGAAAAAAAAAATTCTTAACTGGCTTCAGCAAGCTTTTCAGTTTATCATGAACTCAAAATTTTAATCAAAAATCTGATATTTAATTTATCTCAATTTTTACATATTATATATATCTTACAGTTCTAAGACCCATTGTGAAGATGAAATATTATAAATACAATCATTTATAAACATAGAATTACAATGAATTTTATCACTTATAATTACAAATATTGCAGTCAATTGTTTGTACTGTATTAATGATTGAGCACATTTAGTATTTAAATAAGAATCAAATGTGATATAAACTTAGAAGGGAATACAATAATTTTGGATTTCCATTATTTTAAAAGTGCATACACAAAGTTTTAGATGCACAAAATTTAAAATGAAAATAAATGTAATAAAAAAAGTATATTATCTACAATTTGCTTAGCTAAATTAAAAGCAATTTTGAAATTTCGTATCACATCACTTTAAATATTCTTGAATGATAACTTTTTTATTTTTTGCATTAATTCATTTTTTAATTGTATATCATTACAGCATTTTTAGCAATACTAATAAAGTCACATTAAAAATTCTTATGATTTGCACAACAAGACTTTTTAAAAAGCATACTTATAAAGAAAAAATAGACAAACATTACACAGAAATTGTTGTTTTTAAACATTACATTATAGGATAAGATCCTGAAATATGAATGTACAACTACTTTGTGAAAATTTTTTTACAAATAATAATAATAATGATGAATAAATAAATTATGACTTTAAAACATTGAAATACAAAGCACTTGGGAAATTCAGGTAAAACTTTTGGATGGTTAGAAAAATAAAATTTATCAAAAAACAGTAGAATGCATAGAAAATTATCTCTTACTAAATTCTGATTTAAAATTTTTAGTTTTGCCTCTAATTTATTCTATTTTTTCAACTTTTTTATATGCTTAATGGAACACAATAATAAAAATTTTGTAGTTGTTATTCTCAAAAAATTCGATTTGTTCTTCAAATTAAAAAAATACAATCTTACAATTTTTAATAAATAAATTACAAGAAAATAAATTCCTGTTAAAATAAATAAATAAAAAAAAAAAACATTTAAAGCCTTTAAAATTAACATTATAAAAGCCTGCATTTCTAAAATGAAATGTAACTTATTTATATGGATGTGACAAAATCTATTTGAAAAAGACTGATACCCAAAAATATTCAAAAAGAAATGTTACTCTTGTTTTTTATATTTCATATAAAATACAATTAAGAAATACATTTAGATGTTCCCCGTTGCAATACTACAAAAGGAAAATAAAGAATGAATAACAGCTTAAATAGCAATTAAGATTAGCTTCTTTTTTTAAAAGCATGGAAACAGAAATTTGTTCCAAAATCAACTATTATAAAATCTGTAACAAAGAGGATATCTAAACTAATTTCAGAGATTCTTGATAAGTGTGCATGCCAAAATTTAATTATGTTCTTTTTCATTATCTAATAAGGTTATCTAGTTTCATTTAAAATCAAAATACAGCCCTGACTGCAAGTTCATCTTTTTTCTCTTTTTATATGTATGTAATTAACTCAAGAGTTAAAAATGTATTTAATTCAAGAGGGGGGGGGGGGTGTCATTATAAATATTAACAGAAACTTCCTGGAAATATAAAAATAAACATCAGAAATCTAACTTTGTTTGAAATTTTAATACATGTAGCAAAATTTCATTATAGCCATACAAAATTTTACAGCTAATTTTCTACATTTTAAAAGTAGAGATATTTAAAAAAAAAAAAAAGAAAGAAAATGTGGCAGAATTTTATTTTAAGTGACTATTTGTAGTTAGATACACCAAATTGCAGAACAATTTTATTTCAGTCACAAGTATTTTGTCCACATATAACCTAACCCATATCCCAGCATAATGATAAATCAATATTTCTTAAAATGCTCATGGAAGAAACCACTTCTTTAATTTTAAGTGTCTATAAATATTTAAATCAATTCATGAGTCAATTATTATGGTAATTATTTTTAAGAAGAATAATTCACTGTTTATTTTATTGAAGATTGAAACATTTGGAATTTAACACAGAAATCTTTCAATAAAATTTATATAGCAAAAAAGTCTAAACAACTTAATTTTTTTTTTTAGATTTTTTGCATTTAAATTTATATTTACAATATTCTAAAGATATTTACTTTAACAACAGAGAAGTCTGTACAGTTAAAGCTGGTCTCTTCGAATCAAATTGTAAACAAAATTTCAACCTTTCAAAACTGAGATTGCTTCAAAAAGTTTACATTTTACACATCAATTAACAATCTTATTCAGCTCATTATATTCAAACCACATGCAAAATAAAATTCAAAGCTAATTAATCTCATAAATTATGATATCCTTTTTATTTAAAATTGTTTCAATCAATTGCCCAAATATTTCAACAAAGATATTCTGCACACACTTGTATGATTAACCACAATATCTAAAGAAATCTTGCCTTTTTGTTAATTGTAATACTTGCACAATCATTAATGAATAATTTTAAATGAAATAAACAGAAAAAAATAACTTTAGTAATACATTTATATGTTTGTAGAGGAGGAAAATAGACACAAAATCAAAAATCACACACAAGAACTACAATATTAATTAATACAAGGCATTACAACACACAAACTAAGGAAGAATAATTTCATTTAGTAGGCATTTTTAACCTTAAAGTTCCACAGAACTTTAAAAAAGCAACAATTAATTTAAATTATTTCTGTCACTGCCATATGGATTAATAATTTAAACGTGCTATAATGGTTTCTATTTGTCAAACTCACACAGATCTCATTAACACAAATCTATATGCACACATTGTACCTAAACCTTATACTAACCTTGACTGGAAAATATTCAGAAGAAAACCTGAAGAGTTTCCGATTCTATAATGGAAGTATATGTGTGAAACAGAATGTCATGCATAATAACCCATAAATAAAATGTATGCATGTACAATTGCCACTGCTTACAGCAATGAAAGTAGAAGCTCATTATTAATTAAAATCCAATTATGATAATATTATGCAAGATATAGCTTTTTGTTTAATTATGGTAAAGAAAATGCTGTAGCCTATAATAGGCAATGATAGATAGCAAATTTCCCTAATTACAAAAATGATCTCCTATATTAAGATATACAACTGCCTGATTAACTATATGTATAATTGAGAATAAATTAGAATCCAAATAATTTAGAATTCAAACGATTCTAAAATCCTAAAAAATTCAAAGGCATATAATTTTGAATATAAAAACTTTTTAATTTATACCATTATCAACCTACTTCAAATGTAATATTATATAAATAGATTTGAAATGTTCGCTTTTACATTAATTTTGTTAATTTGCAATTTAAAAATGATCTAGCAGCAAATGTGATTTAAAATAATTTATATTTTACAATTCTTTAGATATTAAAAAATATTCATTTTTTGTCACTATAATGCTCACAGAATTATAAAAATTGCTTTCACAATTACAAAATAGCACTTAAAACATTATGTTTCAAAATAATTTCTCCAGCTTCATCTTAATCCTGTTTTGAAAGCATTCAAAGGCTATTTTGAAGTAAATTTCCTATTATGGTTTCATGATAAGGACAACTGATGCTACCACTCTCTCTTCTACCAAACTTCACACTGCACCAGCATCAAACTTATGTACATGGCAGATATTCAAAACTCAAACTTCCACTCTAAGACTATGACATCATGGCCTTACAATTTCCTACATGATGTCAATATTAAAATGCGTCTACTAATTCAGACAATATTGTAAAACAAAATTTTAATATGTTTCACTTTTTATTAAACCCTAATAAATTAATCTGAAATTTTTGTATAAAAATAAAATAAAGCAATACCAAAAAATTTCATATGCGTAAACAAACTATGCTCTTGCTAATTATTTGTATAATTATCATATTACATAAACAAGTTTATAAATGGAAAATGGCATCGTTTTACTTTCCTATTCATAAACACCTTATTTCATAAGCTGTCGCTGTAATCCCAAACAATTTTGTCTTTGAAAATGATCTATCATTCTGAATTTTAAATTATTTCTAAAAGATAATTGACTATTTTATTAAAAAATTCAGTTATAATTTAATAACAATTTTAGCATTAATATTAAATTAAGCTACAATAATTGATGCTTATATTATGTGTGTGTAGGATTTATGAGAAAAGATCATAGTTTAAGAATAGTATAATTTCATATCATAGTTCAGGAAGTTAGTAATTGCAGGATTGGAATTAGTACATAAAAAGTTATAAAACTAAATTTTGAATAATTCTGAAATGAGCTTTATCCTAAATAATGAATGTCTAATAAAAAATTTTGAAAATTGATATGATACTACATATTAAACTTTTTTTTTCCAATTCTTTCAAATAAACATATTAATACTTGCTGTAAGTAGTGTCAATTGCCAATATAAAAAGAAAATTTCAAATAGCATGCAAAATAAAACAAAATAAAAACAAAGGAATTTATAACATGAAATATTTTAAAATAAAGTACTAAAAAAATTCTATTCATTTCATATGAACATGTTGTATTTCAAAATTTAAGAAAGTTTTCTTTCTCTAATTTTTTTAACTGATTAAAAAAATTTCAATCTCAGAAATTAATGAAAATGGAAATTTTAAGAGAATGACAGTTTTATGGTTTTAAATTTTAGATACAATTTCAATAAGTCACTCTTTATTAGCTTAATTCAAATTGTGAAAATGGTAAAAAGAAGAGGGGAAAATGACATTTCTTTAAAAATTAAAAAGAAAATTCATATCAGGGAAGTGCATGGCAAAATGGTTGTTGCATAACAAAAAGTTAAAACAACAGAATAGAGGAAGAATAAAAGAATAGAGGACGGAAAAAATAGTTTGAAGGATTTTCTAAGCCTATTTATTTAATGTGTATATGAGGATAAACATTTGTTTAAAGTGTACAATTTTTTATATCTATCTTCACAAATAGCTAAAACAAACAATTCAAGCTACAGATTAATCTGCCATTAATCGATATATAGCTTTCAATTAATTCTTAAACTGAAACCTATTTATGATAAAAGCCATATAGTTTGAAAAAAGAATATCCTTTCATATATTACAATTCAAATTTAATGATGCGCTATTAATTTCATTTTCAGTAAATATGTTTGGAATCTTTTTTGGATGATTAAAATACAGTACAATAAACAAAGTATTCATACAGGGTATTCACTCTAGTCATAATGCAATAGCTAATTCTTAAAGAAATAGATATATATACTTCCAATTAAAAAAAAAAAAACCCTAAAAGGGGGTTTATATTTTATGCTCGAGTTAATAAATGAACAGAGAAATATTGAAAAAAAAATCATCTATGTTTTAATTAGATAGTTGGATAAATTTAATTAACAATATTTTAGTCATAACAATCACATTTGATAACTTACCTTTGATGTACTAACATTTATAGAAAAAAATTTCACATTTCAGGAACTAAAACTAACTGAGCACAAATAATTTATAATATGATATTCAAAGCTCCACATTCAATGCAGAACTTTTTTTTAGTTTAAAATAATTGTGTTTAATAATAATGTAATTTAATATTTCACTATTGTGACTAACAGGGTGTGGAGATTTTATAAATTTTGCAATATTTTCAACTGTACATTTAGTAACTCAAAAACATAAAATACAATTTTTTTTGTCATTTTTCCAATTAGAAGTATGCGTCTATCCCTAGTAGTTCAAAAAGAGCTGATAGCCAAGAATTAGAATAGAAACTATGCTTATATACTTATGATAAATGAAATGTTTGGGTATTCTTTTTTTTATGAAGGTAGAAGCTATTTTACACAGTGCAATAAGAAGTTCAGTTATTTACACATACTCTTATAAAATTCTCAGACTAAAGAATACAAGTATAATGTAATTGTTTTTTTCAACTTTTATGTTTATTTTTATTATCTATCTAGAACTGTGTCTTGGTTAGTAGAGAATCTCAGTAAGCAGAAACCAATCTTTTTTTGGACAGATAGCGAATGGAATTTAATAAGGTCATCCAGTCCCAAACTAATACCTGGCCCCATCATAGGTTATATGTACATATCCATGAGATGCTTGTAATAGTTTTCTTACATGGTTTGCCCTTATATTATCACTTATGATAATTCAATTATGTATATTTACCATAAATCCTCATGGCATCAAGATGATTCTTCACAATTTGGCTTTAAACACACATAAATGAATAATGTTGGTCTAACTCAGAGATATCATGCTTTGTGCTGTTGTAAAAGAATTAATGTATTGTTCTTTAAATGCAACAGTACTTAATGCCAGTATTGTAATAATATAACATTATATTCAGATATTGCATCTTTTATGTCTGTTCAGTTAAGCTCTAAGAATTAAAAATTGAATGAATAAAAGCTTCAATTCCAAAATATTTCCAGAGACTAGTTAATGCTGGAATTTTATAAAAATGATCATTGTTGCAAACTTCTCTCCACAATTGGAAGATTTATTTTATTATTTATATTTTTTAAAATTCCATCCTGAAATATTTAGGCTCATCATTCAGGAAAAAGTACAGATAAATGCATGGAATTTCCTTCAGTAATGAGCTTTTAAATTAAAATGGTACTGTCATAAGAAGGAGATAAAGGTTTGCTTCATAGTTGAAAACAACAACTTTAAACCCATTTTGAACTTAGATACTCCAAATATCAAGAAATGTAGTGAAGACATTTTAATTCAATAACAGAAAAAAGTTTGTATAGAACCAACGAAACTTTATATTTAAAAAATGCTTTATTTATATATCTTATAATAATTGAATCAATTTAAAGCAATGTTAAAAAATCAACAACTCAGTGGTATTCCATATTTATAAAATGGGACAGGCTTATTCTTAAGTAACAAAATATATGAAATGAAATTCGTCAAAGAATAGTTTTTTTACAAAAATTCAGAACCAACACCAATGAACTAAGAAACTATCATGCATTCCTAAAGAGCACTTACCATGTTGTCTTTGCTGGTGAAATGTACCATCCAACCCTCTTTTAATATTTTGGAACCTTTTCTTCTCATTTGTTTTATACTTTGAACAATCCTCATTAAAGGGATATTGTTGCTTGAGGTAACACTAACAAGAAGAAAACTTCTTCAAGTAATATTCATAAACTGTCAATTGTCAATTTAAAAATAAGGTATTTGTTAAAATCAATAAAATTTACAAAGAAAATTAAAATATCAATAGTGATATTGGCAAAATTTACAAAATGATGCAAAATAATATAATTGTCTCATTTTTTAAAAGTCATGATGTCTCTTATCCTTTTAAAGATATATACTGATATGAGAGAATTGAGAGCAATAACTGTTTTAGAATGCACCTTTTATAATAGAACAAATTTTTATAAAAAAGCAAAAATGTTCTCCAAGAGATGTAAATAAAAATAATTGGCTATTTCATTAATTTATTTACTGTTTTTTTATTAGTACTTTACACTTAATAACTATTAGTAATTTTTCTATTATTTTTATAATTTCACCTTTTCTTGTACTATAGATTTCAATCCAATGAAATGCTTATAAAATAGCAGTATTAATATATGACTAATAGAAATGTATTCTAAAATTGTAAAAAATGAAAATTTTTTAATCTACATAAGGAAATTTTTATGACTAACTATTGTAATAATGACAGTAAAATTACTTGAACTTTCTTGTCCTTTATGTAACCTTTCAAAAACTTTTTTTTTCCCACAGTTAATAATTTGCCAGTAAATTAGTCAAGATTGCTTTTACTTTAATTCATATTAAAAATAAACATTAAAAAGAAGACTTCTTCAATAACCTGCTTCAACCAATTCAGTAGATTCTTAATGTGTGTGTGCTCAATATGTAAAAGAATTAAACATATGAAAGTTTTATATTCATTTTTTTATAATTTTAGAAATGCAAAACACTGTTCTTTTTTATTTTATACAAAATTAATTAAGATACTTAAAAAGTAACTTAAAAATCAATTATCATTTTTCAAATTCCACCAGGAAGAAAAAAATACAATATCCAAAACAAACAACTGATGCTGGATTCAATATCAGTATCAGTACAAAGAAGACACATAAATAAAAAATGAAACGGAAGAATTTGCTCCTTTTTTTTAACAATGAAAAAAGAATAGTTAGATTTAAAATTTTTCTTTTTAAATAAAATATTTAAATAATTCAAAAAAAGGCAATAACAAAAAGTTTGAATGATACTAATATTTTTTATTATGATAATAACTTCCTTTACCATTTAACTTTATGTGAAAAGATTTTCAATTTTGCTGCATACATTAATCATCTAAAAGCACTTATAAATATGTGCATTTTCTATTTTTTACTGATATGTGAAAACTAATGAATCTTCATTTTAGCTATTAATTACAAATCTTGTAGAATTTCTATTTATCAATTACACAATGATACCAAATGTATAAAGTTTTTTTTTTAAGTCTATCCATACTGTTAGCTTTATAAGAAAAAAAATGAGCAGTATAGAAATATATTAGTGCTTTATTTCAATAAGTACACACATAATAATCAAATAATATATGGTAACTAATACAAGAAAATCAGTTAATGATAAATTAAAAGGGGAATACTTTGCAGGAATCTTGGAATCTTCATCAGGATTATCTTGGCTATCCTGATTTTCTTGACTATCTTGATTTTCATTAACTTTTTCTGTTTGTTCACTTTCATTGTCTGATTCATCTTCAATGCTTTCTCTTTCACCTTCTGGTTCGCCATCTCCATTACGACCTGCTTCCGTAGCTACAATAAAATGAAATTCACATTTGATTATAAATAAACACCAATGATTGGCAAATAGATTTAGTAATTATTCAAGTATTTATACAAGATGATCACTTTTATTATGGCCAAGTCACTTTTTTCCTTGTCAGAAATAGGCATATACTTGCAAGTTGGAAAAAATGTCATAAAGAAATGATTATATTTCACAATTTCTTAGATCAATAAATGTAATTGCGAAACATTATTTAGCATATTAAATGCAACTGGGAAAAGTTAAATTAAAAATTCTGATGACTTTTGGCCTTATTAATCATGTTTCATAAAATAATTTCACTAAATTAAGATTTTAAATAAAATTATTATTCTGTGACGAAGTTTGAACAATTTATGAACCTTTGAACGACATCAATTTAAATGACGCCATTAAAATTTTAGACCATTTCAATGGCTGCCTCAAGAAATATAAATACAATAGTGTGTAATCAAAGCAACTATTGGCCGATTCAAAATAATGAATTTCAAAACTGGATTTGGTTTCGATGAAGAAAAATCAAACTTGTTTTTGTTTTAAAATGCTAGTACTGAAACAAGATATGAGTGATGTATAAGCAAATATAAAAATAATAGAGGAATGCTAGACATATTAAAATATAATCTAAATTGATCACAGAAATGTAATTCATTTGCATTTCAAGTACAAAAGAATCAAAACAACAATTTGCATTTTTGTTTTTACATTAAATTCCTATTTAGACAGGAGATATTTTCTTTTTCATCTGTAATTTAAAGATAAACTTCCTTACCCCATTCCTTTGGTGCTTCTCCCGCACAGTCCATTGGTACCTTTTCCATGCATTTTTTATGCACATTGAATTTACAATCTGAAAAAATTCAAAGTGAAAAATCAATTAAAGCTTTTTTCTAATAAATATTTAATTAAAAGTAGAAATTTTTAAGAACATTGACTGTAGGTAAAACTGTAACTGATGGAATATGTTATTTCATTAACATTTTTATTTTTTATTTTTATTATTTCATTAACAGTTGAGAGACTTTTTAAATGCAGATACAATTTAAAGTTGAATTCTATTTTCTATATAAACAAGAAGAAAACCCAACAAAACATTTAATAATAAAATTAAAGTTATACCAACAAGAAAATATTAGAAACATTAGTGAAGCCAAATTATAATCACTTTTAGTCAGAGGCTTAGTGATTGGAAACGGGGTGGGTGGAAGACAGAAGGATAATAAATGAACCAGGCACCATTTTAAAGGAGTGCCATTTGGACAAAACATTAATTGTTCATGTCACTTTTTAAAGTAAAATACACAAAAGGGGCACACAAAAAATTATATTTTTTCCCCTGGGTACAATTTATTCAAGCTGCTTCTCACTCTGCTTCAATAAATTAATTTTAAGAGCCAGCTCATAAATCATGATTAATTATATAAAAATTATACACAGGTATATTTATATAACTTTTATTTTAAAAAAAATCAAAACAGAAAATCTCATCTTTAAACTAACATTGCATTGCTCTGCAGCAAAAATATTACCAAGTTATAAAGAATTGTATATAACTAATTTAAATGATTTCAGATCATTTCAATAGCCACTTCATAGAATATCAGCCAATAAATGACCAATGCTTACTTTGGGGAGCCATTGACTCATTTAAAAAAAAAATAATTTCAAAACTCATGAGTTTTTTAAGGAATTATCATGGCAGTGATAATACAAATAAAAATAAAATTATGGTAGAAGTCCCTCCCTCTATATAGGCATTAGCAATTCCAATCACCTTTGCATTGCAGTCCTTGTCTGATGAGGCCTTTGAGTAGCTTTTTACAATGCTGACAGACAGTGGGTCTTGTATAGGAATGAACTACAAAAGTATGAGGGACTCGGATACGACCAGCAAGTTCTCTTTCAACCCAGACAGGTCGACCCATGTTTAATGAAGGAGATCGAGCACGACTAGGGGATGATCCTCCTAACTAAAATAACATTTTAATTAAAAAGATTGATATTTACCAATAGTTCGAAAAAACAAAAATGCATTTTGTATACATAAGATTATTCAAAACATTACAAAACTACAAATGGCTGCTCTTTCCTTGTAAAGAAACATTGACAGAGAAAAATTCGAATACAATCAATAAGAAGCTGAAAGTTATGTCAATATCTAACTGCATCATGTGACTTCCCTTGGTCATACAGGCAACACCTATATGGTAGTTTATTTTAATACCAAATTAAACATTCTCTATTTGTATATCCAGTTTATTCACTATCGCATACAAAGAAGAAATTAAAATATTGAAAATGACATATCTGATGAAATGAAGGCATAAAAAGTAACTTGAGAAGATTAAGATAGCCGCATATAAAACATGTAAATGTCTATCAAATTGCATCAATGGTTGTAAATATGCCTCATGTTTAGTAAAAAGTCGTCTAATGTATGGATGTTACCCATGTGGTCAAAAGAAATCATATAGGACAATTATTAAGAAACCAAACAAAAACTTTCCTTCCCTTCTTTTTTGTATTATGTTCAAAAATATTTTTAAAAAATCTTTGTTTACAAGGAAGTTGTGTGGAACTCTTAGAAATTTGCATAGACCCAAACTTGAAATATTATAAATTTAACTAATTTAAAAAATTTAATCAGTTTATTTAAAAGGACAGCATAGTTTTTAACAACGTAGTATGAATCATATTTATTTTGACAAAAAAAATCTTAATATATTGAATGCAATTTATGTATAGTAAGAAAAATCAATAAATAATTACAATTTGTTTTCAGGTAAATAATGTCTACTTTCATGTTATGCAGCATGTCAAAAGCAATAAATATTAAAAGATAAATAACTGTAGTAAACAAAATGTTCAGCACCAAAGCAAAAGTTTAAGAAGCACAGAAAATTTGGGAAAATGAAAACCCAATTTCCCCTTATTGTAATGTGTAAATAACTTTTCTTTAACATTATATTTTTAAAGAAATTTTTCTATTCATTTATTTAACATGCTAAAAATGAAATCAAGCAATTCGTTTAAATTATACAATCTTAAAAAATAAGCTTTGAGAAATATATATACAAAGTTTCAATTGCAAATGCAAGAATAATTTCATATCTCATGCACTAAAAAATGTTTTTATTAATTTTTTTTTCTTTGAAAAATAATAATAACAAAAGTTATAACTTAAAACTATTTCAATATAAAATAGAGCTGAAAACATATTTGGTTTTTATTTTTACCATTGTGTCATCAAAACTAGCTGCACTGCTCGTAGTATGTCCTAATGATTCTGTAGGACTTCGTGGGTAAAGCGATGTAGCTGAACGTCTTCGTCGTGTGTGGGTACAATTATTGGGTATCTTGTAGGCACAGCGTTTATGAAAATTTAATCCACAGCCTACAGAAGATGAACAAGAATTATCTCCATGGTAATAAATATCAATGTATGATGCAAAAAGGAAAAATAGGTTAACATCAACATCTCCATTTTATGAAGGATTTGTTCATTTATTAAAAGCATTCTTAAAATTTCATAATAAAGTCATTTAAAATGACCTTGTGTATGATCAGTCATTAGTTAACTATATAAAATGCCTTTACATGGCAGGTAATATGTTAAGTATAAAATAAATTCATATCTAGTTGCCAATTTTGTATATTGACAAATAGGATATTTAAAAACAATAAATATTAAAACAAAAAATTTAAATTTTAAATCAAATTACGAAAATTACATATTATATGTAGCTTTGTAGCAATGAAATCTTTTTGATATCACCAACAATAATAAATATATTTTTTCAATTTGCTTTTTATTTGTAAGATATTATTTAAGTAATACACATGATTACTATAAGATAATATGTTAAAACAGTTAAAGAGTGTCTTACACCTGTGATTGAATTTATGAAAAAATTAATTACAAACTATGCTTGAGACAAAACTTTTCTCTTAAACAATTTCTGAGAGTTATTACCTAATGATTTTTTAAAACTATACAAAATAAAATTATACTGAATAGAAGAACAAAGGAGATGTTTCAAAAATTATATAAATAAAATGAATTATTTATTACATATAATACTACTTAGATATTTAATATTTATAAATCAAGAAATCAAAACAGAAGATATAGTATAATTAAGTATTGACCATAATTGATTTTGCTAAAAAAAGCATAAGCATGTGTACAAGCATAATTTAGAGCTATAGGATGAGTAATGACAAAGTTGGGTGGTAATATAATTCAATAACAAAACATGCAAGCAATCAACACTGCACTAGATATAAAATTTTTTGCAAAATGCAAGAAAAATAATGCAACATAAAAATTAATAATTTTTTTTTTATGCTTCACAACTCAGGAGAAGTAAATATTTTTGAGAATATTCCATGCTACTCAAAAGACCTTTTCACTTTGAAATAAGCAAATATTATAATATCATATTCTTTTATATACAGGTGCAAATAAAAATAATAATGAAATACAGAGATCAATAGAATATTTTTTAAACTAAGATGAAAAAAAAAAAAAAAAAAAAAAAAAGGGCAATGATTACAAAATACAAGTAGAAAAAAGTTTTTATATTTCATTTAATATTGTTCCTTTTAAATTGCGAAAAATCATGAAAATGTTGTATGTTTTATTTCTAAAGGAACACAGCCCAAAGAATATTAAGTATATTTGTAAATTTAAATAATTATATGAATTATTTTTGTTTACAATAATTAATTTAAAACTTGCTCAATAGATTATTTTAACTTCAGTTCTTTTCATATTGGTTATTATTTAAATCTTCATGTACTTTGCATTTCCAAGGTTGAATTATAGTAAGTATTTATTTCAAAAATGTTGTCAAGTAAATATTTTAACATAAAAAGGGGAATTGGAAAATGTTAAATACATCATGTCCAAATATATTTCAATGATATCATGAAAAGTAAAAAACTTTTATGGCAAACATAAGTATCTGAATGATAATGAGAGGTTAAATGATGCTCAGTTGATTTATACAATAAAATAATTTTTAGAATATGCACAAATTTTTATGTCCATTTAATTACCAGTTTAATTCAAAGAATATTTTGACCCGTACTTCTTTACTATCTACCTGATATACTAATGTACTTATATTAATATTTTTTGAGATTCCTTGTTTCTTTAATACTAGCAAATCAAATTTAGAAATGGGAAAAAATAGCAAAAATTAAAATCAAATACTTCTGTTAAACATACTGAAAACTACTCAAAACATTGGCTTAACAAAAACTTCAGATTTCCAAATCAATAAAAAATATTCTTAGGCATAAAATATTGAGATAATCTAATTAGGCTTGATTTAATTTATTTCCTAAAAACAGATGCAGAGTTCAGAATTCAGCCCAATCTTTTTAAATAAAACTGATCCTCATCTGATTTGAACATCTTTTCATATATATTCTAATAAAACATTTTTCAAATTATTCTAAAATAATATCTCATTTACACAAAAGCACACACATAAAAAAAAACTGCTGCAATATCAGCAAAATAATGCATAAATTACTAGTAATCAACATGCCAAACTTACACAGTAAAAAAAAGATTGTTTTATACATAATGTTTATTAAAAAAACAAATTATGAAATTATGCAAACAATCATTATTTAGATGCATGTTCATACATGTTACAAAATTATGTTAGGTTACACAATTGGAAATATACAAAAATTACATAGTAAAAAAAATATGAAATTATACAAACAATTATATGTATATAAACGTTCATCATTTTACAAAATTGGAAACTAATTTTTTCTTGCATTGAATAGCACTTTTATATTTAATAAAAAAATTTTTCATAAATGAAAGCAACAATTACCTTCACATTTTAAGCCTTGTCTAACAAGCCCAAATAGCATTTCACCACAAAAATCGCAGAATGTGGGAGTTTTATAAGAATGAACAGTGAGAGCATGTGGCATAATCTGAATATCTTCAGATGGATCTTTACCTGAAAAAAGACAATATTTAATGCCCCAAACCAATATCACTATTAACAAAGAAAAATAAAAGCTGAACATTTATATGTTTTAAGATTTATTACTTTCTTTTATATGAATTCTTACTCGTTAAAATAAAGCATCAAAACAAGAATCCAATATAAAATTGAAATACAATTTCATAAACAATTATTTCCCTTTCAAATAATGCAAAATGTTTAATATTGATTAAAATGTAGCTTAAAAAGAAAGGGAGAAATTCTAACAAACAATTATACAAACAAAATATTAAATTCTGTAAGCATTTACTAATATTAGCATTACAAAAAACAACAATCAAGTATTAGTTTCATATTTATGTTTAATATAATAAATTTTAAAAATTCCAAAAAAAAAAAAATGTTTGGAAATATTTTATGAAATTTTTATCAAGTAAAATCAATACTTAAAAAAAACTTCATAATAAAATTTATTAATATAAATTGATCACAAAAATCACCAGCATAAAAATTTTCAAACTCAAAATAAAATACTTTTCAGTTATTTGAATTCATCAACATTTTCTCAATCTCATCATTTAATTTTTATACTTATATACTTTACAAATTTTTGTTATACAAACCTGAAACAACAATTTCTACTAAAGTGCCTTCAGAAACTTCAGATGCAACATTGATAGGATGTAAAATGTTTGTAGTATTATAGTCATGCCGAAAAAGAATCAACCTTTCTGTTAATCGATTTAAATTATGATCAGGAAACTAGAAGAAGAAATGAAAATAGAAGCAAAAATATGACAATCAATAATAAATATTTCACAAGATATCAGGAGCAATCAGCAAATTAATTAAAAATAGAATGTTTTATACCAATCTTGGAAAAGTATCTAATAGTTAATACACAACAATAAAACTGATAATATAAACTCTATAATGAAATATATTTAATGTAAAATGTTTATTTATACTATATTCTATTTTTGCATAAAATCCTACAACTCATTGCAATGTCAGTTTCTCGATTGCAACAGCAAATACACACATAAACACACACAAAAATGATGAAAATAATAAAAATAACAAAACTAAAGTTGGCAATAAAATTTCTATTTTAGCAGTTTTGAAAAAAAGAAAATCATCAAGTTAATGTAACTAAGACTTCTTTAAAATAAATTATCCTTAAAAAAATACAAAATTGGAAGATATTCTACTGATTTATACTAAATGACATTTTATTATTTGGGAATTTCTCATTAATGATAACAAATATGCTACATGTAGATAATTTTTATTTCTTTTTTACTTAGAACAATAATGATGAACAACAGGATTTATTTAAAAAATAAATTACCTTTTTATCAACAAAATTACATGCAAGATCTTTAAGACTTTTCAAATTCAGGTCACCAACATCAACAGTGATGGAATCTCTGGCTAAGCCAGCTTGCATCATAAAAGTTACCTCATCTGGCAGATTCAGAATTGGAGGCTCCATATTTGAGCCTGTTGATGAACAATAATACTGAATATATATTTAATATAATAAAAATCAATCCCCTACAAATAAAATAAAATTATAAATGTGTTATCTGTGTATTGCAGATAGGAATTTAAATTTCAATATTCAAAAGTCTAAAAATTCCAATCTTCAACACAATTTAGGATTTTACACATATTATCAGAAGGATTTGAAAGTGTTCTCCAACAAAGAACTACACAACATCTATAATTCATGCAAACTATCGAGAAAAAAACACTAATTTTAGAATTAAAATAGAAGTTAAAAATGAAATAAACTGACATGGTAATTAAGAATGGTAATTGACCTTTAAGAATGGTAATTGACCTTTAAGAATGGTAATTGACCTTTAAGAATGGTAATTAATCTAAACAGAATCTAAAAAATCAATTTCATGGGAATTTTATACACAATTCAAATTACAATTTCCAAGAAAAATTAGATAAACAGTCCAAGTTTTACTATATATTAAAATAACAAGAAAACAAAAGTCATATTAAAAAAAATATTTTTTTTTTTTTCCTGATGGCAAATCAAAAATAAATGTTAATACATCAAAATGATTCTAATAAGCAAAGTGCAAACAAATCAATAAACCCTAAAAATGTAAAATTTCATATTAAGTTAAATACAAGTACAGCTATTTAATCTTACTCCTTGGATATCTTGATATCTCACAAGAGTAAAATTCTATTAATTAAAAAAAATCAATACAATTTTAAAATTATATTTTTAACTGCTCATAAAATATTCAACCATTTTCAAAGTAAAAATTAAAACCTTACCAAAATAAAAAGCTGTGAAATTTATTAAATATTTCCATTATGATATCAAATATTCAAAAAACAAAAAAACTAACAGATATTAAAATTTAAAACAATTACACAAAATTTTACAATTATCGATGAGATGCAGGGAACAATAATTTCCAGGAAGTCCTATCACATGTAAAAGAAAGGGAAATAAGTTCAAGAGAGTCCTACAAGAGGTGGGAGATGTGACCTACAGAAAGATATGTGTCATGGTCTGAAGCTTCCGAAAGAAAAATGACTCAATTTGATGCCTTGCAACCAGAAATTATTTATCCCAGATTAGTACCAAGAAATATCAGGTACAGTAATGGCCATTCACTGCTTGAATGAGCACAGAACTTGTTCATAGGATAACTTCCTACAGCTATTGAATCACATGGGTGATAAATCAAAAGAAAAAAAAAAGCATCAACCAAGCAAAAGTCTATGCAAGAATGAACACATTTTTCAAAACTTTTTTTCTCTCCTTTTCATTTAAAGGTTAATCTTTTTTTTTCCCTTCTTTCATTTATTAAAATTGAGAGATTGAAGTTAACAAGAAGATTTAAAATATATTCTAAAACCATGGAATAAGTTTTAAAATAATAGTATAAAGCAAGAAATATTTTTATTTTCAATATTTATGGAACAAATTTAATTTAGAAAATTAAAACTAAAATTATATAACAAAACCATTATATAAATATTTTGGACGTTTAAAGTACTCTTAAATAAAAGTAAATATTTTTTTTTAAATGTGCTTTTAAAAATAATAACATGTTAATACAAAAGCAATTAATTAAACAATTCCTTTTTAAATTCTCAAATAAAAATCTCGTTCTGTTACAGAAGAAATGTATACTTCAAGTCCAATATATCAAACATTAATATTTCCACATCAAACAAGCGTTTTGAATGAAAGATGTCAGCTTAAATTGTAGGAAATGGATGGTTTATAAAACATTTAGAATTATTAGATAATTCCTTTAAAACTAATCATGGGTCCTAAATTTGTTTTTCCCAGCAGAAACTGAATGGTTAAATATTGACATGGCTGGAGAAGTCCAAGTTTTGAGGTCTATCTTAAGGTTGTACCCTCATTATTCAGAAACTGGTTGATATGCACATTAGTAAGAAGTTGCTCATTGTATCAGGCTATATTTAGATTTTTTTTTCTCCTGATTAGAGAAACAAAAATGTGGTTCAATTTTATTTGAAAGTCTTTTAAGAAGATATTAACATCATATGTTGGAGCTAAGTCTGCCACTTCCTCTTCATCAAATTGTCGATTCATACATTTAGCTAGTTATAAAGCTGGAATTAAGTTACAACATAATTTGTATAAGATTAAATTTTTCTAATTTCTTAGATATGAAGTATATAGATACAAGAGACATAAACTAAAAAATAATTTTAAAGCAAAATTTTCTTAATAATACAATGTTTCACATAAATCTTCTTCTTATTAAAATTTATATATACTTGTCTTATTCAACTAAAATCATTTCTGGGACCTTAAATACTGCCATGAATTAACACGAGATAGATTTAACTGACTTTTTACTTAAAACAAATGTAAAATTAGAAGACTCTGAAAAATATATTAAATCATATCTTGAAAATTAGATGAAGGAAGGAAAACTTTATAATACAATAAAAATATAAATTCTTAAATTTCAGATGCACCGATTTTTAGCAATGAAAAATAAATCTTAGTTTAATACAAATTAACTACCTTTGAAGGTTAGCCAGTTACGATGGAATATTAACTGTGTTCAATTCCAATCAATCTCTTATGCATATAACTTGATATTTATGATCTTCTAAGTATTTTTAAGCATCAAATTGTGATAGGCAATAAAGTGATGCTATTGCAATAGTATTACACTTTTTCTAATTTCTATGTACATAACTTTCCTAATGTAGTCAAGCCCTATGATATTACAGTGCTAATAGAAACATAGCTGCTTGGATAACTTGTTTTCTAATTGCATATTATCTTTTGTAGTAATTTAATTGCATCCTCTTATTCATAATGTAAATCCACATATAATTAGCAGAATATTTTACCCATGGCTTCCAATAAAGTAAGGAAACAAGAAATTAAATATTTATGTAAAAATGAAAAACAGTTTGAACTTCCTTATAATAATAAATATTTGTAAAAGATTATTCAATTAAAAAAAGCCTGCAAAAATCTTAGAAAAATTTATATGACAATTAAATTGATATCATTTAACTAAATTGATACTAACTTTTGGATTTTAAAATGGAGTAACATTATTTTTGTACAATAATATTTTTGGAATTTATTATGAAAAAGTACCAAAATCTTTCTTAAGTTTTAATTAAAATCCTAGATAAAGTTGAAAAAAAAAATGCTTTGAAGTACATAGAATTGCTTATCCTTGGAAGTTTATTTAAGTCAGATTTAATATTTCTATATCAAATAGTTTAGCCTGTAGAGAACCAATAAAAAAGAGATACATAAACATATTTTTTTAAATATTAGTAGAAGGTTCAGTGTGTCTGGGGGGGGGGGGAGGGGAGATGTGAAATGAAGATAATGTTAAAAAATACACAGTATAAAAACAATAAATATAAACTTAGGTGACAAAAGTCATGGAATATCTCCTAATAATGCATCTGACCTCCTTTTGTTTGGTAAAGTGCAGTAACTCGACATGGCACGGACTCAACAAGTCCTTGGAAGTTCTCTGCAAAATATTGAGCCCTTTTGCCTTTATAGACGTCCATAATCGTGAAAGTGATGCCAGGCAAGATTTTGTGCAGAAACTGACCTCTTGATTGTGCCCCATAAATGTTTGATGGGATTAATGCTATGTAATCTAGGTTGCAATATTGATGGAATTGTCCAGAATGTTATTCAAGCCAATTGTGAACAGTTCAGCTTCAGTGACATGGCGTACTGTCATCCATAAAAATTCCATCATTGTTTGAGTACATGAATGGCTGCAAATGGTTTCCAAATAGCTGAACATAACCATTTTCAGTCAATGAATAGTTCAGTTAGAACAGAGGACACAGTCTATTCCATGCAAAAACAGCCAAGAATATTATGGAACCACCATCAGTTTGCACAGTGTCTTGTTGACAACTTAGGTCCATGACCTTGTTGGAGTCTCTGTAACACTCAAACCTTACCATGAGCTCTTATCCATTAAAATCATGATTAATCTGATCAAGTTGAAGTTTCCCAGTCATCTAGGAACCACTGAAATAGTCACGAGCTCAGGAGCAGTGCTGCAGATAATGCTGTGCTTTTAGTAAAGACATTTGAGTTAGTCTTCTGCTGCCATACATTATTAAAGCCAAATTTCAGCACACGGACATGCCCGGTATACATCTTATATTGATTTTTGTGGTTATACTCCAGTATTACTTATTTGTTAACACTAATAATTCTACACATATGATATTGGTCTTGGCCATTAAGAACAAGCGGCCAACCACTGCATTGTCCATGGTGGGAAGTTATGTCCAAAATTAGATATTCTCAGTACATTCTTAACACTGTGGATCTCATAATTTTGAATTCCCTACCAATTTCTGAAATGGAATTTCCCATGCATCAGTACCAACTACCTATCCATGTTCAAAGTCTGTCAATTCCCATCATGTGGCTATAATCATGTCAGAAATCTTTTCATATGAATTACTTCCATACAAATAAAAGCACTGCTGATGCACTACCCATTTATACATTTTGTCTACAATATTACTGCTGCATATTTACAAATTGCTATTCCATGACTTTTGTCACAGTGTGTATCATCTAACTGCTAAAAATTAACATTAACTAGTATAAACAAAACATTGGGAAAATTCTATAACGAACAAAAATTACAAACTATTGGTCAATATCTGTGGTATCTTTGCAAAATAAAATACTCTAACCGAAGTTATTAAATTTTTGTTTATCAATCCTTATACCGTCTTCAATTAACTTTTCACAATACTCAATGACTTTATCAATATATAGAATACTGTTTAAATATATCAATAATTTTAAATTATATGATATATTATGCATTATTTAAAAATGATTCACCATGCTATTTCACTTTTATAGTTAACTTTATTGTAGCTGTTAAGAATACAATATTATTGACAAGTTACACTTTCTCCATTATTTCTCACCTATCTATTAAACATTCATTATCTTAAATAAATAAAAAAAATTAATCAATCAATAGATGATTTAGCAGAAGATATTCAAATGGAAAAAAAAAGACAAAAGGAAAACTGATTTAATCCTAGCTCTTTTACAAGTTAAATTAATTCAACAAGTGATTGATCTTTCAGTGCAAGTTTTTAAATGCAAATAAAAATGCACAAGAAAAGTTAAATTATATAAATAGATATTTTTTTATCTTTATAGTAATTCAAGAAAATCTTTACAACATATATCTCTTATTATCATGATTATCCCTTGCCATTAAAATTCATGCAGAAAATAAAAGGATGTAAGGAAACAGCAACATTTAAAGATGTTTCAGTTTAATGATAACAAACAGAAACACAAAAATAATAAAAAAGTTATTTGCCATTCATTACATTATTTTGATTTTATTCACTTTGATTTTGTAATTATTTCATTTCCTCGAGATAAAAAATTATTTTAAAAAGTAATAAACCAATTTTTTTTGCATTTAATTTAAATGCAAAATCATTCTCAAGCCATATTCAAGTCTTTTATAAAACACACTTTTTTTTTTCTATTTAAACTCAGACTGTAATTATAATTTATTGATTCACATACAATAAATATTTACGGTCTCGCAAAAATTAGTAAAGATACAGTACACACACACACACAAAAAAAATAGTAGGATCTAAAAAAATTCACTTTTATCCCATTTCAATCAACACCCAAGACTGAAATCATAAAATTTAATTATTACTTAAATTTTGTGTTCGATAAATTTCAAAGCAGTAAAAGTGTAGGTATGAAAAATGCACCTAAATTTTCGCAAATGAATATTTACAAAACAAACTCTAACAATTTACAAAATATTAAAAAGTCTGTACAATTTATTAGTTTTGTCAAAACAAGGAATGTTTTTTAAAATAAAATTATAGTTACATGAGCATTAAAAAAAAACACCATGACAATCACCTACACAGACAAATACAAAAAAAAAAAAAAAAAAAAAAGAGTGATAACAAATAAAATGAACACAGCGCATTAAAAGCCGCATTTGCATTAAAGTAAGTACTTACTATGATTTGATGAGAGAAATCATGCGTTTGCATACACTCAAACTCTTTATCTGTCTATAAGCTATCGTAAAATTGAGCAAAAATCTCAAGATATTAGTAAATCTTGAATTAAAAGAGATGGACTCATTTTGACATAAAAACTGAAAATTAACAAATTGGCGATATTTTTAAGGCTACTTTAATGAGGTAAAAATCATATATACTTGTAAAATACTTAGCCACAAAGCTTTAATTATTTTTCTTCATCTCAATTAAATTAAATCTTCATATATCCATGCCATTTTGACATTTAAAACTGTACCTCTTTGTATAGAGGAGGCAGAGGTTTAACGTCAATATTGTGAATCTCGATCTCTGCAGACGTCAGTATTAGTCGGTGGTGACGTTACGGAAGTGATGATTTCCTTTCTTAATGGCATTTAAAGAGCTTTCGTTTTACCATTGGAAGCTATTGCAAAACCGCGCAAGTGCAGGATCTTCTGAGCATGCGTATTTGTACAATATATGTTAAAAACGGAGAATTGCTACATTACAACCTGTGAATGCAAGCCTAATTAGCAATTCGCGAATGAATGCTTTATTGACGCAAACAATTCACTGATTTGTTCCAAGGCTTCAATAAAATGGCTTCTGAATGAATATTTCAATTTTGTAAATTTTAGTTTGGAAACCTAATAAATTAATGAATGCTGCAATATAATTTATTTGTTTAATAGCCTCCACACTGATTATTTTCAGCCACCCAAGTAAACAATACAGCAGAAAATAATGAATATTAATCAATATAATACTGAATAAACAATGAATTCAAAATGTTATTGTCACATTTGTATATGGAAAAAGTCGCGTTAAAAATATTTCAAGATGATTCATTACAACCGAAAATATATTAATTTATATAATTATCATTTATAAGATTGTTCAGTCTTCTAAAAATGAACTACCACTTTCAGTCAGAGAAGTTAAAACTGCGCTTCGTTTTACTCGTAGTTTTTCTGTTGAAAACAAAGTATTTCCGTTTCGGTACATAATTCCAATTTAAAACTGCATTGAGTGCGTACCTCATAAAGCTAACAATTCAAATAAATACTTATTTTTAAAAATTAATATTAAAATAAGTTCTACTTCCTTAATCGCAACCAAGGGAAAAAAGTATCAACTACAGTAATAATATTTTCTTTAAAAGGATGTAACAAAAAAAAAAGCATTTTAAGTGAACGTTATGTTATAGTTAATTTTGATTCACCTAGATTACCTTCTTAAAATAAAATAATTGGCGTATAATGTTAAAAATAGCTGAAGTAAGGGCTATTTAAAAATAGTTAAAAATGGATTAGTTATTTCTTATAAAGGCAGATATACTAACCTTCTGTTATTCAACAAGTAATGATAATTTTTGCATCATATGCATTTATGATGTGCAAAATTGAATTTTCCTGAATTATTGTTGACATTTTCTCCCAATAAGTAATATATATCTTCTGAATTAATTATGAATAAACAAAATGTATAAATTTTGAGAAGCTTCATTTTTTTTTTTTTTTTTCAAATTCATGAACACTTCTAAATTTATTGCTAATAAAATATTAGACGTGGAAAAAAGAAAGAATTATTTCTTGAATCTTTAAAAATATTTAATTGAAAAAACAAAGGAAAATGTAGAGGAAATTATTATTATATATACGTAAAAAATTAATATAAATATTTCTAACTAAACTAAACTCAGTGGCACAACAGCCCATGTAGTTCAAGGCCTACAGTGCCCATATCTGCTTTCTTGACCAAGAGCCCTAGGATGCGAGGCATATGTCCCGGTTAACCTAACACGTAACTTCCAGAGTTTAGTTCCCAAGCATACTTGGTCCTCAGTTTATCAAACTACTGAAGGGATGAAAGGCTGAGTCAACTTTGCCCAGCCCAAGAACCGAGCCTGTATGTTAGGAACACGAAGTGCTACCACCATGTTACTGGGCTTTAGTTTTTTTAGTTAACTTCATATAAAATAGAGATTAAAATATATGGTAAGGCTGATAATAGTTTTGAAAAACAGGACTGTTAAAATGACCTGTTTTGTTATACTTTATCTCATTAAATTTTTTATAAAATATCGTGCAAACAAAATTTCTTTTCAATATTAGTTATTTCTTATAAACTTATTACTGTTATTGAACTTAATACATTGAAGAATTTAGTAATATGTAGAAGATATAATAAAATAGGTACTGTTCTATTATCTCAATAATATCCCTTCAATTTGCAAAAAATGAAAAATTTTGAATTGATGACTTCAGAGTTTTATATTAAGAATTTATTAGTAGTAGATTACAAGCGCAAACAATATCTATACATCTTTTACTTCATATTTATTAAAAATAAAATATTTCTTATGATTTTTAAAGCCAGAGAAAATATCTATTTTCAATATAAGAATATTACTATATATTTCCATATATAAGCCAAAATTTCATATAACTTTTTCAAATATAAATTATGGAGTCAGTTTATATGTGGATTAATTCATCTCACAAAAACACAGGCACTGTTCCATTAGTTGAGTGCAAGCAATATATTACTAAATATAGTACTTTTTATTTCTGTACTTTATATTTATGAAATTTAAGAAAATATCAGTTTAAACAAATCAAGTTATTCATTTTGTTGTGATAAGTTATTTTATTTTTTAAATCATGTTTTGTGCATCTTCGCCAAAAGGAAATATATAATGGTGAAATTTTTCTCTATTATTTATTTTATTTGGAAAAAGAAACAATATTTCTCATTATTTTTTTTTAATCTCACAGGAAATAAAACTAGCACAGATATAACAGATCATATAAAAGATAGCATGTGAATGTTAAAAAATGTGCAAGTTTCAGATAAGGTTAACACGTTTGAAATTATTGTCATTGATGTCTGGAGCTCATATTTGACAGCGACTTAACGTAAAATTTTTACCATTTTAGCAATATTTTGCCCTCATGCGATATGTTTGGAAATCAAAAAATTTATTTTTGTTATTTCTTTATATTTATTTCAACTTATGTGTAAGTATAAAATTTTGTTAATTTTTTAAAGTGCTCTTTTGGTTAATATTTAAAAAATATATGGTATTTGCTATATGTAAAAATCTTTAATTTTCCTACTTTTTATAAAAAATAATAATCAAGGTGGCAAAATTACCTTACAAAACAATATTTCTCAATTTTTTTCTGATAATTTGTTTGTGTATTCCTTTCATATTCTTTTTAGCGTCATCCAAAAATATAAAATATTGCTTTGCCCTCATCCAAAGTGTATCCCAGTATTAATGGTGTATTTATGAAATATTTTATATATGTCACATTAAATGAACTATTAAATAATCTGCAAAAATATTTTATTTATATCAAACACTTCATTTATAAAACAAATTCATCAGTTTAGAATACAAATTTTTTATTTGAATTAATAAATTTATATCACAAAAATGATAATATTTACAATGGCATTATGATTTTTAATAAGCACAATCAATAACATAAATTTAATAATAATACAGGAAAATGAAACATTTTGAGAATAAAATTATACTTTATTTGTAACAAGAAGAAAAACAAAAAAGGTTTTTCTCAAACCTTCTAAAAAATGGTTTAAAAAAATTACATTTATATCATAATGGACAAATTTTTATACAAACAAAATGTGTAGCAATATTCCTTAAAAATGGCATGATGTTAATAAAATATGAGAAAACATTTTGAAGTTACTCAGATTCATAAAACATTATGAAATATGTACAGTTACAAAATAAGAGAGTTGGTGAGCTATTTGTGTTTATGAATAAAATATCATTATCATTTTTAAGTACAAAAATATCAATTCCAAAATATGAAGAAGAATAAAAGGGCATCATTTGTCTCAAACACTAAAATTAATTTAATTAAAGATATTTCAAGTTGATAGCATGTGAAAGGATATGAAATGAATAGGTAATCTGGTAAAATAACTCTGAATGATATATTTTAATTTTGCACAATGAAGTTCTTACACAGATTTGGTTTTTACTTGATTAGACCACCTGAATACTATGCATTCTTTGGTAAGTTCACATGAGCATATAGTGTGTATTTCAATAAATCTTCACATTTAAGACATCCTTGAGGTTAAGGTTTAATAAAAGGAATTTGTCTGCCTATTCATGTGAATGCAAGGAGTCAACAATGCAATAAACTAGACACAAGAAGAATAAACTAGACATAATTTATGTTTTTATTGTCAAACCTGTTGATCTGTACCAAATTTTGGAAAAATTGTCAATGATACATTATTAATGATATACAATTTTTGAACAAATCAGTAATGATGTCCATAATTTTTCAATCTGTGAATAATTATTGATGATGAACATGATTTATCAATCCATATTCAAAAATTGAATCATTTAGATAGATGAAATTTTGTATAAGGTCTTGTTACTGAATTTGTAGATCACAATCAAGTTTGCATGGAAAAAATCTTTCAAAATGCATCTTTCTTTCTTTTTTTCTTGGTATTATGAAACACTGAGCATGTTATATTGTTTCAATTTATAAAAAAGTCAGGGAAGAATAATTTTGCTTGTTCTTTCATAATTCAAAATTCTTAGATTCCTTTTTCTTTTTTTTAAAGTTAATTAAAATAGTTTTCAGTTGGGTCCTACACTTCTTATCATTGTCCCCTTAATATCTTGGAATCAGAGTGGAACAAAATATAGAACTACAGAAGTATCATATGTGTGCATGCATGATGATTTCACAGTTGAAAAGTTATTTATTATTTTCTGTATGCTATCATCCCAAGGATATAGAAATAATATAAAAAAATGCAGAACTACACTGATAAATACAAAAGGGTTATTAATAGATGAAAAAAAAAATTGATTAAGTGAGTATATGTTCAGGCCTGTGTAATTAATTACTTATTTTTGATAATAAGCACATTTATATTAATAATAAACAATAATTATTAATACTAACCAAACTTTTAGGTAGATGATTAGTAACAATATTAATAATAAAAATACAAAGTGATAATAATAATTAACCATAACATACATAGGAAATAGACAGTCCTAATATTCACACAAAAACAAAAAATATATATTGTTATCAAAATAATATTTTATATCTTCACCATGAATGGACTAATGTTGAACTAATATAATTATTAGAAACAAAAGAAAAGAGAGAGAAGCCAAAAGACTGATCAATAATAAAATGGAGAAAAATTTCATTTTAGTTCTAATATTAATTTTTAGTCTTTAACTGCATGCTGCCAGATAATTAACCTAAGTAGTTGAGATATAACAGTAAACTAGTCATGCTGGAGATTATCAAAGCATCTAAACTTGCTCTGAATATAATTTAAAAGAGAAACATCAAAAGTGCACATTAAAAATAGTTTATATTTTACCAACAAAGAGGTTTTGTATTATACAAAGTGTAAATATTCATTAGTTTCTTTTGATCAATTCTTCAGAATCATATAACTTCCATGCATCTCTACTAATAATAAAAGAGAATTATTATAGAGATGGTAACCAAAGCACTATGAAGAGTATGTCTTTGTATTGGCATTCTACAAGACAGACTACTGGAATTACAGCTATCAAATTTATATTAATATTATTAATATACTTTGGAAGGATGGAAGTATTTTTTGAAATTTTAATAAATTACAAATAAAGTAAAACTTCGATGCTTGTCTGCAATATCGGACAAAAATATTGTCACACAACATTGATTTTTAAAATATTTTTTAGAGAATCATATTTTTTTAAGACATTAATGCAATTGTTATATAAATTTTTCCTGAATTTTGCCAATTTTTTAAAAATAAAGTTTTAACAACAGATTTCATTTCGAATAGAAATTGTTTTCATTGTTGCATTAAATATGTGATTTTCTTCCATTCCCCAAAGCTAATGGAAAAAGATGCTCAATAATATTTGTATAATTTGCATGAGGAATGAAAAAAAATTAAGGTTATATTACCATGAAAATTCATATTTAAATTACAAGACAGGTTATCTTATCAATTTAATGACTCTATTATGAGAATCTTAAGATTCATCTATAAAATAAAAAGAGTAAGTGTAAAGCTTTTCAAATAAAGAGGATCTAATGTCTATCACAATTTGATGTTTAAAAATAAAGGGTGTTCAAAAAGTATGGCTACACTTTAAAAAATGAATTTAAAAAAAATTCTTTTGCAGTTTTTTTTCTTCTTTAATGTATGAAATGTAAACTAGAATGCTGCTACATCAACGTCTTGCAACATTCTCGTTTCAAAATGGCTTCACCACAAGAAACAGCATAAGTTATTGCATGGTTATCAAATTAAAATCTGCATCACAGATATAATATAAATTTCAGATTACCTACAATCAATGAATATCTTCAAGATCCTTCGACCTCATGGATGATTTATGAAAATAGGTTGTGTATTGTCAAATCTAAAATCTGGCTGCCTAGCCGAATGGATAATGCAATGACAGTAAATGAACTGAAGAGTGCTTTAGTTGTAGTTCTCATAAATCAAGTCATTCAGTGGCCCCACAATTATTAGAAATACAGAGATCAATTGTGCATGATGTAATGCATAAAAGGTTACAGTATTATGCATATAAACTTCAATCATTGCATGAATTAAAGTCAAATGATAAGCCTCAATGTTGAACATTTGCAGAAGAATAGTTACAAAAAATACAGGATGATGAAAATTTTCTCTAACGTGTAATGTTTTGAGATGTTTGAAGCAATGTTTCATGTAACAATTATTGCTAAACAACACTAAAGGTAAACATGCGGTATGGTTTATTGCATGATCGAATTATTGGGTCTTTTTTTCTTTTCTGAAGTAACTGTTTATTTCAACAATCACTTTCATATGTTGAAATTTTCACATTTTCTCAAGTATGGAGAATTTACAACCTAATATCAATTTCTAGCAAGATGGAGTACCATCACACTAGAGTTTTGAAGTGCATGAAGTTTTAGATGAAAAGTTCTCTGGGTGATGGATTGGAAAAGGAGGACCAGCAATATAGCCACCTCACTCCTTTGGACTTCTTAAAAAATATTGTTTCCCAATCTCCAATTCATAACTGAGATGAACTGAAAAATCAAATTAATTCAGAGAGTTGATCCTGCAATGCTTCATAGAACATGGCTAGATATTTCTTATAGACTTGATGTGTTGACTGTAACTGATAGTGAGTACATTGAAATCATGCAATAAAATACTCAAAAGAAAAAAAAAGCACCCACATATTTTTTTACACAAAAAAAATAAATCATAAGTGAATATCTTTGTTTGATTATTAGTAATTAATTTTTGAAAATATAGTCATACTTTACAGTCCCTCTGTACATTTTCTGAAGAAATCATGGTCAAAATCATATCTAGACAACTATATTTTTAATTTGATATCATGGAACTTGATTCTTTTCGGATAATTCATATACATAATAAAAAGAGCAGGTCTACGCCTATTAAAACAAACTGATTTTTATATTTAGTATTAAAAAAATTGTTTAAAAATATTTTCTTGAAAATTTTTTTAACATTAAGTTATGCACAAGAGTCACCTGAAGTAACTCTCAGTTGATTTCCAAAGATACTACTAATTTATAAAACAACAGTCACTCATATCTTCAAATTTCTATCCATATTCAGCTACTAGTCAAAAATTAAGAAAAATAAAATCTTTATGTCAAATATTGTGAATTTCTAGAAATAACAATAAAAAAGGCAGTATATTAAAAAATTAAATGCTTTCATGGGAAACAAGCAACAAAACTTCCTATCAAATAATCCATTATAATAATACATTGCATTTATCCTATTATTCCAAATTACTATAAAAAAATCTTTTAGTTAAAAAAAAAAGCTTAATGAAATAGATTGGAAATACAGTGTCTTTGATGAACTGAACAAATGAAATTAAACCATGCATATCATCTCCATGGAATTTGAAATGAGTAACAAGAACTTTTTAAATCCAAAGGAGGAAGGGGAAAAATTATTTTGCTTTGCTAACAGAAGAGCAATTATTTGGTACTTTTATTGCAACAACCTAGGAAATATATATATATATATATATATATAGGTAGGTAGGTAATTATAGGAAATATATATGTCAACAGTCACTAAAACACTCAGTAGCAAATTCAACTTGCCAATTTAAATTGTTCTATTGACATGATATTTGTTACTCAGGAAAAATTATTTTTATTGTCCTAGTTTAAATCTAATTCCACCCAAATTATCTTTTAAAAGAACTTTTTGAGGGAGAACCAATTATGTTTAGATCAAATTATGAGAAACAAGAACATCCAAGCTCCAAAACATATCAAACGTCATCAACATGAAGCATTTTTATGTCATTCAATGTTATACTATTCTTTTTTTTCAATGTTAAATCATATATATTTTTTTCTTTTAAAAAACTCTCAACAAAAAGTTTTTAGAAAAAAAAAAAAAAAAAAAAAAAAACGATAAAATATTGTTTTGGACATTTAAAATTAAAGCAAATATTGTGAGCACATATCTTAAAAGCTAATAAATCAAATTATCAATCCTATCACAGTATGATAAACATGTTAAATTGTGATAACATATTTGTATTTCATCTGCTTTGAAAATTTTTTTATGCTAGAATAGAACACAAAACTTAATCAAATAATAATGCTTAATGAGACAGTATAAGTTTCTCTTTTGAAGAATCAATTATAGTCAGTGGTTTGATTTTTATAAACATTAAAATTTTACATCTGCAAATATTTTATATTGTTTTTTATACATTTCTATAAAAGCATTTAGATACTTGCTGAAATCTAAATTTTGTAATACTTTTGGTATCCTTCCTTTTAAATATGACCATTTTTTACGTAAAAAGATATACGAGGGAGCTACATGCTTAAAATGTTTATGAAGTTCTCTCCAGTCAATTTCCTGTTCAGAATTGAAACAGTACTTATCTTTTATTAAATAAATCAATTTACCATAATGGCACTTTTGCCACCGTTTCTTTTCAGTGACAGAAGAATCCCATGCAAGATGTCCAGCCCAATGTTTATGACACTGGAATTCATTTCTGGTTGGAACATGTTGTGCAACATCACTCCATGAAATATTTTTCACATTATTTGCAGAAATATCTTCTGATCCAGTCACAGATTTAATAGCTTTAATTAAATTACTTTCTTCATCGGGTGTCCATTTACCTTTGTTTATATCTTTTTTATGCCACCTATAAGCAGTGTGACAGTTGTTAGCACTTCTTGAAAGCATATCACTAATTCTTGTCCATTTATTTCCAACTAATTCATGAGCATGTTTCAAATCAATACTTTCTTCTGCACTTAGTTTCCCCTTATTTAAAGGATCAAAGAGCTTTCTTGCTCTCATGTAAATGCTTCGAAGAGTTCTGTTGTTGAGATCTTTACCCAAACGTACCAAAAAATGTTTTGCTTTCAAAAACTTAGTAAGTTTATTATGTCTGCGATGTTGATTTATTCCTAGAAGCTGAAATGGATTATTAATGCCAAACTCTAAACCAAACTGCTGAAAATTTCTAGTTAAAATATTATCTTCAGCTTTTGTCCATTTCCCATCATGAATTGCTATTCCATTTTCTTCTAACTCTGCTCTTTTTTCAGGTGGAATTGTAGCTGTTGTTTCACCTTCATGCAATAAAGGCACTGGAAATGGCACAGGTACTTCATTTGTATCATATAAAAAAGTATCAAAAGATGTATATGCATCTTCCTGACATTTTTTTTCAAATTCTTCACTACTAACAATTTTTTCTTTTTCTTGTACATCATTTGAAATAATTTTAACACTTTTGACATGTTTCTTCTTATTTCTTTTGGTTCTAGAGAATCCATCATAATCTAAATTTTGCACGCTACTTTTCTCTTTTATATAGTCCTGACTTATAACATCATTTGAAGTGTTATTTGATTCAACAACTTCTGACATATTTTCTACTCCAGTCAATTTATGTTTGTGCTTCTTTCTTTTGTGTTTGTGAATTCCAAAAGTTTCATTACTTAATTCATTCTGGTTTATTTCAATAGCATTTGAATCTAAAGATTTATAATCAGATATTTTATCTACATCAGCTTGTTTATTTCCTTTTTGAACATCTGATGAATCAAGAATACTATTTTTTCCCGATTCAGTTGTGATTGATTCCTCAATGTTGCGATCACAAATATTTTCCATTTCATCATGTAAATTATGCCTGTGTTTCTTCTTTTTCTTTTTGTGAAACTTATTTAAAGTTTCACCTTTTAAATTATTTTGATTCATTTCAACAACAACCGAATCAATAGTTTTGCAATTAGATATATTTTCTATTTCATCAAGGGATTTTTTTTTATGCTTTTTCTTTTTATTCTGGTGAAATATATTAAAATTTTTACTGTTTAAATAATTTTCATCTATTTCAATAGTATTTAAATCTACAGTTTTGCAATCAGATATTTTTTCTGTATCTGTTTTTTTATCTTTTTTGTATACATCTAATATATCATAAATATTATTTATACTAGAATGATCTGTAGGCAATTCCTGATTGTTGCAATTGGATATATTTTCCATTTCATCAAGTAATTTATGTTTGTGTTTCTTCTTTTTCTTTTTGGGAAATTCATAAGAAGTCTCACTGTTTAAGCCATTATGATTAATAATATTTAAATCTGCAGTGTGGGAATCAGATAATTTATCTACTTCAGTCTGTTTATATTTATCTTTCTTTTCGTGTACCTCCAATACATCGACAATTCTGTTTTTTCCTGATTCATCATTGACTGATTCCTGATAACAGCACACATTTTCCATGTTGCTTGATAATTTTTGTTTGTCTTTCTTCTTTTTTTTCTTTTTCAAACTCTTTAAAATTTTCACATTTGTATCATTCTCCAATTCTTGCTTATCTGTTTCTAAAATTCTACATGCAAACATATTTTCATCATCAGTCACTTTATGTTTTTTCTTTTTATGAAATTTCTTAGAATTCACATCATCATGTGATTTTTTAGCAGTAGCAGTTTCAGCAATTTCACAATCAAATACATTTGCATCATTAATACAACTATATTTCCTTTTTTGATAAGTATGCGATTCAATTTCAGAATACTTATTTTTTTTTCTGTTCAACTTTGAAACATTCTCTTCATGAGAATTTTTTGTAACATCCTCCTCATTACTTTCCTGATACATAATATTGTTTGAAATATGATTTGCTTCCATACAAATAGCAGTTGGTAAATTTTCTTCAGTAGCCAATTTTTTTCTCTTCTTTCTTTTCTGTTTCTGAACACCATTAGAAATTTCACTGCTGAAATCAAACTGAGACAGTTCAACATCACATATATCTGTATTTAAGCAATCTAACATTTTATCATTTTTAGTCAGTTTACGTTTATGACGACTTTTCCGTTTATACAATTCATTCAAAATTCTGTTATTTTCTGCTTCCTCAGATTCCTGAATTTTATAATTAGATACATTTTCCACAACACAAAGTGATTTGTGTTTGTGCTTTTTTTCATGCTGATTTAATTCCATTAAAGTTTCTGCATTTACATTATTTTTTAATTCCTGTTCATTTATGCCCACATTTCTATAATTAGATAAGTTTTCAGCATTAGTCACTTTATTTTTTCTTTTGTGAAATTTTTTAGAATTTCCATTATTATCTATTTTTTCAAGGGTAGCCAATTCAAAGATGTCACAGTCATTTACATCGTCTGAATTAACAAACTTACATTCATTTTTCTTTTTAAAAGAATCCTTTTTCTCATTTGTGATGTGTTTTCTGTTGTGTCTGTTAGATTTCTTATCACCTGGATTTCCAAAAATACATTTTTCCATACTTTCTTGGAGCACAACATCATTTAGAGCATCATCTGATTCTATAGTAATAATTTCTGCCATAAAGTCTGATTTATTTAATTTATGTTTGTGCCTTTTCTTTTTCTGCTTGTTAAATCCATCAACAGATTTACTGTTTAAATTCATTTCAGATCTTTTAACACCTGCAATTATAGTCTCCGAGTCATTCATTTTTTCCACATACATCTATGGTTAAAACCTATAATAAAATATTACTATACAAACTATAAATAAAACATTCTCGATTTAAATGTAAATATTAAAGGACAATAGCAATTAAAGTTACTTTCTCAACCACGTATCTGAACGATTAGCAGGTGTTTTATAGATTTCGAAAACCAACCAACCAAGCGCGCGCTTGCCTGAAATATTGGAAAAAATATAAATAAATAATATTGTGACTTCACTTCAAGTTTTTCTTCTTTTTTTTTTTAATATTAAAAATTAAGTTCTAGAAAAAAATCCCATTTAATATCACGTAAAACGAGAAGTTTATTTTTTATTGATTGCTTTCTTAGTTTTTATTTAAAGGAAATCCATAAAAAGCGATGTTGAGAAACAGCTGTTTCTGCGATGCATGATTAGTGGCAAATACGACTTTCTTGTTCCTTGAAGTGAAGAGAAGTGTTTCATTACAAACAGAAAAGAAAAACATTTTCTCTTGCTCGTTCTGTGGAGATGAATTCGAATTAATATTTTTTAAATTCCTTAATAATAATTAGGATTATACCAAATCAAATATCAATAATGATACGTGAGAGTAGGACTATGATAGCTGGAGTTTTGATAAGGAATTTAGCTTTGAATCTTTATTTATGAATACTTGTTGTGAAATTACTTTCTATTTTTACGCATTTTTGTCCTTCAGTAATATTCGGTCTTTTATTAATTATTTTTTAGTATCAATTTAATTCAATAAAAATGAAAATTTTAGATGAATTTTGTGGTGAAAACTTTATAATATGGGATGGTCATAATATTGGGTGGTGTTTCCGCCAAATATATTTGATTTGTCCGGCGTATCTCATTCTTTTAATTTGCAGCTGCTATTTTATTGGATTTCCATTTTTGCATTTTTCATTGAGAACTAAATTTGAACGATTAGTAATCGCTACAAGGATGCTTATCAGTGTGCTATTATTATTATTATCAGTTTATCAAATTTATCAGATATACAGTATGAAAACGGAAAAACAAATATCAGCTGCAGAAATTATTCCATTGATTGTAAGGGGCATTACATGGGCATCTCATACCTTTTATTTGAAAAGGCTGTTATATGGCATAACTTATCGAATAAGAGGTCCAGAATTTGTTACTTTTTCAGTTGTTATTTGTTGTGTTGCCACAGCATGTGATTTTTATTTTTCTCATCATGATTCTTATCGAAGGAATGGATATTATACCTCTCTAGCAGTGCTTATATTTCACATAATATACATCATTACGTTTCTGGCAAGAAATAGTAAGAAAAATGAACAGATTTGGACAAGAAGTTTAAATTCAAGTCTTGAAGAGCAAGAACCTTTAATGCACTCTGTTTTATCTCGATATTATGGATTCAGTGCAGATATTGATTCTCAAGACCTGGGAACTGCCGAAGAACCCTCAAACATTTTTTCCAAAATTTTGTTTTTATGGGTACATTCACTTATGCTAAAGGGTTTTAATAAAAATTTGAAAAACATTGATGACTTGTATGATTTACCACCATCTCTCCAATCTGCTAATCTGAGTGAAAAAATTTTTTCTCAAAGGATCATTCCTGTTGAGACTGAACAAGAAAATTATATTAAGTTGTGTTGCAATTCATTTAGAATTAAAACTTTGCCTTTAGTTTCCCAACTCTATAAAATGTTTGCTTTTGAATATGTTTCAATTGGAATTTTAAAATTTATATGTGATATTTCAAGCTTTGGTGGTCCTTTGTTATTAAATGCTCTTGTGTCATTTTTGGAATCAGAACAGGAAAGTAATTCAAAACAAGGTTATTATTATGCCTTGGGATTATTTTTAGTCACTTTTGTATTTGCAATAACTTCAGTGCAATACAATTATTTTGTCAATAAAATTTGCCTTAAGATAAAAGCTTCAGTATTAATGCTAGTATATAGAAAGACTTTGAATCTCAGTAAAGTGACATTATGTGGAATGAATACTGGAGAAATTATTAATTTTATCAGTACTGATGCTGATCGTATTGTGAATTTTTGTTACAGTTTTCATCAGCTTTGGAGTTTACCTCTCCAAATTATTATTGCTCTTATACTCTTATATCAGCAACTTCATTATTGTTTCATTATTGGTGTTGTCTTTATGATCATAATAATACCTATTAATCAATATGTAGCAAAGAAAATTGCAGGCTTTAGTAGCTTAATGATGACAGCTAAAGACAAAAGGATTAAAGTATGCATTTTTTATTATTATTTTTTTAGATTCTTCTATTTTAAAAATAAAACTTAAAATTTCCCCTTTATAAGCGAATTAAAATCACGCCAACCATAAGAAAACCTATCAAAATTACTTCTTATGAGATTGGCACAAGATGATTACTATATTTAGTAAGAAATTGCCATACATGCACATGCACAAAATCAATTTTACTGATCACTCTATAAATATCTTAAGAGTTTGGAGTATAATTATTATTTTTATAGTAAAATTATTAATTTTATATTTTATTAGGTATAAGTTTTATGTAATAATACTTATAATTTTGTAAAAGTAATCTGTAGAATCTTTCTGGGTACTTCGCATGACATTCATCTAACTTTTGCCAATTGTCTTTGTTGAACTTCAGGTTTAACTGTATATCCTTAACAAACTTAATCAGTAGATTACTATATCATCTTTGGTAATTAATCATTGTTTGCAAAACATGACGCCTTTAGCAATCAATCAACGCACATGCATCCTTTTGTAATTATTCTTGAATTAAAAGAAAAACAAATCCATTCATCTTTGTGGCCAATTAATACTTGGATACTGAAGGAATTGACTTCAAAGTAAAATTTTGAGTTTTTGTTGCTTTTAAAATCATTACATTTTCCTAAAATTATTGGATTTTAAATAAATTATTGCATTCTAAATATCTTAATAAGGGAAAAAACTTTTAAAGTGAGATCATTTTTTTGATATTGTACTATAACACTTAAGGTCAAAGAAACTATCTATAATTTGATACAAAAATGTAAATAGTTCAAAAAGATTTCAACGGTTTTATGAATCCTTTGTTCAGCCAGGAAGACAGAATATTCATAAAAAGGAAGGTGCAATCAAATTAGACGAAAAAAAAAAAAAACAGTTCAGGATTAAATCATATTGATATTGGATAAGTGAAATATTTCTAATTGATGCAAATTTTTAACAAATTGTAAAAAACTTTATGAATTTATTATTAATTTTTATTATAGTACATGATATACAATAATAATTTGTTTTTCATTATGCATTGTAGAAAGTAATAATTCTGGAGTAATAACTTGAAATTTTATTATTTCTTCAAAATATTCTTAATATTTTCTTTTATACATATATTTATTTTTAGCATTTGTTTAAATGAATATTTGCTTTAGTTAGCAATAATATTTAATCTTAGAAATGAATAATCTGCTTTTTCACCTTTCTAGGTTATGAATGAAATCATATCGGGAATAAGAATAATAAAAATGAATACATGGGAAAAAATATTTTCCAAAAAGCTGGAGAAAATACGATATGAAGAAGTAAAATTCTTGAAAAAAAGAAAATACTTAGATGCTCTTTGTGTTTATTTTTGGGCTACTACTCCTGTTCTGATATCATTTTTGACTTTTACTATATTTGCCTCATTAGGATATGGTTTAACAGCTGCAAAGGTGATTTTTATTTCATTTTGATATTGAACTGTATAGCTATATGTTAAGTTATTGCAAAAATAAAATTAATAACATATGTTTTTCTTTTTAAGGTTTTTACTAGCATAGCTCTTTTCAATATTTTAATAACTCCTCTCAATGCCATTCCTTGGGTTTTGAATGGTATTGTAGAGTCATGGATATCTATCAAAAGAGTCAACTTGTTCTTGCAATTGCCAAATTTAAAATTTGCAGACTATTATTCTGAATTAGGAAATGGTGAGGATGGTTTTTGTTTATAAATATATCAACTATTTTATTGTGAAATTTTCAATGTATTACCAATCAATATTAATCTAACTAAAAATATTTTTTTTTTATTTGTACAAAAATTGTTACTAAAATACTTTACTTCCCCCCCCCTGTTTTGTATGTGTGTGTGTGTGATTTAATCTGTAATACTTCATATTAGAGATAAAATACATTTCACCCTTATGTATGTGTATGTGTATTATACTCTTTTTCTATAATGTTTAAAACATTCCTATGATAGTATATGTATGTGTATGAGATATATATGTATGTATGTGTATGTTTTGATTTATGCATTCTCTTTTCCTTACCCAAATGCTGGAATTACTTTTATTTGATTTATAACTTTCAATAGTCTGTTTAATCATAAATTGTCTCTATGTTTTTATGTTCTATATCTCTGTGTTCATCTCTTTTCTATTATCATGGGTTTTTTAATTAAAATCTCTTAATATTTTTTAAATTGAACTTTTTGTATAATTTTATGGAAAAGGGATTTTAATTTATGTTTTGAAATGTGTAGATTGCAATCTGAAGTTAGAAATCTCGAATGGAGTATTTTGTCACTCTGGAGCAAAAAACAGCTTAAGATTTGAACGTAGGATTGTTAATTTTGAAAGAAATTCAGATGCACCTGATTATTTTCTTGGACCAATTGGCTTAAAGTTATCTCAAGTAAATATTTTCTTCTTCATTCATAAGTAAGCAATGCCAATCTTATGTTTTTATTCAAAATAAATATTTTCTAAAAAATATTATTATTAAATATAATTATTATTAATAAATTATACTATTATGGCAGTGAACAAATATGTCCTTCTAAATTTGAAACTTTAAAATGCATTGAGTTCTAATTATAAATATCATTTTATTTTGATTAAAATCTTTCATAAATAATTCTGTCTGTCCCCTTTGTTTATCTGTAATTAGTTAATACATTGGAAATTGTTTATTTTATTAAATAATAATAAAAGACAATTATAAATGTTTCATAATGTCATTTACAGGGTGATTTTGTGTGTGTTATTGGTAAAGTTGGATCTGGAAAGTCTTCGCTTCTTTCTGCCATTCTGGCTGACTTGAATTGTGTATCTGGTCAAATTAAAATGAATGTTTCCGAAAGGAGTATTGGAATAGGGTATGTTTCTCAAGAAGCATGGATTCAACAGAAAACAGTTCAAGAGAATATCTTATTTGGCAAGACTCTAAACATCTTGAAATATAGAAAAGTTTTGGAAGCGTGTGCATTGCTTGATGACCTGGAGGTTAGATTTTTTTCCCAAAAGTTTATTTTGTTTTAAATTTTAGTTATGTATTTTGAATTTTAAACTTGAATGTCATAAACAAAATTAATTTGAAATTTTTGTATCATCTGCTGTAAAATTTTCATGATTTTATAATTCTAATGCTAATTTTTACATGATGTTTTATCTTCAGTTGTTTCCCCATGGAGATCGAACAGAAGTTGGAGATAAAGGAGTAACCTTGAGTGGAGGTCAGAAAGCAAGAATAGCCTTAGCTAGGGCTGTTTATCAGGTTAGGAATAATATCATAATAATTGATTATGTAAAATGAATTTAAAAATGTTGTGAAAAAATAATTTTCAGAGTAAAGTTTTCAGTAATGTGATTATTTACATTGAAAATATTAGTACAAATGTTGAATGTTATTTATTCCTAACAAACATTACATAAACTCTGTTTTTGTTTGCAGAATAAGTGTAAAGGAATCTTTCTTTTACATTTATTGAAGATTTGATATCAAAATCTTTCTGAGCTTTATGATTTAATTCTTTTCTGAAAACAAAAAAGAAAGTTAAGGACGAATGTAGCAAGGGGTTATATTTATATTCCCTCATTGATTTTATTCTTTTTGTTGCCTGTATAGGCCATGGTTAAGATTTCAAGGGAGAGTTTTGATTTGTAGGAAGCATTTTGTACACATTTCTGAAAAAATCGAGTTTAAAAAATTCAGGCATTTTATGTACTCTTTATGTTTTACTTCTTTTATACTGTCCATAACCCAGCAATAAGAGCTGCATTACTTAAATGCTAGGTCTCTAAATCAAATTTTGATGCTAGTAACATTTTTTTTTTCCCCCATCTTCTGCATCATTCTATAAGCATAAATGTTGTGATTATAGTGGCATATATAACAAGGAGTTATCTTTAAATTTTCTTATGGAAATAAGCATTAAGTAGTTTGAATTATTAAATTGATGGTTTATATAAAATTTTATTTATTTGAAATTGCAAAGTTTTGTTGCCTATGCAGAATTTTTTTTTTTTTTTTCAAACAAAAAGTGCACTTTGTTATTAAAGAAAATGGATTTTTTTCTTCATTTTTCAGAATTTTCTTTATTTGTTGTTAAGATTTAAATGTTGCAAATACTAGAGCAAATATCCTTCTTTGTGGTTAAGGATTATAAGTTACAAATTATCTGAATTCATGTACTGATTTGCATGTTCTTTGTTTTTGTTAAAAATTTTCAAAACTTTCTATATGCTGTGAAACCTTTTGAGGACAATATTGTATGGATATAGGGAAAAAAATATTATAGACAATTTAATCATTTGTGTATCTTACATTTGTATATATGTGTACTAATAAGGAACTAATTTTATAATAATTGATTGATCTTATAAATATTTACTGATGTAAAACTGTATTTAGGAACTTCAGAGTGAGCTTGATGGTTATAAATAATAGCATAATAAAATATTAATAATAAATGCATAAAAGATAAGTGGAAAAAGGAAAGCCATCTATTGCTGACTCTAAAATCATTGTTACCAATAAAATTTTAATTTTTTATAAATAATTGGTTTACAAATGTGTAAGTTATACATTCTCACCTAATGGAACTATATAGCTTTTCAATACCACCATTTATTGCACCTTCAAATCATTTTTATTTGCTATTAATTTCCCCCCTACATTAATTTTTTAATTCAAAAAATTATTATCAACTAATAAAATCTTATCCTTTATTTTTGTATTATCATTTTGTTTCCATCTTTGATCAATTTCCGAAATTATTTATAGCTTTTCTTCAAATACCATTATTTTAAATTGCACCATTTAGATGTTTAACACTTGAAAATAGACTTCAAGGAACAAATGGTCAGCCCAAAATGATAATGTGATTAAATATTAATTATTCCCCACCTCCCATTCTTTACAACAATAGACCCCTATATCTTCCTGGTTATCACATATTGTAGTCTTTGAAGTATCACTTTCCAAAGGGATTTAAAAAAATCACTATTGTACTGTATCAGCTTTCTAAAGAAAATTCATTATTGTAGAAATGTGCAAATAAAAAGTTATTATAACTCTAGACAGGTTAAAAATGCATTAATAAACTGGAATTCCATTAAGATAATAATTCTCTATATGCAGTTTTTACTGTACTGTAAAATTATAGATATACATAAAATCTTTATGTCAATTGTATATTGCAAATATTTTAATTTTTTATAAATTTTAATTATCTGAATTATTTATTATTATTATGATTATTTTGTTGCTTTCATTCATGAAGATGAAATAAATATATTTTTTTCATCTGTCTATTTCAGGATTTCGATATATATTTGTTAGATGATCCTCTTTCAGCTGTTGACACTCATGTTGCTGAACACATTTTCTCAAATTGTATTATGGGTATACTAAAAAACAAAACACGTATAATGTGTACACATAAAGTACAGTTTGCTGAAAAAGCTGACTATTTAATGGTTTTATCTGAAGGGAAAGTTATAAATTATGGTAAGTTTCTGAACTAAAATTCACTCTAAAAATTCACTGTAATTTTTTCATTAATAAAATAAATTGATAATAAGTCAGCAATGATTTTTGTGACTTTTCTGTGAATTTGACAGGAGTCAAAATATGCTTCATATGTGTCATTTTCCTCTTAAACAGAAGTCTTTAAAATTCAATAGCAATGTAACTTTTTGTAACAAAATGTATGACCCAGTTTTAATGTTTCTGTATTCAGCACAGTCATGCATATGCAAGTGACACTATCACAGGAAAGTGACATTTTGCATTAACATTTCAAACTTGATATTAGCTACTGTCAAGCTAACAAAAAGTAAATAATTTCCTAACACTTTTTAAAATATTTTTTACATTATACATATTATTTAGGAAAAGTAAATCTTTCAGTAAAGAAGTTTTTATTGATAAAAAATGAAATGCATTTTTTTTTCTGACATGCTCTTGCATATCTGTATGGATGAGAAAATTGTGTGTATTATTTGTTGTAGTGGAAAACCTCCCATTTTTCAAACTTCTGTTTATAAATATATGTATATCAAACTATACATAATCTCTGTCTATCTATTTATCAAACTTTTTTTTTTTTTGAAATCTTGAATTTTAATATTTTTTTATTTCTATACATGGGGAAAAAATATTTTTATCAAAAATTTTTTGAATAGTTATTGCAATCAATTAGTGAAAGCTTTCATTAGAAGAAAAAAGTAATATATTTTTTTATCAATTCTTATTGCATAACAACTATCAATAAATTGAAAGTCCTTATGAAAACTGATAAACATTTATTATGAATTATATTTTAATTTTAACTTCTGTTCTCTATGCTTTAACTCTATGCTTTTTGATCTATAAATTCCATTTTATTAGAGTAAAGTTTTATCTTTAAATTTAATTATGTTTAAGATTGCTTATCATGAATATGACCCTAAACAGAAATCTTTCAGTGTGAGAGAGATATTTGAATAATAAGAGTCAGAGAATGCAAAATAAAAGCATGGCAATAAAAATATAGCATTTTTGCAAGTGCAGTATTTATAATTTTAGAAAATCATTATTTGAGCATTAAAAAAATAACATAATTTTTTTAAGTTAAAAAAATGTCTGCACATAATTGATTATAGTAAGAAAATTATGAAAAACTTATGATGTCCATTTTTTTTTTCTTCTATATTTCTGCATATATGAATTTTTTTCTCAGGCATTATCATGTTCAATACTTAGAAGTTCAACTGAATTATTTTGAAAAATATTGTATCTTCTTTTCAGCTCCTCCAAATCAAGCATTACAGTTTTACAGTTTAAATGAAGTAGAAGATATTGAATGTGAAGAGAAACCAGATATGCCAAATCTATCTGGTGCAACATCATCTCTTGAAAACAGCCTGGCAGTAAATCTTATTCAAAAAGAAGAAAAGGAAGAAGGAGTTATTCAGTTAAAGGTTTATAAGGCTTACTGGCTAGCAGTTGGTACAGTTTTGTCAATGTCTGTTCTCCTATTCTGTCTCTTAATGCAAGGTAAAGTCATATTATGCATATTTGAACGAAAAATACATATCATATGATTCTGATTAGATGAATAATATTTAAAATATGTATATATTTATAATGCATATAAAATGTTTTTTCATTTGATGTTTTCTTATCTGAGAAGTTTATTTCTATTAGTGACAATACTTTTGTAATAAATCAGTAAATCTAATTATATCCATTTTTTCCATCAACTAAAAGAATCAACTCTTTTTTTTTTCTATGTCTCTATATATAATATGGTTGAAGGATTTGCAGAATTGTTACATTAATGATTATCTATATATCTATCTATATTTTTATATTGCTATTAGGTTTTAAATTTCTAATTTATCCTCCCCCCAAAATATATACATTAAACTTGCTGCTCAGAAAAACACAAAGTGCATTCTTCTGAGCACTTTTACCTGTTCATTGATACAACGCTCATTTGTATTTACGATATACAATTTTTGAATTATTGTTATTAGCATCCATATATATATATATATATATATATATATATATAATTATAACATATATTTTACATATAATATGAAGTTAAATTTTAAGCAATTACACATAAAATGCAAATAAAAAATATTTTATTCATTGCTAAAATAAAAACTTGATAATGATTACCATAACCTTTTTCCATTCATTGGTTTTACATTTTTTTTACATTTTCAACTTTTACTATACTGTGTGTGCATGAATTTAACTACTTAGTTATTGCATAAATGGAAGTGATATCACATAATTCCTTTGAGCATGATATGTTGACGAATAATTTTTAGTGTATTTTTGATACTTTAAATGATGTTCAGAATTGTGAAATGTTGTAGTAATATTGGAAAGCATTTTAAACTAATAGGAGGCTTCTTAGTTTTTCTTTTTCTTTATCTTTTTGACAATACAGATACATATAGTTTGATTTGTGTTATCCTATTAATAAGAATAAAAGTGATCCTATACATATTTTGCCTATGTGACTTTTATATATTTTATCCCTTTGATTTCTGGGCTATTATTAATGTAATTTCCTCCAACACAAACCTTTTTTTTCTGTGTATTTGTTTTTCTGATTGTTTAGTTTATTAATTTATCCAGTTATAGAAATGGTAATTGAAATTTGTGGTACTTTTCCGTTAGTCAGACGCAAATGTTGCCAGTTGTGAACAAAACGTGAATTTGGCGGAATTCTACATTATTTGACGATTTTTCGCTTGCACCTAGCTAACGGAAAAGTACCAAATTTGCTAAGGTGCTAGGGAAATTTGTTTGCTGATTCTGCTTTTAAAATTCCTAGTATTTATCTAATATTAGAAAAATTCTAATTAGAAAATTTTAAAAGATCTCATTTAAAATAATGAAATTTAATAAAAGACAATACAAAGAATTTGTGAAAGAGATTTTTATCAAAATAAAATATCAATAAAAATTATTTATTAACATGCATGGAAAAAATAAATTTTTATTATACTTAAAATTCTAATTATGATTACAGTGATTTGTGATATAGTTCTATGATTTTTATATGTAATTCTCTGATGATTGTGACCTGAATTAGTCTTTTATTTCATTTCCAGCTTCCAAAACTGTTTCTGATTGGTGGCTTTCATTTTGGGTTTCATCGAGCCAACATGGAAATCGTACACTCAGCTTAGACACGAGTCATTTATATTCATTGTAAGTTTAAATAAATCAGTTAGCTGTTGTGTAATTATTTATAAAAATTTATATATATTTCTCTGAAGGCTATTGAACTGAAGCAGTGTTTATAGATATAAAGAAGGGTGAAAAAAATTTATAAAATTTTATTTACAGTATATCCCATGTATTCTTTAAAAATATTGATATTATGAATATTATTTCTTATGAAGCATTCTGCAAAAATGTACAGTAAATAATATTTGCTTGAACATATATTATAAAGGCTCATTCATGAGCATAGTTTTTCTTTTATATTGTTAAAAAAAATGAAATTTTCATTACAATTTATTCAAAGTATCTTTTAAAATTTGTTTCAATGATGCTGGCTATCATTGATATTCTTAATATTTTATCTTCAATGAAGATTTCTGTATTATTATTTGATGCTTCTAAAGATTTTTCACAATTTTTTTCTTTTTTAGAGAGGAGTTTAAACTGTTTGAAGATAAAGAGAGATCATTAACCTTTTACTTGTCCATTTATGGCTTTTTAGCTGCGGCCAATTCCATTTCTACATTATTCCGAGCTTTTCTATTTGCATATGCAGGAATTAAAGCTGCCATAGCACTTCATGACAGATTATTAAAAGTCATAATGAAGGTAAATTTTTATGGAATTATCTGCTTGAAAAACTAATGAAGTTATGAATTTCAGAGATTTTTACTGGTCTTTATATATAGATAGATCAAATTCACTTTGTTCCTACATTAGAATGTGTTTATTTGATAAAATTAGAATTTTGACTTAATATTCAAGCAATGTGTTTGTGCACTTGTTGATCTGTTATTACATTAAAGGCTTTGAAATTTCTTTCTTTCATTAAAAGTATTTAGTATATTTTTCATTAAAAATATTTAAATGAGGATTTTGTTAATGTTATTTTAAAAAAAACAATGCAATCTTATAGCAGAAGTGTTAAAGTTTTATACAAAAAAATGTTTTATAAAAAAATTTTTTTCCTCATCTTTAGGGTGCAAGTAGTTTCTTTGATGTTACACCATTGGGTCGCATCATGAATAGATTCTCATCTGATGTTTATTGCATAGATGATGCCTTCCCATTCATGTTGAATATTTTCCTTGCTCAAATATTTGCTCTTACTGGTTGTATTGTTATCACTTGTTATGCATTGCCATGGATTTTAGCTCCCATCACAGTTTTAGCTGTTTTCTACTTTAAACTACAGGTAAAGAATTGTTTTATTTTTGCTTTTGTTTTTACTTATTTTTAAATGACTTTTATAATTAAATTTTATTAATGAAAATATTATAAGGTAATCTAAATGTATTTAAAAATAAAACTCAAACTATTGATATAAATTGAAACCTTTCTGATTAATGAACTAAAAATAATTTTCATTAAATATAGTATAGACAACACTGGCACAAGAAATATTTTAATTCATTTTGATTGATATGTTTTCATTCAATTTTCTTCTATTTGCCATTTTAATTTTATTGCAAACAAACTAATAAAAATTGTATTAAAAAATATTTTTTAGAGTAGATAACAGCTTCATAATATTTAGTTTGTCAATGGATCAGATTAATTCTAAATGTACAACTCTTATTTCTACATTATAAAAATATAGAAATAATTTTTTATTGGCACATGGATATTTTATAAACACAACCTTCATATACTAATGTAAACAATAATCAATAAAATTAAGTGTTTCCAGAGGAGGGGTGTAAAGAAGAAGACTCTTCTTCTTTAGCAAATAAATATAATTACGTCTGGCTAAGAGCATTTATATATATATATATATATATATATATATATATATATATATATATATATATATATCAAGATTTCAACCTTTGGAAAGGGTACTACTCTGTATATGCTCACAAGCCTTTTGTAAGGTGTCAAATGGGTAATATCGTTCATTAAGATAACCCTCTTTTACCAAATGGTGTATCTTCTCTAGATAACCTCTGTGGTTTAAGGCCAAATATGTACATTCATGCATCTCATCAGGATTCTATCTACTAGCATCATTATTTCTAAAGCCATATTTTAATGCAATTATCTATATAATTTCTTTTATGTAGGAAGGAAAATCTAAGAAATTTACTTAATTAAAAAAAAAAAAAAAACTTTACCTGTGACGATTAATCAATTAAGGTGGTAGAACTTCAGTACCCAGTGAAATACTTTCTAAAACTTTTAATTTTGATTTTAATCACATTTGCTTATTTTTCTGCTTTTGTGAGTTTTTGAATTATTGAAAATGGAAAAAAAAAATAATAATGGAATAAGAAAAAGATGACATAAAATGAACCATCAAGTAAGATTGGGATTACAAGGTAAAATCAACATCATCATCAAAATGTGCATTTTATTTATAGTTGAATCATAAACAAAGCACATTTTTCTCTCCCTTTGAGCTTGGAAGTGTCAGAGCTGTATTTTTCAAAGCCATGGTTTCAAAGCCATGATTTGTTTATTTTCTTTTTTATTCACTCCCATCCATAGCTTACTTTCACTAACTTTATATATTTTCTTTCATTGATATTTTTAGGTTCTGTTTTCATTTCATGTTGCCCTTGTAAAAGTACTTTTGGTTTATTGAATGTTTTTATCCTTTGTTAGATATCACTCCCCAAAGAAGATTATTATTCAAAATATTATTCAAATGAACATTTTAGAAACATAGATCAATTATTATTATTTAAAGTTAGAAAAAGCTGCAGATCCTCCAAACATTATATACAGCTTTTTATGGGTGAAAAATCGAATATAAAAAATGCAAGTTACTCTATATTGGATCTTCACATAGAAAAATTAGTCAAATATCATCAAGTAGGGAAAGCCAATATCATTTTAAAAAATTTCATAGCATTGCTCATTTCTAAGCTGAGAACCCACGACTTCTGTTCTTCAGGAATGTTTCCTTTGAATTATTTAGCCATTTTAAAAAGGAATTTTAAACAAATATTTAATAGTACAAATTAATATATTTTAGACATATTTTACAGCGATATTACAGACATACTTCAAGAGAACTGAGGAGGCTGTCCAGTATTAGTCTTTCACCAATTTATGCTCATTTTTCTGAAACCCTGGATGGTCATTCCACTATAAGAGCTCTATCAGCAGTGTCAAGGTAATATCTTGCATGCTTTTTTAAGTCACTGTGTAGATGCAACATTTGTAGATAAAACCAAATCTAGTTTTATGTTTTTGAAAAGAAGTAAATTACTATTTATATACAATACTATAATGCTTACAATAAAAGGCAAATGGTAATTAATGGATATTATTGAAAGCAATAAAAAATATGCTATCCTATAAATTTGCATAATCTATTGACGACACAATTGGCTTTTTATACAAAAAATTACATTTCATATATTTAAAGTTTAAAATCTAGCTGTCCTTCTCCACCTAGAAACAATATGTTATAATTATTTATTTTTTATAAATATAATTTATCATGCTAATTTCTTTAAATTTGATTCTTTTAAATCAGAATATCATAAACCTTTTTTACTCATAATCTTTTTTAGAGTGAAAATAGATCCCTGTTTCCTTTAATCCCAATTTTTGAGAAAATTTTTATCCAATATTTAAGCTTGGAAATACACAAGAAAGAAATAATTAATTACTAGAATTCAATTTGGATGAAAATCAGCAAATTTCAATGAAATATCTTAACTCAATATTCTTTTTATAAATATTTTTGCTAATAAATACTAAAGAATCTTAAAAAAAAAATGGTATGCTTCATAATATTTTCTATAGACACAATAATATTGTGTGTAACTTCAACTTAATTTTAACTCGTAGTTTAAGAAGTGATAATCGTAAATGTTTATTTGAGACCAATTCAGATCAATGGATTTTTAACAAATTGATAGAAATCACCTGTATTCTTTCATTATTCAACAGCATATTAAATGAATGTTTGAAAAAAATTATGAACTTTAATTATTATTGAATGTTTTGCTTCATCCACTTCATTTTTTAGGGGGAAAAGAAGCCAGATTTAACATGTTTCACAGTTAGCATTGCACTAGTAGAGATAATAAATAATTGCATATTTCTACATTTTTTGAAAAATAAAATAAAATTTGCTTTTGTTTGGATCATTTAGTTTTTTTTTTTTTTTTTTTTTTTTTTGTTCTTTTCAATTTTTTTTTAAAATTGAAAAAGCAAATCTAAATGATTTATTGGTTATTATAAAGAAATGGACAAAAATAATGTGAGTTTTTTTTTCCTAAAAATCTTGGACTGATAATTAATGATTTTATTCAGTTGTATTTTCATGCACATAAATATTCAGCTAACTTTTGTACCAATTACTTAATATCATACTGATGTAAAATTTTTGTATATGTGGTTTTAAAATCAAATACACCTGTTTGAATATTAGTCACAGGTTGATTTTGATTAATATTATGCAAAATAGACTTCTTACTCTGTATTTAGTAAGCATAATCTCACGGTGACTCTCCCTCAACTGCAATAGAGAATGAACTTCATTTTTATCCCTACACTGGAAAAAGGATAAATAATTTCAATTTGTTTTCTGGTGCTATTTTTGTACCTTTGTTCCCTTTCTATAAGTTAGAATCCATTAGTCAGAGCAATGAATTATATGGATTTCTTTCATTGAAACAGAAACAGACAATTACCTTAGCCATTTTGAAGGATTTGAATGGCCGTTTCTGTTGGGTATTTTAATATTATATCCGTTGTTTAAAACTTCCATATTCCACATAAAAGTAGCCATTAGAAGAAATGACCACTATGCAAAGATGGCCAATTTTTACTCTATGTGAACTATTAAATTAAATTCAAATGTGATTTCTGTATTTCATTTCATGTCTATAAATTTTCTTGTTCTCATTTCCTGTTATTTTATTCACATGTTTCAATATCAACAGTTTTTTTGATAGCTCAGAATATTTTTTATTTACTTTTCTATTTTAATTTCTAGAAAAATTTTATGCTAATTGTTGATGTGATTACTATTTTCAATTATTTTAGAATATATATTAACACTACTGATATACTCAATAGTAAACTCAATATTATTCAGTATTATTGTGTACTGTAGGGAATAAATCAGCTTTACATTTTTTCTTAAATTGGGTCAAGTAAAGTAGTTTTTAAATTCTTCTTGTAAAATTTATTTAGATATTCTGTAAACTGAAAAATCTAGCAAAACTGAGAATTGAACAAAAATATTGTTGTTTTCTCATATGTATAATTTTATTTTTCATTTATTAATAATTAATATTTTTGAAATTTTTTCATTAAATTATTTCAAATACTTTGAAAATTTTCTTTTGAAATATTTTATGATTTTAAAAATATTGAAAGCTTGCCTGTTATAATTTTTGTTAATATGTTGCATTTTAATTTTAATTAATTGTTTAACTTTTTTTAGATTCCAGAAAGAAAATATGGAACGAATTGATTCCAATTTAAGAGCTTGTTTAGCTACTGCTGCTGCATCTCAGTGGCTTAATCTGCGTCTTCAGTTTATAGGTGTTATCATTGTAACAGCTGTTGCTATTATTGCTATGCTACAAAGGGAATATGGCATTGTGGATCCAGGTATGATAAGCACTTTTATTGCCTCATTAATTAATTTGATATAATTATATCTATATATATATACAGCACTAATGTGTTTGCCACAGAAATCATCCTTGATATTTATATCAAATGGCAGCAGTCAAATATAAACAAATAGCGTATAAGCATTGCAAAACTATGTGACTGAAGATCCCAATTTATCATTTCAATCAAAATATTTTTAGACCTTTTCATTAAATGTTTTTTAAAGCTGCTCTTGATCTAATGCTTCACTTGGCTAATTAATGGAATCACTAAATGTTATTTGAAATATTCGAAAGAAAAAATCCATTCAGTGACAGAAAAGAAGATTTAAAAGAAAAGAAAATAATAAGGTCAAACAAAAGCCTATTATTTTCATTTCTATTTTTAGTAGAAGTCAATGTTCTAACATTGTTATCTAAATTACTATCTATCTATTCATATTATTATCTAATAAGATAATACCTTCTTTAATCAGATGGATTATCAATATCAGGTATGAGTCATGGCAATGAATGTGTTAAAGAACCTGAAATAAAGTTTTTAGAACTTTTCCATACTTTTTGCATCATGCTTCCCAATTTATAAGTTCATTATTAAAAGTTATATTAAAAGATAGTTTTTAACCTTGTAATTTGGAATTTGCTCTGACTTATGCAATTTCATATTATAGATCTTTCTATATATGGATTCTATCTTTCTCAAACCAATCTCTTGGATAGATTTTATAAATTATTAACAGAAATTGCATCTTTTATAAACAGTAATAAAAGTGAGATGAAATGAATATAAATATTATGTGATGAAATTGGTTTGGTCTAATTTTATCCAAGTTACTATTATCAGAATAAAGAATAATCCATCAGTATATGATCAATCTGGACTTTTGCAATATGATGATAAAACTTAATGCAAGAGTAAAGTGCCAAATCAAGATATTCCAAAAATTCACTGTAAAATAACATTTTTTATTTCTAAATGATTATCTGTTATATGCATTTTACATTATATATTAGCAAAAGTAATTGAGATAAAATACCTACAATCTCTATCTATATTAATAAGAAAGATAAATGTGTGTGTATGTGTTGGCATTCTACAGGATGACCTACCTACCGAATTTGACACTTGTATATCTTCAGCTCGGAAATGTGCATCGCAGAGCTATTTAAAAAAAAAAAATTAAATTAGAATTTTAATTAAAATGGCGTTTTTCCACAATAATTTCCAGAAATGTTACTGCACAAAAATAAGTTATACGCCATTTTAAAATACAAAAAAAAAAGTCTTTAAAAAAAACAATTTAAATAATCATGGGTAATGCTGAATTCTGGAAATTTTTAAAAAAATATTTTTTTATCTAATTTCCAACATATTGTTAGGTTGAAGTGCAAACCATTTTCATAGTTTCATCAACTATCTAATTGCTTGATTTTTTTTCCATTGTTGAAAATAATGGACAAAACTAAAGAACAAGGTTTCTGTTTAATATCTATGTAGTTAAGACATGTATATAAAATGCAATTAAAATATTGTGGAATTTGGAAGATAGATGAGCTGGATATTTAAATTTTTAATAGTGCTATAATATCATGGGACTGATATTTCTTCTTCTTCTTCTTTTTTTGGTCATTATAATCCTTTTAAAAACACAAAAAGTAACTTAATTTTAAATCAACATCTTTTAATATTTAAATTGCCATCTTTTAAAATGTATTTTGAAGTACGTTTAAAAATCTGATTTTTCAGGTAGCCTTTAACTTAAGTAAAAATCATGGAAATAATGATTTTAAACAGTAGAATTAAATAAAAGTTTTCTGTTTTAAGGATAGTTTATTATTTTTCTCATTGTGTGGAATTCCCCCAAAGTATTGGTATAATCTTTGGCTATATTTGAAATTATTGCATCTAATCAAAAACAACTCATAGGATAGAGTTTTTAAATTGAATTTTTAATTTTTTTTAATTTTCCATGATAAATTTTTTTATTTGAATAATTTTTAAACATTGCAGGACTTGTAGGGCTTGCTTTGTCATATGCATTGTCAGTTACTGCATTATTGAATGGCTCCATCACTGCCTTCACAGAGACAGAAAAAGAAATAGTTAGTGTTGAAAGAGTGATGCAATATATTGAAGGAATTAAGATAGAAGAAGATATATTTTCTCAGCAGGTAATTTATATCGTTTTAAATATAAATTATTCAGCATAAAATAAATGACACGATGCTCTCAAATTTTAACTTTGAAAAATTTCTTTTTTTTTTATAAATATGAATTTAGATATGTAACTATTTTTTTTTCTTTAATAAAAATCTATGAATCTCATGAAAGATTGCTTATTACTGTGTATATTTCAGTAATATTGTGGGTAATATTTTGGGCCATAATTCTTTCACCATACATTTTGATAATTGTTTGGTTTATATATGTAACTATTTTTTGGTTTGGAACTTTGTTTAGTTAAACGCTATTAGAACATTTAAAGTATATAAATTTTAACACAAAAAAAGCATTCCTTTTAAATGATTATTAATATACTGTTACAATTTTAGGTAGAAAAGTTTTGAGAATTTTTGATTCTTTGAATTGTGACCTGAACTTTCACAGCTTTATTGAGAAAATGAACTATATTGTTCATTTCCTTACTAACTTCATATATATTTAATGCCACTTATTGTGCTCAGAAATTTCCTATTTAACATATCAGAATTGGTGCAGTTCAGACAATAATTAATAAGTAGTAAATAGACATATTTTGATATTTGTTAAAAATAGATTTGTCTAAGATTATAAATGCGCTAAATGTTTTTTTTTTTTTCGAATTTATGATAATAATACATAATTATACTCCAAAATGTATATTAAAGTATAATTGTTCTCTCAAAACCTTTAGAAAATTACATTTCTTTATTTCTTTTCTTAAAAATTCATACTGTTGTATTTTATTTATCTGCTGATATTGTTCTTCAAAATTATTTATATTATCTGTCAACCCATAAATTAGAACTGGTTAAGTTTTGAATAGTCAACTACAATTAACTGCTTCTACATAAATTTGTAATAATAGACTCAATTTCCTTTCTTGATTATATATCCAATTTCAGCTTTGTAAAATTATTTTTTATTTTAATAATGTCCTCCACTACACACCTTTTTTTTCTGTCTCTCTCTCTATTTCTTTTCTTATCTTGAAGGTGTATACTTAATATTTTTTATGTAAGAATATTCCGCATGTTTCAGGTTTTATGGCCCCTTTAATTCAATAGAAAGTTATCTGACAAAAATGAGGATTCCCAATATTAGATAAATGAAAATATTAAATAATAGAAAAGAAAATGGCAGATCAATGGAAGATTGTCAAAATTGCTTCAATACTAATTATTCTCTACTTTAATGAATCATTTTAATATTAACTTTACTTATCTGTTCTAATAGTTTGTTCTTTGGAACAACAACGGTATCTTTTTATCACTGTAATAAAATAGTTATGTTGAAAAGAAAAAATGAAATTCTAATTGAACAAAGTACAGACATGCAAAGAAAGGAGGAGGAAATCAGGTATGACATTCAAAATTGCATATTAACATTACTTTTATAGACATCTGGGTGCTGCATATCTTCCTGAGTTTGATACCCTACAAATAGGGAGCTTCTATCTAATGATAGCAAAAATTGTAAAGTATATTTTTCTATAAAATATTTTTCATAAGATCTGAAATCAAGTTGGTTAAAATGAAATATTAAATAATGTAGTCATGCTTTTTAAATTGTAGTAACAGAGGCATACATATATTAGATGACTCTCAGGACAAATACCAAAACAGCACCTCCTTCTTTCTTTTTAAACTGTGATCCTCATGCTCTCCTCATTCCTAAAACATGTTATATTAGGAAAGAGAGTTCGAGTTAAGCCTAGCAGTTATATTAAAAACATTTTTTAGCTAATATGGCCTAGTTTGCGATCAATATATCTTGATTATTCTTAATTAAGATATAATATTCTTTATAATTCTTAGATTAATTAAACTTTATAATGGAATAATATATCATTTATAAACAATTATTAATAAAAATATAAAAATGTGTGGAAGCAATTCAAATTTTGTTTTAATTATAATTACAGACAAATTGAAATTATAATTGATTCTACTTTTATATTTTTGTAATATATAAATATTTTCACACAAATAATTTTTCAAAGTTCTCATGTAAGGTTTTTTTTTTTTTTTTTTTTTTTTTAAATGGTTTGAATTTATATTAAGCATTTTCTGAGCAAATTAAGCAAAAGTACATTAAAAACTTTTGAAATGATTTTTAAAACATTTTAATTATATGTCATTATGAAACCTTTTAGAAAAGAAATTTTCTTTATTTAATGACTATTATGCAGTTATTATTTTTTTTATTTTAATATTGAGTTGAAAATTCAAATAAAGTAAGCTTTTGAATCTATAAGATGTGGTGTTATATAAAGAAAATATGCTTCAAAAATACAAAAATAAATTTTTATCAAATTAAATTTATGAAAATAATTTAGTAGTAAATGCCGCATCATTGAAAATATGAAAATATTAGTAAGTGCTGCTTAAAATATTTAATTTTTATTCCAAATAATAATAATAAGAGAAATTAATTTAAATTCGGAAATATTCTTGAATTAAATATAACCTGCAAGATAAAAGTACTGAATTTAAAAAAAATAAAACAAAGAATTCAGTGTGAAACTTCAAAGGTTACTTTATATTTATTAGAGTACATGAAAATACTTAACATTTTTATGAAATGTATATTTATCTTGAATTCAATGAGATTATTTAATGAAAGAGAAGTTGTTCAATTGATTATTCATTGGCAAACATTGTGCAGCAATTAAGTGATTATTAATTTAAGAACTCAACTTGAATCTGTTTGCCAATATTATGGACCAAAGAAAAAAGTTTTTTTCTATACTTGACATTTTTATTATTAATCAAGCTTTTTCCGGTTTTTCAGTGTAGTTTATAGCAATTATAAGCAAGCTATTAGCTATTTCAAAACACTATTCATTTTTTTTTCTGATTAATAGGAATGTTTGATGAATAGAAATATGACCTTCTGAATTTATTTATTTTAAGTCTATTTTAAAATTCAGTTATCAAATATTACACTTTTATATCATGGAAATAAATCTGCTTTAGCTAAAAACAAACATATATATATATATATATATATATATATATATATATATATATATATATATATATATATATATATATATTCAAATGTTCATAACTTAAATTTCAGTTTTAGTTGCAATGTGCATATAAGGAAATTTAATAGAGATTTTAATCAAAAATCTTGAAGATAACTCAACATATCGATATTCTAAATTAAGAAGGGAAAAAAAAATCACCATTTTTTTAAAGAATTTTATTTTAGTATTTCAGTTCTGAAAATTAAAGTTGAAGAAAATTATATTTTCCTTAAATTCAACTAATTCATTCCATAATTTTGCACTCTCTGTAATGTCATTTCCCTGCCTGTGCTACCGTAATCACACCAATGTATAGCAACATATGAATTCATAATTACTATATAAATTATAAAAGTTTTATATATATAATATATGAAATTATAATGTTTTTAATAAAATTATTATAGTTAAAATATTGAAAAAATGTATAAAAATTATTGTAGTTAAAATATTGAAAAAATGTATAAAAATTATTGTTGAATACTTAAGAATATTTTAAATTTTGTTGATTGAAATCATTTATTTAATTTTACAATGATCTTGGCTACATAATTTGATTCAATATCATCTGTATGATAAAATAGAATTCTTCAATCATCTGTATGAATCGGTATAGTTATTCTTTTCCAATTCTGTTATAATATTTTTAGCAGATTATTGAGAGTTTATTTTGTTTGCAGCTTTCTTAATTTTATACTATTTTGTAAATTAGGTTTTAGAGACAGGAATACATATATAAGAAATGTTCAATTAAATAACAAATACTATCAGAAATATTGAAAATATATAATAATATTTTTTTTAAATTTGATTTGACTTCTGCACCTTTTACATGTTGATTTAATTTTCGAAGTAATGAATCATCTTGAACTATCAATAAAAAAATTTTTTATACTTTCAACATGAATATATGTCTAAAAATTATTCCAGCTACTCAAACAAAATAATTTTCACATTGATTCTATAAAAAACTGACAGTGAAATCATTAGAAAAGTTTATATTTAATATTATATCACCTAAGTAATATAAAATATTTTCTTGAAAAGTAGTGACCTTTTCAGTGTCTATTTATTTTAGTTATTATAAATCACGTGAAATGAAAAAAAAATCATTAATATTTATTTACATATTTAAAAAATTCCATCTCTCTCTCTCCCTATATAGAATTTTCTAATTATATATATGTTTATTTATATATTTGATAATTTGATGCACAAACATAAGTTAATCAATATCAGCTAAATAAACTGATCCTCCCAAAAGTCACAGAAAAAATCCTGGAACTCTTGTGCAAATGCAGTTTGATAACAGTTTTCTTCTCAAATGTAAGTTGAGATTTATATTTTCTTTTGTAGCCTCCATTTGCCTGGCCTTCTCATGGAGTGATAACATTTGTCAATGTTAGTTTGCGCTATCGAGAGTCTTGTCCATATTCTCTGAAAAACGTATCTTTTGAAACTAGACCAGGTGAAAAAATAGGGGTAGTTGGGCGAACTGGATCTGGAAAATCAAGCTTGATTCAAATACTTTTCAGAATGGTCGACAGTTTTAAAGGTGCAGTACTTATAGATGGTGTCAACATTTCTAATTTAGAAATGCAGAAATTAAGGTAAGACATTTTATATGCATAAACTGAAAAAAAAAAAACATCGCAATGAAACATTATTATTTTCTTATCTAATATATATAATCTTCATGAGTTGTAAGTTATAACTGATATAAAATAATTGAAGTTAATCTTCAAATTTTATTAATTTTGATAACTGTATTAATATTTGTAATTATAATATTCATGTTTAATTTCATTCAGCCTGACATCTCAGAATATGATTTTAAAATACTATTGTTTTAATGCAAATACAATGGATATATTTTTGTAGATTCACAACATTTTAAAGAATAAAAATTCTTTATTTGGAAATTTTGTAGATTTTTTGAAAAATTATCCAAATTTTTAAAATAAAATAATTGCAATAAATAAATTATTTTTTACATTTGTTTTTTTACAGTAAAAATTTATTCATTAAACAAGCTTGATATACAGCCTCAGAGATTATGCGCATGTGTTATTGATTTAATTAAATATCTTGATGCTCTAACACTAGGAAACGAATCATTTCTCTGTTTTCTGAAATGTGAATTTCATTATTTTAGACCAATGAATGTCTGCCGTGAAGAAAAGCTATTTTCTTCATGATGATCATTGAAGTTGTCTAATATAATGATATTCGAAGCTTTCGAAATTCCATTAGTTTTGAACATAGATTAATACATTTCTTTTGTTTAAAATGTTAATGTGTCAAGACTATTTTAAATATTGTTGGGAATTTTATGTAGGGCTGAGAAACGGTGTGAAAATTTAAGCTCTTTAACTTTTTGAGCACCACATTTATTTATTCAAACAATATATATATATATATATATATATATATATATATATATTACTTTAAGTAAAAATGATTATATAAGACATTATACATCTACCTAAATTATATGGAAGACACTTAATCTCTTTTTGCGCAAAAACTATAAACAGGGTCACAACCAGATTTTGTTTTCATTCTCTCCCCAAGTAACTTATTTTAATTTTAGTAGAGGGAGGGGAAAATATCGATAGCGGAAAAATGACTGCCTTCCAAGTAACTTGTTTATGTTTGAAAAAGTATATTCAACAACTTTTCATTTATAAAAAAATGATGTTATTTAACTGTTTTTGCACTACTGCTCTCGGTTACATTTGTTATTGCTTCCTCAAGCTTTTAGGAACTTTATATTTGCAATTTCTCTCTGAATTCCATTTGGTTTGTGGCTCCATCCCGATTTAACTGAAAAAATCAGTTGTTGAAGATTTGTAACAATAAGAGGACCTCTTACTGTTCGTATCTGTACACAAAACTTTTCACAATCAAAATACCTGGAGAAAGGAAGTTTTGTTCTTTCTCTGTTAAAAGAGTGTGATTAGAAACTCTTGATTTAGTAATGTTAGTGCTATGGGTATTTAATAATAATAAAAGTAAAATCTTCCTGCATTACATATATAACCAAGATAATTTGAAATGCTTTCAATTTTATTCAAATTATTAGTACCACTATGCTATTTTACTTCTATCGATTAAAATATGAGCTTTCTAATCTTTCTCAGTTCGTAATCTCATATTCAGGAAAATATTGTTACAAGTTTGTATTATTATATGCTCGTGCAATTAGATTTATGGTAAGGAAGATAGTTTTACAGATAACTGTAATGGGTAGTCTACGGATGCCCGATCCATGACCCTTGATCTTAGCGATTTTGATGATAAAAATGAAAGTTTCTAAAACTGCTGGAATTTTGGAGCTATGTCGATTATAACAAAGATACGATATTCCTCTAGAGCATTAGACGTCCGGTCATGGGAGCTATAAAAGGCATAGCTAAGAGTCAATAGTCAATTGAGTCGTGAGAAGGAGTAGTCGAGTGAAATCTGTCATCAGTTAGTTTTCTCTGTGCATTTCATGCTGTTACTATTATTTAATAGCTATTTGCTGCTTGTGTGCTTATGATTTCTGTAAGTGCTGTTTAGTGTACATTTCGTCTGTTACTATGATTTCTTGCACGATAAAATGCTGTTATCCTTTGTTGAGTCTGTTGGATTTTTTTTACTGTGCACCCACTGGGTAAATTTATTACATAGCAATATATATATATATATATATATATATATATATACATAGCAATATATATATATATATATATATATATATACATAGCAATATATATATATATATATATATATATATATATTTGTTGTGATCCCACCAGTAGTTTTTTTTTTTTTTTTCCATAGTAAATATATCCAAATCTTTCCTGTTTAGGCATTTGCTATGACACATTGCTCTCTATATATTGAACAGATTCCATTTCAGGTTAAATATACAACCGTGGGGAGGGGGGGGATCAAGTAAACTATCAAACTTTCTTTCAGCTACTGAAAAACTGTGATTTTATAAATATATAATGTAATAAAAGTATGGTTTTATTGCAGTGATTCTTTATTTCATTTTTCAGGTCTAGTCTGTCAGTTATCCCCCAACAGCCTTTTCTGTTTAGTGGCTCCATTCGTGAAAACTTGGATCCTCACTTTTTAAAAAGTGATTCTCAGATTTGGAAGACCTTAAAAGAGTGCCACATGGAAGAGAAAGTGCTGAATCTGGGAGGATTGGATGTTGAAGTGGAGGAACAAGGTCAAAACTTCAGTATCGGGGAAAGACAGCTGCTTTGTTTGGCTAGAGCTCTCTTGCGGAGATCCAAGGTTTGTACATTTTATCTTTATGCCTTATATCTTTTATGCTGTTTTATATCTTTATGCCTTAAACTTTTCACTTAAATGCATATTTGTTTCATTTTTATGGTATGGAAGTTTGGAGAATAGGTTTTGGATCAATTATGTATATATCATCTGAGTATGATCCAAAATTATAAAATAGCATGTGTGTAATGAGAAATTGTGTAAAGTTAAGCACTTTTTAAGCACCTTAGTCTTAAAAAAAAACTTTACAATCTTACTACACACATTTTCTAATGCACATTCTCAAATTAGTCGAATTAGCACCTTATTAAGACAAACAACATCTATATTTAAAGTTTCTTGAGAGCTGAAATTGCTTAGAAGTTAGGGCCTAAAAAGTGATTCTGAACCCCTAAATTTGACTTTCTAACATCAACACTTTATGTTGTCAGTTTTGAAAAAAAAAATTAAATTAAACTTCTACTTTTCTGTCATTTTAACAGTTTGAAATTGTTTAAATGCATATGGAGTACAAATTAGAAGCTTGATTAAAATTAATTAAATAAAAACAAGGAAAAAAGAGATTTAATGGCAGCATTATGTAAAAATGATCAATTAAAAAGATTTCAGAAATTGTGTGTTTTTTTAGTTTTTTTTAATACGCTTAACGTTTAAATTTCATGCTCCTAACTTTAATAATGTATGCTGTGCTTTGTTCTGTCAATCAGAACAAACTTTTATATGTATATAGGTATTTAAGTTGGAAACAAACAAAAATGCTCGAGTTAAAAAAAGATAAAATCTAAGCTCTAAAGAATAAAAGTTTTGAGAAACTTACTTTTTTTTATTATTATTATTTCTTTAAAAATTTTAAGTACCAAATTTAGTCATTTATATATATATATATATAAGCAAATATTTGGTGAGATTTATCTTACAAATAATAATTTTCAAAAGGATGGTGATATAAAAAAAAAAGGGGGGGGGCGAAAAAAATTATGATTATTGAAATCTTATAGCTTCAAGTTAAAATTTCATCATACTGGAGTTTATGCAGTCGACTAATATAATTGCATACCACAATTATTTACAATCCAGTATAGTACATTAAAATCCCTCTAATAAATCGTTCAAGGGATTGCTCTAAAACGACATAGTAATGAGAATGACCGAATGTGTAATGTATGAAAGACGTTTTATTGTAAATGTTTTAAAACACTTCTTCCTTATTCGATATCTCTTTGGTGCACCAAATTCATTCTGCTGTATTCTTCGTTTACATTGTTTGGACCTATCTGTGTAGTCTTCTTTAACAAGTTTATAAAAGGTTAAATATACATTTATCAGACATAACTGAAATAAATACTTCCCCAACTAAAACACTAAAAATTGAAGCACGAACATTTTTTAAATAGCAGCCAGTATCACATAGTACGAATTTCGTGCTGCTCTTTCGGGATAACCATTCCAATATTTCAATAAACGACAAAGAGAGAAAGGGGGCGAGAAAAAAGGTTATCAAGTATGTCTTAAGACATGGATAAAAAAAATATTTTTTTTTCCGACAAAAAAATAACATCAATCTTCTTTTTCCTGTGAGAATAACTCGAATAGTAAGTATATGCGATCTTTCTACCCAAATTGCAGACTTTAAATGATGCATTAATGTTGCTTGTTTTTGCGCACCAAATGATATACTAAAAGTATGCAAAATAAAATTCGAACAGTAATCCAAAACTGAAATGTAGAAACAGCTGGACAATAAACAAACTTTATGATCTTTTTTTTTTAAAAAAAAAAATCTTTTAAACACATTTTGTGACGTTGACGTCACAGTTTCAAAAATCACGAACAAACAAATGTGCATTTTGTGTGTTTTGTGCTTAGTATTAAAGTGCGCAGTTGACTTTTACTAAATCAAAAACGTTCTACAATATTCTAATTTACATTTCTTTCCTTATACCGTTTTCGATATAAGAATGCTAATTCCAGAATTCCCGCTGGGTGGCGCTGTAAATTATTTTCATCATATAGCGCGTAAAAGTTTTGCTATACCTAGGCTCCACTTCCATCCTTATATTGGCAGTTATTTAGAAGTTATGGAGCAGTGTACGGATTCTGACTCCTCTATAATAGAATATACCATATTTATAATAGGGATACTACGAGTAAAAAGTACCCGATCTTCAGTTTTCATGTGTACGATAATGATACTTAGAGTGGCACCACTGTGCACAGTGGAAGAAGAAAACTTAATGCACTTGCTTGAATTTTTTATGCCTATTTGAGTGTGTCTGTCGCTGCCTGATAGCCGCCGAATAAGATGCTGTCATAAATGTTCGTTGGATTTTTGATTTCTCTCAAAATGATTGAATAAGTTTAGTAAAGATATTGCATCAAATTTTGTCAAAAGCTTGATGATTCTCAAAGCGAAATAATTTGTAAGATTCAGCCAGTGTTTGGTGACGATTCTATGGGATTGACACAAATGAAATGCTTTAACCGATTCAAAAGAATTTCGTCACGGAAGTAATATATTTTTCCTCGCCAAAGGTCGGATATTTTTTTTAATAGACCTTATATTATATATATATATACAAAATTTTAATTACTTTATTATTTTTATATAAAAAATGTTACTGTAAATTTACTAACAGAACCCCCTTTTAATGTCAGAAGCATCAAATAAGTTATTTTCAAATTCCAACTATTCCTTTTTTAGATTCTCTGCATGGATGAAGCTACAGCGAGCATAGATTATCATACAGACAGTTTGATCAGGCATACTGTTAGAATGGCTTGTAGACGTTCAACCATTCTAGTGATAGCTCATCGAATGGAAACCATTTTAGACTGTGATAGAGTGATTGTTATGAAAGAAGGTCATCTTGTTGAAATTGATAAGCCATCAACTCTTCTGTCAAATCCCAAATCAGAATTTTATGGATTAGTTTACAACAAAAATGAGTGATATTATCTCAGCTTTATCTCATATTTGCATTTAGACATTGTTTTGCTCATTTCACAGAAAAAAGTACAAAGAAAAAATGATAAAATAAGCATTTCCATATACAAATGACACAACATCCAGATCAATCTATATGTATGAGAAATATTCTTGTACTTATAACTGTTTTGCATAGTTTTTTGCTCTTAAAATTATTGAAGGAATACAAATGTATTCAGCTTCATAAAATTCGTTGATTAATGAATTAAAGATATTAAAACATTTTATTCCTAAGTAGTGTGTAGTTTGGCTAGAAAATAGTTCTTGTTTCATAAACTCCAACAAACAATCTAACTGAATATTGTACTGAAAATATTAATGATAATTGTTTTAAATTGAGACATCTATATGCCAGATATTATTTGCTAGGGAAAAAAAAAAACTCAGAATATCTATAAAAGTTGTAATAAGACTGATGCATGCATTATACAGTTTCATGTTCTGTTTTTTACATTTATTGGATAAATATAGTATATTGTTATAGTTACCAAGATTATTATATGCTTGTCTTTCTGAAAATGAATTTTATATTTGAATTTATGTATAACAGAATTCAAGGAAATTCCTGCACATAAAATATGTATTTTATTCAAAGTTGCAAAATTAGTGATTTTCTAAAGAGAAAAGCTTGTTTAAATTTAGATTCATTTTTAAAATGAATATTACACTAATTTATGTGTCTTAATTGAAACAAGATAGTATAACAATCTACTTATTGTGGTTAATTTTGAAAATAGATATTAAAAATAAGATTTTTTAAATTTTATTTCACTTTTTTCCTCCTTTCTTATCAGATTTTCAAAGCATTAGAAAATCATAGTTACTTTAATAGTGCATTTTATTTAGATGATGATGCTTATAAATCAATAATATCTTTGCTTATGAAATGCTTTGCCTTTCAACAATCAAGATGCCTAATTATTGCAAATTCTATTAGCTATTCATAGTTTAACATCTTGTATCTGCTTTTAATTTTCAAAAATGACAAAGTCATAGAAATTTGTAATTTTAAAAATTTATATACTGATAAGAATTTTATACAGTGTATGTGAAAACTATAAGGATAAAAAAAATAGGATTAATAAATTTAAAAATGGAAAGTGCATTTTTATATAATATTAAATTGAAATACTAATAAAAAGTCAACAAAATACATTCATTAGCATTTAATAGAACTAACCAAAAAATATTATTTTATCCAATGCAAAAATTTAAAAACTATAAAAATAAAAAAATGATTTAATATTCTAGTTGATCCACCATTAATTATGACAATCATAACCTAGTTTTGAATAAATTTTTATTTAATTTTTTTTTGATAAGTATCAGGTATTTTGAGATATGTTCTTGAATTTTGTGAAAAGCTTCTACATGTTCTAGATATTAAAAGAATTTTAAAAATCAAAAATACAGAAGTGATATTTTAAATAAATTCCTAAGATTTATTAAAAAATAATTTTCCAAGTTAGTTTATACACAAGAATAAAGCATTTAAAAAGCTTCAGTAACTGTATTCAAATGAAAATAGACTGAAACAATGTCAAAAATAAAATATACTGAAGAGATTTGTATTTGTGATATTTATTGCATAAAATTATATAGATTTGTTTTTGTTCATTCATGTATATATAAAATATATAACTTTTCATATTTGTATATTATATGTTATTTAAAATATTTTTCTTTTTATGTGTTTTACTTTCAACATTTAATAAAATTTAGAGCTTTTTTTTAAAAAAAAAATTTATTTTTATAAAGAACAAATTTTATTTTGAAATTGCCGTTTTTATCTTTTATAAATCATCCAAAAATTTATCATAAATCTCAATAAAAATAATTCCCATTGGGGAAATTAAGATTTCCCTTTACAAAAATTGAATAATAGGCAATATGAAGATTATGAGTCA